>NC_053496.1:134440040-135040040 GCF_905171775.1 Rana temporaria
AATAGATAGATATAGATAGATAGATAGATAGATAGATAGATAGATAGATAGATAGATAGATAGATAGATAGATAGATAGATAGATAGATAGATAGAGATATAATAGATAGATAGATAGATAGATATAGAATACATAGAATAGCTGATATAGAATAGATAGCTAGCTATAGATATATAATAGATAGATAGATAGATAGATAGATAGATAGATAGATAGATAGATAGATAGATAGATAGATTTAGAATAGAAAGAGAGAGATATAGAAGAGAGAGAGAGATGAGAGAATACAGACCTATACACACAGCATGAGCTGCATGACTCTAGGAGGTTGCAGAGCTGGGGGGAACCCTCGTGTTACACATACTGGAGATGTGTAATAACACTAGCAGCCCCATCCAGATTACTGTCCCCAGGAAATGTGCTAAAAGCTTCTCAGCCCTTCACTGTACTCCCACCTCCTTCTACCTCCCAGATCCTCTACACACAGGACACTGCTGCTGCACGTTCTGAGAGCACAACACAAGAGTTCTCTGCCTAATTACCTGCTAGCAGCTCAGTGAGATGTCCCGATGTTCAGACTAGCCAGGATGAGTCACTGAGAAAACCGGAAGTGATTGGCTGGTCCGATAAAAGCACCGCCCTAAGTCCTATGGACCAGCCAATCACTAACCACCTACAAGACACATCTAGCACAGAGTAGTTGTGGGAGCGCGGAGCTTTGCGCTCCGTGGGCAGTATAAAAGCCAGCCGATAGATTTGCTTGCGGCTTGCCCAATCTCACGATTTCGATGACATCATGCTTCCCACAGCACCTCGGTGGCCGGCGCTCCGCCCCCCCCCACACACACACTTAAAGGGACATGTTATAAAAAAAAAAAAAAATGTCATTTTTTTTTTTTTTTCATTTTTTTTTTCATTTTTTTTTTTTGTTGATGAGTAGCTTTGGGGGGGGGGGCGGCGCCCCTGCGCCCACTATGGACGGGCCGCCACTGCTAATATCCTTAGCTTTTTATCCCTGTCACATTTCTCCTTTTTATTACAATAGCTAGCTATACATCCCTTGCTGTCTCCTGCTGCTACATAGCTTTAGTTGTGTCCCATCAGGGCTACTAGTAGCCATTACCTTTGTCACATCTCACTATAATATGCTTATAGAAGGTTACAGTTTCATCTTAGTTGAACTAAGGCTGCTTTCACACCTGAGCGTAGCGTTTTTGGTCGTTTTTTCAGGCGTTTTGTCGTGCGTATTTGCGCGTTTGCATACATCGTCGTCCGACGTTTTTGTACTTCGACATTTTTTATTTTAACCAATAGGAAAAAATATCATCTTTTCATCACTTGTTGCTATGTTTGTAGATTTTTTTTATCTTCTGCCTTGGTGAAATGTTCTATTGATTAAAGCGACAAAACGCCCGTAGAAACGCTCGTTGTCACGCTAGATGCTTGAATCAAGCGTTTCCATTACTTTCTATGGGAAATAAAACGCCCAAACCGCCCAATTCGTGCGACAAAAAAGGGTCCGGAACTAGTTTGAGCTTCAGGCATTCGGCGTCAGGCGTTTTGGAGTGGAGATGTGATATCTCCATAAAGAATAATGTATTTGTTCCCTGTTTTGGAGCGTCGCGCTTCAGGCGACAAAATGCTCAGGTGTGAATGGGGTCTTAGAGTTTCGTTGTCTAATTTCTCCATCGCTGCTTTTTAAGCCCCCTGTTTATGCTGGTACTTTTGCTTCAATCAATTGCCTTCACATTTTGCTCATCTCTGTGAGGCTACCAGCATTATTATTTTTCTATTTTTGTAAGCCATTCATAGGGTTTTTGCTGCCACTTTTTGTTTTAGTTCAGCCTCTCAGTGTCAGTGAAACCAATCCAGACAACTCCTTACAATCCATCTTCAGTGCGGTGTACTGTTCTTACTCACAATACTGTTAAATATTGTAAGTTATTGCCTTGGTTTTCCTGGCACCAGCAGTATCTCTTCTGCTTTATACGGTTACATTGGGGTTGATTTATTAAAGGCAAAGTTACATAGTTACATAGTTAGACAGGTTGAAAAAAGACACAAGTCCATCCAGTTCAACCACAAAAAAATTTGCGCTTTATAAGGGAATTTGACTCAGAATTTATTAAATGTGGCAAAGTATTTTAATTGCATGTGACTGGGTTTTCCTTTAGTAAATCAACCCTGCATCTTGTTCTTGGTATCTGGATGGATACACTTGGGTTGATTTACTGAAGGCAGTGTGCAAGGGAACTTTAAGTTTACAAAGGAATTTTACCCTTAGCTTTGTACATGAAATGACGGTCTATTTACTTCCATCATCCAATCATGTGCAAACAAAAATACATTTTTTTTAAATATTATTCCTTGCATGTGATTGAGTCCCTTGGAAAACTCCCTTGCAAAATGAACAGACTATTTGCCTTTAGTAGCAGAACCCCACTGTCCCTGTGTGTTTACATGCACAATTGTATATATTCTTCAATCACATATCATTTATTCCCTAAAATATATTTAATTATCCAGTATTATCGAACATTGTCAACATACATAGTACTGAGTTCATATTTCTAAGGTCGGAAAGATGCTACTTTTTTATTGTGCTGTCTAAAACTTGCATGCATTGTTATATTTCTTATTAAATGGGTATATTATATAAAAATTATATAATTTTAATATTTTATATAAATATATAAAATTATTTCTGAAACTGTATGATGATCAACTGTCTCCAGTCATTTTAAGTTTAGTGTTTGATAGATTTAATATTTGAACATTTTATGAAACTTGATTTTTTTTAATGGCATCTCAGATGAAACAGCTTCAACTCTTCTGGGAAGGTTGTCCACAAGGTTTAGGAGTGTGTCTATGGGAATGTTTGACCATTCTTCCAGAAGCGCATTTGTGAGGGCAGGCACTGATGTTGGACAAGAAGGCCTTGCTTACAGTCTCTGCTCTAATTCAACACTGACATCAACAAGGCATTTTCCTCCACACAACTGCGGCTCACTGGTACTTTCTCTTTGTTAGGCTATTCTCTGTAAACACCAGAGATGGTTATGCATGAAAATCCCAGTAGATCAGCAGTTTTAAAAAATACTCAGCCCAGCCCTTCTGGCACCAACAACCATGCCAAGTTCAAAGTCACTTAAATCCCCTTTCTTCCCCATTCTGATGCTCAGTTTGAACTTCAGAAAGTCGTCTTCACCATGTCTAGATGCCTAAATGCATTGAGTTGCTGCCATGTGATTAGCTGATTAGCGATTTGTGTTACCAAGCAATTGAGCAATTGAGTGTACCTAATGTGGCCGGTACTGTGTGTGCGTGTGTTTGTATGTGTGCATATTTGTATATATATATATATATATATATATATATATATATATATATATATATATATATATATATATATATATATATACACAGTTAAATAATACATAGACGTTGCTTATGGATATGATTATACAAGGATTTACTTTATATGGCTGGACAGAATAAGTTGATTACAATATGTTTTTTTCCTAATTTATTGTTTGGATATATTATTCATACAGTCATATGTATAAATTATAGAAATTCCTATAGGTTACAGCGTAGTGGTCTCAGATGATTTTTATTTATATTATGTTTTGTTACCTTTTTTTATAGCCCTGATAAAGTGGGATGCGCACATTGGCTGTATCTTCTCAACTTTTGTTGTGAGAAATAAACTTTTTACTAGATTCTGATCCTTCTATATATTCTTAATAAATTCTTGTGGTCATACAAGGATTCTAGAAAAGAGACTTCTCTTAGCAAGGGGCAGGGAGGGTATAACATATTGCATACCAGGATATAGTCACATACATCAGCCACATAATTTGGTGGCTTGGGTCTCTGATTTCTGAACTCCAGGTACAACAAATAAAACCTGTGCCAGGAACTTATGGAAGACTAGACTAGAGGAAGACTAGATGAATTACAACTGCTGGGTCATATAGCTCTGCACCTGTGTAAACTGTGATTGGGGCTGCTGAGACTTGTAGTTTCCTATTGGTAGTGATATGCTCTCTGGACAATTATGCCATGTACACACGATCGGAATGTCTGATCGTGTGTGGGCCCCATCTGACTTTTTTCCATCGTTTTTTAGAAATAAAACAAAGTTTATTTTTTTTCCGATGGGAAAAAAAAACAATAGGAAATTCCTATTGTCTGTGTGCAAATCCGACAGAGAAAAAACATGCATGATCAGAATCAAGTTGACGCATGCTTCGAAGCATTGAACTTAATTTTTCTCGGCTCATTGTAGTGTTTTACGTCACCGCGTTTTGGACGGTCAGAATTTGGTCTGACAGTATGGCGATTCAGTTCGCATGTGTTGCGCTTTACAAGTCTCTCTCTCTATGCAAGACAGCTTGAACAGAATTCCGATGAAAAAATTCCATTGGATTTTAGTCCATCGGAAATTCCAATAGTGTGTACGGGGAATAAGACTTCCTTTTATAGATTTGTGGACTCTTTTTTTGTAAAACAATCCATGTGGACGCAAAGAATTTCTGGGCTGCCCTTTATTATCATTGCTGAACTCGGATCTATGTGGCAAGCAGGGTGAAAACCTTGAAAAGGGGTAATATACCTCTTGAATGCTTTACCTGGTAACTGCTATCTGCTATTGATCTGATAAAGTAGTGAGAAAGATGTATATGACTCTGAAATGCATTTCTTGGTTATTGCACATGATATGGAGTGCTTAAGAAAGGGTGATATGCACCTGAAACACATTGCCTGACTGAACATGGCTTGAACTACTGGACTGCAGCATCCCCCATGCAATAGGACACCACCATCTCAAACTTTTAGCAGGGTCTCCAGGAGAGACACTGAACGGTGATCCAGATGACGTCAGACTGACAAAATGCGTAGGGCGGAGTCAGAGGCACGTCAGCGCAACACTTCCGTTTTCAGCTGCAAACTTTGTTTGTTCAGTGCCAATTGATTTATCTTTTTGCCTAATCTGTTCACACACCATGCAAGTATTTTAAACACATTTGAACAATAAACTTGTTATCCTATACGGAGTAACAAGAGGATCGAAGGAAACCCCTGAAGCCGGACCTTGGAACCCCTAGACTGCTACACAGTGGCACATACTGTGACTGCGTCACTACCCCAGGCGGGGGAGAAGCATCTGGTGAGTGCAATCTTATTAAGAGCACAGTGTGTCACGCATAGAGCAGGACTGGAAGGGCTTCCCCAGCAACGTGGAATTCTTCTAAGCACAAAAGTCACTTTTTTATAATTTTGTTTGCAAATCATTCAACTAGAGATACTGGACTTGTCATTTTATTTTGGACACCATCACTTTACATAGGATTCATTTATTTTCTCTGGTTTTTATTGTGCACTTTTCTCTTTTATACCCGGCCGAGGTTCTAACACTTGGCAGGGGGTTTATGTATACACATAGTTTTTTATATAATTTTTTTTTATATATATACATTTTTGCTTTTGCTTTCCCATTTTGAACATATCGTTCCACACCTAGGCAGAGGGTGCTTCTTCATTTTCATAGAGAACTTATGTCTCACTAAACACCCGGTCAAGGACCAAGCACACATATTAATTTATTTATTTTTATTTTCACATTCCCTTGGTAAAGGTTGTTTGTCTGTTACCCCCACTTATAAGCACGTTAATTCACTGGAATATCAGTAAACACCTGGCCGAGGGTTCAACACTTATTCAAACAATTTTTTTCCAAAGGACTTTTTTTTAAATTCTCTCTTTTTTAAAGTTTTCGTTATTTATTTATTGTGTGGTACATATTTCACGTTTACACCTCATCAATTTTCAGGTATATACCTAGTTAGATTTGGAAAAAAATGTGTGTTACCGGCGCTAAGATGTCATCAAGATTCTTATTAAGTCTTGCTGCAATACAAAGTGCAACCTTAAAGGTTGGGTTTAGATTTGTGTATTTGTGAAGTGAATTGCGCTAACTTATATTTATATAAACATTTTACCACGACTGATCCTGTCAACTTGTTACTCAAAAAACAAAAAGTATATACATGTGTCTATGGTTGTTAATTAATGTGCAAACAATCAACAAATAATGTGCAATAAATACCAATACAGTGCCCTGTGCCAAACTATAACATATAGATTTCTCAATCCATCAAAAAAATGTGAAATAAATCCCCCCCAAAAAAATATACTACTATTACAATCCACAGATTGAATGTGCTCCAAGAAAGCAAGAAAAATGTATTGTATACGAAAAAAGTATATAAAAAGGTAAAAAGATATATATGTGCTAAGAAAGTCCTTAACAGATAATTTCTTGCAATGATGCCCAGCTATGTTTCCACCTTCACCGCAAATAGTGTTTACACCGTCACCGGATAAAATGGCCACTCACCAGATGGACCCAGAAATCTGCCTTTGTTTCATATGGATAACCACTCCCTCTCTCAGGTGTATCAGCAATCACTCCCAATGCTTTGGCTGTAGTCTCGTTCTATATCCACTCATGTGACATATAAAAGACTATCATGGTGTAGTTATAAAATTATTTGATATACTACACCATGATAGTCTTGTATATGTCACATGAGTGGATATAGAACAAGACTGCAGCCAAAGCATTGGGAGTGATTGCTGATACACCTGAGAGAGGGAGTGGTTATCCATATGAAACAAAGGCAGATTTCTGGGTCCATCTGGTGAGTGGCCATTTTATCCGGTGACGGTGTAAACACTATTTGCGGTGAAGGTGGAAACATAGCTGGGCATCATTGCAAGAAATTATCTGTTAAGGACTTTCTTAGCACATATATCTTTTTACCTTTTTATATACTTTTTTCGTATACAATACATTTTTCTTGCTTTCTTGGAGCACATTCAATCTGTGGATTGTAATAGTAGTATAATTTTTTTGGGGGGATTTATTTCACATTTTTTTGATGGATTGAGAAATCCATATGTTATAGTTTAGCACAGGGCACTGTATTGGTATTTATTGCACATTATTTGTTGATTGTTTGCACATTAATTAACAACCATAGACACATGTATATACTTTTTGTTTTTTGAGTAACAAGTTCACAGGATATACCTAGTTAGAGGCTATACCTTGCGGTTCTTTCCTCTCTCATCAGAACAGCGCCAACCTACACCCCCTCCTTTTCTTTCGGTGATCCAACTGTACTTTTTTTTTACCATGGGATATGGTGGGCTGTTTCTATGTACCATCTCAACTGTGTGCAGGCTTTTGTGCTTCTTAGCACAGTTTACAAATCATTTCTTTTGTCTAGGTTGGTGATTTTTGTGTTTGCATTGCACAAGGTTATCCCTCTGTTAAGAAGCTGCAAGACCTGAGTTTTACCTATTGCAAATAGCCAGCTTATATTTGTTGACTTGAACTTGAGAAAGACATGTTTTGTGCACAGCTTTTCTTCTTTTTTTTTTTACTTCCAAAAGCAACAGAGATTTGTATTTGTATTGATTTTTCTTTTTTTGAGACATGGAATGAGAGGAAAAGGGGAAAGGCAGTCTCTAGCCCCCCTTTTCCTCATGGGAAAGTGTCGGGAGGGCAATTCCAAGACTCCCCCTGGGGAGTCTGACGCTCTCAGGGGGATTTGAGCAGGCTAAAGGGTCTGAGGGGAACAATGCTGACCTCTCTTTGACCTGTAAAAACCCGCTCAAAAAACAGGTTAAAACTAGTCAAACAGGTGTCCTCTCTCTGGCCGCAAGTAGAGCCCATGCAAAGTAGGTTTAAACTAGCCTGAACCAGCCTGATTTAGGGCTATATAAAGAGGGTTCCGTGGCAGTGTGCTCATTCGCCTCAGAGGACAGAAGAACTGTGGTGTTCTCCCCCACCCCCCCCCCACCCCTTTTTTATTTTTTGTCGCGGCTGTTATTATGTGGTAGGGTCACCTTTGCGTGTATGCAGAGGGGGACAAAGCTATTGGATATTGCTGTTAATAATAAATAAAAATATATATATTTTTTAAAAAAAAAAAGTATATTATCTTATGCTGATTTCATTTTGTGTGTTTATATTTTAGCTTCATATGAGTACATTGTTTTGAAGTTGGGTAATGTTGTGTTTGCAGCCTGAGCCGTAGTGGCTAGGCTTGCTAAAGTTTATTTATATATTGAACTTTATCTTAATTTATTTTACCCACTATTTATTTATTTATTTATTTATTTATTTATTTATTTATTTATCTATTTATTTATTTATTTAAACCAATAATAAACAAACGCGGCCTTTAATATCCACTGAGTGTCTGCTGTCTTTTTTCTATTTATTAAGGTTTTTTAAAATAGATTTTATTTAAATTTAAATTCCCGTCTACTTTCCCATTCATTTTTTACAGATACTTCAGGTTAAGAAATAGCTTGAGTTATGCATTACCAGCAGACATTCGGAATATTCATGGGCTGGAACTAAAGAAAGTAGAAGTGATTTTTCAGAGACAGATATTTAAAAATAGTGTTTTTAAAACACTTCACAAAAAAGAATGAATATCAGTTTGTTTTTATTGTTTTTATTGAAAAAAATGTGTGTTTTTCCGACCTGACTAAGTCTGTTTAAGTAACGTTGTAGAGTTCCTCCCCAGGTAATGGTAGCATCTATTTCCATCCTGATGTTTACTGTTTATAGAAACTTCACGTGAGGAAAATATGTAGGTTGCCATCGCTGACCTTTCTTCCTGAGAATGATTATTGCTTGTCAGTCATAAGCACCAACTGTATCTATCTTTCATTAATCTATGTCTGCTGCTTCATTGAAAACTTGTCTAAAACATTTGTTTCAAAGATTTTAAAGCTTTGATTTTCTTATGTCATGGCAAACTGGTCCACTTCTGTTTTCTGAATTTGTCATCTGCATTTGACTGTGAAATCTGTTTTATGAAAACATATCAAGAAACCACTTAAAAAGGGTTGATATAAATAATTCAATTTGACTGACAATAGTTTTGACATTGAACTGGCAATCACTTGTCCTGTTAGCTATTTGGATTTCAGTATAAGGTATAAGGTCACTATTTTGACTGCAGTCTTAATGGAAGCTTCTTCTTCAGTATAATCACTGTGCAATTGAATTGAATCACAGTCCACCAGCTTTGCATTTACTAATAATGCCATACATGAATATAAAGAAAAACATTGAAAAATCATTTAAAACTCCAGCCAAAACTATTCACAGTTGAACCTCGGATTACGAGCATAATCCGTTTCAGGAGTATGCTCGTAATCCAAAGTACTCGCATATCAAAGCGAGTTTTCCCATTGAAGTCAATGAAAACGAAAATAATTAGTTCCGCATTGACTTCACTGGGATGCAATACCAAATGCGGCCAGAGGTGGGCGACAGAGAGCGCCGAAAACATCCGAAAAGGCCAAAGGACATGCGCCCCCATATCTCAGGCAAAATGAGGTACTGCAGGCCAATGTACGGCTTTTCTTGGCTCCTGCGCCCCCATACCTCAGGCCAAATGAGGTACTGCAGGCTTATTTTCGGCTCTGCTCGGCTTCTGCGCCCCCGTACCTCAGGCCAAATGAGGTACTGCATGCCTATTTAGCTTGAATTTGGCTCATCCTGCGAGTCAGAATTTTTTTTTTTTAAAGTTGCTCGCAAATCAAAGTGCTCTCAAACCAAGTTACTCTTAAACTGAGGTTCCACCGTATTTTATTTTGTATAGAGCAAGGGAGGGTTAGAGTTTCTCTCATGTTTGTATTGCCATCAGTTGCCAAATTGGGGACACTATTGGGAAAAGAGTCAAAAACCCTTTTTGTAGAGTGGGGAGAGGTAAGAACTTCTGGCAATGTTTTTTTGCTGTCCATGACTGCCTGTCACATTGATGGCAGTATACTACATTTCTTATACTGGTGACCCAAAGATGAGGAAGTAAGTCTGACATAAGTTCTGACAATTAAACATTCTATCATCTAGAACAAAAAACTGAAAAATGTATCAAATACTTACGGTAATTTTCCTTTCCTGGTCTATCCTCATGTCAACGTGTTAGCACCTCCTCTGGGGCCCACAGGACCACCTCTCCATAGCTAAATAAAATACAGCCCCCCTGCCAACTGAAGTGTTCGATAACCTAGCCTGCGACAGGCCACTATAGGGAGGGAGTCCTGTGCTGACATGAGGATTGGGCAGGAAAGGAAAATTACAGTAAGTATTTAATAACAATTTTCCATTTTCCTGGCCCACCGCACACAACAGGATATACCATAGCTGAATAAATGGGTGGGAGAGAACAAATGAAAATAGATACTGGTAATTAAAGAAAAGTTACTAAATCCAAAAATAATCCATCTGTCTTGTCCCAAACTTGCTGTACTTACCAACTGCAATGGCCTGGAGCATGACCAAAAAATAACACTTCAGTTAAGGGAGGGTCTGTCTTTTATTTAGCTAAGAAGAGGTGGTGCTGTGGGCTTCAGAGGAGTTATTAATCCATTGTGTGCTGACTTGAGGTGGACCAGGAAAAAAGTTTTCACTGGAAATCTAAAGCTGAACTTTGGGAAATATTATTGGAAAGAATTTTAGGAGACAAGTGTAAAGTGGTAGTTATTTAGCCAGGTTGAAAAAGTCCATCTAGTTCAACTAATAGAAAATTGAATAAATCATTATACATTTTCATGTACATAAACATATCAAAAATTTATTGATTCAGAGGAATAAAAAAAAAATGCTATAAACATTATCCAATTTGCTCTAGTGGGAGAAAGGTAAATCCCCTTTCAATGCCCCAGGGGCAATCAGATATTCAATGGATAGACAATATCTGGTGCTATTACCAATGAATGTTAATATCCTGTTATTTTCTGTGCATTGAGGCCTGGTTCACACCCCCCAAAATCCAAACCAGACCCTTATCTGAGCTCGGCAGGTCCGTAGCGCCCCCACCTGAATCGTACCAGGCGACATGCCCTCAACATGAGGGGTGCTTTGGGGCAGGGGGGCCCTGTGCAGTGGCCAGGACAGGAGCGCTGTCACTTTTAAAAACAGAAGCTGGGCTCTTGTGTTCAGAAGTGACAGTAGTGATCAGAAAGCACAGGGCCAGCGCCATTCCTGCTGAAAAAAAGCTATATGCAGTGTGTGTATACACTGTATATATATATCAGCAATTCCCTAGATCCTTTTTTATTTATGATGCTAAATTTTCTTCCAATAATTATGAAATCAAACTTACGCTATGTTTTGTACCCTCAGCACTGACCCATCCAGGAGGCCCACATCATGGTAGTAACATGATATGACATGCTAGAAGAGAAATAATTCTATAGGAAGTTCATCATATCACTTTATATTTTAGATTACGGTATACTTATTATGTGTTTAAATGTAAATGTGAGCTTTCTACTTCACATCATTGCATTTTCTCTAACGTTTATGAGTGCATTTCACAGCACATTTTATGACATAGTCATTTCGCTCCTGCAGACATGCACAATTTCAAATTAATAAAAAAAAAAAAAAAAATGTAAAATTCCTCTAAGGTGAAGAGAATGTTTTATATGAGCAATTCTGTTAAATTTGCCTCTAGCCACTTATTCTATGCAGCTTATTTTAGCATGTGGTACTGAAATATTATTGTGATCATAGCAAACAGGCACTGAACAAGAAATGCCTCTTTTTTATACTAACATAGTCATGGAATTGTTGTCTGTGTTCCAGCATTGGGTCTAGCCTTGTTTTAAAGGAATTGCATTCGGCAGTGTGCTGTGTTACATAGCTGTCTGTCTGGTCTCTAAAATCGAAAATGCTTTACTGTAACGTTGTGTCTAAAAGCCTGAAATCTACTGTATATATTAGGTTGCATTGTCAATCAACAACTAAAAAAGTAAATGTGAACAACTTGGCAAATCAAGCTAAACATCTGATGAAAAGAGGTTGTTTATAAAAGGAGAGGTAGTTTATATGAAAACAAACGTGCAGTGTTCACCCTGAGACATAAGCAGCTGATGTTACATGCATGACTTGTTTAATGTGATGCCCCTCTTTCTCCATTGTCTCCCTTTCACTGACAGGGCTATTTATGCAATTTTTAACATGTTTAAAAAATCATGCAAAAAATTTCAGTCAAAATTTCCATAGTTCCACAAAATCAAGACAAACTTAGCCTATATTTTCCATACGTGTGCTTTAAAAGTTCCTACAGGTCATGAGTTAAATGTGAATAATGGCCCTGGAATTACTGCACTTATTCTGGTGTACACTGCATGTAACCTGTGTAGCACAGCCAGTGTTTTCCTACGTAGGCACCCCCACAAAGTGCATTTTATGTTTGTGCATGCACAAATAATGTACGCTACGCCGACGCAGCGCAGAAAGGCAAGCATGGAATTCACAAAGCCAGTGCTCCCAGAACTGCACTGCATTTCGAAGGCGTACGCCGGCGTAGGTGGAAGTGGGCGTGAGCCATGCAAATGAGGCGTGACCCCATGCAAATGATGGGCCGAGCGCCAGACAGATACGTATCACGAACGGACGGACGTGGACGCATCCCTCTGCGCATGCTCACAAACACACGTCGAAACAACTGCCTAAACTATGCCGGATCACTGCCTACGGCGTGAACGTAACCTACGCCCAGCCAGACACACGTCCAATGTAAACAACGTAAAATACGCCGGCTTGAGTTGGGCGCACGTACGTTCGTGAATTTCCCTCATTTGCATATTTGACTGGCAAATCAATGGGAGCGCCACATGCGTCCAGCCTAAATGTGTGCCCACGTTACGCCGGCGTAGGCAAGTTACGTCGGCGGGATTAAGCCTATTTTTAGGCGAATCTTAGTTTGTGGGTCCGACGCACAGATACGACGGCACACATTTTCACTTACGTCGGCGTATCTTGTTCTACATCGGCATAAGTGCTTTGTGAATCTGGGCCCTTGTGTATATCTATCTATCGATCTATCGAACGATCGATAGATAGAACGATAGATAGATAGATATGTAGAGAGAGAGAATATCTGTTTCAAAAACTGGAAAACATTACACATTACTAGAATGGTAAAAAAAAAAAAAAGAATAAGAAGCAACATAAAAACCAAGCAAGGACAATTTATTTTAGGAATTAAAGAGTTAATCTCAAAGTTAAAATGTATGTCTTTGTGGAAGTAACAGTCATATAACGAAAAATCAATGGTTGACACTTGCATTTCTATATAAATAGCACATAGTTTGCTAGTTCTCACATATTCCGGGTCGTGAACGCTTGTTTGGCATTTCCACATTTCAGAATTTACTATAGATTCTGTCCCAGGGATAAGGTTGCTATTTACAAAGGAGAGACTTGTTGAATGAGGACTGAAGACTATTGGGGGCGTAGAGATTGACTATTACAAAGGGATGGTTATTAAAGGAGGCAGAGAAAATAATGAATCTCCCAGAAGGATCTTGAATTACGTGGTCTAAATGGAATGCCACTGTGGCACGTACAGCTATCATGATTCCTTTGGATGTATGTTCCGCATGTACAAAAACAGTGGCGTTAATCGATTTAAGGTCATAATTGGGAGATTAGTGGAAATGCTAGCTTGGGAGGAAGAGAGACTCCCTTATCCGTATCAAGCTAATCAAGAAAAAAGAAGCGTAAAGTCAATAAGGACAATAGTGCATATGTAGCGCTACCCCCGAAGGAGCTTATTTTGGCCTGCCGTTACCTTACTGTTCCATACGCTCGTTGCAGGGGTTGTCCTTGAAGAGTTGTCCATAAGAATATACACACCAACACGACATCTCTTTCAAGGGTTTTATTAACAAAGTTCTCCAACAGAGGAGTAGAGGGATAAGGAAAAGACTCGCGGATCACGGGTATCACTCAGATCCAGAGGATTAACTCAGCTCCACACTGGATTTTAGCAACCACCAGATAGGCCTACTCTCATCTGCCTAGCAGCTGATGCGAAGCTCGACAAAGTCTCTGCCAAAGACTTAATAAGTGTCGTCAGGCCATTCCACGATCTTCTGAGACAAGATCATGCAACCGACTGCACACTCGATATAGTTCCAACAAAAGTTACACGACTCACGGTACCAAGAATCTTTCAGCCGGACCGGCAGCACAGTGAGGTAAATCCGCCAGGGTACGTCCATCAACTGAATCCCACTGGTCCAGCTTCCTTCCAAAGATAAGGTAGCAAGGGACCATCCCTGGATCAGTAGGCCCCAGAAACTCTTGGGCCTAATCTCAGTTGCTAGGCCTCGGGCCAGCCGGCCCCGAGGCTACAAAACAGCTCAACATCCCTGAGGCCAGGAGGGCCCTCAGGTCAGGATCAGGAGACAAACCCCGCTAAATGGCGTCTGTCCCTTAAGTACCCCTCCTCAGAATGCACAGCGGGTTGACCACGCCCCCCGAGCCTCTTCTGAGAGAGAGATACCCAATTCATCCAGCATGCCTTTCCAACCGTGACCTGCGGTGACAGCGACACCTACCGTCATGGGGAAACTTGTGCAACCCAGCTGAACTGAACAAAACCAACAATTTAGAATAATCATCTGAGCCAAAACTACTGCTCAGGCAACTATAATTTAATTATAACTATAATTTAACTCAATGGGAGCAGGGCGCTACACATATAATAGAATAACAGTAATACTGTAGTAACAATTGTGGTGATAGTGTTGCATAGCTAAAAAAATAAATAAACAAAGGCTCAAAGGGAAATATTTAAAGCAAGAATATAAATAAGAAATCATGTCCAAAGACAGTGTGTTAGTGTATGTTGTATCAGACCACATTTTGGACCACTATTAGGCCCCGTACACACGATAGAATCCATCCGCAGATAAATCCCAGCAAATGGGTTTCTGCGGATAGATCCTATGGTGTGTACACGCCAGCGGATCTGTTTCCGCGGAGAAATCTCCTCTGGGATGGATTCCAGCAGATCGGATATTTGCTGACATGCACAACAAATCCATCTGCTGGAATCCATTCCAACGGATGGATCCGCTCGTCTGTACAGACTTACCGGATCCATTCGTCCAAAGGGATTCCCCGCACGCGTCGTAATGATTTGACGCATGCGTGGAATTACTTATATGACAGCGTCGCGCCCGTCGCCGCGTCATAATCGCGGCGACGGCGCGACACGTCATCGGCAGAGGATTTCCGCGCGGATTTCAATGCGATGGTGTGTACACTCCATCGCATCGAAATCTGCGGAAATCTTTGAGAGGATTTATCCGTGGAAACGGTCCGCTGGACCGTATCTGCGGATAAATCCTCTCGTGTGTATGGGGCCTAGGAACAGGAGGAGGTAGTCACAAAATTATACATTTTCAGAGTTTTTTCAAAAGCTCAAGAATTGATGGTAATGTAAAAAATCATTCTTTAGGCAATTTTAGTCATCCATTAGGTCTTGCAAATATTTTTGTTTACAGGCTTGAGGGTGAACAGACCTATATAATACCTTCCCTGTGGAAACATTGAGTTGTCTGTAATTAAGGCCCCTTTCACACTGAGGAGTTTTTCAGGCGGTACAGCGCTGCTATACCGCCTGAAAAACTCCTGCACTGCATACTCAATGTGAAAGCCGGAGGGCTTTCACACTGAGGCGATGCGCTGGCAGGAGAGAAAAAAAACTCCTGTCAGCAGCATCTTTGGAGCGGTGAGAGGAGCGGTATGTAAACCGATCCTTCACTGCTCCTTCCCATTTAAAACAATGGGTATTAACCCTTTATCTGCTGCTAGCGGGGGTTAATACCGCCCCGCTAGTGTCCCCGAATCCCGCGGCAAATCCAATAGTATAGCGCCGCTATTTTTAGCGGCGCTATACTGCCACCGCGACTCCCGCCCCAGTATGAAAGGGGCCTTAAGGATCCTTAAGAGGTACATAGAGAAGTTTCAGTTTCTTTCTGACTTTTCACCAGGCAATAATAATATCTCTAAAGACAGAGGCCCAGATTGACAAAGCACTTATGTTGGCGTTACGTGTTATACGTCGGCGTAAGTGCCAATGTACGCCGGCGTATGTGTGCGGCAGACCCACGAACCAAAATGCGCCTAAAAACAGGCTACACCCCGCCGACGTAGCTTGGGCGCAGATATGGGCTGGGCACATGGTGCTGCTCCCATTGATTAGCCATTCAAACATGCAAATGAGGAAAATACGCCGATTCACGAACGTGCGCGTGCGCGTAAGTTGTACGTACGGCGTAAAGTTATTCCCCATAAATGAGGTGCAACCCGGCAACAGACATGCACAGGTCTGCACCAGGGAACACAAGCCGGCGTATTGTGCAATTGACGTGTGTCTGGCTGGACGTACGTTATGTTCACGGCGTACGCGGTGATCCGGCGTAGCTTAGGCAGTTGTGCCGGCGTGGTTGTGAGCAGGCGCAGGGGGGTGCTGTGCATGCGCCCACATCACGGCGCATGCGCAGTTCGTGATATGTACCTGTCTGGCGCTCGGCCCATCATTTGCATGGGGTCACGCCCACTTCCACCTACGCCGGCATGCGCCTTCAAAACCCACGCCACTCTGGCGCAGCGTTGGAAGCACTGGCTTGCTGAATGCAATGTTTGCCTCTCCGCGCTACATTGGCGTGGTAACGGTGTTTGCTCTATGGCGGCGAAATGTGTGCCTTGCTCTCTGTGAATCTGGGTCATAGACTATACAATGCAGTGCCAAAATGCAGTGAAGAAACAATGAACAAAATAGGATGACTCAGGTTCCGGCTATTGCTGAATAAGCTTCACAGTTTCCATCTGCATGTGCAGTTACCCTATGGGCCTATATTCTGCTGCGCTTTTGTCAGTATGTTTTAACAGTTTACAATAATGATGTTATAATTGCAGTATTACCTTATATGAAGTATTTTTTTTTCCTGCGATGATCATCATCAATGCATCCTGGGACTTTGGAGACACTTTGTGTGAAGGTAGTGGAGAATTAAACCTCCTGGCGCTGTCCTAGCTGTGTTTGATCATCTCCCCTGAGGCTGTTGATGCTGTGTTTGTCTTTCTTAAACAAAATTGGCATGCACTTCTGGTGAGTGTGTTTTCCAAAATTCCTTTGAAGAATCTTTGGATGTTATTTTTTTCAAGAACAATTTTTCTATTACCTACTGTGTATAAATACACATTATTCTATTTTTGCTATTTTCACATATTTTAAAGCATTTGGTTTGACATTTTGGAGCACCTTGTCATTGAGACGATGTTTGATATTTATTACGCATATGGGATTTGTCATATGCGATTATGTTGCAATTTTGTTCATTGTTTTTTCACTGCACTTTAGCACTATTTTGTATGTAAGTATATATTTCATTGAATACTGGCATTGTACTTGATGAGGTATTTAGGATCTTCGTATAATTTGCTGAGGAAGTTAAGTCACCCTTCAGGAGCCAAAGATTTTTAACTAAGATTCTCAGTTGTATATTACACCTTAAAAAAGTGTCATAACTTTTTTAAAGCTGAATTTCATCCAGTTTTTAAAAGGAGCAGGCACACTATTGCCAGGCTTCATCACTGCAGGAGGTTTAAGCAAAAATCTGCTGGATAGGAAGTGGGCGTAATATACTACAGTTTCCTGCCAGCAATGAATGCCAATTTAAAGCAACGCTATCATAAGTAATATATATACTGTATGATGACCAGAACACTCCCCACCTGGCATAATAAACATTATACCACTATGTTTATTTTTTTAAGGAGTAAAACAACTTCTGAGAGGTCTAAGGTACACCTTAGGCCTCATACACACGACCGAGAAACTCCACGGGCGAAACACGTCGAGTTCCTTGTTAGGCTTGTCGAGGAACTCGACAAGCTTGCTTTGCGTACACACAGTCAAGCCAAAATCTCCTCGTTCTCAAACGCGGTGACATACAACACATACAACGGCAGGGGAAGTTCGATTCCACTGGCTAAACTCTTGGGGCTGCTTTTGCTAATTTCATGTGTTTGCGTGTTAAATAAAAGTTTGGTAAGAGACGATTTGCACTTTTCTGTCTGTTACAGCTTTAAAAATGTGTTACCTCCATTACAAATGCTACTTTTACTCCCGTCTCATACTTTAATCTGAGCAAGCGCGGGTTTCTTAGCATACAGACGTCCGAGTTTCTCGTTGAAAACCAGCCCATCGAGGATCTCAACGAGCCAAATCAGACTCCCGTCGAGAAAATAGAGAACTTGCTCTCTTTTTGGCTCGTCAAGGTTCTCGACAGTTTCCTCGACGAAAATGTACACACGACCGGTTTCCTCGGCAAAAAAATATCTCCCAGCAAGGTTCTTGCTGTTTTTTGCCGAGAAACTCGGTCGTGTGTACGAGGCCTGAGGTTGCCCCATCCAAGAAGAAGGAGATTAAAGTCCCCCCTTACACAGCTTTAGGCCTGGGCGCCCTGGGCCTGACCCCCATCATTGCCCAAGGCCCGCACACTGGTCGTCCCTGGAATCGACCCACTTGTCATCCCACTGAGTTCTTCAAGGCAACCACTTTTATTTTAACACTCTTACACCTTAATATATGAAAAGTGGATTAAAAGTCATCAGTGCTTTCAATATTTAACAGTAAGGGATTACAACCCTGCCTTATTCCTTATTTTCTCTGTGATACATGAATCAATCAATATAACAACACTTGACTGACTAAAGCACAATACCTTTATTCTCTTGAAAATCGAATTTAACAGGCATAAAACATAAACACACTATTATGGATGGTGTTCGGCCTGTGTGGGTATGCGTGCATTGTGGAGACTGGAGGGATGGATGGTGCTTGGCGTAGGTGGGGATGTGTGCGTTGTGGAGACTGGAAGGATGGATGGTGCTCGGCATGGGTGGGGATGTGTGCATTGTGGAGACAGGAGGAATGGATGGTGCTCAGTGTGGGTGGGGATGCGTGCGTTGTGGAGACTGGAGGGATGGATGGTGCTCGGTTTGGGTGGGTATATGCGTGCATTGTGGAGACTGGAGGGATGTATGGTGCTCGGCGTGGGTGGGGAAGTGTGCATTGTGGAGACTGGAAGGATGGATGGTGCTCGGCATGGGTGGGGATGTGTGCATTGTGGAGACAGGAGGAATGGATGGTGCTCAGCGTGGGTGGGGATGTGTGCGTTGTGGAGACCGGAGGGATGGATGGTGCTCTGCTTGGCTGGGTATGCGTGCATTGTGGAGACTGGAGGGATGGATGGTGCTCGGCGTGGGTGGGGATGTGTGCGTTGTGGAGACTGGAAGGATGGATGGTGCTTGGCATGGGTGGGGATGTGTGCATTGTGGAGACAGGAGGAATGGATGGTGCTCAGCGTGGGTGGGGATGCGTGTGTTGTGGAGACTAGAGGGATGGATGGTGCTCGGCCTGGGTGGGGATGCGTTTTGGAGACCGGAGGGATGGATGGTGCTCGGCAAGGGTGGGGATGTATGCGTTGTGGAGACCGGAGGAATGGATGGTGCTCGTTCTGGGTGGGAATGAGTTGTGGAGACTGGAGGGATGGATGGTGCTCAGCGTGGGTGGGGATGTGTGTATTGTGGAGACTGGAGGAATGGATGGTGCTCGGCGTGGGTGGGGATGTGTGCATTGTGGAGACAGGAGGAATGGATGGTGCTCGGCGTGGGAGGGGATGCGTGCATTGTGGAGACTGGATGGATGGATGGTGCTCAGCCTGGGTGGGGATGCGTTGTGGAGACCGGAGGGATGCATGATGCTCGGCGTGGGTGGGGATATGTGCGTTGTGGAGACCGGAGGAATGGATGGTGCTCGGTCTGGGTGGGAATGCGCTGTGGAGACTGGAGGAATGGATGGTGCTCGGCCTGGGTGGGAATGCGTTGTGGAGACTGGAGGGATGGATGGTGCTCGGCGTGGGTGGGGAGGTGTGCGTTTTGGAGACTGGAGGGATGGATGGTGCTCGACCTGGGTGGGGATGTGTGCATTGTGGAGACAGGAGGAATGGATGGTGCTCGACCTGGGTGGGAATGTGTGCATTGTGGAGACTGGAGGGATGGAGTGGATGCTGGTTGGGGATGAAGATGATTGAGTTGCATTGTAAAGATGGATGAGGATGACTTTGGATGGGGATGAGAGTTATATAGTGAAGAGGCGGGCAGCGGGCTCTCCAAAATGTAACTCATTTGCACCCACAGTCATTCATTTTCACAATGCAAATCAATTATAAGCAGCTAGTCAGCCTGAAGCCTCGTACACACGACCGAAGAACTCGACGGGCGAAACACATCGTTTTCCTCGTCGAGTTCCTTGTTAGGCTGTCGAGGAACTCGACAAGGCAAGTTTCTCCATTCCCGTCGAGGAAATAGAGAACTTGCTCTCTTTTTGGCTCGTCGAGTTTCTCGACAGTTTCCTTGACGAAAATGTACACACGACCGGTTTCCTCGGCAAAAAAATATCTCCCAGCAAGTTTCTTGCTGGTTTTTGCCGAGAAACTCGGTCGTGTGTACGAGGCCTGAGGTTGCCCCATCCAAGAAGAAGGAGATTAAAGTCCCACTAAAATCTACATGCAGCACAGGGGGCACAGTCAGCAGCACACATTACATTTTTATGACTTACCCTCCATGCTGCACTCTCCAATCTGTGATGCCCCGTACACACCATCACTTTATGTGAAGTAAAAAACGACATTTTTGAAACTTCAATTTTCAAAGACAATTTTCCCTACACACCATAGTTTTTCTCACAATGTTCTAGCAAAGCGAGGTTACGTTCACCACTCTTTTCCATTGAAGCTCGCTTCATAACTTGCTTCTGGGCATGCGCGGGTTTAAAAACGTCATTTTAAACTACGTTTTTTGCTACACACGGTCAATTTCTGTGAAGTAAAAAACGACGTTTTGAAAAATGACACATAAAATTTAAGCATGCTTCAAATTTTTTTTGTCGTTTTTCACAAGACATAAAATTACGTTTTCCCCCACACACGGTCATTTAAAGTGACGTTTTTAAAAATGTCGTTTTTTTTCATCACATAAAGTGATGGTGTGTACGCGGCATTACTGGTGTCTGTGTCCATGTGCTCTGTCGACCAGCTGATCACTCCCCTTGTCCCTGTCCTGGCCAATCACAGTCTGAGCAAACCCTGCAGCAGCCATAAGGCTTCGCAGGGAATGGATGAGCAGAGAGCACTGGCTGCTGCTGTGGATGGAGATTTGTTAACGCTGCCTGTGTCAGAGTGAAAGTAAAGTGTCATATTTTCTCCTCTTTCCTCCAGCCCAGCCGCAAACTGAGAAGTGGGGGGAGGGGGGGAGGTGGCTGACGTGAAAGTGACTTATTTTTATTTTTATTTTCTCTCCTCTCCAGCCCAGCCATGAACTAAGAAGGGGGGGGGTCGACATCTATCTTTTCTCTCTTCTCTCCAATCTCCAGCCCAGACCAGCCGCAGCCGGGCCCCTGGGGACCTTCGTGCCCCTTACATGAGTGATGCCTGTACCCCCCTAATGGCAGCCCTGGCAATGCATGAATCTATCTGTGGTGATAGACAGGTGCAGGAGAGAGGGGGCAGTGCTCCTACGCCCTTTATGGACGTACCACCACTGGGCATTATTAAGGGGTGTTTCTCTCTGACAGTCATATCAACTGCTGACAAGCGACCTCCAATTCTTATCACTCAATCTTCATCAAATATAGGGTTTCAGTTTTTTGAGTGGACTGTGTTTGGAGATCTCTTCTTCTTTAAGAGGGCACTTGGGGCCAGATTCACAAAGCACTTACGCCGACGTATCTAAAGATGCACGGCGTAATTGAAAAATGCGCCGCGCGTATCTTTGCGCCTGATGCTCAAAACGAAATACGCCTGAAAAACAGATCTTTCCGTCCTATGTAAAACGATTACACCGGCGCATCTTGAAGCGCAAAACACGCTAGACACATCATTGATTTTCTATGCTAATATGCCAATGAAGGAGATAGGGCGATCCACAAAAGTACGCTTGTGTGGCGTAGACTACGCCCTGTGCGCATCTGCTAGTTTCACGGTGTAAAATTACACCTTATAAAAGCTGCCCTAACTTTACACCAGCCGTGTAAATGTCAGCTAAAGCAACACCGTTAGGGAAGAGCTGAGCACACATACTTGCAGGACAACAATCTGTATGCCAACATGCCAGGGGCATCCATGCTCATAGCTATACTAGTGACTTTAGTAACCGAGGGGACCCCCTCTTCTGAGGGAACAGCAGCCAGGAGACGCCTCGCAGAATGCATCTTTGCACAGTAAACACACACATTAATCATGGCACAATGAGAATGCATGCATGCACACCCACTGTGGTCCCTAGCACAGACACATCACATCCTCATCTAATTGGATTAGACCCAAGTACCCCCCATGGGACTAGGGAGCAGCAACGCCACGCCACGGCTCCAATTATGTTACTGTGCATTCATACACCATTCACATGGACCTGGGATCACTTCTCCCTGGTCCTGGGGATCCCTACTCCACCAAAACTGAGGGTGACACCCTTTTTCACCAGTAATGTCACCCCCACATTCACACATCATTCACACACATAAAACAAATCATAATCACAGTATAATTAAAAAAATAATAAAAATCAAAAATCAAAAGTACAACCAAAATTAATGGCGGCGGCATGAGCTACGCCTGGGCCAGCCACGGGCACGGCCAACCAGGGGAGACTCATGGGGGGGAGCAGGGGAAGGAGGAGCCTCCCCTGGTGACTGTCCTCCTGCTGGCCTGCCCTCCAAGGCCACGGCTATCCTGGTCAGACCCACAGTGAGGGCAGCCGTATTGGCCTGGACAGCCTGGGTGTTTGCGTGGACAGCCTGGGTCAGGGCACTCACCTCCAGGGACACGCCTGCTGTGGCGGTCTGCAGGTCACAAATGCATGTTATGACCGCCAAGGAGTTTGTGCCCACATCATTGACCGAGTCCTTAATTGAGCCCAGGCTGTCCTCCATCTGGGCCAAAGTCCGGGTGACCTGACCCAGATGTTGGGCCTGGTCCCTCTGCAGATTGGCCGGCAGAACCTCGGCCACCCCCCTGGTCTTCTGGGTAGCCTTCCTGCCTGCAGCTGAGGCTTGTGGCCTGGGAGGAGGGGAGAGAGAGACCCTTGTGGGGGGAGCCCTGTTGGGGGAGGAGTGGGAGGGGCTACCCCTGATGGAGGCCTGACTGCTGCCAGCCACAGGGGTAGCCTCAGGGGTAGCCTCAGGGGGAACCACATCCGAAGTCAAAAGGATTTCCCTGGCAAGGTCCATCCGATCATCCCCATCCTCCTCCCCCTCAACCTCCTCATGATGTGAGGTGTGGCCACTCCCCTCCCCTGAGGACTCCTGCCCTTCTTGGGGCTCTTCAGCAGCCTGTTGTCCGGGGGTTGATGCGGACTGGCCTGATGGCCCTGCAATCTTCTGGCCATCTGTGGATGACACAAAACATTCACAGGTTGGAGGATCCACACACTTGGCACATATTCCCTTCCCCCACCCACACATGCTACTCACCAGATAGAAAAAGAAAAAAAAATTACCTGTCCTCACTCCCTCCTCGGAGTCAAAGCCAGGCAGGCCCACCACTTGTTGTCTGTGGAAGCACCGGGCCACTGCCCACTCCTCCTCAGTCAGCCTGACGGAGCAGGGTGGTCCTCCGCCAGTGCCCGTGGCATGGGCATTTATCTTGGCCATCTTGTCACGGACCAGGCTCCTGAGATCATTGATCTTCTTAGCTATCCCACTGGGGGTCCTCATCTCCCCCCCCCCGCATTGATCTGATCAGATATCTCCTGGATGATCGCCCTCTTCCTGGCCGGGGTGGTGTCCCGGCTCTCAGGGCCATGTAAATATCGCCCAAATCGGGTGATGGCCCTTGCAAGTATTTGCTTTTCTCGCACCGAAAAATTAAGCTTTCGTCTCTTTGGTGCCATGTCACCCAACACTCAGCACCAAACAGACACACACAAAAATCTAACACAACAAACACAAATACACACAGAACAAACACACACAAAAAGACACAGAACAAACACACACAAAAGGACACAGAACAAACACACACAAAAAGACACAGAACAAACACACACAAAAATCAAACCGCAAACACAAGACAGCAATATCAAACAACACAAGCAGACAGCTAATACAAATTCAAAAACAAACACAGAAAAAACAAACAGAAAAAACACTCAGAAAAAAAACACAGCTACTACAACCTCCTACTTCTATAAATCTTTTATCTAACAATACTACACTCACCAACAAACACCAACAGACAACAGAGCAAAAGCAACTTGCTTTAGGAAAGGGAACACAGGGATGTACTTTTGCAATGGAAGTGCGTTTGTGTGGGGCTATTTATACACAGGGCGTATCTCACTAAGTCTGCTTGGCCTTTTTCCTATCTCACTGATTGCGCCGGCCCAAGTTCTGAGCATGCCCAGTGAGGTGCAGATTTGTGCGTGCATGCGCAGTACGGCCGGCCCTTAATTTGCATGGGGTCATGGCTCATTTCAATGGAGCACGCCCACTTCCTTCCCACTTGCAATAACCCCGCCTTACGCCTCGGTATTTACGTTACGCTGGCGCTCATTTGGGCGCAAATGCTCTGTGGATACGGCACTTACGTCACAAAATTCAGCCACCTTAACTTAACTGACATACGTTAGGACAAACTAAATTTGCGCCGCTCTACGTGAATCTGGCCCTTGATTTCTTTTTTGAAAACTTCTTGCTGAACACATCTGATGATGATGATTTTGGCTTGCGTAAGATGATTGCTATTATACTTGTCAGTGTTAGTAGCTCTGCAGAAGGATTTGGCTAGGTGACTAGCTTTCTTAGCTAGTCACCTAGTGAATGACTTGACTTCCAGCTGGAGAATCTTTCAAACCTGTGTGCGCCAAGATTGACTTTAGTAGTTATGGTACTGAAGGCTGTAACTTGTGTCCGTACCTCTTTGTCGTTGTTTGGTTCTAAAAGTTCAAAGGTTTCTAACTGAATGGTCTTTTCAGGTTCTGATCTAGTCAGAAAAGATGGACCTGAGAACCAGTTAGTTTGCTTGAGGACAGCCGCTGGTACAGGTCTAGTCCCATGATCGGCTGGATTTTTATCTGTACTGATGTAGTGCCAAAGTTTTGGGTGTGTGCGTGTCACTCTGACATGTACATGTAGAATCTTCTCGAAGTATTGTGAATATACAGTATCCTAACACAATCTTGCTGTCTGTGTAAAACTTCACTGCATGGATCTCAATGTCTAGTTCAGCAATGATCAAGTCTGCCATTCCCACTGCTAAGACAGCAGAACAAAGTTCTAAGCGTGGAACAGTGTGAGCTGTACGTGGGGCTAGTTTGGACCATCCCATGATTAACCCAACATCACTTTGTCATTCAAAGTCCACTACTCTAAGGTAGGTAACAGATGCAATATTTATAGTGGATGAATCTGAGAATATTCACAAATCTTTTTGCTTTGTGGCAGATAAAGAAACAGGGACATAGGACCTTTGGATGATGAGTTATTCAAGCTCCATCAATGAGAACCTCCTCAACTTCCACTGCCTTTCTTTCTCTTTCGATAGAGGTGTGTCACATTCACTTTGTTTGCGTGCAATGGCAATTTTTTCTTATAAGAGCCTTACCCTGCATGGTGATGGGGGCCACAAACCACAGGGAGTCATAAAGGCTTTTGACTGTGGACAAGACACATCTTCTCGTGAAAGACGTCTCTGCATTATCTAAATGCCGTTTTTCAGATCCCAACTGAGCCCTAAACTTCTTTGAAGGGGTAGTGAATCTATTCCTAAATCCAGGTTCTTGAGGTATTTTGCATGGTCCTCTGAGGGAAACACTTCCATTACTTTGCTGCTGTTGGAAGCTATCTTGTGCAACTTTACGTTAGATTCTGCTAACATCTCTCCTGTTCTTTTCAAAATGTTGATAGCCTCTTCGTTGATTGAGAAAGAAGGTTGAGTCCATCAATCACATAAAAATTTCTCATGAGAAACTGTTGGGCATCTGTGCCACGCTCTTTTTTACCTTCCTGAGCTGCTCGTCTGAGGTTGTAGATAGCTACAGCTGGAGAGGGGCTGTTTCCGAACACATGTGCCTTCATCCTGTATTCTGTGACATCTCTGTTGAAGTTATTATCTCCATACCACAGGAACCTCAGGTAGTTTCTGTTATCTTTGTGGACAAGGAAACAGTAGAACCTTTGTTGTACATCTGCTGTTACTGCAACAAGTTATTTTCTGAATCTGATGAAGACTATTATTCAGGTCAGATGCACTGGGGAGGATGTCGTTTAGGGAGATGCCTTCATGCTTTGCACTAGAATACTACTTGTATCTGTCCTGGTTTCTGAGGATGATGCACTCCAAATATTGGTAGCATTGTGGTGCTTTTCAGCTTGACCACTGTCAAAGTTCGTCTGCATGAACTCATGGAAGTTATCCTTCATATCTGGATTTCTGTCCAGAGTGTGTCGCAACGAGGTGAGGGGCTTCACTGTCTGTCCTCTGTTGTTAGGAAACTGATGTCGGGGTGAACGTAAAGGTAAAGCTTCCCAGCTGTTTGACTCATCCCTGAAGACTTCTCCGTCCCTGATCTCAAGGAGGAGGCTATCTTCAACAGATGGTGCTGGTTTGTCATCATCTTGCATTCTTTCAAACACCTTGTATTATATCTCATCTGTATCTTCAGCTAAGTCTATAGCCTCCATGCAGCTCTGAACTCATTGCTGTTGTATTGGGTTGACTAATCTCTCTTTAAGACATGATGTGCAACCATTTTGCAACATGCTATTTTGTAGGCATTCCCTTTTGCTGGATTGTGAGATTGGTCCAGACATACATCACCAATGATGATCCATCCAAGGTCAAGACATTGTGCAAATAGTGCATTGCACGGCCCATTGTACTGTTCTCTGATCTTGTACACTCTCAGTATGTCTCCTAGTAGAAGGATAATTGCACCATCTGGGTCGAGTGCTGGAATCATGTCTGTTATTTGCGTCAGATGAGGGTAGTGTCGTGCAACTTCAGGTGTGGGGGATCTCTGATCTATCATCTGGTATTATATCACATTCTATCAGAGTGGGAAGAGTCAGCTGTGTTTTCCCATCTAATGACTCAATGGTGTAGTTGCCTGCTCTCCTGCTGTCTCTATAACTCCTGAACATTTATTAAAAGTATATGGAGTTAAACGTCCTCTGGGACTGAAGAGGTCAAACAACTTGCCAGAGATCTGTTACTTTGCTTGTCTAAGACTGCATACATTCTGATTTCCCTCTCTCTGAGGCCTCCAGGATACACTTTGACTAAATATATCTTGGATAGGGATGAGCCCCGATGTTCGAGTCACACATAATTTTGACTTGAACATCGGCTGTTCGCCGAATACTGAACATTATGTTCGCAACAAATTCAAAAGCCGTGGAACTCCGGAGATTAACATGGAAAATTAAAAGTGATAATTTTAAAGGCTTATATGCATGGTATTGTCATAAAAAAGTGTTTGGGGACCTGGGTCCTGCCCCAGGGGACATGTGGCTGATGGTGGCTTGCATGTGGATTTTGTGAACATGAGTGGAATTTTGAACTAAAGTGGAGAGTTAATAACTAGGGGCCAAATCCACAAAGCAGATGCGCCGACTTAACTCGAGATTTCTAATTTTAGTTCGCGCATATCTTTGCGCCCGATCCTCAAAACGAGTTACGCATTAAAATCCAGATTTTCCGTCCTACCTAAAATGATTACAACGGCGCATCCTCGGACGCAAATTACGCTAGTCACGCCGCTGTTTTTGATAGGCAAAGATGCAAATGAGGGAGATAGGGCGATCCACATAATTAAGTGTGTGCGCCATAGATTACGCCCTGTGCGCACCTGTTAGTTTCCCTGCGCAAATTTACACGTTATAAAAGCAGCCCTAATTTTACACATGCTGTGTAAAGGTCTGCTGAAGCAACAGCATTGAGGAAAAGCTGAGCACACATATTTGTTGGACTTCAAACTGTCTGCCAACATGCCCGGGCCATCCATGATCCTAACGGCACTCGCTACTTTAGAGGCGCAAAGAAGGAGGAGGGCACAGAGGAGGAGGAGGAGGGCACAGGAGAGGGTATACCGCCCACGCCAAGATCTCTTTGGCATGCCTGCTTCTGAGGTCTATGGCAACTTCCGTTTTAACCGGGAAGCCATCCTGGAATTAACCAGAATCCTGCAGGATGATCTCACCACCCCAACCCAACGATCCCATGCCCTGCCACCTCTCATCAAAGTAATGGCAACACTCCATTTCCTTGCCACTGGGTCTTTCCAACGCACATGTGGAGGTCTGTCTGGGATGGCACAATCCTCCATGAGCAGGTGTGTCCATCAAGTAGTCCCTGCAATACTGAGACGCATGGCCAATCAATTTCAAAAACCCACCCAGGAGGACCAGCGATTGCAAACCATGACTTTTTTACGGACTTGCCCAATTCCCACGGACCATCGGGGCCATTGATTGTACCCATGTGGCACTACAGCCCCCCCATGAGACAGAGCACCTGTTCCGGAATCGGAAGCACTGGCATTCCATAAATGTCTAGGCAATCGTAGATGCCCATGGCCTCATCTGGCACGTCTGTGCAAAATTCCCTGGATCGTGCCATGACAGCTATATATTCCGGCAGACCAAAATCTCCAGAGATTTGGAACTGAACCTGTATGGAGACAGCTGGCTGATTGGTGAGTGACATAGGTGTCAGGTATGTCCCCCCCCATGATGCAGACATCACAAGGGGCACATGCATGACTAACATCCTCCTGTCTTTTCCCTTACAGGTGACTCTGGATATGCCCTGGGACCACATATGATGACCCCATTCAGGAACCCCCAAACCCCAGGAGAGCAACGCTACAACGAGGCTCACATTCGCACCCGGGCAGTTGTGGAGCGCACATTTGGGCTGCTGAAGTCCCGCTTCAGATGCCTGGATAAGTCTGGGGGTACACTGTTGTATTCCCCAGACTTTGTGTGCCAGATCATCGGTGCATGTTGCATGCTGCACAACTTTGCCATGAGAAGGGGACTGGAGATTGACATACGTGCTGACCTGACCCCCGACCCAGGCAATCCCCCCTAACCCACTCTACCCGGTCTGCTGAGGGCACAGCAGCCAGGAGACGCCTCGCAGAAGGCATCTTTTCACAGTAAACGCACATGAATAATGTCACAATGAGAATGTTTCTTTTCACAGTAAACGCACATGAATAATGTCACAATGAGAATATTTATTTTCACAGTAAACGAACATGAATAATGTCACAATGAGAATTTTTTTTTTCATAGTAAACGCTGATTAATTATGTCACAATGAGAATGCATGAATGCACACCACTGTGGTCCCTAGCACAGACACTTTACATGCACATCGAATTGGATTAGATCCAAGTACCCCCCCCTTTGGTACTTGGGAGCAGTAACGCTATGCGACGGCTCCAATTATGTCACTGTGCATTCATACACCATTCAGGAACCTGGGATCACTTCTCCCTGGTCCTGGGGATCCCTTCTCCACCAAAACTGAGGGTGACACCCTTATTTTATCAGGAATGCCACCCCCCCACATTCACACATCATTCACACACATAAACCAAATCATAAGTAGAGTATAATAAACAAAATCATAAAAAAAAAGTACCCCTGATAATTAATTCCTGCGGCGAGTGCTCCGTCTGGGCTGCTCAAGGGCACGGGCACTGCCACGGGCACGGCCAACTGGAGGATCTTCACGGGGGGGTGTGAGCAGGGGAGGGAGTATCTTCATGGGGGGGTGAGTGAGCAGGGGAAGAAGGAGCCTCCCCTGGTGTCTGTCCTCCTGCTGGCCTGCCCTCCAAGGCCACTGCTATCCTGTTCAGACAGCCAGTGATGGCAGCCGTATTGGCCTGGCCAGCCCGGTTATTGTCCTGCACAGCCGGGTATTGTCCTGCACAGCCTGGGTCAGGGCAGTCACCTCCTGGGCCACGCCTGTTGTGGCAGTCTTCAGGTCCCACAAACATGTGATGACCCCCAAAGAGTTTGTGGCCACATCACCGAGTGACTCCCTCATTGCACCCAGGCTGTGCTCCATCTTGGTAATAGTTTTTTGTATCTCACCCAGAGTGCGGGTCTGCCGGGCATTGTCCTTCTGCAGACTGGCCGGCAGACGCTCAAACACCCCCCTGGTCTCCTGGGTCGCCATCCTGCCTGCCCCTGAGGCTTGTGGCTCTGGAGGAGGGGAGAGAGTGACCCTTGTGGTTTGCAGCCTGTTGGGGGAGGAGTGGGAGGGGCTACCCCTGATGGTGGCCTGACTGCTGCCAGCCTCTGGGGTAGCCTCAAGGGTATCCTCAAATGTCATTAGCTCAGAGGCCAGAAGGATTTCCCTGCCAAGCTGCAGATTTTCTTCTTCCTCCCCCTCATCCTCCTCCCCTTCATCCTCCTCCCCCTCATCCTCCTCCCCCTCATCCTCATGAGGGGAGGTTTGGCCACTCCCCTCCCCTGGGGACTCCTCAACAGCCTCCTGTCCTTGGGGTGGTGCAGCAGCCTGGCCTGATGGGCCAGCAATCTCCTGGTCATCTGTGGAGGACACCAAACAATCACAGGTTTGAGGATCCACACACTTGCCACATCTTCCCTTCCCCCACCCACACATGCTAATCACCAGATAGAAAATCCCAAAACTTACCTGGCCTCACAGGAACATCAGAGTCAAAGCCACGCAGGCCCACCACCTGCTCTGGCTGGAAACACCGGGCCACTGCCCATTCCTCCTCAGTCAGCCGGATGGGGCATGGTCCCCCTCCTCCAGTGCCCCTCCTTTGGGCAGTGAGCTTGGCCACCTTATTGCGGACCACGCTCCTCAGATCATTAATCTTTTTCTGGATGCCAGCGGGGGTCCTCGTCTCCCCCCCCGCGGCATTTATCTGATCTGTAATTTTTTGATAGATCTTCTTCCTTTGGGCCGGGGAGGTGTTCCGGCTCTCAGGCCCATGTAAATAGCGCCCATATAGGACGATGGACCTAGCAAGGATTTGCTTCTCCACATGGGTAAAATTGAGCTTCCTGCGCTTGGGTGTCATCACAGACACCACTCAACAACAAGAAAACTCACAGGACAAACAAACAAAAATTCACACACAACAAACAAACACACACAACAAACAAACAAAAATCAAAACACACAAGCAGACAGCTACTACAAAGTCAAAAACAAACACACAAAAAACAAACACAAAATCCAAGCAGAAAAAAAAAATACACTTAGCAGAAACAATCAAACAAAAAATACACTTATCAGAAACAAACAACAACTACAATATAATACTCCTCCAAAACTTCTCTATCACACACAACTCACCAACAAACACTGACAAACGTTCAGAGCAGAAGCAACTTGCTCTAGGAAGGGAACACAGGGAAATACTTTTGCAAGGGAATTGTGTTTGACTGGGGCTATTTACACACAGGGCGATCCTCAAACTAAGTATGCTTGGCCTTTTTTTGTTTTCAAAAAAGCTTTATTAAGAGTATACAAAGCATTACATGTAAGGTACAGGCAAACATATCGCCAAAAATGTATAAACTTTTGTTACAGGTATCAATAGTAACCGAAGCATCCCAAAAAGTGAACACAGAAAGAGGATACTATGTAATGATTCAAGATCCAATTGAAATAAACTGTAACCTGCAAGGTGTACATAGATTGCCAGGGTTATAGATCAACAGGAAACCGAAGGGACGGTCTTCCCGGGTATTCAAAAAGTAGGTAGAAAACTAGAAAAAAGAGGAAAGAGAAAGAAAGAAGAAGAGGAAAGAGAGAGAAAGGAAAAAAAAAAAAAAAAAAAGACAAACAAAAAAAAGAAAAGAGACATCAGTCCTGGAGTCTGAAAAGAAACCATGGATTCCATTTGGCATCAAATTTAGGTAACGAGTCATATAAAGTATGATATATTTTTTCAGACAACATCATCTGGTCCAATCTGTTTGGTATTAACGAGAATGGCACAGTATCTTTCTTCCAACAAAGGGCAATAGCCCAGGACATGGCCAGGCAAACTGCATGAATCAACCTGGTCATAGGCCCCCGTACCTCCCCGACCTTATCAAAGAGAAGACATTGTGTGACCTGAAGTTCTACATGTTCGCCTGCTAGAGTGTCAATCAGTTTCAATACTTCAGTCCATGTGGGTTTAAGTTTGGGACAGTCCCAAAATAGGTGGACAAAAGAGCCTGGTATCCCACAACCCCTAAAACATAGGTGGGAAACCTGCGGGAACATGCTGTGGAGGCGAACAGGGGTGTAGTACCAGCGGGTCAATAGCTTAATCGCCGTTTCTCTAATAGAAAGGGAAAGCGTACATTTTCGCATATTGGACCAGCAGGACTGCCAATCTAAGTCACCAGCGGCCAACTGCAACTCCAATTCCCACTGGGACCTATATCGCAAGCCAGCGGGTCGGAGAGCCGCGATCATCAGAGAATATATCACAGATATTAGTCCCCTGCCCCTAGGAGTAGAGTTACATATGACCTCAAAGCCTGAAGGATGGTCTGTAGGGGGGGTGCCATAATGCGATTGGAAAAAGTGACGGATCTGGAGGTAGTGAAGAAATTCCCCCTCCGGTATCCCGAACTTTAACTGTAGAGTGGCGAAGGGTATGAGTTTGGAGTTATGTAGGAAATCCCGAAGTTTAACCAGACCCAGATCCACCCAGAGCTGAAAAGCCTCAGGGCAGGAGTAGGCTGGGGGGAAACGTGGGTCCCCCAAATATGAAGCATTTAAGGGCGGCTGTGAGATCATGTTCAGCTTAAGTTTATAACTATCCCAGAGGAGTAGGGACGAAGCTACTATGAGGTTTTTGGATCTGAGAGTAAACCCTGCAGGGTTAGAGGACCACATGAGGCCAGGGAGGTAAAATGGGAGAATTGAGTCCATTTCGAATCTAACCCAAGGAACTCTGGGGTTACCGATAGTCCATTGGGCCTGTTGGGAAAATCTACTGGATAGATAATAGAGCCAGACCTGGGGAACCCCGAGGCCACCTCCCCTGGAGGAACAGTAGAGAACCTCTCTCGCAAATCTAGGGGGCCTACCTTTCCAAATAAAATTATTAAAAAGGGATTGAATTTTAAGGACATAAGATTTGGGTAGTCTAAGGGGAAGGGATCTAAAAAGGTACATTAGTTTCGGGAGACAGGTCATTTTTATGGCAGTTACTCTGCCCAAAAAGGAGATATGGAGAGGGGCCCAGGTTTTGAGCAATTGTTTAATTTTGGAAACCATTGGGGGAAAATTTGCCTCAAAGAGTTTATGATAGTTGTCAGTAAGGTTGATACCCAAATATGGGAGCGAGTGAACAGCCCAGGAGAATTTAAAGTTATGCCTAAGAAGGTCTAGTTCTGAGTGGGGGTAACCGACTGGAAGAGCACTAGATTTCGAAACATTCACCTCGAGGCCAGAGACCCCAGCAAATTTAGACAAGGTGGTAAATAAGTTGGGCAGGGTGACCAAAGGGTTGGTGATAAACATTAGCACGTCATCCGCATACATGCAGAACTTATATTCTGCACTACCCTTGTGGTATCCTGAGATATCCGGGTTACGCAAGAGTTCAATCGCCAGGGGTTCGAGGGCAAGGGCAAATATAAGGGGGGAGAGGGGGCACCCCTGCCTCGTTCCCCTGCCCAAACCGAAAAAGTCCGAGCTACACCCCGGGATTTTAATACGGGTCTGTGGGTTATTATATAGAGCCAGATAGCCTCGTAGGAACTCCCCAGTGAAGCCCATACGGACCAAAAGGGCCGAAACATAATCCCAGGAGACGCTATCAAACGCCTTTTGTATGTCTAAACTCAACAGGACCACCTTCCTGGAGTACAGATTCGCATCCTGGATTATGTTAGATGCCAGGCGGATGTTATCCGTGATCAGACGGTGGGGAATAAAACCAGCCTGAAAAGGGGATATCAAGGAAGAGATCACACTCGCCAGGCGGTCTGCTAAAATCCTGCTGAAAATTTTGAGATCGTTATTAATGACCGATATGGGCCTGTAGTTTTGGGGAAGGGAGTGATTTTTATTAGGTTTGGGGATAAGGGACATGTTGGCTAACAACATCTCCTCAGGTAGGGGGTGACCTTGTAAAAAGGAGTTAAACAATTGGGCCATTTTGCTCACAAGAACGGGTGCAAATTTTTTAAAGTAAAGAGAGGAAAAACCGTCTGGGCCTGGGGCAGAACCTAATTTTAGGGCTTTAATTACCGCCAAAACTTCCTCTTGTGAGATCGGGGAGTTTAGTTTCTCTCTCTGGGAAGGGGATAAAGAGGGTACTGGGATTGCATCCAACCAGGCCAGATCCCCAACCGAGGGATTCGTCGGGGACCTCGACAGGAGGGAGGAGTAAAAATTTGTAAAAACCTTTAGAACCTCCTGGGGGTGCGAGGTCGTCAGGCCAGAGCCCGTGCTGAGTTTATATACATGGGGGGGAGCGGTGAGGCGGTTTAGCCTTCTGGCCAACATAGCCGAAGGGGAACTGCCATGTAAAATGAATTTCGCCTTTGCCCACCTCAGAGCCTTCTCGGCCTTGGAGGTGAGCAAAGTGTCCAGCTCCAGGCGTTTTTTATCTATCTCAACCCTGACAGAGTCTAGGGAAAGTGTATTAGCGTTCTTGTATAGGGAGTCTAGTTCCGAAGTGAGGTCCAGAATACGCTGCCTGTTGGCTCTATTACGGGCCGAGGCTAGTTCAATCAACTTGCCCCGTATGACCGCTTTATGAGCGGTCCAAATCACCGCTATCGGGGTTTCGGGAAGGGAGTTAAGCTCAAAGTACTGATCCAGTGATGATTGAACAGTACCCAGAACCGCTGCATCCGAAAGGAGGGATTCATTCAGTCGCCAGGCAAACGGCATAGGGGCGAGACCAATAAAATCTGTGTCAAAACATGTGATCTGGTGGTCAGACCAGGCACAAGGGAGTATTGAGGCATCCTTGGAGTTAGCCAGAATAATGGGAGTAACAAAAATATAGTCCAACCTGGCTGAACTCTTATGAGGGTGTGAAAAAAAAGTGAACTCCTTGGTCCCAATGTTGTGGGCCCTCCAGGAGTCAATTAATTGGTGGTCTTTGAGTGCCCGTACCAGCGATTTAGGGAAAGCTCTAGTGGATGCAGAGATTGAGGTCCTATCCAGAGAGGGGTTAGCAACCAGGTTATAATCCCCCCCTACTATCATGTGTGGGGACTGGAATCTAGCCAGACAATCAAAGAAGGTGGTATAAAAGGAGGCAGGAGGGTCATTGGGAGCATAAACACTAGCTATAGTCAATTCTTTGTTGTTCAACAGGCCCTGTATAATGACAAACCTGCTTTCCTTATCCTTGTAAACCTTCTTGACATCAAAGGGTAACGAGGAGTGGAGAAATATGGCTGCCCCCCGGCTCTTAGACGAGTGCAATGTATAGAAAGATTGGGAGAAATGCCTATGAAAAAATTTAGGGTGGGAGGATTCAGAGAAGTGCGTCTCCTGAAGCAATAGTATTTTAGCCTTTATCTGAGAATAGTGAGCAAAAGCTTTCTTCCGCTTAATAGGGGAGTTAAACCCCTTGACATTATGGGAGATGCACTTAATCCCCATCCTGGTGACCGAAGTGAGCTAGCAACTGAATGAAAGGCCCCAGCGGGAACTGAATTGTGTCCCCGCTGCAACCCGGTAGGGGACCATGTGATTGAGCCAGGGGACGCACCACAACCCCCATCCTTATGTACACATAGCAGACAATGCAGGCCTGAAAATACCATATATATACAAGAACATAGAGCCAGATGAGAAAAATAGAGCACATATACTGTCCAGAACTGAAAAAAAAAACAACATCCTGAAGAAAAAAGAAAAAAAGATTCGTTGAAAGTAAAAAGAAGAAAAAAAAATCTTTTGGATCAGGTGGAGAGTACAGACCTGAAAAAAGAAGTAACCAAAAGAGACCTCCAGGTCTCAGGGCCAGCCATAAGTCGAGAGCAACAAGGTCCGGAGCACTCCGGGAAGATAAGGTGATAGACCGGAGCAAAATGAGCAAAGGCATCCGAGTCTCATGGGTGCTCAGGTCCAAAACGGGATGGGACCGACTGTGGCTGGGCGGGGAGGTCATGCAGCGGCTCAAACAGGGGAGCCCGCGGTGCCAGGGCTATAACAAGGTGATGAATACGGTGCACACCAGAAACATAAAAAATTCAATGAAAATAAACAAAAGGGGCACAGCTCTCAGTCATTCACCATACCTCCGGGATCGTACCTGATCCGCCTGCGGTCTCTGCGTGGAGGGGGGGTGTGCCACAGGGGAGATGGACGGGGGGTAGCAGGGAGACGACGAACTGCCTCGGCGGCCAAAAGGCCCAGCTTGACCAGAATTTCTTGGCCTTCGAGAAGGGTAGTAGCCACGTAGGTGGAGCCGTTGTGAGGAATCACTAACTTGAAGGGGAATCCCCATTTGTACCGGATACGTGCAGCCTGGAGCACCGTGGTGACCTCTCTGAGGCCTCTGCGCCTCTCCAAGGTGGCCTGGGAGATGTCAGGGAAGATCTGTATTACCTGGTCATCTAGGGTAATCCGGTTCTGGTTCCGCGCGGCCCTGAGAATATCTTCCTTGACCAGGAAGTCTTTCATGCAGAGAACAACGTCTCTGGGCGGTTTGTCAGCCGGGGGTTTTGGTCGGAGCGCCCTGTGGATCCGGTCGCAGGTAAAAGCAGCCGAATTGCAGTCCGGTAGCAGGGATTTAAAAAGGCGGACCACCGCCGGGATCAGATCCGTAGTCGACTCCGGGATTCCACGTAGACGTAGGTTATTGCGGCGATTGCGATTGTCCAGATCCTCCATTTGGGCTTGAATAAGGGAGAATGCCGAGGCGAGACTTTCATGCTCGCGGCTGAGATCGTTGTAGGCCAGGGCGAGCTCGTCGTGTTTAGTCTCGAGCCTGTCCGTCCTCGTACCCAAGGCCGCAATCTCCTGGGATAGGGTGTTGGAGGTCTTGTGGAGCTCCGTCTGGAACTTGGTAGCCAGCCGAGAATACATTGCCTCCAGGCTGGAGTCCAGATCGGCCTTCGATAGGGCCGGAGCACAAGGTCCCGAGGGCTCCGGATCAAAAAGTTGGGAGGGGAGAGGGGACCTGGAGAGCGAGTCGTCCCCACGTGCAGCGGCGCCATCTTGAGACATGCCGCAGGTCTCCCGGGTGCGGAGTAGGTAGTGGGTCAGGGTCTTCTGAGCTGTGCCCTTGTTCTTCTTCTTCTTGGCGGTCGACATGCACCACAGTCTAGGGGCTCGAGGGGTGATCAGTTTGGCGTTGTAAAAGAAGATTATAGCCCTCCGTGAGCCGGTATAAGCCCTGTAGCTGCGGAGCTATTCCATCAGGCGACCATCCTGTTCAGCGCCGCGCATGCGCCCCGGTATGCTTGGCCTTTTACCTATCTCACTGATTGCGCCGAGCAAAGTTCTGCACATGCCCAGTGAGAAGCAGATTCGTGCGCGCATGCGCAGTACGGCCGGCCTTTCATTTGCATGGGGTCACGGCTCATTACAATGAAGCACGCCCACTTCCTTCCCACTTGCAATAACCCCGCCTTACGCCTCGGAATTTAAGTTACGTAAGCGCTATTTTGTGCGCAAATGCGCTGTGGATACGGCACTTACGAGACCAACTTAGTGCGCCGTAAATTAAATGACATAAGTTTTGAAAAACTTAATTTCCGCCGCTGGCTGTGGATTTGGCCCTAGGAGATGTGCTTTTGACTTCTTCTGCTTCTTCTGCTCTCCCTCCTTTATTTGATATGTTTGCTATCAGTTTTTAAAATACTTTTTTTTCCTTCCTTTTTCTTACACTTTTTAACCACTTAAGAGCCGGACCATTATGCAGGTTAAGGACCTTGCCCCTTTTTGAGATTCGGCACTGCGTCGCTTTAACTGACAATTGCACGGTCGTGCGATGTGGCTCCCAAACAAAATTGGCATCCTTTTTTTCCCACAAATAGAGTTGTCTTTTGGTGCTATTTGATCACCTCTGCGGTTTTTATTTTTTGCGCTATAAACAAAAATAGAGCGACAATTTTGAAAAAAATGCAATATTTAATAGGAATATTTCACTTTTATTCTTACACTTTAAGCATTATTTACCACTTAAGCCCCGGACCAATATGCTGCTAAATGCCCAGAGGCGTTTTTACAATTCGGCACTGCGTCGCTTTAACAGACAATTGCGCGGTCGTGCGACATGGCTTCCAAACACAATTTGCGTCCCTTTCTTCCCACAAATATAGCTTTTTTTTGATGATATTTGATTGCCTCTGCAATTTTTATTTTTTGTGGTATAAACAAAAATAGAGCGACATTTTTGAAAAAAAATCAATATTTTTTACGTTTTGTTATAAGAAAAATTGAATAAACAAAATTTTAGTCAAACATTTAGGCCAACATTTATTCAGCCACATGTCTTTAGTAAAAAGAAATCGCAATAAAAAAAAATTGCTTCCTAGCGGCAACAGTGACACTAATACAGCGATCAGAAAAATGATCGCTTAGTGACACTGGCAATAGGGAGTGAAAAGGTTAACTAGGGCGGTGATCAAGGGGTTAAAACTTTATTAGGGGGGGTACAGGGCTACCCTGGACCTAACACTAACTGGCTGTCACACTAACTGTCACACTGGCACTAAATGCAGTGATCAGTACATATATGATCACTGCATTCAGTGACAGTGTGACAGGGGGGTGGGGGGGTGATCGGAAGGGGTTAAATGTGAATTTGTGTACTGGTGTCAGTGTAGTGTTAGGTGCGACTTACTGTGACTCTTCTCTCATCTCGGCGGTTTGAAAATACCGCCGAGATGAGAGCTGCATCACTTCCTCTGCCTATGTTTACATTTTACAGGCAGAGGAAGTGACACAGCGGCGGCTCACAGGATTGGCTGGAAGCGATCACGTGGGGGCGGACAGAAACGAACAGCCGCCCCCTCGAGTGGGATCGCTCCCGGAGGTAAGCCGCCCGCCGCATGCAGCGGAGGGGGTCCCGATCGGGATGTATATATATGCCCATCTGCCTGTACGTGCCATTCTGTGGACGTAAATAGTCGTGCGGCGGGCGTTAAGTGGCTAAAATAACTGCTCTCGAAAAAACTTCAGTTTCTAAAACTTTTTTTTTGCATTGATACATGTACCCTGGGGCAGGACCGAGGTCCCCAAACACTTTTTATGACAATAACTTGCATATAAGCCTTAAAAATTAGCAATTTTGATTTCTCCCCCCTTAAAGGGTGCTGCGCGGCTTTCGAATTTACCGCAAACAGCCCAAATTGTTCACTATTCGGAGAACAGGCGAACACTCAGGCCACGTACACACGGTCGATCCAAACCAATGAGAATGGTCCGACGGGCCGTTTCCATCTGTTCACCGCTGAAGTGGCCTGACGGTCTGATGTGCGTACACACCATCGTTCCAAAAACCAATCGGGTCAGAACACGGTGACGTAAAACACACGACGTGCTGAAAAAAATGAAGTTCAATGCTTCCAAGCATGCACCGACTTGATTCTGAGAATGCGCGGGTTTTGAACCGATGCTTTTCTGTACTAACCATCGGTTTGGACCGATCGGTCAGCGGTCCATCAGTTCGATTTTAAAGCATGTTTTAAAATTTTGGACCGAAGGACAACAGACCGATGGGCCATACACACGGTCAGTTTGGACCGATGAAACTGACCTTCGGTCTATTCTCATCGGTTTGGAACGACCATGTGTACGCGGCCTCAATGTTCGAGTCGAACTTACCTTTGTTTTGAACATCGGGCTCATCCCTAATTATAACAAGAAATGACATTACCTTTTTGCAAGCATCACAGCCTATGCATTGTACATTTATTGAAACCAAAGATTAACATTGTGGCCCGGATTCAGAAAAGAGATACGACGGCGTATCTCCTGATACGCCGTCGTATCTCTGAGTGGGGTCGGTCGTATCTATGCGCCTGATTCAGAGAATCAGTTACGCATAGATATCCCTAAGATCCAGGCTGGCCACTAGGTGGCGCTTCCGTATGTTTATGCGAGGAATATGCTAATTAGGTAGATACGGCGATTCAGAAACGTACGTCCCGCCGGCGCATTTTTTTACGTCGTTTACGTTCGGCTTTTTTCGGCGTATAGTTACCCCTGCTATATGAGGCGTAGCTAATGTTAAGTATGGCTGTCGTTCCCGCGCCGAGTTTTGAAATTTTACGTCGTTTGCGTAAGTCGTTCGCGAATAGGGCTGGACGTAATTTACGTTCACGTCGAAAGCAGTGACGTTTTGCAGCGGATTTTTTCATGAACAGCGCATGCGCCGTTAAAAAAAAAGTAAAATACGCGGGGTCAAAGCAAATTTAAATAAAACATGCCCCCAACATCCCCATTTGAAGTAGGCGGGCTTACCGCGGCCCACATACGTTACGCCGCTGTAACTTAGGGCGCAAGTTCTTTCTGAATACGGAACTTGCGCCCGAAGTTACAACCTAGATACGTTTCGCCGGCCGGATAGATACGCTCAGGTATCTGAATCCGGCCCTATATTTTTTACCCAAACCAACTTTGGGCAGTACAATTATCTGTAACTTCTCCATCCATATTTGACTAAGAGCTCATATTTTTTTTAACTATCCTATAATATCTTTATACAAATCAATTTTTGCTCAATTCAAACAAATATATTTCAGCATTTGGAAATATGAAAAAAAAAAAATAATTTATTGGAAGGAGGAATGTAGGAATCTACACTTCTAAAAGTCGGTGATTATAATCTAAATGTACCAATTTTCGAAAAATCATTGTTTATATAGGATTACGTATACACACAGTTTCAAAATGTAATTCCCAGAGCTATTTGTTATGATATATCCATAGCTGACTCCGCACGTCAAGCTTTCACTTAATCGCTACAATTCAAGATCCGCCTGTCTCCAACTATCTTTGTGTTAATCACCATTGTGAAGCTTTATGTACATCATTGACACTACATGTTTCTGGTTTTCAATTCCATTGTCAAACAAAGCATTACAGTGACAGACACACGTTATCAGATAGGTGGTTAAGAGCTGATTACTTTTCCAGCCTATTCTTCAGCATCATGCTCACGGCTCTGTAAGCCCCCTTTAGTGAAAACTCATGCTGCAATTGGAATAGTGTGAGGGCACTCAGGCATGAAACACCATTAGCATTCTCTTCTTTCTGCTTCGCCATTTAAATCGTGATCAATAACTAAGGAAAGGATGCCGCTGCTGAAGAAATTGTATTGTAATAGAAAGATACAAGGGGCAGAAAATCCAGTCAATAGAAGTTTCCATGCACTCATTAATGTCAGTAGGGGTTCTTCGTATCCATCTCATCTCCAAAGTCCTGATAAATTAGTCAATTTAACACAAGAATATCTGGTTATGTTATGACATTTATTCTATCTCTGTAGTTAACTTAAGTACAGTATATATTACAGCAAGTTATTACCCTGTAATACCTCATTGTTTTTAAATGAGGTATTTATTATTTAGGTTTTCCAGCTGCTTTTATATGTTTCATATGCTGGTATCTCAGTGTATTATTAATATCCTTGTTAGAGTGTGTTTTATTTTTTATCTTTGGTTATATTCTGTATTGCAGAAACTATACAAGGGGTTTATGGTTAACAAAATTAAACATGACAGTAACATCAGTAGTTACAACAATAAGAACAGAATACTCATAAGATTTTTCCACCAAGTTAAATATGTATGGCACTTTACCGCAATAGAAGCTGTGCTCTTTATACCTCTTTTATACTGCTGGGCTGCATCACTTCAATGGGGCAGATTCATGTACAATGGTGCAGATTTGCACCGGCGTGGCGCATCATTTTTAGACTACACCGGTCCAGCGCGGAGAGGCAGTTAGGTGATTCAAGAAACTTTTTTTGTCTACGATGCCCCAGCGGGGCGCATTTTAGACGGCGTAAGGCGGGGTAAGGCCAAATGGGAGTCACCCTATGCTAATGAAGTGCCGACCGTGGCGCAGGGGTCACGCCGGGGCGCATCTTAGACCGCACATGCGCAGTGGCATCCAGGGGTAAATGCCCCAATCTGCACATGCTCCGAACTGCGCCCTGGCGTGACCCCTGAGCTACGCCGGCCCACTACCAACACCCAGTCCATAAATCAGCCCAGACTTCCACCCTGCAGGTGCGAATGTACTGAAGCTTTTTTTTCCAAGCTAGGTCGTTTGCAGTGTGTTGGGCTGGTGATGTCATCCTGCAGGATTCTGGTTAATTCCAGGATGACTTCACGGCTGAATCTGTAGGTGCGATACACCTCCAATTCCCCCATGTCAAAGATGTCAATGCGCGTGCGGAATATCCTCTCCCGTGCCCTCCTACGTGCCCGTCGACGCAATAGTGCAAGGACCACGGCTGCCCCTGGCATGTTGGCACACAGATGTGTTGTCCAGCAAGTGTTGTTGCTCAGGTCGTCTGTAACGCTGCTTTAGCTGCTCTCCAGCTGACCTGTGCAAGTCTGGTGCAAAGTTACCCCTGCTTTATGAGGGGTAACTTGGCGCCGGAATTTTCTGGTCCGCGCACCGGGAGTAGCCTGCGCCGGTCAAGCTTAAGTTGATGAATCGGCCCAACAACCTAATTTGCATATTTAAAACACAAAAACCATGGCCGCGCCAGATCCGACCAGCGTAAATCTGCACCAACGCCGCGCCGGCGTGGAAATGTTGTACCGAGGCGATGAAGTCTATTTGGAGGCGTAATCTGGTTCTCTGGGTACGGCGCAGAGATCCGCCGGCGCAAATCTGCACTTACGCCGCGCATCTCCCAAAAAAACGGTGTAAGTGCTACATGAATCTGCCCCCAAGTCTCTAAAAGGGTGCTGTTTGGTTACACCATTATAACCAAATCATTTAAATCATTATTCTAGAGAGCTTTTTTGAAAATGATTCCAACGATTAGCAGCCAAAACCGCAATTACTTTTTTTTCACCCTGATGTTGGGGACTTTTCATGGCAGCAAACACTCACTAAAAAGCGTTAAATTGGGGGGGGGGATGCAGTGGGAGTGGAGCAACCATGCAGACAGTGCTGCTGCAAAATTTCTGCCCTGAGGGCAGCTTTAACCACTTTAGCCCCAGACCATTTCGCTGCCCAAAGACCGGAGCACTTTTTGCGATTCGGCACTGTGTCGCTTTAACTGACAATTGCGCGGTCGTGCGACGTGGCTCCCAAACAAAATTTATGTCCTTTTTTTTCCACAAATAGAGATTTCTTTTGGTGATAATTGATTACCTCTTTTTAATTTTTTGTGCTATAAACAAAAATATAGTGACAATTTTGAATTTTTTTTGTTACTTTTTGCTATGATAAATATCCCCAAAAAATCGTTAAAAAAACTAGGGCCCGGATTCAGAAAGAATCGCTTATCTTTAGGCGGGCGTAGCGCATCTCATATGCGCTACGCCGCTGTAGCTTAGTCAGGCGAGTAGTGTATTCAGAAAGAAGTTGCGCCTGAAGTTACGGCGGCATAGCGTATATGGGCCGGCGTAAGCCCGCCTAATCCAAAGTAGGCTGGTAGGGGGCGTGTTGTATGGTAATGAATCGTGACCCCATATAAATGACGCACCTAACGAACGCATGCTCAGTATCACGTCAAATTTTCTCCGTAAATTACGCCGGCTCAATGCTTAGTCGACGTGAACGTAACCTACGCCCATCCACATTCACGTACGACTTACGCAAACGACATAAAATATGACGCTGTTCCGACGTTTCCGACATCCATACCTAACATGACTTACCCCTGCTTTATGAGGGGTAAAGTTATGCCGGTCGGACGCCTAATGTAAACAGCGTATTTTAATACACCGGTCGCAAGTACGTTCGTGAATCGGCGTATCTAGCTCATTTGCATATTCAACTCGGAAATCAACGGAAGCGCCACCTAGCGGCCAGCGTAAATATGCACCCAAGATACGACTGCGTAGGAGACTAAGGCCCCGTACACACGAGAGGATCGATCCGCTGGAATTTATCCGCGGACCGGTTTCAGCGGATAGATCCGCTGGTGTCCGGAGGACCGTTTGTACTAGGCCTTACGCCGCTCGTATCTTGGCCGAATTCAAGCGCAAATGATTCTAAGAATCAGGCGCGTAGATACGATGGCGCACATTCGGACTTACGACGGCGTACGTGGAGATACGCCATCATAAGTCCTTTGTGAATCCGGGCCAAAATGTTTTCACAATTTAGGCCGATATGTATTCTTCTACATATTTTTGGTAAAAAAAAGAAGGAAATAAGTGTATATTGATTGGTTTTCTCAAAAGTTAAAGGCCCAGATTCACAGAGAGCGTTTTGCATATTTGAATGGCTAATCAATGGGAGCGCCACCATGTATCCAGCCTAAATGTGCGCCCACCCTACGCCAGCGTAGGCAAGTTATGTCGGCGGGATGAAGCCTGTTTTTAGGCGCATCTTAGTTTGTGGGTCCGGCGCACAGATACGACGGCGCACATTTGCACTTACGTCGGCGTATCTTGTTATACGTCGGCGTAAGTGCTTTGTGAATCTGGGCCATAGCATCTACAAGGGCATAGTTTTATGGCATTTTTTTTTATATTTTTATTTTTACTAGTAATGGCAGCGATTTTATGGCGGACACATCGGACACTTTTGACACATTTTTGGGACCATTGTTACAGCGATCAGTGCTATAAAAATGCACTGATTACTGTGAAAATTACACTGGCAGTGAAGGGCTTAACCACGAGGTGGCGCTGAAGGGGTTAAGTGTTTCCTAGGGAGTGCTTCTAACTGTGGGGGGGATGGGCTATGTGTGACACGACACTGATCACTGCTTCCGATTACAGAAGGGGTGATCAGTGTCCTTGTCACTACGAAGACTGGGGAAATGCTTGTTTACATCAGCATTTCCCCCATTCTTCCTCACCGTGAGACAATTGCGGGTATCCCCGCGGATATCAAGTCCGCGGGACCCGCGGTCGGGCTCACAAATCTTGCTGCTGGTGGGCCATTCTGCCGAAGTATATCGTCGTGTGCTGGTCGAGAATCAGTTAACATTACCAGAGTCAAGAACACCTTACAGAGTGGTAGCGGGGTGCCAAGTGCTGAAGTGCTCTCTACACTCCTTTACCCAGCACTAGAAGTCACATATCTGTCAAGCAGGTCTCCACCTGACAGATGACTGTTAGTCCCGGCCTCTGGCATGGATGCTGGCGCTTAATATTGAAGAAATTGGCACCAATGTTGGGGGCTAATATTGCATAAACTGGTGCTGATATTGGGGGTTATTATTGCTGCTAACAACAATAGTAGGGGTTATTATTATGGAAACTGGTACAGTTGTTGGGGCTCATTATTGCTGCTACTGACACCAATGCTGGGAAAGATTATTGCTTAAACTGGATCAGATGCTGGGGTTTTTTTATTACAGAAACCTACACTGATGCTGGTGGTTAATAATGCAAAAACTGGCATTGATGTCTGGGGCTATACTTGCATAAACTGGCACCAATTTGGCATATGGTATGAGCACTGACAGGCAGACCCCATACCCCTTCAACCTCTGCAGCAATGTTGGCAGCACTCGTACATCTATTTCCCAAAGACAATCTCTGTATATGACACTGAGCATGTGCATTTAACTTCTCTGGTCAACCATGTCAAGGCCTGTTCTGAGTGGAACATGTCCTGTTAAACCGCTGTATGGTCTTGGCCACCGGGCTGCAGTTCAGTTTCAGGGTCTTGGCAATCTTCTTATAGCCTAGGCCATCTTTATGTAGAGCCACAAAAACTTTTTTTTCAGGTCCTTAGAGGATTCTTTGCCACAAGGTGCCATGTTGAACTTCCAGTGACCAGTATGAGAGACTGATGCAGAAAAAGAGTCGCCCTTGGGACTTTAAATGAGGTGGTCACAGTTTGCCACTGAGTAACAAAAATAGTAACAGTATAACTTTGTTATTCGAATAGATGTACATACATGAATAATACAGCATGGTAGCTCAGCCAATGGATTTGCACATAATAAAGGGTAATTAAAATTGATACAAACGTTATACAATGCAGTATATACAAATGCACGCATCAGAGAACCCGACGCACGTTTCGCAAGATCATTGCTCGCTCATCAGGGGTGGATGCGGATGGAATGTATCTAAAATAGATAAGGAAATGTGTCACAGTGGTAAATGCAAGAACAATGGCAGAATGGGCCAGAACAAACTGGCCCAATACTTACCAATGAACAATGCCAGTGTCTCCATTGCTGAACCCCCAAATGGCCGGCAGCAGCCAAAGTGTGGCACGGAAGCTGAGGGGGAGAAAACAGACACATATACCCCCAGGGAGGACGTCAGGAGGCAGATATGGCATGGGTAAAGGTGACTGGTCCTAATTATCTCAGTATGCGACTTGATAGATATCAGCTGTAAAGATAATTGTATGTGTTTCAATGATTTGCCAAAATTAGGAAGATAAATGTCAAGGTATGTAGTATAACAGCATTTGTATGAGAGCATGTATGCTCTGAGATGAGTATGTATATCAAACCTTATTAACTAAGCAAAGTAGACAAAAGTTATTTGTATAGAAACATATATGGACTAACCTGATCCAATAATGGAGCAGACATAGAGACCATGGGTAAAGAAGTAAATCCTGAAGCAGTGTGTTTGTCTGGGAAATCAAATCAAAGTGTCCGCCATAATGTCGCAGTCACAAAAAAAATCGCTGATCGCCGCCATTAGTTGTAAAAAAAAAAAAAAATTATAAAAATGCAATAAAACTATCCCCTATTTTGTAAACGCTATAAATTTTGCGCAAACCAACCGATAAACGCTTATTGCGATTTTTTTTACCAGATATAGGTAGAAGAATACGTATGGGCCTAAACTGAGGAATTTTTTTTTTATATATATATTTTTGGGGGATATTTATTATAGCAAAAACTTAAAAATATAGAATTTTTTTCAAAATTGACGCTCTATTTTTGTTTATAGCGCAAAAAATAAAAACCGCAGAGGTGATCAAATACCACCAAAAGAAAGCTCTATTTGTGGGCAATAAAGGACGCCAATTTTGTTTGGGAGCCACATCGCATGACCGCGCAATTGTCGGTTAAAGCAACGCAGTGCCGAATCGCAAAACCTGGCCGGGTCCTTAGGCTGCCTAAAGGTCCAGGTCTTAAGTGGTTAAGGTTTCTCTCCAAACTATTTTTAAATGCTGGCGACTATAAAATATGTATTTCAGCTGTTTATTTAGAGGTTTTCTTGAAGTACGGCCTTAGTTGACCAAAGGGATCTTCGAGCATGTTGTGTACTATACTGATAGCATGCTTACAGTATATGTTCTTCTTATAACTCTTATATGGCACTGTTATCACCAGCAATGCACAATCGCTTATACATGCCAAATGTCTATGAGCACCTTTGGAAGTTGTTACATTTCTTTAAAATAATGGCTCAAGCAAACAGAGATTTAACACTTATGAATGTAAATTTTTAGAAGTTGTTTTCAAGCTTTTTTTTTTTTTATAGTAAGAAAGCAGCTAATGCAAGCTGATAAGAAATGTTTATCGAGCTGATGGAAAGCAAATGCTTAAATTGTATGCTTCTGAGATTTGACGCAAAGGCGATGCAGGTATAAAGAGAGTTTAGTCACACTTCAGAAGGATTTGATAAACAGAAGCATGCAATCAGTAATGGAAGAGCTCCATCTGCTGGTACTCAGAGAAATATTCTAAATATTGGACAAAAATAAAATACAGGAAAAAAGGGTTTACACTTTGTTTTTTGGAGCTTTGGGCTTATTTGACTTTTCAGTCGGAGCATTGTTATAATGTTCCCTTGGAGGACACCTATTGCTGCATTCTAGGTAAAGCTAACCCAAAGTGCACACAGGAGTTTGAGAGCCCGCTGTCAATGTGCACCTCATGTAACTATTTACACTTGAACTGAATTATTGAAGAAAATGTCCCAGTTCTCATTCATTTTTATCATGCTGGGCACTGCTGTGCTAAACAGCTCAGATAGAACAAGGCCTTTAGGTCATTTTATGCTGCTTGGGTTCCTTTCTTTATTCACTATGTGTTCAAGCAATTACAGTCCTTTATTTTCATCTAATTATAACTCAGAATTATGGACACTAGGAATCATTTCTTCCAAATAACCAAGGTTTTTGCAGCCATTCACTTAACAGTATATTTAAAGGGAATATATGGTATTATTGCAAACAGTATATACAGTATTATATGTATATAGTACAGCACAGCAAACATCATTTATTGCTCCATCAAAAATAATCAAGCAGCTTCAGGCATCTCAGCCTTTTTATTTTCAATAACAGTTTTATTTAGAGATTTTTAACAGATACATTACAGACCAAAAGTTTGGACACATCTTCTCAATCAAAGAGTTTTCTTTAATTTCATGACTGTGAAAATTGTAGATTCACACTGAAGGCATCAAAACTATGAATAAACACATGTGGAATTATACATAACAAAAAAGTGTGAAACAACTGAAAATATATTTCATATTCTAGGTTCTTCCACCTTTTGCAGCAGACACATCTCTAGAACTGGTAAGAGGAGACTGTGTGAATCAGGCCTTCATGGTAGAATATCTGCTAGGAAACCACTGCTAAAGAAAGGCAACAAGCAGAAGAGACTTGTTTGGGCTAAAGAACACAAGGAATGGACATTAGACCAGTGGAAATCTGTGCTTTGGTCTGATGAGTCCAAACTAGAGATCTTTGGTTCCAACCCCCGTGTCTTTGTGCGACGCAGAAAAGGTGAACGGATGAACTCTACATGCCTGGTTCCCACTGTGAAGCATGGAGGAGGGGGTGTGATGGTGTGGGGGTGCTTTGCTGGTGACACTGTTGGGGGTTTATTCAAAATTGAAGGCATACTGAACCAGCATGGCTACCGCAGCATCTTGCAGCGGCATGCTATTCCATCCGGTTTGCGTTTAGTTGGATCATTATTTATTTTTCAACAGGACAATGACCCCAAACACACCTCCAGGCTGTGTAAGGGCTATTAGACCAAGAAGGAGAGTGATGGGGTGCTGCGCCAGGTGACTACCTCTTGAAGCTCATCAAGAGAATGCCAAGAGTGTGCAAAGCAGTAATCAAAGCAAAAGGTGGCTACTTTGAAGAACCTAGAATATGAAATATATTTGATTTATTTTTATATTTAGTTTTGATGCCTTCAGTGTGAATATACAATTTTCATAGTCATGAAAATAAAGAAAACTCTTTGAATGAGAAGGTGTGCCCAAACTTTTGGTCTGTACTGTATATATGTAAGGCATTACACGCGTGGCATCTTTGCCTTTTTTAATGTCTGACTTACACCATGACGGGAAAATGGCGATGTGTATGCAAGTCATAAATATACAAAGCATGAGATACTAAAGAGGTGTAAAAAAGCTTATAAAAAGGGGGACTCCTAGTTGCAATGCATATTTCAGTTGCCCAACTGTGTCAAAGTGATGCCTCTCTGGCTAGTCCAGTGGTGGCCAAAATTTTTTGGGGGGTGAAAACATACTGAAAAAAAAAACATTAATTGCAGCCACTGTGCCATCAATTGCCGCCACTGTTCCATCAAACGCAGCCACTGTGCCCATCAAACGCAGCCACTGTGCCCATCAAACACAGTCACTGTGCCATCAAATGCAGCTACTGTGCCATCAAACGCCACCACTGTGCCATCAAACGCCGCCACTGTGCCATCAAATACAGCCACTGTGTCCATCAAACGCAGCCACTGTACCCATAAATTGCCGCTACTGTGCCCATCAATTGCTGCCAGTGTGCTCATCAATTTCCGCTACTGTGCCCATCAATTGCTGCCAGTGTGCCCATCAATTGCCACTACTGTGCCCATCAAATGCTGCCAGTGTGCATCCCCCACCCGCTGCTTACCTTGTCTCGTGAGGCAGCGGGTCACGACAGCAGGTGGCGAGCGGTGTCCAGTATCCTCTACGCTCCTCAGTGTCTTCTCCCGTCGTCTCTGCCCGTCCTCTGCGATAGGCGTCCAATCACAGCGCTTGTCATTTCAGCCAATCAGGTGACAAGTAACAGACCCAATAACCTGATTGGCTGAGAGGAGGTTCAGTGTTAGGAAAGCGAATATTAATTTGCTTTCCTAACACAACGCTGAGTGAACAGCGAGCGCCCAGCATGGCTCCCGCTGTTCACCTTTTTGGACGCCTATTAGAGCCTATGGCTCTAATCATGTGCTCCCAAAAAAATACCCAGCCACTGTAATTCAGGTACCCGGTGCCCAAAAAGGGCCCGGTCACCTGAATAGGGGGTGGAAACGGCGACCATAAATAGGGCACTGGGCTAGTCCCTACTCTCTTGCAGATTGCCAACATCTTATTTGCTAAAAGAGTGTACTTTTTGAGCCTTGACAATATAATACCAATATGAGGCAAACCAACGCAGCTACAGATTAAAATAATTATAGACCAAAATCCAGCAATGCACATTCACAAAAGGAAAATACACAAAATTCATCTAGGGGAACAGCACCCATGGGTAAAAATAGTTATCTATGCATACTATCAAGTGTGTCCCCAAAGAAACCACAGAAATAAATAAAACACAACACAAGGGGGTTATTGACTTGCAGGTGTGAAGAAATGCTGTAAAGTAATAATGCTTTCAAAAATATATATTTTAATTGTTATTTTTTTTTTATGAATTTACAAAATTCTAAGTTAGTGAACAAAAGAACAATTCTAATCAAATTAATATTTGGTGTGACTTCCTTTTGGCTTCAAACAAGCAGCAATTCTTTTAGGTACACTTGCACACTGTTTTTGAAGACTCGGCAGGTAGATTATTCCAGTCATCTCTTAACCGCAGATCGTCTGTGGATGTAGGCTGCCTCAAATCTTTCTGTTTCTTCATGTTCTCCCAGACAGACTCAATAATGCTGAGATCACTACTTTCCGGGCTCCTTGTTCTTCTTTATACTAAAGATAGTTCTTAGGGACATTGGGTGTATGTTTGGGGTCGTTGTCCGGCTGCAGAATAAATCTGGGGCCAATGACATGCCTCCCTGATGGTATGGCATGATGGATACATATCTGCATGTATTTATTAGCATTGATTACACGATTGATCCTGAACAAAACACCAACTCCATTTGCAGAAATACATTCAGATTGTAACAAGGGTTACTATATCTGTTCCTGAGGATAACAGTTCCTCTGGCCAGCCCCCTTGCTGCCTCCCTGTTTTCCGGGCCTGCATGCCTGCATAAGGGTCTGGTATTGATTATAGAGGGGTAATTACCCAAACCCATACCAGACTCTTATTAAAGATAAGGGTCTGGTATCGATTTTGGGGGGAGCCCATGTTGTTTTCCTTTTTGTAATGGGATCGCCTTTAAAAACCATATCAGACCCCACATGGATTTGGGGGGGAACCTTATGCCATTTTGTACAAACAAAATTAAAATGTGAAATTTTATTTAGAGGGAAAGGTTTTGTATTCTCTTTGCTGTAGTGCCACTTCACATGCAGGTTTAAGGCTTCCCCCAAGCATGTCATTTAAAGGAATTTGTACTGTATACACACATTATATATATATATATATATATATATATATATATATATATATATATATATATATATATATATATATATATATATATATATATATATATATATATATATATATATATATTAGGGCTGTGGAAATTAACTATTAATCAAAATTCTTTTGATCGTTACTCACCTCTCCGCCGGCTTCTGGGCCTTCATGGAGTTCCGTCGGAGATCCAGTGATGTCACAGACACCGGCGGGACTTGCCGTGTCCATCTGAAGGGCTCCTTTGCTGTGCCTTCATATCTGCATGCCGGTGGGACCTTACTATCGGCCACACGCAAGGGCTGTTACACTTCCCTCTATCACTTCCCTCCATCAACCTGGTAATAGTTCCCTTCATGGGACATCTACATGCCGACGGACTGATGTTAACCTCTCCTCATCTGGATTTAGCAGTGGTATTGTTGGACAAATTTTTATACCAGTATCATACTTAGCTACATGTTTTTATGACTGCTTTTGCTACCGTTTGGTATTACTTGCACCTTTTTTACAGTTTATGTAGCTACATCGATTTTATCTCCAGTGCACTATTTATTTTGTTACCTACTTGAAGATTATAAAAGTTTTAATGCTATTCCCATCCAGCTCTGCCTTTGTGTGTTTTCTGTATCCTGCTATCCATTTTTCCAGTGGTTGGTATACAGTATATACTTTTTTTTTTTTTTTGCATAAAAAATTACAGACCTCTACATGCTTTGTAAGTAGGAAAACCTGCAAAATCGTCAGTGCATCAAATACTTGTACAGTACAGCCTATAGTAGATTAAATCATCACATTTCTGTATCAGAAGTTTTTGTTTGAAACATGAAGCATGTGGCATGGCACTACACAAAATAATAACCTTTGTTTGTAGTGTGAGAATTAACTTTTCCAGTCAATAAACAATATATCCCAAAATCAATGGGTCTCTCAGTTTAGAGCACTGCGGGTAAAAGGTAAGCAGTCATACACAAACAGGGAGAACATATAACAGAGCTCACCATGCATTGTTTAATCACCTTAACACTCCCACATTTGTAAACATCAAAAAAGTGCAGCACATACAAGCAAAAATTGTGTCTTAAATAATGCTAAATAATTCATTAATAGTACTAAATAGTGATAAATGCATAATAAATAATGTCCATAGAAAGTCCAGAAACACTAAATTTGAAAAATAGTGGTGTGCACCTCCAAACTGAATGGAAAAAGATAAATATAAAAAAGGTCCCGCATAGACTCGGCGTTAGATTTGGAAAGGGATCCAGGGAAAGCTGATGTAACACCAAAAATACCCTTACCAGAGGCTTACTAGAATGCTGGCGACCCCCTTACCCAGGGTGGTCAATAAATGCTCAACTACACAATTGGGATGGATTTCATAGCAGGAGCAAGGGCATCACCACAGGTGACTCTTGGCAGTAATGAGGATATGTCAAAACATCCAGATGAATCCTACGCCCTATAGGTAGAGCCACGCACACACGATACTACGCATGCACAGCCGACTGTTTGCCATCTTTGTGGAGGAAGACCTGTTTCTTATCTCTGGCATTTTACTACTTGCTGTTTGTAATCCACTTTAATTTAAGTGCAATTATTTTTTATATATCAAGGACGTTTACAATATTACACTATGTTGAGCCTTTACTTTAGATATCCCACGATCCACTGTGGGCTGGTTGGTTTGACTATCCTCGTTTCTGCCATGAGTGACCTGTGCTGATGGCCCTGCTCCTGCTATGGAGTCAATCCCAATTGTGTAGCTGAGTGGTTATTGACCACCCTGGGTAAGGGGGTCACCGGCATTCTAGTAAGCCTCTGGTGAGTTTATTTTTTGTGTCACATCGACCTGGATCCCTTTCGAAATCTAACACTGAGTTTATTTGGGACCTTTTTTATATTTATTTATCTTTTTCCATTCACTTAGGAGGTGCACGCTACTATTGGTAATTGTATTTGTGCAGGCATTGTCTTCATAAAATTAGCGCTATAGTACACAAACATACCTGTTTTTCAGATATCCTTCTATTTTGCTGTTAATGTATTGTCAGTCACCCTGCAACTAATATAGCAATATTCCAAGTTTTATCTCCATAGGCTACGATAATTACCATTGTGTCTATTCACTGAATGTGCTATAAGAGGCTATGCCAATGTGTCTACAATTTCATCACATTGCAAGCTTGTTTAAATGTGATTTTCCTAATGTCAAAAATGCTTTTCTCTTGTGGGGTTATTTTTTCACACCCAAACATTTGTGTGTCTTTGATATAATGCAGGTACCTCACTTCATACACATGCACTGTATTTTTGGAAATGTGGAATAAGCTCTAGCGTAGGGCGACCAGACATCTCCGGTTTCTGAGGACAGTCCCCAGACCAAGTTTGTCCCCAGGTTTGGCCCCAAATTGGATTTGAACAGGGGCCGGGGCAATTTCATAGACAGTCAGTGCAGAATAAAAAAATCTCAATTACACCCCCCCCCCTGCTGCACCGCACCTACTAGCTTTGGGGGTGTATTTTTTCTATTATCTGTGCCCCTTTCTGAAGATCATGTGCTGGTCGGAGTGGAGGGAATATTTCTTCAGTTTCGGGTGCAACCCTATTCAGCTGCGCTTGCATGTTCTTCTGCCTTGGCTCAAGTCCCGGCCAGCCACCTGTCTGGTTATCTCCTTGCCTTCCCTGGTGGAGTGATATTCCTCTGCTCCCCACCCAGTAGTAGCCAGGGCCCGGAGAGTGAGACTTGCTAGGCTGTGAGGCGGGGGGCAGAGAGTCGCTGATTGCCACCATTACTAGTAAAAAAATAAATTGTCCCCGGATTTCATTTTAAAAATCTGGTCACCTTACTCTAGCAGTCAGGTCATACAGTCATGGATCCAGCCACCTCCAAAGATCTGTAGCCATCTTTATTCTTTCTAGCAGATATCGGAGTGCTTTGGTATAGAAATGATTGTCATTCTCATAGAGAAGCTGTTGTTTAACATGTAAACCTTTAAAAGTACTATTTTTGTTTTTCTAGTGGACAAGGAACCCATATTTAATATACGTTTTTCTCTGATCTGATATTCACTAACATCTCATAATGCTTCTATATTTTTAGGTTGTACCTGCGTTATGCATGTTATTTCTGAAATTTCTAAATCTGTTGTAAAAAGAAAGTGTGCTGTAAAACATTAGAAGCTTTCAGTAAATGATTTACCGGTCTTCTAGAAGCAGTAGGGCAGAATTGCACTTACTTAAATCTCTTACCGTTCTTGGAGATGAAGGATTCTCAGGCAGCAAACAAGCTCAGGCAGCAAACAGGAGGCTATGTTTATACTGTAAGTCAGTAAAACCCTTCTGAACAAGGAGTGAGTTAGAAAGAACTAGTGGTGCAGGCAGCAACCAAGAACAAATTGATTAAAGATGGGAAGCCATTATATTTTTACTGATCCTTTAAAGAAACAACTTTGTTTCTTCTCCTCCAATACCTGTCACACATGTTCTCTTGGGATGCTCCTCAAAGGTCTTTTTTTCCTGTCTGAAAGGTAAACCTGGAAAATATTGGAAAAAAAAATGATGGGGAATAGTAGGTAGGCATTTGTAGTATAAATAGAATATGGGTTATAAATGTGAACATATAACAATAAACTAGGACGTTCGATAGTATGTACTGAAGCGTAAAGTGCACATTGATATGCATAACCTGGTCAGACATAGCTTCTTGTATAAATAGCTTACTTTTTTTGTTTTGTTTTTCTTCTGATATTACTAGAACCCATATTTTTCATAGTAACTTAAAAAGAAATAATAAAGTGATTTAAGCAATTTTGGCATTGTACTATTTCACTTCAGTAATATATTTAAAGGAAAGAGACAAAGATAAACAATAGAAACTGCTGATGTCTCACAATAGTGAGTCATAGTAGGACCAAAAGTGGTCTGCCAGAAAACCATGTCACTTACCTTCAAATCAGGATCTACAAAGTCAGTATCAGTTATTGAAGCTCTAATTTCACTCTGACTTTTTTTTAAGCTTACCTGAAAAATCTCCTCTTGTGCTGTTATATCTGTCTGTCTGTCTGTCTGTCTGTCTGTTAATTGGTTACCTCTTTACACAACCTCCTTAATGCATGCTTTGCAACCTCTCCTCTCCTGTTTACTTTCAATTTCTAAGAACTACATATTCCATGGTATCTTGCTGTCTGCAAGCTGTGATTTATAACCTTACTCATTTCAGCACCTCTGTATTTCAGAAGACAGGCTCTATGAATTATGTGACACAGCAGGGCCATACTCACCAGACAGAATGAATACATGTCACAGAATTCAAGGATGTAAATGTGTGGGAATCTTCACAAATTAAGTTTTACATTTTCATATGTTATTCATGTTCCAAATCGCTGTTTTAAAAATATCTTTGAGAGTCTAGAAAAATGTTAGCAGCATTCTGCTCCCTGAGGTTGCAACATGTTTTTTCCAAGTGTAATCCCCATATGTACCTCTTTGGTTTAATGGATAAGTTCCCTTTAAAAAAAAAATGTAAATTTTTTTGCAGGTAAAAAATTGTGCATTTATTTATTTGGAGCCTCTAAATCATTGCACCAGCGATAAGCAGATCACTAGTGCCATGCAGATCTGTCAGAGTATCTGTGTGTCCATACATCCTGTACAGACAAGCAGATACACTGACAGGAGGAATCGGTCATTTAACGTGGCGCTCCACAGCACTATGGTAGTTCATTGAGAACTACAAGCCGACATCCACAAAGGATGTAGGTACTTGTAGTTCATTCATTCACAGAACTCTGCGAATGAATGATGCGGCCGGGAGGCCGACTTCTCCCTGTACTGCTGCCACAGGGAGGAGGAATCGAGCAGCAGCTAAAAACGGGTGGAACATGTAGTATTTTCCCAAAGGTAAACTTATCCTTTAGCCCTAGTTCACATTGCTGCTACTTTAAAATTGCACTACTTCACTTGAAGTAGCAAGAAAGAAAAAAAATCAAAAACAAAAAGAAAGCGCCTTTGATTGCAAATATTTAATAACAGCAGCAACTTGTATTTCCACACTTACATCCAAAGATATGGATAACAAGCCCCCCAAGGGATGGATAAGCTCGCTGAGTCTGTCACACTGTGGTTCCTTGAGCAGATGTTGTCTGGAGCTGTGAAGGGACCAGGCTGAGCCGTCATGGTGTCAGACGTAGGGTAACCCGACCATGGATCCGATGGTACGGGACCGGCTGGTGAAGCTCCGTGCTGTAGGGGCGCCGGATAGCGTGTGACATCAGCAGAGTGAAGGGGGAGATAACACAACGCGTTTCGGAGCATGCACAAGGCTCACAACGGGCATGAGCGCTCCTTTGTCAAGTGTACCGAAGAAACAAGGACACAGGATTAAAAACGCTTTGCTTAATTGACATGAAATCAGCCTAATTGAAACAACCCATACAGAAAATGGGTGTTACTAATTAGTTAATTAAATAAAACAACCAAACTAGTTCCATAAGTTAATTAAAAAATTGATTTAAAAGGGACACTTATATTTATCTAAAGACCTTAAAAATCCTATGCATTAATAGATAAATATACTGTGGCCTGGATTCACGTAGGAGATACGACGGCGTATCTCTGAGTCTGAGGCGTCATATCTTGGCGCCTGATTCAAAGAATCAGATACGCCAAAATTTCACTAAGATACGACCAGCGTAAGTCTCCTACGGCATCGTATCTTAACTGCATATTTACTCTGGCCGCTAGGGGCGTGTACGCTGATTTACGCCTAGAAATATGTAAATCAGCTAGATACGCCAATTCACGAACGTACGCCCGGCCGACGCAGTACAGATACACCGTTTACGTTAGGCTTTTTCCGGCGTACAGTTACCCCTGCTATATGAGGCGTAGATGAGGCGTACCAATGTTAAGTATGGATGTCGGGCCAGCGTCAAATTTTCCGTTGATTACGTTGTTTGCGTAAGTCGTTCGCAAATAGGGCTGTGCATAATTTACCTTCACGTCGAAAGCATTGGCTTTTTGTGGGTTAATTTGGAGCATGTGCACTGGGATACTTTCACGGTCGGCGCATGCGCCGTTCAGAGAAAGCGTAATTTACGTGGGGTCACAATACATTTACATAATACACGCCCACATCTTCCACATTTGAATTAGGCGGGCTTACGCCGGCCTATTTACGCTACGCCGCCGCAACTTTGCTTAGAGAATACTGCACTTACCTGTCAAAGTTGCGGAGGCGTAACGTAAATAGGATATGTTACGCCCGCACAAAGATGCGCTCTCGTACGTGAATCCAGGCCTGTATGTATATATATCTGCTAGAAAATAATTATAGAAAATAAAAATAATAATAAAAAGATAAATTATGCAACAAAAGGAACCCGGAAATTAATTAATTATATGGCCTAATTTACTTTTAAAAATTAATTGTTAATTTTTCAGCTGCTACTTGATATAGACATCTGTGTGGCTTTATACACAGATGTCTATTGAAGTCACACCTAAAGTCTATTAAAGTCGCGCCGCAAAATCGTTGTTGCACCGGTTGAAACAGTGCCATTGCCTCCAATAGGCTGCGACTTGTCTTGAGATTTGATCTCTCAAATCGCATGACAAATCATTCCAATGTGAACCTAGGATAAATCTCACTGAGCATTACAAGTATGTATCTTTTCAGTTTTAGACACAGTGCTAATTTTGTTTTTACATTGATGGCCTTGAGACTAATGCCATGTACACATGATAATTTTTTGGCATGTAAAAAACAAATTTTTAAAAAAATGTCATTTAAAACGATCATGTGTGGGCTTCACATAATTTTTCAGGTTCTGAAAAATGACAAAAAAACCTGCGCATGCTCAGAAGCAAGTTATGAGACGGGAGCGCTCATTCTGGTAAAACTACCATTCATAATGGAGTAAGCACATTCATCACGCTGTAACAGACAGAAAAGCGTAAATCGTCTTTTACTAACACGAAATCAGCTAAAGCAGCCCCAAGAGTGGCGTCATCCGAATGGAACTTCCCCTTTATAGTGCCGTCGTACGTGTTGTACGTCACCGCGCTTTGCTAGAGCAATTTTTTTTAACGATTGTGTGTGGGCAACGTCGTTTTAATGATGAAGTTGGAAAAAAACATTGTTTTTTCTAGAGGCTGAAAAACATCGTTTTTTTTACAAGCCGAAAAATGATCGTGTGTACGCGGCATAAGGGTCCATGCACACATTGTTTTGACAGAAAAAAACTCATATCAAGCATTTCTGTACAGGTGTTTAGGATCGTTTGGTGTTTTTTTTTTTTTCATTTTTTGTCAGAAAACTGCTCTCATAAAGAAGGGAAGTTTTTTTTTTCTGTCCCTAAGTGTCAAGTTTAAAATATGTCTCTAAACTTCCTAATGTCCATGGACACATAGAAGAACATAAGCTGCTTCTATAGGCAAAATGATAAACTCCCCTAGAAGCAACGAAGAGATGCAAATAGTTTTAGATTTGTGCCATCCTATTTATATTAGAGCTGTGCAAATTAACTTTTAATTAATCAATTAATCTTTAATTTTTTTGATCGATCAAAATCTTTTTGATCGATTAAAATTCTTTTGATTGGTACTCACCTCTCCGCCGGCTTATGGGCCTTCAGGGAGTTCCGTCGGAGATCCAGTAACGCCACCGACACCGGTGGGGCTTGCCGTGTCCATCTGAAGGGCTCCCTTGCTGTGCCTTTATATCTGCATGCCGGCGGGACCTTACTATCTGCCACACGCAAGGGCTGTTACACTTCCCTCTATCAACCTGGGATTCTACAACCATCCACTGGGAGTTATGATAGTTCCCTTAACGGGACATCTACATGCCGACCAACTGATGTTAACCCCTCCTCATCTGGATTCAGCAGTGGTATCATTGTACACATTTTTATACCAGTATCATACTTGGCTACATGTTTTTATGACTGCTTTTGGTACCGTTTGGTATTACTCGCACCATTTTTACAGTTTATGTAGCTACATCTATTTTATCTCCAGTGCAATATTTATTTGGTTACCTACTTGAAGACTATAAAAATGTTAATGCTATTCCCATCAAGCGCTGCCTTTGTGTGTTTTTTGTATCCTGCTATCCATTTTTCCAGTGGTTGGTAGCTGCACTGGGAATCAGCCTGCAAGGAGATCAGCTAAAAGTAGTTGGATCTGTATGTGCGTTATAATTAATCGAAATTAGTCGATTAACCGATTAAAAAAAAAAATAATTAATCGAACAGAAAAATTTGATCAGTGACAGCCCTAATTTATATTCCTATATTCCAGAAGGTCAACTGGGTTATGCAAACTTATAAATAAAACATTTTAGTGTACTTATGATCTTTATTTTGATCAAGAATAGGGTACAATGTTTAACCACTTTAGCCCTGGAAACGTTTACCCCCCTAATAACCGGACCATTTTCTGCAATACGGCACTGCATTACTTTAACTGACAATTGCGCGGCCGTGCGACGTTGTACCCAAATAAAATTGAGATTCTTTTATTCCCACAAATAGAGCTTTCTTTTGGTGGTATTTGATCAACTCTGTGGTTTTTATTTTTTGTGCTCTAAACAAAAAGAGCGATAACTTTGGAAGAAAAAAATAATATTTTTTACATTCTAATATAAAACACATGCAATAAAAAGAAAATAAAAAAATCTAATTTCTTCATCAATTTAAGTCAATACTGTATGTATTCTGCTAAATATTTTTGGTAAAAAAAATAAAATAAGCGTATATATTGATTGGTTTGTGCACTTTTTTACTAGTAATGGCGATGATCAGCGATTTTAAGGAGGACTGCGACATTGTGGCAGTCAAATCAGACACCTGACACTTTTGATACTCTTTTGGGGACCAGTGACATTATTACAGTGATCAGTGCTAAAAAAATGCACTGTAAGGCTGCGTACACACGATCAGTCTAAACCGATGAAAACGGACTGAAGGATCGTTTCATCGGTCCACACCGACTGTGTGTGGGCCCCATCGGTCAGTTATCCTTCGGTCCAAAAATTTAGAACTTGCTTTAAAATTCAACCGATGGACGCCTAAGCGATAGGTCAAAACCAATAGTTAGTATGCAAAAGCATCGGTTAAAAACCTGCGCATGCTTAGAATCAAGTGGACGCATGCTTGGAAGCATTGAACTTCATTTTTCTCTGCACGTCGTTGTGTTTTACATCACCACGTTGGACTCGATCGTTTTTTTAACTGATGGTGTGTATGCACATCAGACCATCAGTCAGCTTCATCGGTTAACCGATGAGAACTGTCCTTCAGAGAGAATAGACCATAAATTAATTTGCAACGCAGTAAATTTGTTACTGAATGCTGTGGTAATACATGCAATACCATGATGCAGAACTGTAAATCCAACTTCAGACTTGTCTTGTCTTCTTCTGGCTGGAAATGTATCTCTTAAAATTGATAAGGAAAATCTAATTTTAACTCACCTTTTCCATTCTCCGTTTCTATTTTTCATCAATTTACATGAATTTGAACCCAAAGAATATAATCTATAGGGAAATAATTTGATTATTGTCCAAACCACCTTAAATTGCATTAAAAGGTAGCCAAAGGGAAGCATTACTCTTTACCTTTGACATCTGTACTACCTCCTGTTGGTAGCAAGTAGGGATGGGCAAACGGTTTGGCCCGAGCATAAGTTCGGGCTAAACTTTCGCTGTTCGTTCGTTCGGGAAACAGCTGAACTTTCGGGACACTCAACCATTTGTTTGCCCCCCCCCCGAACAGACCACAATGCATTGCGGCGCTGAACAGTGAAATACAAGGCCTGATTGGCTGAAGCAGTGAAAGCTTCAGCCAATCAGGGCACAGAGCACTGTCAGAGTCATGATTGGACACTGTCATCATTCATGACTTTATCCAATCATGGCTCATTCCCGCCCCACAGTATAAAAGTATTCTTGCAATTGCAGCCAATATGTGATTTTGGCATGGAGAGATACAACAGGGCTCTGTTCAGTGCTATTAGTTAGTTAGTTAGTTAGTTAGTGTGCTATACTGTGCTATTTTGCTTCAATTGTCAGTGTAGAACATTAGTTTAGTGTCAGTCTAGGGATAGTGTGAGTGTAGTGAGGAGAACCATCATTTAGCTTTGCATAGTGTGCAGCTAGAGTAGGGACAGCTCAGATAGTTTCATTGTAGTGTAGTGAGACCTTGTCATTTATACATACATTAGTGTAGAGTAGGGATAGTTCAGATAGTTTCAGTGTAGTGTAGCGTAGTCAGTAATCTTGACATTAGTGTATAGCTAGAGTAGGGACAGTTCAGATAGTGTCAGTGTAGTGACGGTTGAACACGTCTATTTGATTGCGTTACTGACAGTTTAACACCATTTATTTCTGTGTGCGTTACTGACAGTTTAACGCCAATTACTTCTCCCTGTTGTGTTCCTGCTGGAGCAGACTCTGTGTGGCATTATGGACAGGACACTGGAGGCAGAGCAGCAGGAGGAAGAGTAGGACTTCCTTTCCTCTCAAGGCCCACTTTATTCAGGCACCATCATTCCTATGTCACAGAACACACAGAAGGAGAGAAGGGAGGAGTGTGAGGAGGAGGATTCTGGCACTTTTATATGCTTTTAAGAAAAGGAAGACATGCGTCAATCATTAGCAATGGCTTTCCAACCCCAGGACCCTTGGGAGTAGTACGTGGCTGGGAGGAGGAAGTTCCAGATGCTGTCATCCTGAGTGACCCCAAGGAGTCTGCTTCTCAAGCCTCTGCAAATTTGAGGCGCATGGGCAACCTCATGCTTCAAAGCCTGAGAAAGGACCGAAAAATACGTGGCATAAAGGAGAAGGATGATTACTGTTTGGCAACCCTCCTTGACCACCATTATAAGGGAAAGGTCTCTGAACTAATTTCGTCCCCATAGAGAGTGCAGAGGATAAAATCTCTTGAGGACACATTAAATAGGATTTTATTGAACGTTTTTCCTGACTCCAGTAGGTTACAGTGTGGTGGAAAACGTCATTTTGAGTCTTCCATTGGCCAAGAAAGAAGCATTTAAGAGGGCATCCGCCTAAGTGAGGCATTACGGAATTGTTTTAGTCCTTGCTGCCAGCTTCCACATCCCATTGGCAGCGTCTGCATTACATGGTGGAAAATTACCTCAGGGCCAAAACAGAGATGGAGAGCTTTCCAGCTGACGATCCACTGGCTTACTGGGTCATGAGAATAGACCACTGGCCAGAACTTGCCCAGTATGCTATTGAGTTGTTGGGCTACTGTCAGGGACTCACCTTCCGATCCCGCCGATCCACCATTCAGGGGAAACAGCAGCGTTCCTCTGCAACTTGCGTGCCGTCGCGCGTCCAATGTTTGTGCACGCGCGCCAACGGCATAACGAGAAGCATAACAATGCCAATCACTCGGCTACTGCGCAATCTCCTTTTTTTGCTAATTATGGTTTCAACTTAACATTTTTGCCAGATTTCTTTTCAGAATCTTCAGTTCCGGCAGTGCAGAATACCATGGAGTTCCTCAAATGCAACAACCAGCTATTGCGTGAAGCGGTGACCAAGGCTCAAGCTGACAGCAAGAGATTTTTCGACAAAAAAAGGAGGGGAGAATTAGATCTTAAACCGGACGATCAGGTATGGCTGTCCACAAACAATATCAGGTTACCTTGCCCGTCCAAGAAATTGGCACCTAAAGTTAACACCCAAAGACCAATTTTTCTGTACCTGTCTGACAGGTGCATATCATTGCAATTTTTTAAAGCAAGCCAAATTCTTTCTTACATCAAGATTATCTCTATAGGGTTACGTTGGGAAGGTGCCCCAACACCCAAAGACCAATTTTTCAGCACCTGTTTGACAGGTGCATATCATTGCAATTTTTTACAGTAAGCCACATTCTTACTTTCATCAAGATTGTCTCGACACCTAAAGACCAATTTTAACGCACCTGTTACTTCTATCCAAAGTCAAAGTGACACCAGAATGTATCCAAACAATCTCTAATCTTGTTCCCAGTGCACTACATTGTGGCCTCATTATACACACTGGCTCTTCAATTGTTGCTGAGCAAAATACAGGCAGCTTGCAGGGAAAATTTTCATTTTTTTGGCTTTATAAATTCAACAATTGCTGCAGCATATTCTAGACATGGTACAGATCTGCCACTTTACAGTTAGACTAAGGCCCCATACACACGAGAGGATTTATCCGCGAATACGGTCCAGCGGACCGTTTCCGCGGATAAATCCTCTCGAGGATTTGTGCAGATTTCCAATGCGATGGAGTGTACTCACCATCGCATTGAAATCCGCGCCGAAATCCTCTGGTGATGACGTGTCGCGCCGTCGCCGCGATTATGATGCGGCGACGTGTGCGACGCTGTCATATAAGGAATTCCACGCATGCGTCGAATCATTACAACGCATGCGGGGGATCCCTTCGGACGGATGGATCCGGTGAGTCTATACAGACCAGCGGATCCATCCGTTGGGATGGATTCCAGCGGATAGATTTGTTTAGCATGTCAGCAAATATTTATCTGCTGGAATCCATCCCAGAGGATAAATATCCGCGGAAACAGATCCGCTGGAGTGTACACACCATAGGATCTATCCGCTGAAACCCATTCGCTGGGATTTTTCAGCGGATGGATTCTATCGTGTGTATGGGGCCTAAGGGGGCCCCTCATGCACTATATTGGAAGGAATTTTTCACTTTTAGGCTTTCACTTTAAAAATAAAAAAATCACTGCTCAATTAAAAATGACATTTTTCACAAACTTTTCTTTTATTGATACATGTCCCCCAGGCAGGACCCAGACCCCTATAACCATTGTATGCCCAATTACTTGCATTTAAGCCTTCAAAATGGGCACTTTTGATATTTGATGTTCGGATCCCATTGACTTTACTGGGGTTCGTTATTCTGGTTCAAACTTTCGGTCGAACGTTCGGTCCAAAGCGAAAAAGGGTTAGTTCGGCCCATCCCTAGTAGCAAGGAGAATCTGAGTTTGGTCTGTCTTTATTATTTAACATTCGTATATTTTTTATACTTCCCCAAGTAAATCTAACTTAGTGCACACCCTCCTAGGATTACTGCAGTTTGCATTTCTAGGTTCTGAAGCTCTAAACAGTTTAGAACGTCGTTGTGTACTTGGCAGAAAGTAAAAGAAATGATGGAATTTCTGCAGGCAGAGTTCTGAATCAGTGAGATATTCACCTATAACCTTGATGTGCATCGCTTTTTTTGTCGACAGATGGATACATGATATGTGGCCTGCTGCCTCCATACTGTTTTACACTGAAGGCTGATTTTTTTGCATTAGATTTTGGATGTAAGGAAATCTGAAACAGCTAGGTATGCCTTAATAGAATGACTTTCAACCCATGGTGCCAAAGTCTATGAACAAATTGTGATATGCCTACATTGTGAGGCATTTCTATAATTATAATCTGAATGTTCTGCTCTTACAGCAGGCAACTTTGCATATATAATAATTTTTAGTATCTTTTACTGTAAGATAACCCATTTATCTAAAGATATAGGAACTTAGCAATTTGTTGTTCAAGAAAAATAAAACAAAACATATATATAGGCTGGCGTAGCGCATCTCATTTATGCTACGCCGGCTCAACTTAGAGAGGCAAGTACCGTATCCTCAGAGTATTTGCGCCCGACGTAGCGCTGGCGCAACGTAAATTCCTAGGCGTAAGCCGGCGTAATTGAAAGTAGGAAGGAAGTGGGCGTGTTACATTGAAATGAGCCGTGACCCCATGCAAATGAAGGGCCGAACAGATGGCGCATGCGCCGTGACGCTGACTATGTTCAGCGCCTCTCTGCGCATGCTCAGAACTAGGCCCGGCGTAATCAGTGAGATACGAACTAGGTCCGGCGTAATTAGGGAGATACGCCCAGGGCATAAATACGCCCAGACATGCGCCCGTCCAGTGCAAAAGTACATCCGCTTGTTTCCCCCCCTGAAGCAAGGTACTTTTGTTGTTTTCTTTGCAGCTGATTGTTTTTGAGCCATGTCTGCTCCAGCAGCTCAGAAGAAGAGAAAGATACATTTTTCCCCACAGGAGAAGGCGGTCATTATCAGGGCCATGGCCTAGTATGATAGGTTTCTTCATGGGGCAGAGAGTGCCAATACCACCCAGGTCAGAGGTTTCTTCATGGGGCAGAGAGTGCCAATACCACCCAGGTCAGGAGGAAGGAGATCCTGGCACAGATTGACACAGATGTCAATGCTTTGGGGAGTGAGGTCAGGACCCCCAATGACATTTAAAAAAAAATCAATGACCTGCGGCGCCTGGTCAAAGGTAAGCTGTCCAGGATGAGCACTCATGCCAGGGGCACTGGAGGGGGACCAGCAACTACCGAGACGCTCACTCCTGAGGAGCAGGTGGTTGCCCAGGGCCTCCACAGGCATCAAGTGGAGGGAGTTGAGGGCTTTGATTCTGTTGAGGATGCCTTGAGGACAGGTAAGTGTGTTTTATCTCCTATCTGGTGTGTAGCATGTGTGGGGGTGGAAGGGAACATGTGACAAGTGTGTGGATCCTCCAACATGTGAATGTCATCCACAGATGTGCAGGAGGGTGCTGGGCCATCTGGCCAGTCCACACCATCCCCCGGACATCAGTCTGAGGCAGACCACCTGGCAAGCCAGGAGTCCTCAGTGGAATGGAGTGGCCACACCTCTCCTCAGGAGGTGGTTAAGGAGGAGGAGGTGATCAGTGGGAATGAGGTGAGGCTCCATTTGGAGAAGTCTTCCCCTGTGGCTGGCACCAGTCAGCTCTCCATCAGGGGTAGCCCCTCCCCCAACAGGGCTTCCCCCCAAGGGTCTCCCCTTCCTCAAGGCCCCAAGCCACTTCGGGACCCAGGAAGGTGTCTAGGAAGACAAGGGGGGTGTCTCATGTACTCCCGGAACACCTCAAGAGGAACCAGGCCCGCCAGACCCACCATCTGGGTGAGGTTGCCATGAGGATGGACCACATGGCACAAAGCATGGCCTCCCTGAAGGAAGCTGTGCAGGATGTGGGCTGCAATTCGTCAGCTGTGGTCACCTGCCTGGCTGATCTGCAGGCCACCACAGCAGGCCTGGGGGATGAGGTCCGCGCCCTGACAGAGGCTGTCAGGGACAACACAGCAGCCATCCAGGCGGGGGTGAGGCTGAAGGCGGACACCAATGCGGTCCTCACCCACATTGCCCTGGTGTTGGAGGGCAGGCCGCCAGGCGTGGAGAGACCAGGGGATGCTCCTCCTCCTGATCCCCCCCCATGAGTCTCCCATGAGGAGCCGGGGCCGTGGCAGGCGTGGGGCACGTCAGCGCCATTAATTATTATTATTTTTTTTCTGATCGACTCAGGTTATGAGTTTTTTATGTTTATTTGTTGTATATACTCAGGTTATGAGTTTTTTTTTGTAGCCCAAGCACACAGTTAGTAGTGCAGACTACAGTGTGACTGGTGTTTGAAGGGGGGGGGGTGACATCCCTGCCGGAAAAGGGGTGATCCCCAGGACCAGGGAGAAGTGATCCCCAGGTCCGTGTGAATGGTGTATGAATGGACAGCAACATAATTGGAGCCTTGATGGGGCGTTTGCTGCTCCCAAGTCCTGCTTGGTGGACTTGGGCTAATCCAATGTGATGAGGATGTGGGGTTTGTGTGCTAGGGACCACAGTGGTGTGCATGCATGCATTCTCCTTGTGCCATGATGATTGTGTGTGTTTAATGTGCAAAGATGCCTACTGTGAGGCATCTCCTGACTGCTCTTCCCTCAGAAGACGTGGTACCCTCATTTAGGGGGGGAATGTCTGGTTCGGGGGTCAGGTCATCACGTATGTCAATCTCCAGGCCCTTTCTCACGGCGAAGTTGTGCAGCATGCAACATGCCCTGATGATCTGGCACACAAAGTTTGGGGAATACAACAGGGTCCCCCCCGGACTTAACCAGGCATCGGAAACGGGACTTCAGGAGGCCTTTGTTTTAACTTGATTTTGTAGTGTTTAGCTTGAATTGAGTTTTAGATGTTACTTTCATATTTTACTCAGTTAAACTTTTTTGTTTCTTTTGTTAAATTAAATGTAGGTATTTTTAAGATAACCACAACAGGGAGAATAAATCAGTTACTGCACTTATGCTATCCCACTGCTAACAACTTTTTGAAATTCAATTATGAGACACATAGGGCCTAATTCCCTAGGAATAAGGAGAAGAAATAGCCATTCCACATTTAATTACTCGCAATTAAGCCAATTAAGGCCTCCACTAGGTGAACATGTGAACGGAAAGGTGAGTACAAACACAAAAATCCATTAGTAAATTCCAATTCAGGATAGTTGTGGTTCCATAACTGGCAATTGCCAATGAGTTTCCTGTATGGAACTGCACTGCAGTTTTTAGCTATGATCATGTGTGTGCATGTATTTCAATAAACCATTCTTATATGGGGTGTGCTCTACCTTGTGTGTGTCTATTTATTTATATTACAATTATTGTTATTCTTCTTTTGCTAATGAATGCTGTTCTGAATGATTACTACAGAGTAATGTCTGCTATTCTGTGAGGTTACATGTATTTATCATTTACAGTTACATATCTGTTTATTATATGTTATATTATATGTTTATATGTTTTTTTTCCATGTTACATTTTTTTAGGAGACTATAGAGTTCTAATTATCATTATTTAATCATAGTAAACTATTATGCCCCGTAAACACGACCGGGTTTTCCAATGGGAAAACTGCGAGGAGAGCTTTTGGCCCGGGAATCCCGGCCGTGTGTATGCTCCCTCGCAGTTTTTCAGACAGGAAAACTGACAAACCCGCCAGCAAAAAAATAGAGAACCAGCTCTCTTTTTTCCCGTCGGGATTCCCGACTGATAGGAAAAGGAAATATGGACAGCCGCACTCCAAAAAACCTTGATGGTTGCCTTTATTTAAAAAAAAAGGAAAAATGCACTTCAAATCACAGCACAAAGTACAGGGATAAACAGCTGGCGCGTTTCACACTATCAACTAGTGCTTAGTTAAAGCTGACTTTTTTCTGACGGAAATCCCAAGAGTGTGTACGGGGCATTATGCATGTCTAATTGTACTTAGCACATTGGATTAGTGGTCTGCACTCTTAACTACTTGCCTACCAGCCGCCGTCGTTTTACGTCGGCCGGTCGGCTCCCCTGTGCATGAGTCCGTAGCTCTACGTCGGCTCTCTCGTAGGCCTCTAGGGGCGCGTGCGCCCCCCGCTCACTCCGGAATCCCGTGCGCATGCCCGGCGGGTGCAATCGCCACCGGGCACACGCGATCGCTCGTTACAGAGCGGGGACCGGGAGCTGTGTGTGTAAACACACAGCTCCCGGTCCTGTCAGGGGGGGGGGGAAATGCTGATCTTCTGTTCATACAATGTATGAACAGAAGATCAGTGATTTCCCCTAGTGAGGCCATCCCCCCTACAGTTAGAACACACCTAGGGAACATACTTAACCTCTTCCCCGCCCCCTAGTGTTAATCCCTTCACTGCCAGTGGCATTTTTATAGTAATCCAATGCATTTTTATAGCACTGATCGCTATAAAAATGCCAATGGTCCCAAAAATGTGTCAAAAGTGTCCGAAGTGTCCACCACAATGTCGAAAAAAAAATATGTAGAAGAATACGTATCGGCCTAAACTGAGGAAAGAAAATGTTTTTTAATATATTTTTGGGTGATATTTATTACAGCAAAAATTAAAAAATATTATTTTTTTCTAAATTGTCGCTCTACTTTTGTTTATAGCGCAAAAACTAAAAACCGCAGAGGTGATCAAATACCACCAAAAGAAAGCTCCATTTGTGGGGAAACAAGGACGCCAATTTTGTTTGGGAGCCACATCGCATGACCACGCAATTGTCAGTTAAAGCGACGCAGTGCCGAATCGCAAAAAGTGCTCTGGTCTTTGGACAGCAATATGGTCCGGGGGTTAAGTGGTTAAGCAACAAGCACTTAGGTTATGAATTCAAATCCCAACCATGCTAACACCCTGTATGTTCACTGGGGTTTGAATATTTTATTTTCACACAATAATATTTTTGCTAAATAATATACCATTGTATGCAATTGAGCATGAATATTATGGAAACAATATTGCTGATGTTGCAGTGGCAATTAGGCATTCACCTATTTTTAGCATACTCTGCTGTTTAAGCAGGTGATACTATGCTTGGCATTCGAACCCATGGTCTGAGAATTGCTAGGTAGGAGTGCTACCCACTAAGCCATTGAGATGAGCATAATTATGTTTAGAATATACAATAGTACAGTAATTAACATAGATCAAGAGAATATATGTTCTCCTAAAGTACAAAATGCAAGATCATTGCTAAATCATCAAAAATGTGCAGATGTGACTTGTTTTGCTTCTTTTGCTGATCATTGATGTAAGAGTTATATAGTTATAGTTAAATGTTCATTCTGTAATATGCCTTTGCTTACGTGGCAGGTGGGATTTGAACCCATAACCAAATTGTTGTTAAATCAGATCACTAACCACTAAACCACTGTATTGATCAGATTTAGATTTAGACCTAGAATATATAGCAATACCATGATGAAAGCATAGATATATATAACTAGAAGTCAACATTCTAATAAAATTCTATTTAGACAATTATTTATCATATAATAGAGACCTAGGAGTCTGGTTTGGATTGGGGGGACCCACACACTGATTTTTTTGTGTTGTTACACCCACTTGTGGCAGGCAGCACAACTGCACTCCACAAAGCTGAGTTCCCTGGACACAATAAAGAGCTACCCCTAACTTTCTAAATGTTACTGAAGTGGATTAGTATTTTTAAAATGTTGCTGCAAAGCAAACAAGGATTAGAAGTAGTTAGCAACTAGTTCATTTTAGGTGGCCATACACTTTACAATCTGATTGTACAAGCTCTGTACAATCTCCTTTAGATTTATCAAAACTATATAATGGGAATAAACACCAGCTATCCAATCACTCTGCATCCATTCAGGCAGGTCCTTGCACTATATAACTGATGATGAGATCTAAAGTAGATTGTATAGTGTGCAGTGCTTTTAAAAAGTATTCATACCCCTTGAAATGTTACACATTTTGTCATGTTACAATCAAAAACGTAAATGTATTTTATTGGGATTTTATGTGATAGACCAACACAAAGTGGCACATAATTGTGGAAGGGAAATTATAAATGATTTTCAAAATTTTTAACAAATAAATATGTGAAAAGTGTGGCATGCATTTGTATTCAGCACAACCTTTCCCTGCAATTACAACTGCAAGTGTTTTTGGGGACGTCTCTACAAGCTTTGCACATCTAGAGAGTGAAATTTGTACCCATACATAGCTCAAGCTCTGTCAGATTGGATGGAGAGTGACTGTGAACAGCAATTTTCAAGTCTTGCCACAGATTCTCAATTGGATTTAGGTCTGGACTTTGACTGAGCCATTCTAACACGTGAATATGCTTTAAACCATTCTATTGTAGCTCTGACTGTATGTTTAGGGTCGTTTTCCTACTGGATGGTGAACTTCTGTTCCACTCTCAAGTCTTTAGAAGACTCTAGCAGGTTTTCTTCTAAGATTGCCCTTTATTTGGCTCCATCCATCTTCCCATCAACTCTCACCAGCTGTCATGATTCTGTTTGTTTACTAAGGTTCTCTAACCAACAGAATAGATGTAGTTATACTGAGATTAAATTACCCACAGATGGACTCCATTTACTAATTAGGTGACTTCTGAAGGCAATTGGTTTCACCAGATTTTAATTAGGGGTATCAGAATAAAGGCAGCTGAATAAAAATTCACACCACACTTTTCAGATATCTATTTGTAAAAACTTGTGAAAAACATTTATCATTTTCCTTCCACTTTACAATTATGTGCCACTTTGTGTTGGTCTATCAAACAAAATCCCCAAAAAATACATTTACGTTTTTAGTTGTAACATTACAAAATGTGGAAAATTTCAAGGGGTGTGAATACTTTTTCAAGGTACTGTATGCTGAGCTTTACATAACCCAGGTTATGTGTCTCCTGTTTTCAATACTACAGCTCTATCCATATAGGCTGTTATCTAATCTCTCATTTTCTGCACTCTCCAAATGAACATAGATCTATGCAAGATGAATTTAAGCAAAAAAAAGAAGAAGTCTGTATTTAGTGAGACCATTGATCACTGATTAATTGTATTAGAAAACTGTGCACCTGGGGGTGGTTGTTATCTGTTGGAAGAAGGGGACGCAGCCACAGGTGTGTACTAATGATGTCAGCTGATGAATGCCCTCCTGTGTCTTACTGGCTTCTATGTCTAATATCTACATACCCGCAATTGATGAAGCGTTCTAAGAAAATATAACAAAAGCACAGGTAAGGCCTTCTTTCAATTAAAGAAAACGTGTATTGTTTTGAAACAGAGGTACATTAACCGCCTATTCTGGCACTTCTCTGATTCATGTAAAAATCTAAATTGTTTTGCTAGAAAATTAATCAGAACCCCCAAACATTATATATATTTTTTTAGCAGACACCCTAGGGAATAAAATGGCAGTCATTGTAACTTTTCTCTCGCACAGTATTTGCGCAATAATTTTTCAAACGCCTTTTTTGGGGAAAGAAACGGTTTCATGAATTAAAAAATAACAAAACAGTAAATTTAGCCAAATTTGTTTGTATAATGTGAAAGATGATGTTACGCCAAGTAAATAGATACCTAACGTGTCACGCTTTAAAATTGCGCACACTCATGGAATGGCGCCAAACTTCGGTACTTAAAAACCTCCATAGGCGACGCTTTAATTTTTTTTACAGGTTACTATTTTCGAGTTACAGAGGAGGTCTAGTGATAGAATTGTTGCTCACGCTCTAACGCATGTGGCGATACCTCACATGTGGGCGGGACTTACATGCGTGTACGCTTCTGAGCGCAAGCTACCGGGGACAGAGGCGTTTTAATTTTTTTTTGTTTGTTTTTACTTAATATTTTTTTTTTTTACACTTTATTTAATTATTATTTTTTTATATCACTTGTATTCCTATTACAAGGAATGTAAACATCCCTTGTAATAGGAATCACTGTGAAAGGTCCTCTTTATGGAGAGATGTGGGGTCAATAAGACTCCACATCTCTCCTCCAGGCTTGAAAGCATGAGTTCGTGAAAAAAAATTCACTGATCTCATGCCAACAGCCGTGATTGCTGCTTTGTTTACTTCCGGGTTACAATGTTGCGCCCGGGCCTCCGACGATCACAGAGATGACTGGTGACCATCTGGTCATCAGTCATCTCTATGCTTCCCAGCCAGCGCTGGCCGATTCTTTCTCCGGGCCCCCAATGGCACCGGATGGCGGCGGGAGGGGGGGGAATCCCCTCCCCTTGCCTATAAGAGTGATCAAGTGGCGGAACTGCCGCTATGATCATTCTTATCGTGCAGAGAATCGCCGGCAGAAGACAGTGATGTCTGAATGATGCCTGTAGATGCAGGCATCATTCAGATATCACTGCACAAATTCGAGGACGTCATATGACATCCTCGGTAGGCAAGTGGTTAATGGTATACTGTTACATCAAGGAGCTAGAATTGAAAAGAGAACTTTTTTATTTTCTAAATAGGTTCCTTTAAAGCGGGGGTTTACCCTAAAAACATTCTAACATTACATCCAGCATACTAACGACATGTAAAGTATGCTGGTATTTAAAAAAAATTCTCCGTACATACCGTTTAATTGTTATTTTCGCACAGGTTTCCGGGTTCTGATTCCCACAGGACTGGGCGTTCCTATTGAAAGCTTAGCTGATTGACGTCTGGTGAAAATCTAACCATGGTGCATAAAGCGCGTCACCAGTTTTCTGTAAATAGCCGACCTGCAAGTCGGCTCTATATGGCGCCTGCGCAGTCAGCTCTACACGGCGGGCGCAGGCGCCGTATAGCGCCGACTCGTAGGTCGGCTATTTACAGAAAACTGGTGACGCGCTTTATGCGCCATGGGAAGATTTTCACCATATGTCAATCAGCTAAGCTTTCAATAGGAACGCCCAGTCCTGCGGGAATCAGAACCCAGAAGCCTGGGCGAAAATAACAATTAAACGGTATGTACGGAGAAAAAAAAATACCAGCATACTTTACATGTCGTTAGTATGCTGGATGTAATGTTAGATTTTTTTAGGGTGAACCTCCACCTTAAGTTAGTGTATTGTTGATTCACATACCTTTTCCTTCGATTTCTCTTCTAAATGTTTTTTTTCTTTGTCTGAATTTCTCACTTCCTGTTTCTCCTCAGTAAGCTTGCCCCATCATCCAAGCTGTTCTGGCTGGAGGTTAGTCAGCCAGAACAGCTTACTGAGGAGGAACAGGAAGTGAGAAATTCAGACAAAGAAAAAAACATTTAGAAGGGAAATCGAAGGAAAAGGTAAGTGAACCAACAATGCACTGACTGAGGCCTCGTACTCACGACCAAACATGTCTGCTGAAACTGGTCCGCGGACCAGTTTCAGCGGACATGTTCGTTCGTGTGTAGGCAGTAACGTACAGAATTCCAGCAAACAATCGTCGGCCAGACCGTTTTCCAACGAACAACTGTTTCCTGGTCTTGCTTTAAAACAGTCTGCTGGAATCGTGTCCGTCAGACATGTTCGGTCGTCTGTACACAAAAGCAGCGTACAAAAACCCCGCGCATGCTCAGTCCAAATGAGGAGACGGGAGCGCTCGTTCAGGTAAAACTCGCGTTTCTTTGGGATATGGCACATTCGTCATTAGAAACCTTTTATTCTAGCAAGAGAACAATGTCTTAAAAAGGCGCACTAAACCACATTTTAAAGCCTCGTTTTATTAATTCTTCTCTTGCTAGAATAACCCCGTTCTCTTGCTGATGCAATTTCAATAGAGTTGTCCCATACTGAAATGTCACATTTCTTGCTTGTGATGTAATCCTTTAATAATGTTTTCTATGCCAGACGTGTGTTTTGGTTGGTGGTCCTCCATAATTTAGAGTAGTCATTTTTGTAAAGGAATGTTCATTTTGTTTTAATTTTTTTTTTTGTTTCTAGTTATGTCACCATTTAAACTATTTTTTTTTTACATGTTTTTTGAAAATTTTTTTTTTTTTTTGGTGTTTCATTAGAGAATATTAAACCATGTTGGCACACCAAATGTCCCCCCCCCCCCCCAAGGAGTGTGTCCTTTGTAAATTACCCATTGTATATTTATTAAAGGTTTGCTGCCTAATAATCCCCACAGTATATCAAACAATAGACATGTTTTCAAATGAAAGCAAAAGGCCTTTTATTCAGGCAAATGTCATCACAAAAAAATAAAAAGAACGGCAGCACTAGAATAGATAGCAAACTATATGCAAACTTGCATTTCCAACATGGTGAAGGATAAACTTCCAAGCCTCAGTAGCCAAACACAAAAATATGAAGCAGCAGCACACAAACAAAGGAACCCAAACTGTGGTAGTACAAACACGATGTCCTTTATGTGGAAGGAAATGGAAGGCAGAAAATCAACGTTTCCTCCTCTTTCCAGCCTTCCCTCCAGGCAGCCTTCCAGCGGATCGAACACGGGGTCTTGCAGGTGGGGTTGATGTGGCAGCAGGAGGATGGTGTTCCGCAAGCCGGGCCGGGTCACATAGCCCAGTGTCTGGGGTCAGCAGGCCCCTCTGCATCCACCAAAGGACCTGGTTCATCAGGGCCTTTGCCAGTCTTCTCTGGTCCTCCTCCCCTTCATTTAAATCATGGGCCAATGAGGCACTGAAGGCCTCTGTGGGGTTGAGGGGGGCCCTCATGATGGCGCTTGCCTCCTGGATCATGCGGAGGCTTGCCTCCTCCACAGGCCTCAACTGCCTCCTTCGGCCTGATGGCCTCACCTGGGGGGGAGAAGACTGGCTGGTGGTGGTTCTCCTGGCCGGGTGGACCTGCTGCAGGCCACTGGGCCCAGCCTCCTCCTGGCTGCCACTGACCCCGGCCTCCTCCTGGCTGCCACTGACCCCGGCCTCCTCCTGGCTGCCACTGACCCCGGCCTCCTCCTGGCTGCCACTGACCCCGGCCTCCTCCTGGCTGACAGACACCTGAGGATCTGCCACCTCCTGGCTGATCTCTTCTTCCTGTGTGGAAAAAAAAAGAATTTTTTTACAATTTCGCTAAATAAAACCACACTCATTTTCATGTTTTTCGTTCAGTATTTTCTGTTCATTATTACTTGAATACACTCTACTTCTGACCCCTGCAGTTGTCATCCCTGACACCTATTTGTCTGTACACCTTTTTGTTTGCTTTTTTCCAGCTTGGTTTTATTTTTACAATATCTAATCATTAATCCACCAAGAATTATTTACGCCATAAATATAGAGGAAACTACTATACCTCCTCATCGAAGGGTGGCAGATCTGCATCTCTGTCAGCCAGGCCCTCTTCCTCCGACTCTGCAGGGCTGTGGTCATCTGGGGAAGGTCCGCTGGAAGGTAGCATGGAGGAAAGGTTGGAAGAAAGACTGGACATCGTTTTCCTGCCTTCCATTTCGTCCCGCAAAAAAGCCATCTGTTTATAATACCACAGTTTGGGTTCCTTTGCTTGTCTTGCTGCTGCTCCCGATTTTTTGATTTTATTAGCTTTGTATGCTCTCCTGTATGTGCTTCTGAGGTTGGCAAGTTTATCCTTCACCATGTTGGCAGTGCATCCTGGCACCCATGTTTGCATATAGTTTGCTAGCTCTTCTAGTGCTGCCGCTCGTACATCTTTATTACAATATAATGCGTGTTTTGAATTCCACAGGATGGGCGTGTCCTGATATTTTTGTAGTAAGGCCTCTATAGCTTCCTTGGTTTGTAGTTGGTCCATTTTACTTTTTGAAATATGATATTTTTTTTTGAGTCTAGATTCAAAAAACATAAACCAAAGAAAAATAAATATTCAAAAGGATCAGCGTTGACCTTGATATAATATGTGTCTTTAAATTTATTACCTATATCTAATTACAAACACAGTCTCTCTTGTTTAAACAATGATTGTCAGCTCGGCCGCATTGGTTGTACCAAACATTGATTTGCTAGATGCAGAGCCATTGTTAACATTGCAGTAAATATTTTTAATATTGAAAAATAAACAATGCTTACAAATGACAGTATTCATCTAGGCACTCTTTCCTGTGTAAATCTCATGCCCCTGACAATGGATGACATAAAAGACACTTCCTAATGACCTCTGTACAACCAACACTTGAACAATACTTTGCCTGATCTGAATACACCATTCAAAAACTTGTCAATGAGGTACAGCATTGTTCACATCTCTATTTTGTGAGGTGTCCAAAAGCATTTGGATACCAAAATAACATTGTGGTACCCCATAGACAGAATAGCTTAAAAAGGGTGCAACCAACAGCCCAAACCCCCATCCCATGTGTCTACATTTTCAAGGCCTCTGCTGATCACATTTTTAATTTCCTTACCTTCCTGTCTCTCGCTCCTCGTTTCTCACGCTCGCCTAATTACCGCGTAAGATGCGTAATCACGGCGTAAACCTTTTAAACACTCCGCGTATTTATGAAACCCCGCCCTCGTCACCTTTGCGAGGCCCCTAATCAATGAGTTTAGGAAATATGGCGTTAACTGTGTATGTTCTGGATGCGCTCGAAGATTCTCCGCGTAACGGACGTAAACACGTTGTTTGCATTCTCTACACTCCGCGTATGTATTAAACGCCGCCCTCTTCTCCGCCCATGGCGTAAGAATTCATCTTTTCCACGCCCATAATCTCTGTGGGAAAGGAAAGATGGCGATGTCACACGAGCGGGCACGATGCTCTCATGCCACAAGTGAAGGGACAGAGGCAGGGACGTCCCGATCAAGGAAAAGAAGATATAAAGCCACTAATATGCGGTTCCAGGAAATGGTGGAGTTAGTTTACATCATGCGAAAGAAGGACTATGATGGGGAATTAGGGCCATACAAGACCCCTAACCGCCGAAAGGCACATATTATGGACAAGGTGGCGAGGAGAATGCAGAGGATGTTTGGGATCACCAGGTCCAAGGAACAGCTGAGGAAACGATGGTCAGACTTAAAATTGAGGGAGCCACATCAGATGAAGAAAATACTTAAAATTCTGCGTAAAAGTAAGTAAATATATATTGGGGTTGGGGGGGGGGGGGGGTGGTGATTGTCTGCAATAATGTGTTGCCATGTATATTTCACCATCTGCCTCCTTGGCCAGCTTGTAATTTTAAAGACATGTTGTTATTTATTTTTTAGAACATAAATAACTACATATTTACAAACAGTGTTCTTAGTAAACAACGTAACATCACATAGTTTATCAGAAAGGCTCGGTTATTACAGGAACAACACACCTGGACATGGCTCACTGGCCAAAAACTTTGTTTGTAAACATTGTGTAAAAGCTAGTTCTAGAAAAAAAAAGTATGAGAATGGGAAAGGCAAACAGGATTCATTCTAAAAACAGTGGTAATAAAGCAGATGTTTTCACATCTGCAATGCAGAGCACCTGTGTCTCCCCAAATCAAAAATGGGTTTTGGTAGGGTCTCCCAGAAATACAGTTTAGGGGGGACATCCATGTGTGTCACTTTGCTAAAAAGGGGCAGGATCAGAGCTTGCCATATAGAAGTAATTGCAAAATGTAGGTTTGGTGAAAGATAAAAGTAACTAAATGAAAGCATCTTCTAAGCAATGTGTGCGATTTATGCTCTCCAATATCTGTGTGCTGATGAGTCTACATTTTTTTTGGTTTATTTCAGGGGAAAGAAGTCGCCAGCATTTGGAGGAGGCAGAGAGGGCCAGACAAGGCCAAAATCTGCCATCTCAACATGTGGAGGAGGAGGAGGATGTGGAAGGAGAAGAGGATGTGGAAGGAGAGGAGAATGTGGAAGGAGAAGAGGATGTGGAAGGAGAGGAGGATGTGGAAGGAGAGGAGGATGTGGAAGGAGAGGAGGAAGGAAGAGAGGAGGAAGAAGTAATTTTGGACTTAGAAGTCATAGCAGATGAAGGGCAAGTGGCGGAAGAACAATTTGGCGAATTGAAAGAAGGTGGATTGATGGATGAAGGAGGAGTCCAAGATGATGGGGAAGTGGTGGAAGAAGGAGGAGTGATAGAAGATGATGGGGAGGTGGTGGAAGAAGGAGGAGTGATAGAAGATGTCGAAGAGGTGGAAAGGAGAAGCCCATCAGGTCAGTGTCACCCTAGCTTGATTCCAAAAAACATATGTAGATAGGCCTCATTGAAAAATAATATTGTAAATGCCATTTTTTTTTGTTGTTTTAGGGGAGGAGGATGGTGTGCCAATATTTTCACGTGCAAGTGCTGCTATAATTATTCAGCAGGTAATGGAGTGCAGCACTGAAATGCACAATATGCGTGAAAGGATGTTTCTCATGGAACAGAATGTAACAAATGTCCTTTTGGAATGCAGCACGGAAATGGACAATATGCGGCAAAGAATGATGGTGATCGAATCTAATTTTAAGAACATTATTGACATGATGGGCCGTGTCAAAGACTGAAACACCCCCCGCCCATCCCCCGCCCCCACAAACATTTTTACAGTTTGAATAATGAATACGCCAAAATTTGAATATACACACACAGTGTGCCAACATGTGCTATCTGCCATCACAGAATATCTAATGTCTGTGCTTTGTGGGTCCAACCCCCTCCTCCATCCTCAAGTAGTTGAGAGGAAGGGTTTGCTCCCACAAAACACAGACATTGATCACCCATGATGTCAGATAGCACATGTGGCCATTTGTCTGTTGAACCAATGACATTTGGCGAGTTTGCACTGAATGTGTGTATCTTCCAATTTTGGCGTGTTCCAGTGTGAAAGCACACCATGACTGACTGCTGTTGTGAGTTTTTATATTTTTTGAATTGGATTTTGTTACTTTTTGACCATGTTGAACATTTTGGGATACTATAAAGTTTAGACCATAAAGAATAAACAACGCCAAAAATTTTTTTAAATATATATATAGAATTATAAATCTCTCTAATCACTGAATTTAGTGAAGTAGAGATTTGACTTCAAATTCTCACCTAAAAATTTTCTTTTAGAAAAACACACCAAAAAAAAAAAAAATGGTTAAAAAATTATTGTTTTTTGTGCCTAAAAAATATGGCCAAAAAAAAAATTAAGGCGGTAAACACCCCACCAAATATAATCTATATATATATATATATGTAAACAATAAATCTAACTATATTTGATGAAAAAAAAAGTGAACTTGTTAATAAATGTATAATCTGCATAATATTTTTGGTTGAATTACCTGAAAAAAAAAAGAAAATTTTCAAAAAATTTTGAAGACTCCTAAGTACAAAAGCAGGGAGTAATGAAAAAAATATAAAATTATTTTTGGGGTCATGAACAAGCAAAAATTAAAAAAAATTGACCTCAACATTTACAAATGGAGTTGCTTCTTATTTCTAGACTCAATACCCTGTTTGTAGATGAGTGAATAATGTGCAAAATGTGGTTAGTTACTAAAAGTGGAGAAATCAATTATGCATTACAATTGAAGAAGTTAGTTAGAGAACCAGGAAGACAGAAAAAGAGAAAAAGCATTAATGACAAACAACTGTATAAAGTCCAATGGTCTAATTATTTATTATTTTTTAGAATATTCCTTTCTTTGGGGGCCGAATTAGAAAGAAATATGATCTGGCATAGCAATGGCCCCCCGACCCATGAAGTACTCAACATATTTGTCGCGTACCTCACGAGCTGATTGGGGGGCCAAGCCAGCGCGACCAGTGTCCAGCCCGGGAAGGGGATCTGAGGGTAGTCTTGCCTCAGAACCGATGTCGGGTAGGTACGTCTGGGAGTGCCTGCGTAAAAAGTTGTGCAAAATGCAGCAGGCAAATACAACGGTGTCCAATTTATATTCCGCCAGATGTATCGATGTCCTGAACAGGCGGAACCGGTTGGTGAGTATCCCAAAGGCATTCTCGACTACCCTCCGAGCCCTGGCCAACCGAAAATTAAACACACTCCTCTCTGAGGTGAGGGTCCTCTGGGGAAAAGGCCGCATGAGGTGAGGACCAAGCCCAAAAGCCTCGTCCGCTAGGAACACAAACGGAAGTCCTTCCACATTATCTTCATCTGGTGGCAATGCCAGACCACCAGCTTGGAGACGATCATAGAAATCAGTCCGTGCGAACACTCCCCCATCAGACATCCGGCCGTTCTTCCCCACGTCCACATATAGAAACTCATACTGTGCCGACACCACCGCCATCAACACAATACTATGATAACCCTTGTAATTATAATAGTACGACCCCGAGCGGGGTGGGGGCACAATGCGGACGTGTTTCCCATCTATTGCTCCACCGCAGTTTGGAAAATCACACCGCTGGGCAAATTGGGAAGCCACAGACTGCCATTCCTGTGGTGTGGAGGGTAGCTGTGGGGACAAACAAAATTAGAGATTTAGTACTTTGTAACAAATACATCCTACAAGCATCCTTGTGACAGTTCACAGTATTAAAATTGCATTAGAAAAATGTGCATGGAGAATTTGGGAAATGAAATATATAGGGCCACTTCATTAAGAGACTCCACAGCCCTCTGATGGGGACAATAAAAGTTTGAAGGGGGGGGGGGGGGGCACAAAAACCAAAAAGTCCTGTTAGAAAAAATGGCAAGGTGGGTTTGTCCCTAGGATAGCATGCTGGACAGGTTAATATTGGGTAAGGGACAAATATGCAGGTAGGCCAAGAATAAAACATGTAAAGCTGATATCAACATGCATAGGGAGAAAAGGTAACGTTAGTTAAACACACAGCATATCTGGGAAAATAAAAAGAAAGTTAGTTGGCCACATTATTAGAGCCAGGAAACTTACCTTAATATACTCCTCATGCATAACTTTGATGATGGCAGCACACGTGTCCGGTATGATGACCCCAAGCGCCTGCGGAGAGATGCCTGTCGAGAACTTGAGGTCCTGCAGGCTCCTCCCAGTCGCCAGGTACCGCAACGTGGCAATAAGCCTCTGCTCGGCCGTGATGGCTTGGCGCATCACAGTGTCCTGCCTCGTGATATAGGGGGACAGAAGATCCAGCAGACGGTTGAATACGGGGTCCGTCATGCGGAGAAAATTCCTAAAGTCATTAGGATTATTCTCCTGGAGTTCCCTAAGCAGAGGCATATGTGAGAACTGGTCACGCTGGCGCAACCAATTCTTGGTCCAGAAACGCCTCCGCCCCCTGTTTCTGGCCAAAGTACTGGACAAATGAACATATCCAGCAGCCATCCCATAAACAGCACCAACTCGCGAAAATTGACGCTGCTGCTCCATCATGGCTTCAAACCGGCCGGCTGGTCAGTCAAGAACACACTGAAACAGAAAGCACTCGCAAATCCAGCACTACCTGCGACAAACGCGTGACAAACAGATACGAGCGCACAGGATGCAACTGCTAAAGCAGAAACAACCTGCTTGCCTATAGCCGAATGACAACTACGTTACCGCAAGCACACGCACTGAACCCGTGAATACACGCTGTCAAAGCCTGGAGACCGAGAAGCGCGAATCAGCTCTAACCAAACCTTCACTAACACGAGCAAACACGTAACTAGCAAAAGAGGAACAGAGGGCGGCGCCATTAACTTTGGTCTTCCCCTTTATAGTGACGTCGTACGTAGTTTACGTGCACGCGTTCCGGTACGACGGGAATTTGGTCCGCTGGTGTGTACACGCCAGCGGAACAAAACACAAATCAGCCTTGTACGCCGGAAACTGTCGGGCAGACAGTTTCCAGCGCACAGATCCGGTCGTGAGTACAAGGCCTTAAAGGAACCTATTTAGAAAAAACAAAACAAAAAACCTTTACAACTCCTTTAAGGTGAAAAAACACAAACCTTTACAACCCCTTTAAGTGAGCCATATGCAGACACCCTCAGCTGTCAGGAAAACTGTTAAAATGTGACCAGAGATGACTCATTTGTGGCATTTTCGGTGAATGGTGAACTTTTGACTGGGTAACAGGTGAACATCACCAGAATGGGGCAACTAAAAACAAGACAAGTATGTATGGACTGGTGAAAATTGCTAGCTAAATTACGTAGAGTTCATTATGACTAATTGATTTGATTTTAGCCAACAGTTTGTGGAGCATACACACATTCCACACTGTATTTACATGAACATGTACAAATGCGGGAATACTGTGTATAGAATCAGGAAGTGACGTGTGTTCTGAGGATCACTAAACACAAAATTCCAAACACTACTTCCCCCTAAACCCTGGGAATATCAAGACATCTCCCACACTTACCTTGCAAATTGGCAACATCTCCTCATGATAAAAAAAGTGATCTTACCATGTTAACTTGCTGACAACTCTGAGCAGCACTAACACTTGCAAATGCATCTGAATATCCTTCCATGCACTTGATGATGCATTTCCAGGTCAGGAGGAGACCAGGCAACCAGTTGTGTGCCATAGCGAAAAGATATGCGTGATCACAATAAATTCACGTTCGCTAACATCTTTTCACCTGTATTGTATTTATGGGGTGGGCAACTGGTGATTAGAGAAAATTAAAGACCCAAAATTAAGACTTAATTTTGGGTGGAAGGAACTACGCATTTGTCAAAGTCTTGCTAGTTCTTAAATGTCTTGCAGGACAATTTCATGGGTCAGATGGTAGACACACCAACTAGAAACAAAACGTTACTAGACAACTACCAACAATACAGACCTGATCACGGATGAGGAAATAAAGGGGAATTTAGGAAACAACAATTAAAGGTCAATTAGCTTCAGTAAAAATCACACAAATAGGAAACATAAGATAAAAATAAGGGGAACACAAAAAAGCCAACTTCCCTAAACTACAAACCTTGCTACAAGATATAAATTGGGATAAAAAAAGAGCATATTAAATAAGGGTATTAGCCAATGCATCCCATTGTAAAATACATTTAAAAGAGCGAGCAAAAGTCCTAGATGATGGAAGAGATAACTAGGGGCTAGTTGTTGGACTTTTTAGGCACAGTTGGTTGATCAGGATATAGTCACACAGAGAGTGATGTTCTATAAAAATTATTTCAATTTATTAAGACAACAATAGAAAAGGTTGTACATATTAAAAGGAGATTGCCATTGCATTAAAGACTACCTAAAGTGCTAATTCGGCAAGCCTCTCCTGGTACAGTGACAGGAATAATAAATAATAATATTGTATCAGAAAAATGAGGTTGAACAAAACTCTCAAAGACACGAAAGACAACCTATAATTATAATTGAAAGTCCTGTATGTTTGTGGAGATGCAGGCAAAAAATGTCTGCGATGGTCTGGCTTGCTTGGTTAGCTGACTCGACCGGTTTCACGCTATCTCACAGTGCTTCCTCACGGAGTCTTAGTGTGGTTGACTGTATGACAACATTAAACATAGACATAAATAAACAACAAATAAAAAATCAAAAAGTACATCAGTTTGGATAAAAAATTACAGACATATAGATGGGCAGACACAAAGCAATACAAAACCCAGATAATGAAAATGTGGGGAGAAGAGAAGTGAAGAGGGGAAAGGGGAAAGGAATGAAAGGGGACAATGGGGTGGGGGGGGAAGGGGAAAGGAAGGGAGGGGGATAAAAAGGGGGGGGGAGGAGGGGTGCGGGAAGGGGGGGGAGGGGAAGAGATGGGGTAAGAGTGTATGTTCAGCCAAAGAGCATTCCCTCAATAGTACAGTGGGAGCAGGGATATAAAGTGTTAGAGTATGGATGGGGAGGTAAAATATGACTCAAGAGTAATGAAATAATTGGGGATATTGATATATATACTCACAAAAGGTGTTTAGAGCAAAAGGAAAAAATCCAATAAGTTTAATAAACAATGCGCATAGGAAATTTCCTAGCAGGAAAAAGTAAGTTATATCCGGGCTGCTGGACGTAGTTTGAAGGGTATTCAAGTAACCCAAAGAATAAAGTAAAAATTCTGAAGAATAACGAACAAAAAATTATAGTTTAAGGTCACATTGTATATCACAAATAGGCAGTGAATGACATTAAATAGCTAACAAAAATAGATATAGCACTCTACCTTCAATGGAGGAGGGTAAGGCCTGGTTGGAGAGGAGGACAAAAAAACCGAAAGTTTCTAAACGTCAAACCTCAGAGGGTAATGAACTCCTTGGTAAGGAGATTGCACCGAGTGTGTATGCCCTAATATCAGCCTAGCACAGGCTGTAAGGGCAGCGAATACACCTAGTAAAAATAAAAATAAAAAAGGGGAGGAAGAGTAGGTATAATTGCGAGTAGAGATCAAAGATTGCAGACGTCAATGTCCCTATAAAAAAGCATACCTGGGTAATGGGTTGCAGCGTTGAGCTCCTCCACAAGTCTCCCGAGAGACTGCAGCAACTGGCGTCTCACGTGTGGGAGCTTAAATAGAGCCCTGCTCAAGGCGGAGAGGGCGTACATCACGGCGCATCCGTGTGACTTTCCTCAACATGCGTGGGCATCGCAGTAATAGAGCAACGTACTGCATGAGAGGTATCGCTCCAAGACGGATGACTCCATCTAGTGGTGCGATAACATATCTCCATGATGGAGATATGTAATAAGCGGCCATTCACTGTACCAAAGGGAGAGAAATATCTCAATGGGTGAAAATAACAAACATGGGGAGGGGAAGAAAGGAAAGTGAAGGAAAGGGCAGTGGTAATGTATCTGGGAAAAATGGCAAAGTGGAGTGCCCATAGATATGTGGTATTTAGTACTAGTTTAGTTTATATACATTCTACATATGAAAGATATGAGTACAGAATTTTTTATCTTTTGATATTACCTAGAAAGAACGGAAGAAGAACATAGGGACAGGAGAGAGGGGGAGAAAAGGAAATCCTCTGTTGAGGATAGAGGAATATAAAAGAAAACCATAAATAGCCCATGGATTCTAGTATAGAGAAATATATAGTCCATAGGTCACATCCAGACATTGACAGATTATATCGACATTCAACATGGTACATGTGCATGTAACTTCGTCGAGACATATGTATAAGGGTTCATAGGGGAGGATTACCATAACCTTTTAGATTTAAAAGTCGTATATTTAAGGTATGTCTCAAACTCTATATATCGTGCATAGTTGACTCACGGAATTTTAATGCATATTTATGTATAAGGACAGTGTACTAGCGGGCCTGGTCATGGTTTGAAAGAGGGATTGTGTAGGAATATGAGAGAATCATATAGAGGAGGAGGATTGATTATAAGAAGGGCTTGTAAGATTGTGCCTCGTTTAGGCCAGGGGCACAGAGAGCATTGAGACATTCTATCCATAATGTTTCCTTTTGCAATATTAATTTGTCCCAATTTCCCCCCCGTTCATTTTTGGGGACTACAGCTAGGGCAATGAAGGAAACCATTTTGTTATTGAAGCTGTGGTAAAGATCTAGGTGCCTAGTCACTGATGTCAGCATTTTGCCTTCTGCTGAATAATATACATGATCTCGAATCCTGGCTTTAAATTTCCTGATGGTTTTTCCAACATAAAAGGCCTGGCATTTGCATGTCATCAAATAAATCACTCCCTGTGTGTTACAATCATCATGGAAGTTGGGTTTAAAGGTGTCCCCATTTGGTAGGGAGAAAGTGGTGCCCTCAGTCAACCATGGGCAGAATGCACAGTGGCCACAACGGGTAATACCATTAATAGATGTTAACCGCTTGGACGCTGGTACATAGTGACTCGATGTAAGTTGATCACGCAGGGATCTAGATCTCCTAAATGTTATGTCAGGTTTGGGGCCGATGTATTTGTTCAAAATGGGGTCATCAGTGAGTAGCGTCCAATTTTTCGTTAGAATGCTACGTAATTCATTATGATGGCCAGAAAACCTAGTGATGAATCTTACCGGTTGAGGGAGGGGGTTGTCTTTTGGTTTGTATAGTAAACTTGAACGGGTTTTACGGAAGGCCTTATTAAAGGCCTTGCGTAGTAGGGTCTTGCTGTATCCTCGATTTAAAAGACGTATTTTTAGTAAGTTTGCTTGTTCAATGAAGTCGATGGTCCGTGTGCAATTTCTGCGCAACCGCAGATATTGCGCATAAGGTATGCTGCGGATCAAATTTGCTGGATGTGCACTGTCTGCATGTAACAAGGTGTTACCAGCTGTTTCTTTTCTATAAAGGGTTGATGTCACACGACCATGTGCGTCTTTAAGGATATTTAAGTCTAAAAATGTTATTTTATCTTGTGCACTGGTATAAGTGAACTTCAGATTGTAGCTGTTGGTGTTTAAGGCTTCAATGAAGTCATGTAATAAGTTTACTGACCCTGTCCAGATTATAAATACATCGTCGATGTATCGTAGCCAATTAGCCACACATTTGGTATAAACAGATAAATCTGAAGCTAACCAACTGTGCCTAAAAAGTCCAACAACTAGCCCCTAGTTATCTCTTCCATCATATATATCAGGACGTGGCACACCCCTACATTTCAATATCCACATGTACACTACATGTGAGGATATTTTCATTTCCTTCTTTAAACTAAAAGTCCTAGATGGCTTAACTCCAATGTAAAAATGCATATAAAAGCAAAGAAAAAGGACTTTAAAAAATACAAGGCTGAGGGATCATCATCAGCATTTAGACTTTACAAAGAATGCAGCAAGAAATGTAAGGGTGGAATTAGAGCAGCTAAGATAGAACACGAAAAACACATAGTGGAGGAGAGCAAAAAAAATTAAAAAGAAGAAATTCTTTAACCACATGCCGACCGGGCCATAGCCGACAGACGGCTACAGCACGGTCGGCTTATTCTGGGAGGGCGTCCATGCTTTTTTTTTTATTTTAGCATTGCAAGTTTGTAGCTTCCTTTATGTGAGATCCCTGGTGTTCCTGCTAGTCCTCCGCTTTCCTATTAAAAACTGACCACACTACGCAGGAGAGCACATTGTGGTCAGTTCTCTAGCTGAGATAAGAGGGAATCTGATCATTTTTTTTAAAAAAAAGGGGAATTTTATAATGTTATATATCTATACGGAAATGTTTTGCCTTTCATTTCTATTTTAAACTAAGTGGGTTGTTTTACAGGGTGATCGTTTTCAATAACTTTAATGACTGGAAGCTGACCAGAACCTGAAGCAACAATGAAAACCCAAACCATAATGTTTCAGCTACCTTGCTTCACAGTTAGAATAAAGCCTCATACACATGATCGGACTTCCATCGGACAAATCTGTGGAAGTTTGTCCGAAGGGCATTGGCCGTGAACTTGTTCTGCATAGAGACGGCAGAACTTTTTCAGCCAACATACACAAAACTACATTGTTTTTCAGCTCTTAGCGCCACCCTTTGGGCAACTTCTGCTAATGTTGTCTTAAGGTTAGCATTGGTTCGGAGCATGCGTGTTTGTACTTGTGTACGTGCAATCGGATAATCCGACAGAACACAATTGTTGTCGGACAATTTAAGAGCATGGCTATCCAACGTTTGTTTTCGGAAATTCTAACAACAATTGTCCGATGGAGCATACAGACGGTGGATTTATCCGACAAAACCCTTCCATCACACAATTGTTGTCGGAATATCATTATTCTCCTGAAAGGCTCTAATTGGTTCCATACCTCTAGTCGGTGTCAGTCTGGACATGAAGTGAGTGTACTGCTTATTCAAAAACAGAATGTAGATTAACATTCTCTCTGTATAGAGAAATGTGCTAGGAAGGTTAATTTACATACTGCAGATGGGAAGGTGTTCAAAGGCAAAACAGTATTTACTATTTGCAGCAACAGTAGATTAATTGTACCCTAGGATGCAAGCTATTTTCAGTTGTTGGGCCCCCACTAGTTTAATGGGCTTCCATGGGTGATTTAATGTGATCGTGCATAAGGGTCAGTGTGAGAATACATTTGCATTTATTTGCTTCTGTCATTGCATTGTGAAGCACTGCTAAAGGATTTGGAAGAGTGCTTGAATCTATATCATATGCAAGGTAAAATCTGTAAATTACACATATAATGCATTCAGGCATGCGTCGTAATGAGAATTCCAGGTACAGAGAATATGCATGTGTATTGTTTATGATAATTGTTTTATATTAAGTTAAGCTTTAACTGAGAAGAATAGAAGACCTGCCATTGTCAATCACCTTCAAATAAATGTCTACAAACTTGCAAAGCTAAAATTTTGAAAAAAGCACAGAAAAACTTTTTTTTAAGCATCCCTATGAGTTTTTCTGGGATCTGGGGCTATAAAAAAAAACTGGTGTTCCTCACGCCAAGGGTGATCTTTATTATGTATTTACCGTATTTTCCGGCGTATAAGACGACTGGGCGTATAAGACAACCCCCTAATTTTCCAGCCAAAATGTTGGTTTTGGAATATACTCGCCGTATAAGACTACCCCCTTCCTACTAGTCATGCCTCGCCTCACGGTGCCACCATTACATGCCAGACTGTGTCATTACATGCCAGACTGTGCCCCATTACATGCCAGACTGTGCCCCATTACATGCCAGACTGTGCCCCAGTACTTGCCAGACTGTGCCCCAGTACTTGCCAGACTGTGCCCCAGTACTTGCCAGACTGTGCCCCAGTACATGCCAGACTGTGCCCCAGTACATGCCAGACTGTGCCCCAGTACATGCCAGACTGTGCCCTTACCTTATCCCAAGACATGCAGAATCGCGGCCGTATGATTTTTCAAAAGCCGCGCCTTCTACGTCTTCTGTTCCGTGATAGGCGGAAACACTCAGCTTCCCAGGAGGCACTGTGTTCAGTGTTCGCCTATCACGGAGGCCCTCTCATCCGAGGACGAGAGGGCCTCCGTGATAGGCAGACACTAAACACAGGACGAGATGGCCTCCGTTATGGGTGGACACTGAACACAGTGCCTCCTGGGAAGCTGAGTGTTTCCGCCTATCACGGAACAGAAGACGTAGGAGGCGCAGCTTTTGAAAAATCGTACAGCCGTGATTCTGTGATAAGGTAAGGTTAGGTTACCGGCGTATAAGACGATCCCCGACTTTTAAGAAGATTTTAAGGGGTTAGAAAGTCGTCTTATACGCCGGAAAATACGGTACATTGATCCACTGACACTTTTATGGTAGTTTGTTTGCACAAATGTTACTCTTGGTGAAGCCACATGATTGACAGCAGCGGGAGCCAATTTCAGGAGAGAGTCCTGGATGGCCGAGACACTCGCTGGATAGAGATAAGGCTCAGGTAAATGTTAAGCTCTGTACACACATGATCCGTCCATTCGTTGAGAACGGTCTGATGGACCGTTTTCATCGGTTAACCGATGAAGCTGACTGATGGTCCATCGCGCCTACATACCATCGGTTAAAAAAACTATTGTGTCAGAACGCGGTGGCGTAAAACACAAAGTCGTGCTGAAAAAAACGCAGTTCAATGCTTCCAAGCATGCGTCAACTTGATTCTGAACATGCATGGATTTTTAACCGATGGTTGTGCCTACGAAATTTAAAACAAGTTGGCTTTTTTTTAACCGATGGATAAATAACCGATGGCGCCCACACACGATCGGTTTGGACTGATGAAAACGGTCCATCAGCCCGCTCTCATCGGTTTAACCAATCGTGTGTACGCGGCATTAGAGGGGCTACTGCACACAGAAGTCTTTTTAACTTAATGCACAAGGATAAAAAAAAACTTCTGCCTTTACCACTACTTTAATCCTAGTACACATGTTAAGTATTTATTTATTTATTTTTTTGTTTAAAGAGGTTGTAAAGGTTAATTTTTTAATTTACAAATAGGTTCCTTTCAGCTAGTGCATTGTTGGTTCACTTACCTTTTCCTTCGATTTCCCTTGTAAATGTTTATTTTCTTTGTCTGAATTCCGGTTTCTCCTCAGTAAACTTCACACCATCATCCGAGCGGTGGTTAGTCAGCCAGAACAGCTCACTGAGGAGGAACAGGAAGTGAGAAATTCAGACAAAGAAAAAAAACATTTAGAAGGGAAATCGAAGGAAAGGGTACGTGAACCAACAATGCACTAGCTTAAAGGAACCTATTTAGAAAAAAAAATTAACCTTTACAACCCCTTTAAGTGAAAAAACCCTGTGAGGTCGCTTTACTAACTATGCAATGCTGGTACAGCCAGGAGCAGACTGAAAACTCATGGGGCCCCCGGGCAATAGAAGATTATGGGGCCTCCGGGCAATAGGAGATTATGGGGCCCCCAGGCAATAGATTATGTGGCCACACAGTGTAAACACACACACACATACAGTATACATACACAGTATAGACACACAATATACACACACAGTATACATACACACAGAATACACATATACATACTGAAAAGGTACTGAAGAGGCGGGGAAGGTATAATCTTGGGATTTTTTTAAAAACACATATTTATACATACTGTCCCTGGTTTTACTGAGGCTGGCAACCCTGATAGGGCCCCCTAGTGGCATGGGGCCCCCGGGCAGTGCCCAAATCGTCAGTCCACCCCAGGGTACAGCTACTGTATGTCCCGTGCTGTGCTGTTGTGTTCTGACAGGGAGACTGTCCCCTGCCAGAACATACCAGTCAATTGGATGCCAATCAGCTGCTGGTTTTCAATCATACTCATTCAACAGAAATTGGTCGTGACATCGGCTTCTGTCAGATCTGCAGCTTTACACACAGGCTGAAAGTCGGACAGTTTGTACTGTAATGACTGAGGCCCAGATTCTCAAAGGAGATACGACGGCGTATCTCTGAGTCTGGGCGGTCGTATCTATGCGCCTAAATCTTAGAATGAGTTATGCATAGATTTGTATTAGATCCGACCGGCGTAATTTTTTTACGCCGTTGGATCTTAACTGCATATTTACGCTGGCCGCTAGGGGCGTGTACGCTGATTTACGCCTAGAAATATGTAAATCGGCTAGATACGCGAATTCACGAACGTACGCCCGGCCGACGCAGTACAGATACGCCGTTTACGTTAGGCTTTTCCCGGCGTAAAGTTACCCCTGCTATATGAGGCGTACATGCGGCGTACCAATGTTAAGTATGGACATCGTTCCCGCGTCAAATTTTTTTTTTTTACGTCGTTTGTGTAAGTCGTCCGTGAATGGGGCTGGACGTAATTTAAATTCACTTCAAAACCAATACGTCCTTGCGGCGTATTTGGAGCAATGCACACTGGGATATGTCCACGGACGGCGCATGCGCCGTTCGTTAAAAGCGTCAATCACATCAGGTCACATAACATTTACATAAAATACGCCCCCCTGTTCCACATTTAAATTAGGCGGGCTTACGCCGGCCTATTTACACTACGCCACCGCAACTTACGGAGCAAGTGCTTTGAGAATATAGGATAAATAGGATACGTTACGCCTGCTAAAAAATGCGCCGATCTACGTGAATCTGGGCCTGAGTTCTTCTGATATTTGGCCAGTGTGTATGGAGCTTAATAATAGCCTTTGAAAAATGATAAGTGAATTTGACGTGTTGCATGCATCTCTGGGATTCACAATCATACATGCCTTTGATTTACAGAAGTGTTTGCTGTAAAACATTTTATAACAGTACAAGAATAAAAATGTAAAAAGATAAGCTTAAATAGAGAATATATTTTAAAATCCCCAGTCCTCCCTAACCCATTTTTACACAAACACATGGCTATCATCTGCCCAAACTATGATATTTAATTCTGTATCTAACTCTGTCAAAAAGATAAGAACCCATTCTCTGTCTCCTTGGTGACGTCCAAGGCATGTCTTCTCTGCTGCTAACAGCTTCACTTTTCCTCTGAAAGTATATTGTAGATTTCTCTACAATTGTGAGCAAAGGTTTGGCTTCTTCTTCATACTGAAGATGGAGGAATGTGTGTCTGATAACCTTTCTAGGAGATGAGAGTTGTAGATAATCAGAAGGAACTGATAACAGCAGTGTAGCCCAGGCAACAATATAGTGTCACTAAATATGACTATGTCATCTGAAAGCCTACAGATTTTGTATGCATCTGCATTGTGCATTGGACACATCTTGTCTCTCTGTTACATTTTTATCTGTTTCAGGGAGATGAGGATTAAAAGCTGGCTGCACCTGTCAAGGTCATTTCAATTTCCAAACACTCATCTGGTTTGTGCACAGCAAATATTCAGTGTAATCTACATAAATAGCGCTTAGAAAAAATGTGCTACAACATAATATAACACTGAAAATGTGATTACATAGAAATATTAGAATCCATTTAAATGAAGCATTCATCTTTACTCTCTTACTAAGTATCACTAGTTTCTTTTTTAAAGAATATCACAATTGGAATTCTTGCAAAGAAAGGCGCTTCACAAATATCCCAAAGTCAATTTAGCTCCTGGTTTTTGCATTTGCATGTACATGCTTTCTAAAAAAAATAAAATAATGGTATACGCAGGGGGCTTTCTTATTGGTAAGGATATTTTGTGGGGCTTATTCATGGAGTTTATTCATAGGTCACTTGTGGTTATTCCTTTTGGTATGTTTTCTTCTTTTTGTTTCCTTGTTTTTCATTTGTTTATATATTTTTCTTTATGAGGTGTAAATGTTTGCACACTTATATATACAGTAAAGCCTTGGTTTGAGAGTAACTTGGTTTGAGAGTGTTTTGCAAGACGAGCAACATTTTTTAATAAATCTTGACTTGATATACAAGCGATGTCCTGATATAAGAGTAGCATCATGTCACAACTGAGTATAAAAGAGAAGAGAGGTGCCTCAAAATGTAGCAATATGGTTACATTTAATGAAGGTACAACATTTAGAAACTCACATGGTTGATGATTAAAACTGACACATCTAAGTATGCAGGCATCTGGGGTAAAGCTGTCCACATAGACCAGGGATATGCAATTAGCGGACCTCCAGCTGTTGCAAAACTACAACTCCCATCATGCCTCTGCCATTGGGTGTCATTCTTGTGGCTGTCAGAGTCTTGCTATGCCTCATGGGACTTGTAGTTCTGCAACAGCTGGAGGTCCGCTAATTGCATATCCCTGACATAGACCATCCTCTGCACCACCATTGATATGGACTATACACTGAAGGACTTATGAATAAATAGTTGTGGAACAAATCATTTGAGTTTCCATTATTTCTTATGGGAAAATTGGCTTTGATATACAGGTGACTTAAATTACGCCAGAAGTATTTTTTTATAAACAAATATTGACATTTCTTACTCTTCCTGTTCTGGCGTTGGTTATTGCGTCTGTTGTGGATGGGGTCAGGGTCCGCTGAGATCCCTTCAGCAGGGATTAGGCGCCATTTATGGAGAAGCTCCAGCCCTTTGTCTAGTGATGCGATTGTATGCAATTTGTTGTGCATTTCCACTATTAATTTGGCTGGGGAAACCCCACTTGTAGAGAATTGTATGGTTACGCAGGATTGTGGTGATGGGAACCAAGTTATGCCTAGCTGATAAGGTAGCTTGCGACAAGTTAGCATACAGTGCAAAAGGATCAAAAAGAGCAGGGTGCTGTCTGGCATAGCGCATAAGCTGATCCTTTATATGGTAAAATGGATTATTGCTATAACATTCCGAGGGATCTGGTCAGGTAGGAAGGAAGGTTTTGGCAATCTGTGGGTCCTGTCAATGGTGATATCCGCTGGGCTCAATGATGGGAGAGCTGTCAACATACGTTTTTGCAGATATGCTGGGAGCTCTGCCGGCTTAACGGTCTCAAGAACCCCTCTAAATTTGATATTGTTCCTGTGAGCCCTGTCTTCGATATCCGCCATTTTAAGGTGCATAGCTTTGATTTCTTCCTCCACCTCAAAATGAGCATCCACAAGTTCACTATGCGCCAATGTAAATTCCACTTGCCACTCTTCCATAAAGGCCAGATTTGTGGAGTGCACGACTAATAGTTGTCTAGGTTTAAATAACCATTTCAATCTCTCAAAATGTGTACTTATTGCAAAACATTACTGATTACTTTTAAATAGCTTTATTTCTAAAACTCAGGCTGGTGCAAGTTTTAACCACTTGGCTTCCTCTGTTTGTGTCAGAGAAGTACCAGCTATTTTGTAAGTGAAGTCTTTAGGCACATACATATGAGCTCTATGGGTGCTCGCCTTGCTGTGCATAGACATGCACATATGCACGGACGTGCGTGCACCCGCCGCTAACAATGATGCCAATGGGTCTATTTAAACTGTAGAAGCTGTACTAGCCGGTACTGTTTGACTGTTCCTGTGTTGACATCTGTGATTGACCTGGCTTGTCTTGACCTCACTTGAACACTACCTGCCAGGACCTTGTTTCTGGACTCTGCTCTACCTTCTGCTTATCTGCCTGCTCCAAGTGTTGTTGACCTCTGCCTGTATGTTAACAATTCTCAGCCTGTCATCTATACCTGTACCTAATAGGGATGAGCAGAACACCCCCCATTCGGTTTGCACCAGAACTTGCAAACAGGCAGGACCAAACACTTTTTATGGCAATAGAATGCATATAAGCCTTTAAAATGAGCACTTTTAATTTTTCATGTTCCTGTTGTGGGGGTCTGCGGGTGGGAGGCTTATCGGAATCTGGAAGCCCCCTTTAACAAGGGGACCCCCTGATCTTGCCCCCCCATCTGAATGGGTATCGGGTACATTGTACCCCTACACATTCACCAAAAAAAGTGACAAAAAAAGTAAGAATGACAGTAAACAGTTTGGGACAATTCCTTTTTTTTAATTCCCGCAATGTCCATTCATCTTCAATCACAGCACTGATGACCAGAGAAGAAAAAAAAATGAAAAAGTCTGCCTCAATGGGAGGCGTCAAGCATTTTTTTTCTATTTTGGCGCAGGGTTCCCCTTAATATCCATACCAGACCCAAAGGGCCTGGTAATGGACTGGGGGCAACCTGTACGAGCAGTTTTAAATGATTTTTTTTCCTTTACAAATTACATTTTGCTGCTCTTATTCATAAAACTATTCAGGGGTCATCCCACTGGAATGAAAAACCAATTGGGAACCCCATTCAATCAAGACACAAATACTTCTTTTTTCCCCAGAGCATCATCTATAGATGGCCCTACAAGTGCTAAACCTGTTATGGATATAACCCAGGGAACCGCCAACGCCAGTGTTTCGTGAAATTCTGACCAGGATGGGGTAAGAGATGGTCACCAATGTATGCCTACTGATGATACTTCTAAAATCGATTTAAATGTTGTAAATTTGTCTTCCTACCAACTGTCTGAACCTGAATACACCCTACTATCTAAAGGTTTAAGCTTCTGTCCCAATCAAGACCCCATCAAGTTTGAGGCCATCAAAGATGTACAACTATTTGCGCGTAAATTGATACTTAAACAGCTTTATTCCATGGATTCCCCCCCCCCCCCGGACCTACCTTTGAGTCATTGGAGCTACAAGCCCTTGATGCTTTGGTCAGCCTCTTAGAGGATAATGAGACACCGGACCTCATTGACCAGCTGGATCTCAACCAACTGCTGGGGAGATTTGACCAACTCGAACCCCCCCCCCTCCTTCCTTCAAGAAAAAATCAAAATTTCAAATTTCCCACTCTTTCCACCAATTCCAACGTTTTGGCGTTTGTTAAACTGGTGGTGGGTGATATTTGTAAATTGCAGGGCCACAATATAACCAATGACAACTTATCACTAGAAGAGAAAGTAGCTTTAAAAAAGCTGAAACTAAACTCCGAGATCGCGATAAAGCCCTCCGACAAGGGGGGCAATATCGTGGTCATGGACAATGGTTTTTACATCAAGATGTGTGAAAAGATTCTTTCTAATAAGGATTGGTATCAGAAAATCAATGCATCAAAGATAACAACGTTCAACCAGCAGTTCTACCAATTGGTAGATCAAGCATATACTAAAAATATTCTGGAAAAATCGGATTGGGATTTCATTAGAACAAAACACCCTAAAATTTCTACCTTTTACTCTTTGCCTAAACTGCATAAGAGTTTAGAGAACCCTACAGGCCAGCCCATAGTCTCGGGTAATGGGTGCCTTACGGAAAATCTGAGCACCTTTGTGGATGCTCACTTAGGCCCACAGGTGACAAAAATACCAAGCTACCTGAGAGACACCTTACATCTGCTACAAATAGTGGAAGGTCTTACTGTCACACCAACATCAATTCTAGCAGCGATAGATGTTGAAGCGCTATACAGCTCTATCCCTCGCGAGAAGGGCCTAGCCTGTATAGCACATATTCTATCCCAGAATAATCCCTCTGAGCCAGAAATTAATAATTTTCTCTTGGATGCATTAGACTTCATTTTGCATCACAATCACTTTCTCTTCAATGGCTCCCACTTCCTCCAGGTACAGGGAGTTGCAATGGGGACCTCGTGTGCCCCTTCATATGCAAACCTGTACCTGGGGGAGTGGGAGTCCACAATCAGGTCATTACCTGATTTGGCCCCCTTCATGCAATTTGTCAAGTTATGGTATCGATTCATTGACGATATAATAGTGGTATGGGAGGGGCCTACAGAACAGTTGGATGACTTTCTCCGTAGATTAAATTGTAACAACTTTAATCTTAAATTTACTATGAAGTACAACGAATCCTCTATTGACTTCCTTGACGTAACCATCCACAAAGACCCAGAGGGTACTTTAAGCACCAGTTTGTACCGCAAAGAAACGGCTGGAAACACAATACTGCATGCGAGCAGTTTCCATCCAAAAAACCTGATAGTTTCAATCCCTTACAGTCAGTATTTAAGAATCAAAAGGAATTGTACAGAAGACATTACTTTCAAAAAAGAAGCTGACCTGCTAAAAGAACGATTACTTAGGCGGGGCTACTCCCACCGGACCCTCAAAAGAGCCTACAATAAAGCGATCCAAAAAACACGCAGAGATCTTTTATTTAATCCTATCTCAAAAAAACAAACTAAAAAGAACCCAATTTCAATCATAACAAGGTTCTCCAATCAACATGGAGCTATCCAACACAAAAAGATATTGGCATCTGTTATTAATGGATCCAATAATTGGTCCTTATGTAACAAAAACTCCCTCCTCCACTTTTAGAAGGGCATGTTCCCTCAGGGATCACCTCACTTCCAGCGAGTTTAAACAATCACGCACAAAATGCTCTTGTAAACTTCCAGGTACCTACACATGTGGTGGATGCAAGTACTGCCAGTATATGAATATAACAAAAAATTTACACCTACCTAATGGTGAAGTTTACCGTCCAAAACACTTTGCTAACTGCCAAACACAAGGAGTAGTATACCTACTTTTATGCCAATGCTCCTCCTACTATGTAGGTAAAACAATACAATCATTCTGGAAAAGAGCTTATAGACACATTCTATTGATGAAATCTTGCAACCCTGACCTCCCCTTAGGGAGACATGTAACCAACATCCATAGTGGAGTAACCCCAAAAATGTATTTTATTATTTTGGATCGCGTACATTCCAGCCCAAGAGGAGGTGATACTAACAAATTATTAATGCAAATCGAACAAAAATGGATCTTTATTCTCAATGTCACCTCACCCCCTGGCTTGAATGGCAACATCTCTTTTAGACCATTTTTAGAAGGCTTCTCATCAGGAGGCTCCGAGTGGGACCCCCCCTAAGAATCTTAGTACCATAGATCAATGCAGGGATTCCCTTTTTTTGTTTTTTCTTCTCTGTATATTTATTTATCTATTTATTATTTTTTGATTTGATCTTATTTATATATTTTTTTGTTGCTAATTCTTCAGCCATTATTGCATTTAGTCTGTACATGCCTACTATTTTTTGCAACATTTTTTGCAACATTTTTTAGCAGTATTGTGCTACGTAGAATATATTAAACTTACCATCGTGTTTTATTTTATAGGATGGTCGATCGACCTGATGTTAAATATAAGAATGTGTAGAATGTAAGTCTGACTCCAGCCGTGTCTGGTCTGGAACTGTTTTCAAGTCTTTAAGTCCCCTTTTGCGATTTTGATTTCTACATATTGTAATTACAACATGTCTGTGACAGATACACATTGCACTATCTATACTAGCAAAGACCCATCTTTTTCTATACTCAGACCGTTTATACCTTTCCATACAGAGAAACAAGATACCTGGCGCTTTTATCTGCGGGGTTTGCATCTGGCACTCGGCGCGGGTAAGAGTTAAGACCTAGTGTCTTTCTCTAAGATGGATCCTGTCGTGCTCCCCCATCCCCATGGGGGGATCTGACATGATCCATATCTCCCCGCGCCGCGCCCCCTCCTTCCCCTTTCCCGTCCCCCGGGGGTTTCTCCCAGTGACGCTCCTGTCCACGCCCATGGTCGGAGCCATCTGGGATTTCCCCTGGCTGGCCGTCATGGGGGGGTGGGCGGGGACCTCGCGCGTCACTGCACCCGGAGGGCGGTCTCGGGGTGTGACCGTATGTGAGGCACTGCCCCCTGCAGTCTGCTGACACACAGCTGTTAGCAATACAGGGAGACATATAAATGCCTGATTCAACATTCAGGCTCAGTCTCCCTGTGGCTAATTAACCTGCACAAAACGCTCAGGACAGGTATAGATGTTCATTCCATTTTATACTAGCAGACCTGGCAGTCCGTTATGCTTACTATATATTTTTTACTTTTGATTGGCTGTTGTCCATCTATTATCTTGCGATAATCAGGACTTTCCTATGCCTTTCTGCCTTCTCTGCTATCCCACTTTTTAATTCTTTTGTAGAACCTGTTCTCAATGAGCAATCTGTTGCTCCTGGCATTTCCACAGCCTTCAGCAGTTCGTACTGGCCCCTGACAGGGAGAACTTCATAGAAAGGAGGAGATTTCTGTCTTTTCTTCCTTTTTTCTTGTTTTACCAACATCCCTTGTAATTATGGTAAGTCCGCTATACTACATACTATATATTTTTCTTAGTCATCATGTTTTATATATAGTGGATGGTTTTATACACACCATTTGTTTGATCTAGTTACTTAAACAGATCAACTCATCCATGCTTATAGAGAGCAGTATCCTTTTTCCATTTAAATAATTGATAATCCCCTCTTCACTGCACCCTAGTGGTGCTTTGTTAAATTGAGGTGGCAATATTATTTGGACATGACCAGAGGGCATGTTATATAACTTTGTTATAAAACCGAAATTTTCTTGTGGATTTTATTTGATTAATCCTTCACGCTGATCCTGTGGAATTTTTTGACCGCCCCCTGCTGCCATTTCCTCTCCCCATGCAGATTAGCCGGGTATTTCTGTTTAGAATGCTGTACCTTTATGTATATCATCTGGTTTATGCCAAACCAATATAAGTCTGTGTTGTGTCAATACAGTCTCGTTCATCGCCTTTTAACGTCCCTGACAATGTGCATTAGACATGTTATCTTGCCTGGCATCTTTTGTTATTACTTTATGATACATTTTGATACATTGTGCTCTTTTTTCCTGCCCCTTATATCCTTTACATTATAGGCCACACAGCATGGTAATACTGTGTGAGTAATCGTACTTCCACTGACCAACGACATACTTCTTTTATAACCGGCCAAGTAACCTTCATGGTCTCCATCTGAGACTTATCTATCTACCTTCGAAATTTCCGGTTAGTAGTTACTTATATACTTTCTTGGGGTTTGATTCATAAGGATGAAGTGGCAACTAGGATCTACAGCATATGTATATATTTATTTCACTTATTATTTCATATACTTTTTTTGAATTCAGTCCCTTACATATAGGGTCTGTCCCAGTTCCACGCCAGACACAGCGGGTAGTTATGATGAGGATCATAATGGTGGTTTCTTATATGTGTATTTCTCTCTGTACGTAGAAAATCTTTGCAAATGAATGTTCCAACCACACATGTGTTTTTCATGCCCTTTATTGAATTATGTACTTATGTGTTTTTCTTTCTTCTCTTTTTTATTTTTATTTTGTATTTCTAGACGGTACAGCGACATTTTATGCAGCGCCCTCGCCCTGATGAAGAGGCGATACTCTAATTAAAAAGAGCCTCGAAACGTTGGCATCCCTGTCTATACCCATGTGACAGTACTGAGGGCTTCTTCTTCTTTTCGCTCCTTTGTCGCGTGTACACGTATATATTATAATAATTTTGATTGTCCTGTCTTACCATGAATAATGTGGGGCACTTTTGTTAATTGCTTTCCCCAGGCCGTGCTTTCTTGTTCTCAAATGGTCATTTGGATAACCCCTTTTTCTTTATCGTACATCACGGGACACAGAGCGGCATTCATTACTATATGGGTTATATGGAGTACCTTCAGGTGTAGACACTGGCAATCTCAAACAGGAAATGCCCCTCCCTATATAACCCCCTCCCATAGGAGGAGTACCTCAGTTTTTACGCCAGTGTCTTAGGTGTTAGTCATGGTTTAGCTTGCCTCCGCATCCTTGGGATTAGGTGAGCTACCGGTTCTGTCCAAAAAAGCCTCAGCGCTAAAGTGGTCAGTAACCGGACCCCAAACCCTTGGGGTATAGCCCATAATGCTTTTCTTTTTAGAGAGCTGGACCCTGGGCCCAGAACTTAGAAACCTTTGCGTACCTAAAGTTTTCTGTTGCCAGGGTGCTATATGGGCCCAGGACAGTGGATCCTTCATAGGAACCCAGGGCCTGAAGGTCTAGACATCCCCACGGAGATGGGGGAAGATTGGGCCTCTTGCTTGGCAAAGTCCTGCGGCATGGAGCAGGTAAGTGAGGGGAAAACTTGCGGAACTTGGTTCTTAGCAGGTTTTTTTCTGGGGGGTCACAGGGGACATGCCTAAAGTTATGCACTGCATCTGGCAAACTAGTCACATATCATAAAGATAGGATGGCTCTCTATGTATTATTCCCCATAAGATGTGACCTCCCTTGTAGTGTTGGAAAAGCATTGAGTGGGGCCTGTGTTATATAAAAATATATGTGTGTGTCAGAGAGCTTTGCTTACCTGCAGGCCTCCAGGCGATGCTCCATTCAGTCTTCCTCCTCAGAGCCTGCAAGCAGGCAAAACGCTGACCTCCTCATGGTTCCAGGCTGCAGGCTGCAGTTTGCTGGAACAGAGAGGTCCCTTCCTCCCAAAATCCCCCCCCCTCCCCCTGTCGGGAGGGGCATTTCCTGTTTGAGATGGCTGGGGGGGAAGGGCGGGTCAGTGGCTTAAAGGAAGGGGCGGCCCTTCCTTGTTTGTTTGTTCCATTCAATACTTTGGAACTGAGGAGAAAGACCAGAGCGGCAGCACGGGGCGCCGAGGACACACAGTGGCCAGAAAGGATATTGCAGTCTTCAGAGGACTGTTTTTTCAAGCCTAGAAATAGGCTGTTTCTTTTCCATCTCATAGTTTTTCTTTGCAATACTACTCAGGGGGACAGAATGTTTTTTCTTTCCTGGATTTGAAACAAAAAACGAAAAAAAAAAAAAAAAAAAAAAAAAGGTCATCTAGGGGAGAGGAAGCATTTTTTTATCCCCCAAACAGGTGTTTGGACAATTAACTTTTATAGTTCCAAATACCAATAGGTAGCAGGTGTACCTCGGTATTGTACCATGGTATGCCGCTGTTTTCCCTACAGGGAGCCTTGGGGCCATCGGGATCTGGGGCTGGAGCTGACGCGGGTCAGTCCAACCCTAAGATGGTCACGGAGGAGGTATTACTCACCTCTTTAAAAGAGATGCAGAAAAGCATGGGAAAAATGATAGCCGCAGCTATGCGGGGCAGTAAGCGGAATAGATCTCCGTCGCCCGAGCGCGGACCCTCAGAAGAGGAGGTCCTTTCCTCAGGGGAATTGGACGACCTCTTGGTCAAGGACCAAGTAGGTTCAGGGATCGAAGACCCGGATACAGGAGTCTGGGGCAGTCTCCCTGAGGGAGAGCTGGTGGATTCATAGGACTTGGTCCATAGGGCATTCAACTTGCCAGTACCAGATCTCCAGGTATCGACGGTTTCAGCTTTGGGCTCACTGAGGGCGCCTCAAAGCAATGCTGTGTTTCCGATCCATCCTCTATTAGAGGGAATTTTGTTCCAAGATTGGAACAAGCCAGATAAGATCTTCTTACCACCTAAAAGGTTCTCTGTCCTATATCCTATGGAAGAAAAATTTTCCAAAAGATGGGCTACTCCTGCAGTGGACGCAGCCATCTCATGTGTTAACAGATCGTTAACATGCCCTGTAGAAAACATACAGGTGTTCAAGGATCCAGTTGATAAGCGCTTGGAAGCACTACTTAAGAACTCCTTCACTACTGCAGGGGCAGTAGTACAGCCAGCTGTGGCTGCGATTGGGGTCGCTCAAGCATTATCGGATCAATTTAAGCAGATGCTTAAACTTATTCCGGCCCAGCAGGCAGAAAAATTTTCGGATGTCCCTAAGGCCATATGTTTTACGGTAGACGCAATCAAGGATTCTATCCAGCAAGCGTCACGTTTATCGTTATCCCTTATCCATATGAGAAGACTCTTATGGTTAAAAAGCTGGGAGGCTGAGCCCCCATGCAAGAAGCTCCTGGTAGGGTTCCCCTTCCATGGAGGACGACTCTTCGGAGAAGACCTAGATAAATACATTCAGACCATTTCAAACGGCAAGAGTACTCTCTTGCCAACTAAGAAGAAGGTTCAGGGACCTGCGTTTAAACGACAGTATTCCCCTGGGCAGGGGCCCTCTAATGCCAAGCAGTATCGACGGCCTCCTGCAAAAGCAAACTTCGGCTTCAACAGCAGATCACAAGGACAGGCTGTTAGAGGCAAAAGGCAGTGGTTTCGCAAACCAGCAAAACCAGCCCCCAAGCCAACCTTATGAAGGGGCGCCCCCACCCACGAAGGTGGGGGGAAGGCTGCGACTCTTTTCAGAGATTTGGGAAGCCAGCATTCCCGACGAGTGGGTACGGTCTTCCGTGGCCACAGGCTACAAATTAGATTTCCTAAGGTTTCCTCCTCCTCATTTCCAGAAGTCGAGGATTCCAAACGATCCGGAAAAGGGAGCCGCATTAAGATCGGCATTAGATCATCTACTTTCCCAGGAAGTAATAGTAGAGGTACCAGTCCTGGAACAGGGGCTGGGTTTCTACTCCAACCTATTCATCATCCCAAAATCCAATGGAGATGTCAGGCCAATTTTGGACCTAAAGATGGTAAATGCATATCTAAAGATCCGCTCATTTCGGATGGAATCCGTGCGGTCAGCAGCTGCCACACTCCAGAAGGACGACTTCATGGCGTCCATAGACATAAAGGATGCCTACCTTCATGTTCCAATTTATCAGCCACATCAAAGATATCTACGCTTCATGGTGGCTTCGCGTCACTTCCAATTCGTGGCGCTTCCCTTCGGGTTGGCTACGGCCCCCCGGGTGTTCACGAAGGTCCTAGCTCCAATCCTAGCCAAACTAAGGATCCAAGGGGTCACGATCCTAGCATACCTGGACGACCTCCTAGTCATAGATCACTCGTCTCCCGGCTTGGAGCGAGCAGTGGCCCTCACGGTCCAATACCTCGAGAGGTTCGGCTGGGTCCTAAATCGAGAAAAGTCAGCTTTCCAGCCCACAAAGCAGTTGGAATATCTCGGCATGAGATTAGACACAGAACAACAAGGAGTGTTCCTACCTCTAAGGAAGGTAAAAGCCATCAAGGAATTAATCCTACTGGTTCTAAGCAAGAAAGAACCGACTATTCGCCTATGTATGAGGTTACTAGGCAAGATGGTGGCCACATTCGAGGCGGTACCATACGCCCAGAGCCACACTCGCATCCTACAGGCAGCCATCCTGTCAGCATGGAGCAGAAGGCCACAGGCCTTGGATATCCCGTTGCCGCTCTCATCAAGAGTCCGACAAAGTCTGTGTTGGTGGTTAGACCCTCAGAATCTACTGAAGGGGAGGTCTTTCAGCCCAGTGGCTTGGAAGATAGTGACCACAGACGCCAGCCTGACGGGCTGGGGAGCAATTTTGGATGGTTGCACTCGCCAAGGTACTTGGGCAAAGCCAGAGAAGCAGTTGCCCATCAACATCTTGGAGCTCAGAGCTGCTCGACTAGCCCTCAGGGCTTGGACGTCAAAATTGCAGGGGTTCCCGGTGAGAATTCAATCAGACAATGCCACGGCCGTGGCATACATAAATCACCAAAGGGGAACCAGGAGTCAAGCCGCTCAGAGAGAGGTGAGCTTGATTCTTCTATGGGCAGAGGCTCATGTGCCCTGCATATCGGCAATATTCATTCCAGGAGTGGACAACTTTCAGGCGGACTTCTTAAGCCGCCAGACTCTATGGCCGGGGGAATGGTCTCTGCATCCACTAGTCTTTCAAGCACTCTGCCAAAGATGGGGAGTGCCGGACGTGGATATCATGGCATCGAGACTCAACAAGAAACTAGACAGGTTCATGTCCCGCTCAAGGGATCCGATGGCCTGCGGAACCGATGCGTTGGTTTGCCCTTGGCATCAGTTCAAACTTCTTTATGCGTTTCCCCCGCTCCAGTTACTACCCCGCCTGCTGCGCAGGATCCGGGTGGAGCACATACCAGTCATCCTGGTAGCTCCAGCATGGCCCAGAAGGGCATGGTACTCACTAATCTTAAGGATGGTAGTGGGAGACCCTTGGACTCTTCCTCTACGGCCAGACCTGCTATCGCAAGGTCCGATCCTCCACCCTGCCTTACGGCATCTAAAATTGACGGCCTGGAAGCTGAATCCCTGATTCTCAGGGGTAGAGGTCTGTCTCAGAAAGTAATCTCTACCCTAATCAGAGCCAGGAAACCGGTCTCTAGGGTGATTTATTACAGGGTCTGGAAGGCCTATGTAGGCTGGTGTGAGTCCAAGCGATGGCTTTCTCGCAAATTTACCATCGATAGAGTATTAAGTTTTCTCCAGCTAGGAGTGGATAAAGGATTGGCATTAAGCACAATCAAAGGACAGATTTCTGCTCTGTCAGTGTGGTTTCAGCGGCCGCTGGCCACCCACTCGCTGGTTAAGACCTTCCTTCAAGGGGTCTTACGTATTAGACCTCCAGTTAAATCCCCGCTTTGTCCGTGGGATTTAAATCTTGTTCTGTCAAGTTTACAGAAACAACCGTTTGAGCCGTTGGCTGATATTCCTTTGGTTCTACTGACAAGGAAGTTAGTATTTTTGGTTGCCATAGTTTCCGCAAGAAGAGTTTCGGAGCTGGCAGCCTTATCCTGTAAGGAACCATATCTTGTTTTTCATAAGGACAGGGTCGTTCTCCACCCTCATCCTTCCTTCCTTCCGAAGGTCATATCCAGTTTTCATTTGAACCAGGATTTGGTATTACCATCCTTCTTCCCTAAACCTACTTCCAGAAAGGAAGGGTTGCTGCATACCTTGGATATTGTCAGGGCCATGAAGGCCTATCTTAAAGCTACAAAGAAGATCTGGAAGACAGATGTGCTGTTCATTCTACCGGATGGGCCCAAGAAGGGGCAGGCAGCTGCAAAGTCCACCATTTCTAGGTGGATTAAGCAATTAATCACTCAGGCCTACGGCTTGAAAGGGTTGCCTCCTCCAGTATCATTAAAGGCTCATTCTACTAGAGCCATGGGCGCCTCCTGGGCAGCACACCACCAGATCTCTATGGCTCAAGTTTGCAAGGCGGCAACCTGGTCTTCTGTCCACACGTTTACAAAATTCTACAAGTTGGACGTAAGAAGGAATACTGATACTGCCTTCGGGCAGGCAGTGCTGCAGGCTGCAGTTTGAGACCCTCGGATTCCGGGGGCTCCTCTTGTTCGAGTTAAATTTAAAAATTTTATTTTTCTCAACTAAGTTGGATTTATTATGATTTGAGTATATCTCTAAATTAAATCCTTTTGTCTTGGAGATGTTCTCCCTCCCCTCATTGTAAGCATTGCTTTGGGACATCCCATATAGTAATGAATGCCGCTCTGTGTCCCGTGATGTACGATAAAGAAAAAGAGATTTTTAATACAGCTTACCTGTAAAATCTTTTTCTTGGAGTACATCACGGGACACAGAGCTCCCACCCCTCTTTTTTGAGGACCATTTTGGGAGGCATACTGCTTGCTACAAAACTGAGGTACTCCTCCTATGGGAGGGGGTTATATAGGGAGGGGCATTTCCTGTTTGAGATTGCCAGTGTCTACACCTGAAGGTACTCCATATAACCCATATAGTAATGAATGCCGCTCTGTGTCCCGTGATGTACTCCAAGAAAAAGATTTTACAGGTAAGCTGTATTAAAAATCTCTTTTTTTTCCTTTTTTGCTGTTAACAAATTTCTTTGATACGTTGTTCTATTGAGCAACATTATTTAAATTAATACATTTTGAATACTTTGATACTCACGTGTTGACTAATTCAGTCTTATACTCTTAAAGTCCCATCGAGGAAACACACCCCTTTGGGGGTATAGCAATTGGCTTATTTAGGGATGTGTTGAGACGTCGGGCTTCTTTGCAATTTTTTGCATCCACAGGTAGAGAACATCGATACTTTCTTTATTCATAAAACTATGTAGGCTGATATGTAAGCAGTCTAACATAGTGTGGGGCATGGACTCAGCCCCCTGAGCCATGATTGGCCAATCAGCACCCTGCCTTTGGCCAATCACAGCTCTCACAGCAGGTTAGGTGCATGCTTTGGCCAATCAGCCGCCGTCAAAGCACTGCGATCTCCCAGTGTATTGAAGGTCTCGCCATTCATTAGGGGCCGTTCCGCAGGCGCTAGAATTTCCTGCGAACGTCCCATAATGTTCTAAATTTGGTGAACAGGCGAACGCCCGGTTTTCGACCCAAACTGATGTTCGACCCAGACATCGGGCTCATCCCTAGTTTCTGACCATACTTTGCTGACCTGGCTTGTCTAACCTTGCATCCAGTTATCCTTCTGTCTTGCCCTGCATAGTGCCTGGTTTCCACTTGTTCTTCACCTGCTGTGTCCTGTTAGTCTTCCTGCACCTGCAACCAGCTGCTGTCTGCCAAGCAACTGCTACCTGTCGCTTACCCAGCCCATGGTATGCTGCTCCTGCTGCTATTTGCTGTCCCAGCTATCTGGCCCAACTCTGGTGATGGATCTGTTATGCACCTCTAGGGCTGGCGAAAAATCTTACGGGCACTCATACCTTGCTGTGTTCTCACGGCCACTGACGCAACATCAGTGGACCCTGAGTCAAGCTTTTAAGACAGTATTATGCTATTTGAGCCTTTTTTTACATGACTAAACCACCCTGAGAGATGAGCTGTTTGAGATAACCGGACCAAACGGTAGACACCTGGTGTATTCAAGGCCTTTTAGATAACAGATCTTTGGTGAGTGTAAACCACTAGAGGACTGTGTTTTTCACGTGGAGTGGACTCTGGTGGCCGGTATATGCCTATCAATGATTAAGTAGAGACCTTCACCTAGCAATTGAACTGTCGCATCACCTACCAACATACTATTGATTACTCATATGTCTTTACATGTGAATGCTGTTCATATTTCATGTATTTGATTGGAGCGCTGCTTTGAGTATTGGAACTTTGTCTATATGGACTAAGGACTTTTTTTACTTACGTGTGTATTTATGTTTTATTTAAGCGGCTGCTTTTATGTACATAGACTTATGTCATATACATTATATATGTTTTCTAAATATATATTTTGGGAACTTCCTTTTTTCCTGAGTGCTGAGCGGTGCAATTAGGCCTTTTAAGACACTGAGATTATTAATGCCCAATTTTAATCCTGAATATGTTTGGCATCTATTTACTCAGAGCAAACTAATCTTTCATTGGTTATCAGAAATGGGGCTATATATAGCATTTATGTGCCCTAATATTGTGTGGCATAAACATTGGAACTACCTCCATTTTTTCTCCAGGGTCCCTGCAGCAGTACATATCTGCCTTAATAGAATCATTGTAACCAGTCAAGTAATCTACTGTTCTCAGAAGGGGATTGAGGCATTGCCTCTGGCTGTGACAGGAGCTGCTTGTCTGTAGCTGTGTATATGATTGATTTCAGTCTCCACTCTCAGTCTTGACAGGAATACCACAAGGAAACATAACCCATCTCCAACCTAGCAATGGTCAGAACATGTTTGGAGGAGGACTTCCTGATGCCCAGCTTTAGAAATATCTTTGTTTTTTTCTTACTACACTAGGAGAGCCATACTGAACAATTAGCAAATCCCTGCTGCATATACCACAGAAAAAAAATGTGTTGGATTCTAGTCCAAAAATGTTTTAATAATTCTTAGCAGACTTTATCCTGTTCTCTGCCTTCATTTTTGTGTTGGACTGGAAAGCCACAGCACAGCAATGATTAAACACTAAGTACGAGCTGTCCTGGCTTCTGTGGCTTGTAGTGCCTGTTTCTGATTTTACCAATAAAGGCTACGTTTGTTTGGAGTGTGGCTGTCCAGAAAATGTTTTTTTCAGTCTGCTATATGCATTGCCTGCACCCATGGTTCCTGAGAGAAAGATAATCACTAATTAGATCTACCTGGAGCGGCAATTTCTTTGTTCATTTTTGTGTTGGGTTGTGTTGAACCAGGGTTTTGTAAAGTGGTAGAATTATAGTCTTGTCTCGTTAGCAGATACCCTTTTTAATGTGGTTGTAAACCCTTACAGACCACTTTAGGCTATAGGTAGGCCTATAATAAGGCTTACCGGTAGCTACCAAGGATATCTCCTGTACGGTTTAGGAGATATCCCTTATCCCCTGCATGTGCCAATGTCATCGGCACATGCGCACTGGGGCAAACTGAAGCAATGGCGCGTTACCGGCGCCCCGCGCATGCCAATCACAGCGCTGGAGCCGCGATACCCGGAAGTCACTCCAGGAGAGATGTCGTTGCCGGAGGGGGGATGAGGACCGATGCGGGGGCTTCGAAGTTAGGTACGTAATTCATAATGAGCTAGTATGCTATGCATACTAGCTCATTATGCCTTTGTCTTGCAGGGTTTTTTTTTCTTAGGGCTTACAACCATTTTTACCAGTTCCCAGAATCCCCTTTGATAAAGTCACGTGGACAGTGACACAACGCGTCATGGTAACGAGAGCCATGGTGACGTCACTTCCAGTCACAGCCGAGACCAGAAGTTTACTTTCTAAACGCGGTTTGTTTTCTGAAAATGTGTAAGTGTATTGATTTTAGTTTTAATTAAATATTACATTATTACACCATGACAACTACACTATGGAGCCCCCCTCTTCCTTCCTCTATTATTGAGCATGGCTGCCCAGGTTATCTGACTGGGATTGTGAACGTGTAGTGAGTCGCTATACCAGGGATCGTTCAGTCAATGTGGATTCATGCAAAAGGCTTACTTATGAGCCAAATAAGGTCAGAGACTGGGGGAAACGTGGGCACCTGCACTGGATGGAGGCACAAGCACCTTTTACGTGAAGAAACTCACATTGGATTCATCACTTTTCTCATGGACTTTACATTTGAAGAGATTCGTATTGATCTTAGGCCCCATACACACGAGAGGATTTATCCGCAGATACGGTCCAGCGGACCGTATCCGCGGATAAATCCTCTCGAGGATTTCAGAGGATTTCTATGCGATGGCGTGTACACACCATCGCATTGAAATCCGCGCTGAAATCCTCTGCCGATGACGTGTCGCGCCGTCGCCGCTATTATGACATATAAGGAATTCCACGCATGCGTCAAATCATTACGACGCGTGCGGGGAATCCCTTTGGACGAATGGATCCGGTAAGTCTGTACAGACGAGTGGATCCATCCGTTGGAATGGATTCCAGCAGATGGATTTGTTGTGCATCACAGCAAATATCCGATCTGCTGGAATCCATCCCAGAGGAGATTTCTCCGCGGAAACAGATCCGCTGGCGTGTACACACCATAGGATCTATCCGCAGAAACCCATTTGCTGGGATTTATCTGCGGATGGATTCTATCGTGTGTACGGGGCCTAACACTTGGAACTTTATTCACTTTTTATAAGACTTTTGTTTGAGATCATTTGTCATAGAGACTGCTTGTTTTACACATTTTTTTGCTTGGATTTATAGTTTTGGCTTTGTATAATTTTTAGCACTGTGTGCACACGCCTTTTCATCCACACAACGTTTGGTGTATTATCTTGAATATTTTTTGCTCAATTTATTGTTTGTCTGAACAATTGATGCTTGCATATTTGCACATGTATATGTTGTCTCTCTGCACATGAAGAGCTGGGCAATTTTTTATTTTTATTTTGCACAGTAGCTGTTTATCACAGGAATTGCTTTTTGCACAGGAATTATCTGTTTATTTGCATCAGATGCATATTTTTGATTAATTGCTATCTGCACAGGAATTGTTTTGCATCAGATGCACAAGAAAATATATTTGTTTTACATTTAGTGTAGCAAGCCCCACATCTCTCCCAATTTTATATGTCATTATTAGTTTGTGAACACCTTGTTGTGGCTGCTGCCTCTACCCTAGTGGTTTGCGCATTAGTACCCCCTGTTTACACTTTAACCAGTTGGCATCCGCGCTATAGCCGAATGACGGCCATAGCGTGGTCCTGATTTGCCTGGAGGACGTCAATAGATGTTCTCCCATGCTTGAGCGGCCTGCGTGCCCCTGCAGGGTGCGCGCGGCTCGCTTGTGATCAGTGAGGCCGCGTACACACGGTCGGTCCAAACCGATGAAAACGGACTGAAGGACCTTTTCATCAGTCCATACCGATCATGTGTGGGCCCCATCTGTCAGTTATCCTTCGGTCAAAAATTTTAGAAATTGCTTTAAAATTGAACCGATGGACGCCTAAACGATAGGTCAAAACCGACGGTTAGTATGCAAAAGCATTGGTTAAAAACCCGCGCATGCTCAGAATCAAGTGAACGCATGCTTGGACGCATTGAACTTAATTTTTCTCTGCACGTTGTTGTGTTTTACGTCACCGCATTGGACTCGATCGTTTTTTAACTGATGGTGTGTAGGCACATCAGACCATCAGTCAGCTTCATCGGTTAACCGATGACAACGGTCCTTCGGATCGCAGTAGGGGGTCGGTCCCGACCCCTTACCACATCATCAACACCTTGGCAGCCATTGTGCTACATGCTGGGTGTTTGGTGTGCTCCTGCACCCTTAAGGAGGGGTGGCTCACTTATTTTTTAGTGTTAGGACCACAGATTACAGGGTGCCTTGGCGCGGCTCTGTGGCTCACGCATGCGTTTGCAAATGCGTGCGAACAAAATCCCTGTTTTTAACGCATACTGTTAGACAGGTTAATTGGTTGTTCTGCGAACTGGTCGGTAAGGAGGCTTGGTTTTTCCCTGGGCATTCCCCAGGTTTTGTTGTTATCTGCTTTAGCCTTCCAATGCTACTTACTGCTATGGCCAGCTATAGATGGGGCGGCGGACACGTTTATGTTTCACCTGTGGTGCTTGTATTGGTCCAGCAGTGCACCAACACTTTTGCAGCCATTGTGCTACTTGCTGGGTGTTTGGTGTGAACCTGTACCTTTAACCACTTCAATACAGGGCATTTTTTATTTTTCAGCGTTGTTTTTGGGATTCGGCACTGCGTCGCTTTAACTGACAATTTCGCGGTCGTGCGACGTGGCTCCCAAACAAAATTGACGCCCTTTTTTTCCCACAAATAGAGCTTTCTTTTGGTGGTATTTAATCACCTCTGCGTTTTTTATTTTTTGCGCTATAAACAAAAGAAGAGCGACAATTTTGAAAAAAACACAATATCTTTTACTTTTTAAATTTAATAAATATCATAATTTAAAAAAAAAAAAATTCTCTCAGTTTAGACCGATACGTATTCTTCTACATATTTTTGGTAAAAAAAAATCGCAATAAGCGTATTTGATCGGTTTGTGCAAAAGTTCTAGCGTCTACAAAATAGAGAATAGAATTATGTCATTTTTTTTCTATTTTTTTTTTTTTACTAGTAATGGCGGCGATCTGAGATTTTTATTGTGACCGTGACTTTGCGGCAGACATATCGGACACTTTTGACCCATTTTTGGGACCATTCACATTTACACAGCGATTAGTGCTATAAAACTGCACTGATTTCTGTGTAAATGTGACTGGCAGGGAAGGGTTTAACACTAGGGGGCGCTGAAGGGGTTAAATATGTTCCCTAAAGTGTGTTCTAACTGTAGGGGGAGGGGGACTCACAAGGGGAGGAGATCGATGTGTGTTCCTCTGTACTGGGAACACACATGTCTCCTCACCGCTGACAGGACATGGATCTGTGTGTTTACACACACAGATCCATGGTCCTGCCGTGATTGCGGGCAATCGCGGGTGCCCGGCGGACATCGCGGCCGCCGGGCACGAGCACCGAGTCCTGAGCAACGTGCCATCTAGCAGCCGGGAAAGCAAGGACGTCATATGACTTCCACTCTGAAGGACGAAAGGTCCCTGCCGACGTCATTTTACTATGACTCAGTAGGGAAGAGGTTAAGGAGGGGTGGCTCCCCTTCAGTCCACCTGTCTCTATCTATCCATTAGAATGCATGTGCCTCCATTGTGGGGACAGTCATTGTTTAGTGTTAGGACCACAGATTACAGGGTGCCTTGGCGCGGCTCTATGGTTCACGCATGCGTTTGCAAATGCGTGCGGACAAAACCCCTGTTTTTAACGCATACTGTTAGACAGGTTAATTGGTTGTTCTGCGAGCTGGTCGGTAAGTAGGCTTGGATTTTCCCTGGGCATTCCCCAGGTTTTGTTGTTCCCTTACCACATCATCAGCTGTTAGCCAATGACAGCTGATCATGTGATGTAAAAAGAGCCGGTAATCAGCAATTTTTTCTCCTTGCGCTGATAGCGTGAGGAGGAAAAAAAGAAGCCGATCACTGGCAGAAGACAGCGGGACATCGGTTCCGATCAGGGAGAGCTGCAGACAGCTCAACTGTGCCAATGTTTGCCACCTATCTGTGCAACCTACTAGTGCACACCAGCGCCACCTATCAGTTCGCCACCAGTGCTCACTAATCAGTGCCTCAAACAGTGCTGTCCATTATTGTCACCTACCAGTGCCCATCATTATCACCTATCAGTGCCTGTCATTGTCACCTACCAGTGCCCGTTAGTGCCACCTATCAGTGCCACCTATCTGTGCCCATCAGTGCCATCTATCTGTGCCCATCGGTAAGACCCATCAGTGCCCCCACCAGTGCCACCCATCAGTGCCCATCAGTGCCGCCTTATCTGTGCCTATCAGTACCGCCTTATCTGTCCCCATCAGTGCAGCCTTATCTATGCCTAGCAGTGTCGCCTTATCGGTACCTATCAGTGCCCACCAGTGCAGCCTATCAGTGTCCATCAGTGCCACCTCATCAGCGCATATCAATGAAGGAGAAAAATTACATGTGCAAAAAAAATTAACAAAATATAAAATATGTTTTTTTTTTTCAAAATTTTCCATCTTTTTTTGTTTGTTTAGCAAAAAATAAAATCCCAGAGGTGATCAAATACTGCCAAAAGTAGTTTGTGTGAAAAAAATGATAACAATGTTATTTGAGTAAAGCGTTATATTACCGCACAATTGTCATTCAAAGTGCATCAGTGCTGAAAGCTGAAAATTGGTCTGGGCAGGAGGGGAGCTTAAGTGCCCAGTAAGCAAGTGGTTATTGCATGCTAATGCTAGTTGTTTTGTTGGGTTATGGTGTTTTGGCACTAAATACCCAAAACCTAATTTTGCCACAGTCATTGCCCGTTTCAAAAGGGCTTAAAAAACTCTGCTGTAAGCTTGTATCAGTTGGGTTTTTCTGGCATGTGGCTCTGAAAAAGCACACTCTAAATGTTATTTCAGGATAAGGCCTGCCTTCCTTCAGTTTATAAAAAAAATAACCTAAATGGTATGCCGCATAAAAATATTTCTGTCTCTTGACTGTTACATATTAAACTGAATTTGTTTATTTAAAATTAAAATATCCCTCAACTCTTTCTCCAACTTAGTGACCAAGTACAAATGCTTGCATAATGTTCAGAGAATCTACTGTATACACAGTTATATTTATGGCTCCTGTCTTTGAAATTTCGTACCCTGTTATTTCTTGAAAAAAATTGACTTATCTCTCCCTCTTACATTGCTAGCCACTGTGCAATATTGGCTGTTGCTGTTGTCATTTAAAATGATCGTGTGTGGGCTTCACATCGTTTTTTGTCTTCTAAAAAACGACCCAAAAAAAATTTGAACATGCTTAAATTTTTTATGTCGTTTTTCAAAATTTTGTTTTTTGTGTAATAAAAAATGATCGTGTGTGGGCTAAAACGACGTTTTAAACACACGCATGCTCAGAAGCAAGTTATGAGATGGGAGCTTGAATGGAACAGAGTACCGTGGTACGTGTTGTACGTAACCGCGCTTTGCTAGAGCATTTTCAGAAAACGATGATGTGTGGGCAACGTCGTTTTTTATGATGAAGTTAGAAAAACTTTGTTTTTTTTCATGATGAAAAACGTTGTTTTATTTCATCACAAAAAACGACCGTGTGTAAGCGGCATTAGATTCAGCTCTCACTCATTTTAATGTGGTTCAGATTTGACATCCACACTTTTTTTTAAGTTGGAAAGATTACCCAGAATCTGAACCTGGGGCATTCAGCAATTAAATTCTGCTGGGTGTCTCACTCTAAAGCCTTGTACATATGATTTTCCGATGGTAACTTGTGATGACAGGCTGTTGGCGGAAAATCCGACCTTTTGTACGCTCCATTGGACAATTGTTGTCAGATTTCCCGCAGACAAATGTTGGATTTCAGGCGTTAAAATTTTCCGCAAAAAATGGTCTGTTGTGGGATTTTCCGAGCATGTGTACACAAGTCTATCGGACAAAAGTCCAAAGTACAAAAATGCATACAAAAATGAATTTCTTACATACAATATATACACTGCTCAAAAAAATTAAAGGAACACTTTTGAATCAGAACTCCTGGGATATTGATCTGGTCGGTTAAGTAGCAGAGGGGGAGGGGTGTATACAGAGGGGGTTGTTATTCAGTTTCAGCTGCTTTGCTGTTAATTAAAATTAACAATAGGTGCACTAGATGGGCAACAATATGACGACCTCCAAAACAGGAATGTTTTTTCAGGTGGAGGCGTCTGACATTTTTTTTTCCCTACTCATCTTTTCTGACCGTTTTTCAATAGTTTTGCATTTGGCTAGGGTCAGTGTCACTACTGGTAGCACGAGGCGATACTTGGAACCTATAAAGGTTGCAGAGGCAGTCCAACTCCTCCAGGATGGCACATTAATACGTGTCATTGCCAGAAGGTTTGCCGTGTCTCCCAGCACAGTCTCAAGAGCATGAAGGAGATTCCAGGAGACAGGCAGTTACTCTAGGAGAGCTGGACAGAGCCGTAGAAGGTCCTTAACCCATCAGCAAGGCCGGTATCTGCTCCTTTGTGCAAGGAGGAACAGGATGAGCACTGCCAAAGTCCTACAAAATTACCTCCAGCAGGCCACTAGTGTGAATGTCTCTGACCAAACAATCAAAAACAGACTTCATGGGGGTAGCCTGAGGGCCCGACGTCCTCTAGTGTGCTCTGTGCTCACTGCCGGACACTGTGGAGCTCGATTGGCATTTTCCATTGAACACCAGAATTGGCAGGTCCGCAACTTGTGCCCCATCCTTTTCACAGATGAGAGCAGGTTCACCATGAGCATATGTGACAGACGTGAAAGGGTCTGGAGAAGCTGCAGAGAACTTTATGCTGCCTGTAACATCATTCAGCATGACCGGTTTTGTGGTGGGTCAGTGATGGTCTGGGAGGCATATCCATGGAGGGACGCACAGATCTCTACAGGCTACACAATGGCACCCTGACTGCAATTTGGTATCGGGATGAAATCCTTGGACCCATTGTCAGACCCTACACTGGTGCAGTGGGTCCTGGGTTCCTCTTGGTGCACGACAATGACCGGCCTCATGTGGCGAGAGCATGCAGCCAGTTCCTGGAGGATGAAGAAATTGATACCATTGAATGGCCGCCACTCTCACCTGACCTAAATTCAAAAGAACACCTCTGGGACATTATGTTTCGGTCCTTCTGGTACCGCCAGGTTGCACCTCAGTCTGTTCAAGAGCTCAGTGATGCTCTGGTCCTGATCTGGGAGGAAATACCCCAGGACACCATCCATCGTCTCATTAGGAGCATGCCCTGATGTTGTCAGGCATGCATACAAGTACTTGGGGGCCATACAAACTACTGAGGACCATTTTGAGTTGTTGCAATGATATTTCAGCAAAATGGACTAGCTTGTCTTTGAATTCAGCCCTCTGTAGGTGGATCATTTTCATTTCCATCAAATGATGTGTCATTCCTAACACATTACCCAGTCCATATCCAGCATAGATATCCAGCATGAGATTTTTGCCCGTTGAGAATGGATATGTTTTCAAAGTGTTCCTTTAATTTTTTTGAGCAGTGTATATAACCTTGATTTTCTCTGGATGCTCTATAAGTCATTTTAAGCCTGAGTGTAGTAACATTGTGAGGCCTGTTCAAGAACTTTGACTGGATGGCAATTGCCTCACATCTTTTCTATTGGAAGCCCTAGTCACCACAATCGGATTAAGGCTGCTAGACTTGCACAACAATTAATTGTTATCAATACCTAGAGATGTGCATAACGAACATTACTTACCTGCATTTGTCTAGTAAAAAAGCAGTTACCTTCCCTCAGGAACTGCTTGCATTCTGGCTAAACATTTTTCCAGTGATCACTCCTTGGTAAGTACTGTCCCTGTATAAATGTATATCATAAAGGAGACACATAAGAAAATACATTTTTGTTACAAAAATGTTTTACAAATCTTCCTGGGTGGATGAATCAACAGAAGTGCTGAAATAAAAACATTTCCTGGAGAAAAAGCTGGTCTATACTCACTTCAGTGATGTCTATTTTTTTAAACGTTATTTAGTAATGCAGACATTGATGTCTTTTTTTTTTTTTTTTTTTTTTTGTAAATGAAGAAAAAGCAATGATCATTTTTTAATTTTAATATTATTCTTTTTTTTTAAGTGTATGTGTTTCTAACTTATTTTTTATTTTTATTATTCCTGTTTATATAACATCTCTCTCTTATCAATAAACAAGTGATGTTTAAAATTTGCTTTCAAATATACATAGCTAGTCTAAGGCCTTGTACACACGAGAGGATAAATCCTCTGGCGGATTTTGATCTGATGGTTGTACTAACCATCAGATCAAAATCCGCGCGGAATTCCCTCCGCAGTGATGTCTCGCGCCGTCGCCGCGATGATGACGCGGCGACGTGCGCGACGCTGAAATATAAGGACTTCCACGCATGCGTCGAATCATTACGACGCATGCGAGGGAGGGAATCGGACGGATTGATCCGGTGAGTCTGTACAGACCACCGGATCAATCCGCTGGACTGGATTCCAGCGGATAGATTTCTTAGCATGCTAAGAAATTTTTATCCGCTGGAAATCCATCGGCCCGGAAAATATCCGCGGATAAATATCCGCTGGGTCGTACACACCAGCGGATCTATCCGCTGAAACCGATCCGCGGATAAATTCCAGCGGATAGATCCTCTCGTGTGTACGGGGCCTAAGAATTTGTAAGGTAGGGCTTTCCTTTTTGTGGATTAACCACTTCAGCCCCAGAAGATTTTACCCCTTTCCTGACCAGAGCACTTTTTACAATTTGGCACCGCGTCATTTTAATTGACAATTGCGCGGTCATGCAATGCTGTACCCAGCACTCTGGTGAGTTGCTATTGCTTATTATGGTGAAAAGTAGGATTTTTGAATAACAGCTTACCTGTAAAACCTTTTTCTTTGAGTACACCACGGGACACAGAGCCTTTAGTCTTTACATAGTGGGTTGGATGGTCACCAGAGGTGATTGGACACTGGCACAACCTATGAGAACAAGTTTCCCTCCATTCAACCCCTGCCATACAGGAAGTACCTAAATTTTTGTAGCAAAGCAGTAAGTATCCCATAGAAGGGGGGACCTCTGTGTCCCGTGGTGTACTCAAAGAAAAGGATTTTACAGGTAAGCTGTTATTCAAAAATCCTACTTTCTTTATCGTACACCACGGGACACAGAGCCTTTAGTCTTTACATAGTGGGACGTCCCAGAGGAATGCTCCATATGAAGGGTGGGAGACACAGATCCATCAGGCCGCCAACGGACAAGAAGCACTGGACCGCTGCCTGCAGCACACTACGCCCAAAGGCAGAATCCTCATGTCCTCTCACATCTATTTGATAGAATTTTGTAAACGTATGGACTGAAGACCAAGTGGCAGCTTTACAGATCTAAACCATTGAAGCCTGGTGATGCACTGCCCATGAGGAACTGATCGCTCTGGTCGAGTGCGCCTTAACAGGAAAGGGAAGAATTACCTTCTTTAAATCATAAGCTTGAATAATCACTTGACGAATCCACCTGGCAATGGTGGATTTTGATACCGATTGGCCCCTTTTTTGACCATCTGGTATAATGAATAAGGATGAGCTCCAGCGTGTTCGCATGGTACACGTGCAGAGCCCGCTAGGAAGTCTGCGCGGCGCTGCGCTAATCACAGCCAGGGAGACATTGTCCCGATGCTCGGCTGCAGAGATCGGGAAATGTCTCCCTGGCTGTGATTAGCGCAGCGCCGTGCAGACTTCCTGGCGGGCTCTGCACGTGTACCATGCGAACACGCTGGAGCTCATCCTTAATAATGAATAAAACATCTGTTTTACATATTTGACTGGTGTATTTATCCTCAGTACTTGTAACGGTCACCACCGTTTACAAAGGAGACATCTGACCTTTCAGACTTAATTAGTACAATGGACACAGATTGTATTAGCATCACACAATGGAATGTCTAGGAGCAGACGCAATTAACACCTCAAAAGCATGTGTCCCCCCCCATTGAATGAAAACACTCCATTTGGAGTCAGACTTTAACAACTTGTAATATTCCAAGATATCCTGCAAAACATGAATTATCAGTAATGTCCAATCTCATGTAATTTATAATTATCATTTCTCAGTCACCCTATGCCCAAAAGGGGCACAGGATGACCCTAGACTCAAGAGTCATCAGTGACGCTGGCACAGGAGTACCCCCCATTCTTCAAAAGTTTCTGGGTGTCACGGGCCATTCTGTTACATCTCTCCCCTTTCGGTGGAAGACTAACACAGGAAGGAACCCCAAACGGGTTGACGGGTTAGTCAGTAGTTCCAGTCCTCCAATGCTGGTATCCATACCATACCCCAAATACATTTCTCCAAACAGAGCATTACTCACCCAGCCAACCTCTGCCTCTCTCAGGCCCCATACACACGAGAGGATTTATCCGCGGATACGGTCCAGCGGACCATATCCGCGGATAAATCCTCTCGAGGATTTGCGCGGATTTCCATGCAATGGAGTGTACTCACTATCGAATCGAAATCCGCGCCGAAATCCTCTGGCGATGACGTGTCGCGCCGTCGCCACGATTATGACGCGGCGACGTGCGCGACGCTGTCATATAAGAAATACCACGCATGCGTCGAATCATTACGACGCATGCGGGGGATCCCTTCGGACGGATGGATCCGGTGAGTCTGTACAGACCAGCGGATCCATCCGTTGGGATGGATTCCAGCGGATAGATTTGATAGCATGTCATCGAATATTTATCCGCTGGAAATCCATCCCAGGGGATAAATATCCGCGGAAACAGATCCGCTGGAGTGTACACACCATAGGATCTATCCGCTGAAACCCATTCGCTGGGATTTTTCAGCAGATGGATTCTATCGTGTGTATGGGGCCTCAGAGAACATGCCTGCCGCTGGGGAGAGGCCTGGACTGGCCCCTCTCACTGGAGTCCTTTCAGCCGCTGGAGAGAAGACAGGGTGACTGGGCTCAGTCCATCATGCTGTTGAGGTTCTGGGCCAACTGCCCCCCATCCCTGGGGTATACAAGTGGAGACTGAAGTCCCATCCACTGGTGGTAGGTGAAAATCCCCCGGTGCTTGCAAAGCAAAGCTGACATCCTCCTGTCTCAGTGCAGCACCATTTTCTGGGGTTGTGTCAGTGAAAACTGAAGTCCCATCCACTACCCCAGGAACTCCCTCTTCCGTTAGTTGAGAGCAGAGGCTTGTGGCACTCTGCTCTGTAGCCAGCTCTTCTGTTGGGTTGCTGTGAGTGGAGACCACAGTCCCATCCACTACCACAGGAACTCCCTCTCCTGCTAGTTGAGAGCAGAGGCTCGTGGCACTCTGCTCTGTTGCCAGCTCTTCTGTTGGGTATGCATAAACCGGTAACATCCTCTGAATGGTCCATTAAGTCCATACGTTCTGTAATCTGTGGCTGGGGAGATGAGCCAACTGCCCTAGCCCCCTGGAACTCCACATCATCCGCTTCAGCTTTGGGAATGGCAATCTTCAGATTTTCCACTGCCGATTCATCAGCCAGGATTTCACAGTTGTCATCTAAAATTTCCTCATAGTCCCAGGCAACGGGAGCCCCACCCTGCTGCTGAGCAGAGTCTAGCAGCTGTCTGTAGGCGATCTCCAGCTCCTATTCCTGAATGGCCAGAAACTCCACATCTTCCTGTAACCAGTGCCCTTCCGGGACACTCAATTTTTGTTCTCTGTGCTCCATTATGTCCTCCAAGCGCCATTCACCCTATCATACCCGAAGTCAGGATCACTGGACATCCTCCAATACAATAATCCCAGGCCATCAAAGTCATAGTCTTCCGTGGGGCTGTCATCCGCTGACCACAGGCACTCTTGGGCTACACACCACCGGAGGGCTCTATAGCTTTCGTCCAACCGCATCTCTGCCCGGATCAGCCTGCTTAACTCGGCTGTCCACTCCTGCTTCGGTTGTTGCCCCAACAACGGCATTCGTGCGTCATACTGCAGCCAGTACCTTACATGGATGGAGGGGAGGACCTTCCCCTGGTGTTGCCGCTCAAGAGATAGTGCTTCCTTCCAGAGTTGGCAACGAATCACATCCGACCATCCCAGCAGGGCCTCCTCTGATACTGGTCCTCTGTGCTGTATCAGCATCTCTTGTATCCCCCTTCTGAATTCCTCTTTCATGGAGACTGGTATCTGCACCTCTCCTCTCTCTTCAGTTGGTGCTGCTGTGATTTCTGCTGCTGCAGCACCTCTTTGATGTAGCCAAGTGGCATCCACAGCCACTATAACCAGGTCTACGATCTCCGGTGGAGGATTAGGACCATACTGTGCCAGTCCTCGTTTAACAGCCCGATCAAAACTTTCTTCCTTGGGTGTCCTGTCTGTTACGCTGGGCCTTTCAGCTCTATCCATTTTGACAAGTTCTGCAATAATGTCCCTTTTCTTACGGTTGCTGGCCGGTCTGCACCGGCTTTCCAGTAAGTCCTTGAGGGAAGAGAGCTTCAGCTATTCATACTGTGTCTCCATTGTCCTGTGTCCTTGTAGCTGTTCTTCTGGCGATGGAACCATCCCACTGCTGCCACCACTTGTAACGGTCACCACCGTTTACGATATTCCATTCCATCGCCCCACGACAGCTTATCCGACAGTCCGACAGACATCAGACACGACCCATTCCATTTCCCAGAATAACGAGACTTCACACACAGCTCTGTTACTGGTTCCAAAATGAATGACTGAATTTTAATGGTATCTTAGCTTTCTTATATACAGTACAAGCATGTTACAGTAATCAAAGAAACAAAGAAACTCTCCACCCACACATCACACAATGGGGCTTTAATACACATTCTTTTAGATAATGACATTCAGGTGAGTTAATTACTACTAACTACTAACCAGACGGTCTGGCTCTGCGACAAGTTCCCCTCACCTGTTACCCAAAACACATTCCTTTACTAAACATAATTGACATGCTAATTCCCTACCCCTGAAAGGAGACATCTGACCTTTCAGACTTAATTAGTACAATGGACACAGAATGTATTAGCATCACACAATGGAATGTCTAGGAGCAGATGCAATTAACACCTCAAAAGCATGTGTCCCCCCCATTGAATGAAAACACACCATTTGGAGTCAGACTTTAACAACTTGTAATATTTCAAGATATCCTGCAAAACATGAATTATCAGTAATGTCCCATCTCATGTAATTTATAATTATCATTTCTCAGTCACCCTATGCCCAAAAGGGGCACAGGATGACCCTAGACCCAAGAGTCATCAGTGACGCTGGCACAAGAGTACCCCCATCCTTCAAAGGTCTCTGGGTGTCACGGGGCATTCTGTTACAGTACTCCTTGAATAAACGCCCGAACTAGGGAATGAGATGCCAATGGTTTCTGAAAAAAGACTGATAGAGCTGATATTTGACCCTTGATAGTACTCAGGGCTAATTTTATATCCACTCCGACTTGGCAAAAGGCGAGAATTCTACTTATGTCATATTTTAAGGGATTCCATTTCTTGGATTTACACCAAGGAACATATGCTTTCCAGACTCTATAGTAGATTAGCCTAGAGGCTGGCTTTCTTGCACTAATGAGTGTAGAAAGGGTCGGACCTCAGACTCCTCATTTCTTTAAGATGTAGGTCTCAGTAGCCAGACCATCAAACTTAGCTTCTGTAAGGAAGGATGGAATACAGGACCTTGCGACAGCAAGTCGTGCCGGAGCAGAAGTACCCAAGGTCTTCCTATTGCCATCTATATGATTTTGGCGTACCAGGGTCTCCTGGGCCAATTCGGGGCCACTAGGAGCACTGGTATTCTCTCCTTCTTGATCCTGCACAGCAATCTCTATAAGAGACGGATCAGAGTGAATGCATAGATCAGTAAGAACTGATCCCACGGAATTGTCAATGCATCTGCTTCGTAGGCCTGCGGATCTCTTGTCCTGGATACAAAGTTGTTCAACTTTTTGTTGAGTCTGGAGGCTAGTAGGTCTATACCCGGGATCCCCTATTTCTGGCATATTGCCTGAAAGACCTCCGGGTGGAGTGACCATTCTTCTGGCAGCAATTGCTGATGACTTAGATAGTCCGCCTCCTTGATGATTGATGTAGGCTACAGCAGTAGCATTGTCGGATTGTATCCGAACAGGGTAACCCTGTAACCTGTGTCCAGGTTTTGAGAGCTAAATATACTGCCCGAATCTCCAATATGTTGATGGGCAGGTTCTCTTCTGTTTTGGCCCAGGTACCCTGGGCTGAGACCTCCCCTAGCATGGCTCCCCAGCCTAACAGGCTGGCATCAGTGGATACCACTTTCCAAGTCACTGGAAGGAAGTAACGTCCTTTTCACTTTTCAATCACCAACTGAGGCTTTGGCGCACCTGTGGAGACAGATGCATGGGGAAATCCAAAGTTTGGCTCTTCCTATCCCAGGCAGCTAGAATGCCGCTCTGTAGATGCCTTGAATAAAACTGGGCGTAAGGGACCGCCTCTAAGGAGGCCACCATCTTCCCTAATAGCCTCATGAACAGGTGAATAGATGGTCTCCTCTTTGTCCTGACCCTGTGGATTGAATCCCTTAGGGACTTGACCTTTGGTTCTGGCAGGAATACCCTGCCTAGGGCTGTATCTATGATCATGCCTAGATACTCTGCTCTTCTTTGAGCATGTAGAGAGGATTTTTGTCGGTTTATCACCCATCCTAACCGCTCCAGGTATCTCACCGTATTGAGTATGGCGTGTTCTAGCCCCGCCTTCGACTGATCTATTACAAGTAGATCGTCTAGATAGGCTGACACCGTTATACCTTGTGCTCTCAGGGGGCGCCCCTTCATGATGAAGCTTTGGGGTTCTGCTTATTAGATTGTTGACCCCACTGCTTCCTGAACTTCTGGGCCTTGCCCTGATCTTTAGGCTTTGTGGCTGTCTGCGAACGCCGTCGACACTGCCTGGACGATGGCCCAGGAGCTGGGGAGAGAGAATGCTTAAAACAAGGATGCTTGTTTTTCTTTTTCTCCTGCAGTGATATCTTTTGGATATATTTCTCTAAATCCTCCCCAAAAAGCTGTTCCCCATGAAAGGGGAAACTGGTCAAAAGTTTTTTACATGGGGCTTCTGCTGACCAGTGCTTCAGCCAAAGCATTCTACACATGTGCACTAGCTGGAGTGTAAGGCGCAATGCTTGCTGTATAGAATCGCTAATGGTGTCTACTGTGAAACATAAAGCCTTGGGCATATTCTCCCAAAATGTGGCTTGGTCCGAGGGCAGGTCTTTTAACCCTTTCTTCACTTGATCCCTTAGGACTTGGCACATACCCACTGCCTGCCACAGCAGGTTGGGTTACTGCGCCTGCCAGGAGAAAGGAAGATTTTAATAGAGATTCCAATTTCTTCTCAGAAGGATCCTTGAATACCTGGGCATTATATACCGGACAGGTTAAACTCTTATTAACGCAAGAGATAGCCGCATCCACTGAAGGCAAACTCCACTTTTTGGTAAACTTTTCCTCCATTGGGTAAAGGATCTCAAATCTCCTAGAAGGAGAGAAACGCTTGTCTGGATGCTTCCAGTCTGTGTAAATCAGTTTATCCAATAATGGATGAACCGGAAAGGAACAAGTAACCTGCGGGGCTTTTAAAGACCCCAACGTGGGCACAGGTGAGTCAGTTAGCTCAGAGAGAGGCAACTTAAATGCAGAGCATACCATCTCAGTATAATATTGCACCTGCAATTGTTCAGCCTGGGAAGCAGAAAAATATTCTTCCAAAATATCTGATGCCTCAGAGTTCTCATCTTTATCATCAGATAGAGACATGTCCTCCTCACCCTCATTAGACTTCTCTGATGGGAGATCTGAAGCAACTGAGGGTATTCTACCACGCTTATTAGCCCCCTGCGAGGATTTAGCAATTAATGAAGCGAGTCTCCCTTCTAAATTTCTGAGGGCTACCCCCAAAGAGTACTCAGTAAAAAATGCAGACCCTGACACCCCAGGAGAGGTTATGACCCCAGCCGAAGTCAATGGCTCATCCTGCACAGGTGCATCATAAATTACCAGAGAGGAGGGTACCAAGCGGGCCCAGGTAGAGGCTCTCATCTTAGGTGGTGATGTTTTTTTGTCTTTTTTAGTCCCTGTATTTTTCCTTTGGGAAGACATATTACCAAACAACAAAGCCAAGGTACTATCAACTGCATATACTTCTGTGCTAGTTAAGGCTTTAACATACAGTATGCAACTAATCACACAGTTTCATGCTAAGTGGGTGTCCTCTTTTGGGGGTGTCAGATAACTATCCACATAGAGACCTTACGTGTCCTTAGCTGCTGTGTCCCATTCAGGGAGAGCTGCAGGGCTGCCTGACTTTTTAAAAGTTTCTGCCTGTCACAGAACGCTGTGACAACGTGCACATGCACGTCCGCGACCCCCTGTCATCGCCGCCCATAAAGCATGCCCCCGCTTAAGGGTCTGCCCCATTATAGTATTCAACTTGGGGGAACTCTCCTTCCAGCTGTGTGATGGGGAAACCAGCCATTCCCTGCAGGGAGGAGGGACTGGGTCAGTAGGCAGAGCTCTGCAGCGAGGAGTGTGCTGGCTGAAAAGACCTGACACTGTATGGAGTTTTAGGTGAGTGAAACTCAAATCTTTACTCCCTCTAGTGAAGTAATTAGAGAATACACCCACTTTATAAGAAAAAAGTCTATAAGTTAAATATTAATACTTTTTTCTGCTTGCCTTGTCCACGCCGCAGGTTTTGCTGAAGGCCTAGCTGGCCAATCTTCACCCATCACCACAGGCATTGTGTGCCAACCTTCAGGGATATGGGTTCCTACTTAAAGGATGCCTCTTCCCTGGGCCTTGTAAAAGACCCTGCCAGGACTTTTAGCGTTTGAAAAAAGCGAAAGTGCTGGACCCTAGAGCCCAGTCCTCTGAAGAGAGACATTACAGGCGATGCCTCGTGCGCGAGGCCCGGATACCATCCAATGGGGCGTAATAAATTAAGCATTTTGGATGGACCAGAAGTATAGCTCTTTTGCCCAACGGGCCTCCATGGCAGAGCTTCCTTTAGCACCAATTCTCATCGCATCCGATCTTCTTAGACACTGGCAAAAAAAACTGAGGTACTTCCTGTATGGGAGGGGTTATATGGAGGGAAACTAATTCTCATAGGTTGTGCCAGTGTCCAATCACCTCTGATGACCATACAATCCACTATGTAAAGACTAAAGGCTCTGTGTCCCGTGGTGTACGATAAACAAATTATGTTTGCACACTGAATATTTAGAAATGGGAAGTTTTGCTTCAATTGGGGCAGTTTTTGGATTTGAATTTGGATTTCAGGACTTTGTATGTTGGTCTATTTGTAAGCTGCTGTTGTTTTTCACTGCCATTATACTGAATTATATTAGTGTGGACTTAGTCTTCTACAATAGGGAAAAAGTATAAATAATAGAAGACCCCATCAGAGGTAAAAATATTACATAAAACATAAAATAACATTATTGCATAAAAAAGATCTATCCAGAGCCAGCACAGTGTTTCTTCATAGTTCACGGCTTGTTGTCCTGTTCCCTACTGAACATGAAATATTGCTTTGATTTAGCTTACCAGCTGTTGCTTTTATATATACTTTACTTTTCTGATTACTAAAAGAGCTGTTTGTTAGATGAATATTACATGCATATAGAGTGCAATGAAACTGTTTTAATACAATGTTCCTATAGCTTAAATACAGGACCAAAGCAATGTGTAATGGTACCTATACAAAACAGAAAACAGGAAGGAGGGGTGCAGACTGTCTATTTCCATCACATAGTTAATCACATAGTTAATTACTTTAGTTATATGGAATTCAAAATTTATTCTTACCAATCATATGGAGGTTCCTAAGCTATATATTCAATATATCCAAATATATTTGCCAAATGCTATTGGGATTTGCTTACAGTATTGTGTATTGAGACAGTTCCGCTTCTTCTGTGCTTCAAGGGCCCAATAGCAGTTGTATGGTCTCATAGGACTGTAGTTATGCCATTGTTGCAATATTAAAACAGGTAATGAAAGAGTTGCATTTTTTTTAGATTGTCTACACGGAAAAGCAGCTCTCTGTGGGGGCACTTGAGGAAGAGTAGGCAGGACCCAAGAAAAGGAGGATCGGGGTCGCTCTGTGCAAAACCTTTGCAAAGAGCAGGTAAGTATAACATGTTTGTTATTTATTTAAAAAAAATAAAATAAAAAAAACCTTTACACTCACTGTTAAACAAAATTTTAAAGCAATTGTATTATTTGGGACCATTTGTATTTCAGTAAACAATTAACAAGTATCTATTTCACCTACCTTTACAAGAACTATAATATGCTGATGCCATTCATTATACTTTATATACTTTGTTCTATTAGCATGAGGCTTGAATGTTGTAAAGCTACAATTCGCATTTGCCTTTTGAATAGTTTTAAGCGTGGGTGCTCAACCTGTGGCCCTCCAGCAAAACGACAAGACCCATGAGCCATTTCGAACTCCTGACAGTTACAAGCATCACTCCCAAAGGCAGAGGCAAAGGAGGACTTGTAGTTTTGCAACAGCTGGAGGGCCACAGGTGGAGCACCCATGGTTTTGAGGAAGAGTTTGTTCTTCTATCAGTCCTAAGGTAAAGTGACCAGATTTTTAAAATGAAATCGGGGACATATTTTTTTTTAACTAGTAATGGTGGCAATCAGCGACTTTCTGCCCATTGCCGCCCACCTCACAGCCTGTCAAGTGTAATGCCCCGTACACACCATCACTTTATGTGATGAAAAAAAATGACATTTTTAAAAACGTCACTTTAAATGATCGTGTGTGGGGGGAAAACGTCGTTTTATGTCTTGTAAAAAACGACAAAAAAAAATTGAAGCATGCTTCAATTTTATGTGTCGTTTTTCAAAACGTCGTTTTTTACTTCACAGAAATTGACCGTGTGTAGCAAAAAACGTTGTTTAAAAAGACGTTTTTTCACCCGCGCATGGCCAGAAGCTACTTATGAAGAGAGCCTCAATACAAAAACGTGGTGATTGTAACCTCGCTTTGCTAGAACATTGTGAGAAAAACGATGGTGTGTAGGCAACTTTGTCTTTGAAAATTGAAGTTTCAAAAACGTCATTTTTTACTTCACAGAAAATGTCGTTTTTTTTCATCACATGAAGTGATGGTGTGTACGGGGCATTACTCTCTGGGCCCCGGCTACTACTGGGTGGGGTGCGGAGGAAGATCACTTAGCCAGGGAAGGCAAGGAGACAAGCAGGCAGGCGGCTGGCCAGAACTTGAGCCGAAGCAGAAGAACATGCAAGTGGAGCAGAATGGTCATGCATCCGAAACTGAAGAAATATTCCCTCCACTCCGACCAGCACATGATCATCAGAAAGGGGCATAGATAATGGAAAAAAATACACCCCCCTAAGCTAGTAGGAGCGGTGGCGGGGGGGGGGGGGCGTAATTCAGAATTATTATTTTTTTATTCTGCACTGACTGTCTTTAAAATTGCCCCAGCCCCTGTTTAAATCCAATCCGGGGACAAAACCGGGGACAGACATGGTCCGGGGACAGTGTCCTCAATCTGGGGACTGTCCCCTGAAACCGGGGATGTCTGGTCATCCTATCTTAAAGGAACACTAAAGGTTCATTTTTTATTAAATAAATTGATTGCTGTAAGCTAGAGCATTTAAATATCACTTACCTCGTTTTTCCTTTTGACCTCCAAAATACAGTAATCCAGGTTTGAAAATACCATTTCCTGTAACTCCTCTTCTTGCTTTCCACCAGCATCTGAGCCGTTTTGCATGGTGGAAAGCAGAATGTGCTCACCCCCTCCCTATGACTACAGCCCTGCGTGAAGATGCTCTCTTATCCCTCACAGGCATGGAGGCTAAGCCTAATGGGAACTGTAGTTCCCATTAGGCCGTGATGTAGCAAGAATTAATGCGCACCGCAAACCAGGAAGTCAGTGAGAATAATGATTCAGGAGTGACGGAGGTGAATAAAACAGTTTGATTTCAACAGGTATCAAACTAGTTATAATGCAAAACATTACTTTTTACTTTATCAGCTACTGTCAGACTTTAATTTAAGAGGAAAATATGTTTGTCTTTACAACCCCTTTAAGGAATATACTTTTGTGTGAATGCAGGTCAAGACACTATTAGGTCAGCAGGCAGAAGGGACAGGGTCAAGCTTGGCATTTTTTTGAGAATCAAGATTTATATAAGATTTCACACAAATATAACACGCCCCTTAGGAACAAGGGACTTTTAAGGCAACTAAATAGAGAGATCAAAATAAATTGAAATATATATATATATATATATATATATATATAGAAAGAAATAACAAAATGTATTGAGGTATTTTTAAAATATTAATAGTAGGTGCATACATCACCAAATAGGATATAACATGAAAAATAAAACAGAATAGTTGATATAGTTGAAAATTGTCGGTCTCCTTTGTGTTTTTCCCAATGCGTTTCAGGATTCCAGTGTCTATGCCTTAATCAGAGATTCTGCTTAGTGCACTGAAAGAGAGTCCAAACAAAAGGGCCTTTTTCTCCTTGTCAGTAGGAAGTTATTTTCCAAATGGGTTTGTTTGCTACTTTGGTTATGTCTTGGCCTGTGTTTAGGCCGATACATATTCGTCTACATATTTTTGGTAAACTAAATCTATCTAATTTATTGGTCTTTTTTAGACTTAATGATGCATTCGCCGCTGATGAGTGGTCTTTACCATGAAACGCGTTGAGCCTAATCAAGATGCAGTCATGACTTCAATCCATCATGTCCCTTTTATATCCTCATATTTTTTTAAATATTAATACTCTCTTACTCATTATACAGTATGAAGCCCTGTACATTGGCCATCAGCATGTGTTTTGTAACCGATGCAATGTGTGTGTACATATATTCAATGTATCCATGTTTTGTACATAACTTTACTCTGCATGTTTGTATTATGTGCTAGATTTACTTTTTTTTTATAATAAATACTTTTATACTAAAAATACTCCTACACATTTATGGACTGTCATATGCCTCATTTTAAAGTCCCAAACTTTTCCTCCTAAGACTGGGAAAATGCTTGTTTACATCAGCATTTTACGTTCTTCCTCAACGTAAGACAATTGTGGGTATCCCCATAGACATCAAGTCTGCGGGACCCGCGGTCGGGCTCACGGAACTCACGGCAGGCGCCCGTGCGTCCACAATGCCGCTTCTTAAAGGAGACGTATATATACATCCTTTTGCCTGCCCGTGCCATGCTGCAGAGGTATATCTGCGTGCAGCGGTTGGCTATCGGTTTATCTGCATTACAGAGACTGCCAAAATGCTTCACTTTACAAAATCTTTTAAAACTTACTGTTGATTTCTATAAGGAGCTTCAGCTGCAACCTTTTAGGCTACTTCTGGCCTTCTTGAAAATCAGAAATAGGGATCTATTGAAAGCTGACAGTCCATAATAGATCAATATGACCACTTTTGGCCCCCAAAAGGTAAACTATATATGCAGATCATTTTAAATGCATACTTGTACAGAAAGATCCCCAGTCTGCAGAGTGGCAACATTTGGCATAGGTCCAATGGTGTGACTGCCATGGCAAAAGGTTCACCTGTTCATCAGTCCTAAGGTAAAGTGACCAGATTTTTAAAATGAAATCGGGGACATATTTTTTTTTAACTAGTAATGGTGGCAATCAGCGACTTTCTGCCCATTGCCGCCCACCTCACAGCCTGTCAAGTGTAATGCCCCGTACACACCATCACTTTATGTGATGAAAAAAAATGACATTTTTAAAAACGTCACTTTAAATGATCGTGTGTGGGGGAAAACGTCGTTTTATGTCTTGTAAAAAACGACAAAAAAAAATTGAAGCATGCTTCAATTTTATGTGTCGTTTTTCAAAACGTCGTTTTTTACTTCACAGAAATTGACCGTGTGTAGCAAAAAACGTTGTTTAAAAAGACGTTTTTTCACCCGCGCATGGCCAGAAGCTACTTATGAAGAGAGCTTCAATGGAAAAACGTGGTGAATGTAACCTCGCTTTGCTAGAACATTGTGAGAAAAACGATGGTGTGTAGGCAACTTTGTCTTTGAAAATTGAAGTTTCAAAAACGTCATTTTTTACTTCACAGAAAATGTCGTTTTTTTTCATCACATGAAGTGATGGTGTGTACGGGGCATTACTCTCTGGGCCCCGGCTACTACTGGGTGGGGTGCGGAGGAAGATCACTTAGCCAGGGAAGGCAAGGAGACAAGCAGGCAGGCGGCTGGCCAGAACTTGAGCCGAAGCAGAAGAACATGCAAGTGGAGCAGAATGGTCATGCATCCGAAACTGAAGAAATATTCCCTCCACTCCGACCAGCACATGATCATCAGAAAGGGGCATAGATAATGGAAAAAAATACACCCCCCTAAGCTAGTAGGAGCGGTGGCGGGGGGGGGGGCGTAATTCAGAATTATTATTTTTTTATTCTGCACTGACTGTCTTTAAAATTGCCCCAGCCCCTGTTTAAATCCAATCCGGGGACAAAACCGGGGACAGACATGGTCCGGGGACAGTGTCCTCAATCTGGGGACTGTCCCCTGAAACCGGGGATGTCTGGTCATCCTATCTTAAAGGAACACTAAAGGTTCATTTTTTATTAAATAAATTGATTGCTGTAAGCTAGAGCATTTAAATATCACTTACCTCGTTTTTCCTTTTGACCTCCAAAATACAGTAATCCAGGTTTGAAAATACCATTTCCTGTAACTCCTCTTCTTGCTTTCCACCAGCATCTGAGCCGTTTTGCATGGTGGAAAGCAGAATGTGCTCACCCCCTCCCTATGACTACAGCCCTGCGTGAAGATGCTCTCTTATCCCTCACAGGCATGGAGGCTAAGCCTAATGGGAACTGTAGTTCCCATTAGGCCGTGATGTAGCAAGAATTAATGCGCACCGCAAACCAGGAAGTCAGTGAGAATAATGATTCAGGAGTGACGGAGGTGAATAAAACAGTTTGATTTCAACAGGTATCAAACTAGTTATAATGCAAAACATTACTTTTTACTTTATCAGCTACTGTCAGACTTTAATTTAAGAGGAAAATATGTTTGTCTTTACAACCCCTTTAAGGAATATACTTTTGTGTGAATGCAGGTCAAGACACTATTAGGTCAGCAGGCAGAAGGGACAGGGTCAAGCTTGGCATTTTTTTGAGAATCAAGATTTATATAAGATTTCACACAAATATAACACGCCCCTTAGGAACAAGGGACTTTTAAGGCAACTAAATAGAGAGATCAAAATAAATTGAAATATATATATATATATATATATATATATATAGAAAGAAATAACAAAATGTATTGAGGTATTTTTAAAATATTAATAGTAGGTGCATACATCACCAAATAGGATATAACATGAAAAATAAAACAGAATAGTTGATATAGTTGAAAATTGTCGGTCTCCTTTGTGTTTTTCCCAATGCGTTTCAGGATTCCAGTGTCTATGCCTTAATCAGAGATTCTGCTTAGTGCACTGAAAGAGAGTCCAAACAAAAGGGCCTTTTTCTCCTTGTCAGTAGGAAGTTATTTTCCAAATGGGTTTGTTTGCTACTTTGGTTATGTCTTGGCCTGTGTTTAGGCCGATACATATTCGTCTACATATTTTTGGTAAACTAAATCTATCTAATTTATTGGTCTTTTTTAGACTTAATGATGCATTCGCCGCTGATGAGTGGTCTTTACCATGAAACGCGTTGAGCCTAATCAAGATGCAGTCATGACTTCAATCCATCATGTCCCTTTTATATCCTCATATTTTTTTAAATATTAATACTCTCTTACTCATTATACAGTATGAAGCCCTGTACATTGGCCATCAGCATGTGTTTTGTAACCGATGCAATGTGTGTGTACATATATTCAATGTATCCATGTTTTGTACATAACTTTACTCTGCATGTTTGTATTATGTGCTAGATTTACTTTTTTTTTATAATAAATACTTTTATACTAAAAATACTCCTACACATTTATGGACTGTCATATGCCTCATTTTAAAGTCCCAAACTTTTCCTCCTAAGACTGGGAAAATGCTTGTTTACATCAGCATTTTACGTTCTTCCTCAACGTAAGACAATTGTGGGTATCCCCATAGACATCAAGTCTGCGGGACCCGCGGTCGGGCTCACGGAATCCACGGCAGGCGCCCGTGCGTCCACAATGCCGCTTCTTAAAGGAGACGTATATATACATCCTTTTGCCTGCCCGTGCCATGCTGCAGAGGTATATCTGCGTGCAGCGGTTGGCTATCGGTTTATCTGCATTACAGAGACTGCCAAAATGCTTCACTTTACAAAATCTTTTAAAACTTACTGTTGATTTCTATAAGGAGCTTCAGCTGCAACCTTTTAGGCTACTTCTGGCCTTCTTGAAAATCAGAAATAGGGATCTATTGAAAGCTGACAGTCCATAATAGATCAATATGACCACTTTTGGCCCCCAAAAGGTAAACTATATATGCAGATCATTTTAAATGCATACTTGTACAGAAAGATCCCCAGTCTGCAGAGTGGCAACATTTGGCATAGGTCCAATGGTGTGACTGCCATGGCAAAAGGTTCACCTGTTCATTAGCACATACATACTGTAGTTTCAAGTCAAACAGACAGACCAAGAACATCTACATGAATACACCGCTTTATATACCATCACTTTGCGTACACTCTTGAGTACGGACACATTGGTATCTATGAGAAATCTTGGTCAGCTTGACATGGCGCTGATCCCAAACCATAAATGACAGGGACACCAAACTTGGGAAGCACTGAGAGGGTAACCCGGACTACAGCATATCCTGCCTAGGTAAACAGGTATGCCTATAAATGACTATTGCAATGCAGTACATGCATTGAGAAGTGAAAAAAGGTATTGCTTCACTTTAAGTACATTTTCGTTTTACATTTATCCTCTTGTCCCATTGTGTACTTAAACGTGGGGTATGCCTGTACTTAGCATTAGCTATACTGGGTTATTTTCCCCCAGCATATACCGTATTTTCCGGCGTATAAGACGACTTTCTGGATGCAAAAACATGCATCCAAAGTCGGGGGTCGTCTTATACGCCGGGTACAGTCTCAGTACTCACTTTTTTTCCCCAGCGCTGACAGTCTAACATGCTGCGATCGCGAGCGTGAATGATTTCAAAGCCGCGCCTTCACTGCAGAGTGTTCTGTGATAGGAGGAACAAAAATCTTCCCAGCAGCGCCTCTGTTCTTTGTTCCTCCTATCACAGATGCCTTCTCATCCTCGGACGAGATGAGAAGACGTCCGTGATAGGCGGAAAACATAACAGAGGTGCTGCTGGGAAGATTTTTGTTCCTCCTATCACAGAACACTCTGCAGTGAAGGCGCGGCTTTGAAATCATTCACGCTCGCGATCGCAGCATGTTAGACTGTCAGCGCTGGGGAAAAAAAGTGAGTGTTATTGCACTGGGGGGGGGGGCAACAAGTTCAGGCACAGTGGGGGCAAGTGATGGCAATGTGGGGGCATGTAATGGCACAATGGCAATGTGAGGGGCAAGTGATGGCAATGTGGGGGCATGTAATGGCACAATGGCAATGTGAGGGGCAAGTGATGGCAATGTGGGGGCATGTAATGGCACAATGGCAATGTGGGGGCATGTAATGGCACAGTGGCAATGTGGGGGCATGTAATGGCACAATGGCAATGTGGGGGCATGTAATGGCACAGTGGCACAGTCTGGGCATGTAATGTAATGGCACAGTGAGTAATGTAATGGCACAGTGAGTAATGTAATGGCACAGTGAGATTTGAAAAAGCCTGTTTCTGTCAGCGGTTCTGGCTCCCCCTCAGCTTCCAGAAAGGCAGTAAGAAGGGGGTAGTCTTATACAGTGAGTATATCACAAAACCAAAATTTTTCCTGGAAAATTAGGGGGTCGTCTTATACGCCCAGTCGTCTTATACGCCAGAAAATACGGTAGTATGCCATATGAGTTTTAAGTGTTTTTCCTAAATGGAGCTTTGTCCTGAGGCTTATATCTGTAAGATTCTCACTTCTATTACAGTAATAAGTCAAATTTTGTTGGTAGAAGGACTGTGTCATATGTGTGCAGTTCACACAGTGAATGGGCCCCTTTTGGCCGTACCCACTGTTCAGTGCAGTGTGGTCACATGCAGCAGTTTTTCTCTTTGGTATGTTCTAAGCTGTCCCCTTTTTCTTTCATGATATTTGAGAGAACCTGGTGCTTTACTTTGGATGGGGAAAAGTATCGGTTCACTTTAAATAAACTCTATCAATACATTTCTCTTATTTGCTTCCTTTTGGTCAGTTAAATATGCATTTGAAAGCATTTTTATTAAATCTGTTTGACAGGTGCCAAAAAAAAATTGTCTCCTTATCCACCCAGAAATCGTGTGAGTTGATAACAGTTCAGAGGCAGAAAGCACAAAATGTTATCAGTTAGAATTGATCCTATTACAAAACCCCTCCACTGGAAAACAGGGGGGGGGGGTGTTATGTAGCCCTAATAAACTCCATCTCCTGGAGGAGTGATGGCGAACTTTGGCACCCCAGATGTTTTGGAACTACATTTCCCATGATACTCATGCACACTGTAGTGTAGTTGAGCATCATGGGAAATGTAGTTCCAAAACATCTGGGGTGCCAAGGTTCGCCATCACTGTCCTAGAGTAATAATGCTGTTCAGTATGTTTATCACCCTAGGTCAGGAACTGGATTTTTAGGTTAAAGTGGATGTAAACCCAAATTGTTTTTATTTATTTTTTGATGTCACAATGTACATTATACGATTTCCTATCATCTGTGCCCTGTCTTGCCACACAGAGGTAATCCAGCTCTGAGCAATCCTCTTTTATTGTTCAGTGAAATAAAACTGACATACAAAGAAAAACCTTGGTCTGTTCCTCCCCCTTGCTGTGAGTGACAGGTTATTTACATATCTCATGCGCTAGCCTGGAGACAGGCATTATTTTTTAGTTCCCACCCCCACTCCTTTTATGAAGTCATGTGGTTATTTTTCTGGATTTTGACTGGATGTTAGTGATCATAGCAGAATTTAGCTTAAGTAAAAATGCATGTTGACAAGGGGGGTTGTAGAGGAGGGTGGGGAGTCTACTGACATGACGACTCCACCCACCGAGCTCCAGACAACAGATCCACCCACAGAATCTGCAGTTTTTCAGTTCTTATAACAGACAGAGGGGAAACATTTGACAGGTAAGGATACATGCAGGAGGCATGTATATCCTTATAGATCAGCACTATGGCAGTAGTTTAGAAAGGATGAGAGTGGGTTTACATCCACTTTAACTTGAATGGGAAAAAAGTGTGAAAAAAAGAAAACTATCACAGCCGTCACATCAAAGAACAGGTAAGTTGAAATACTATCAATGTTTGTTTTTGGGTTTAAATGCACTTTATGTAAACACTACGGGCAAGATCCAGAGAGAGAGTACGCCGGCGTATCTACTGATATGCCGGCGTACTTTCAAATTTCCTGCGTCGTATCTTTAGTTTGAATCCTCAAACCAAGATACAACGGCATCTGGGTTCGATCCGACAGGCGTACGGCTTCGTACGCCTTTGGATCATAGATGCAATACTTCGGCGTCCGCTGGGTGGAGTTTGCGTTGTTTTCCGCGTCGGGTATGCAAATGAGCTTTTTCCGACGATCCACGAACGTACGCGGGCCGTCGCATTCTCTTACGTCGTCTCTAGTCGGATTTTTCCGGCGTATAGTTAAAGCTGGTATTTTGCGGCGTATAGATAGACTTGCCATGTTAAGTATGGCCGTCGTTCCCGCGTCGAAATTTGAATTTTTATTCTTTATTGCGTAAGTCGTCCGTGAATAGGGATGGACGTAAGTTACGTCTAAGTTAAAAAAAATGACGTCATTGCGACGTCATTTTGCGCAAAGCACGGTGGGAAATTTCGAAACGGAGCATGCGCAGTTCAATCGGGGCGGGGACGCGCTTCATTTAAATGAATCACTCCCCCTAATCGCCGATTTGAATTCCGCCGCCAGAAATACACTACGCCACCGTTACTTTCGGCGCACAATCTTTCAGGATTCGAACCAAAGCCGGAAAAGTTACGGCGGCGTAGCGTATCTCTGATACGCTGCGCCGATCCATTTCCATGTGGATCTGGCCCTACATTTTTTCCAATGAACGATTGATTATTGAATGAATGACTTAAATGATGTATGAATAACTCAATTAGGAGAATGAAAAATGCTTTCTAGTAAGTGTGATAACTAATTTTGGATTATGATTTTACCTTATAAATGCCATCAACTTTAAAGAGTTAATACAAAATACACAGAGTAGGAACATTACAAATCTGTACAAGTGTATATAGGAGATAATGATTTCAATAAATATTACTTTTCTATTCCTGACTTTAGCTGTATGTCTTTAAACAAGCCCAACTAATAACATTATACGGGAAATGCACATTTGTAAAAACACCAGTGGACTTCTCCTTGGCAGCACTAGTGTAATAAGGACAACAGATGGGCTTATGAATATGCTGATGAAGCCAGCTGTTTCTAGAAGGAGGGAATAGCCTTTAAGAAATTCTTATTAGGACGCAAAATATTAGTGATATATGTTCTCTCAAGGCAAAATGACCTCCCATTAGTGTTTTATATGAAAATCCATGTAATGTTTATCATATAAAGTACATATGTCACAAATAGCTTGGCAGTCATGCAAAAATAATTAAAAGTTAGGGACTGTATTAGAACCTAAAGTAACAAAAGGTTATAATGTTTGACATACGTTAACACGTATTAATAATATCTCCCTGCCAAAGAAGAGAGTAAAATACCATCCTAAATTGCTTACATCCTTCAACAGATGCCTTGTTTTGCCATCTTCTGAAGTGTTGACACTTCCGGGATCCATTTTGATCTCTTTTGTCCATTGCTGTGCTTAACTGTTCCTCCCGGCAACTTCCATCATTGCAGGGCACAGAATAGTGGGGGACCAAGTACAGTGGAGGACCAAAGAGATTGGCATTGCTGGAAGAATCAGTTCTCAGCAGACTTTAATGGTATGGGAGTGGGAAAGGAATACTGGCCTCAGTACCCGTGTGAATGGGGGTAGAAGCTTCACAGTTTTGCCCTTTGCCTCCAGGCAAATACAAAAAACTCAAAGTGGACAATGGACATTAAAATTTGTTCTCTAATATTGTTCCCCTATAAGGTTGTATACTCCAGGGAGTTTCCAATAGTGTATCAGTAGAAAACCAGAGGATAATAATGCCTTAAACAGAACCAGTCAATTGGGTTTATGCATGAAATCTGAGGGGCAGATCTACAGACGAAGTACGCCGGCGTATTTTCAAACTTCCTGCGTTGTATCTTTAGTCTTTAGTTTGAATCCTCAAACCAAGATACGACGGCATCTGGCTTCGATCCGACAGGCGTACGGCTTCGTACGCCTTCGGATCGCAGATGCAATACTTCGGCATCCTCTAGGTGTAGTTTGCGTCGTTTTCCACGTCGGGTATGCAAATGAGCTTTTTCTGACGATCCACGAACGTACGCGCGGCCGTCGCATTCTCTTACGTCGTCTCTAGTTGGCTTTTTCCGGCGTATAGTTAAAGCTGCTATTTTACGGCGTATAGATAGACTTGTCATGTTAAAGTATGGCCGTCGTTCCCGCGTCTAAATTTGATTTTTTTTTGTGTAAGTCGTCTGTGAATAGGGATTGACGTAAGTCACGTCCAAGTTAAAAAAATGACGTCTTTGCGACGTCATTTTGCGCAAAGCACGGCGGGAAATTTCAAAACGGAGCATGCGCAGTTCTATCGGCGTGGGGACGCGCTTCATTTAACCACTTGGGATCCGCCTGCCGTCAATTGACGGCTACAGTGCGGATCCCAATCTCCAAACTGCCGTCAATTGACGTCCGCCCATTAGGGTGGTCCCCGCGCGCGCTCCAGAGCGCGCTGCGGGGAAAATCTGTGTTGGCCGTGTCCCTCGGACACAGCCAATTACAGATCGCCGCGAACGGCCAATCAGAGTGGCCGTTCGCGAGGCGATCTGTGCGGCCAATGAGAGAGGATCTCATATGTAAACATATGAGATCATCTCTCATTGCCGTTTTACACAGAGACAGCGGTGCTGTCTCTGGAGAGGAGACCGATCTGTGTCTCTTGTACATAGAGACACAGATCGGTCACCCCCCCAGTCACCCCCCCCTCCACCTACAGTTAGAACACTAAGCAGGGATACATTTAACCCCTTCCTCACCCCCTAGTGTTAACCCCTTCAATGCCAGTCACATTTATACTGTAATTAGTGCATATTTATAGCACTGATCGCAGTATAAATGTGAATGGCGCCAAAAATGTGTCCGATGTGTCCGCCATAACGTCGCAGTCCCATTAAAAATCGCAGATCGCCGCCATTTCTAGTAAAAAAAAATAATTAAAAAAAAATAATTCTGTCCCCTATTTTGTAAGCGCTATAACTTTTGCGCAAACCAGTCGCTTATTGCGATTTTTTTTTTTTTTTACCAAAAATATGTAGAAGAATACGTATCGGCCTAAACTGAGAAAAAAAATGTTTTGTTTTTTTTTTAAATTGGGATATTTATTATAGCAAGAAGTAAAAAATATTGTATTTTTTTCAAAATTGTCTCACTTTTTTGTTTATAGCGCAAAAAATAAAAACCGCACAGGCGATCAAATACCACCAAAAGAAAGCTCTACTTGTGGGGAAAAAAGAACGTCAATTTTGTTTAGGAGCCACGTCGCATGACCGCGCAATTGTTAGTTAAAGCGATGCAGTGCCGAAAGCTGAAATTTCACCTGGGCAGGAGGGGGGTATATGTGCCCAGTAAGCAAGTGGTTAAATGAATCACGCCCCCTACCCGCCGATTTGAATTCCGCTGCCAGAAGTACACTACACCGCAACTTACGGCGCAAATTCTTCCTGGATTCGACTTAAAGCCAGGTAAGATACGGCGGCGTAGCGTATCTCTGATACGCTGCGCCTGTCCATTTCTATGTGGATCTGGCCCTGAATGTTTAGTTCTGTAAATTAAAATTTTGTAGGCTCGCCTATGAAATGTTTACTGTACATTTACCTCCATATATATACATATATATATTTTTGTTTACTTGATATCCTTGTTGTTCTCGCCCCACTCATCTATCATCATGTTCCCCACAAGTTTGAGACTACTTAACCACGTTTCATCAACTTTTAATTAATGGCAACCATGGCAGCATAGCAGTAGTATACAAAATGTTCCTAGAAATATAATTTTCTGCGTGTATGTGATGGCTCCTTGCTTCAGAACTGTCTTCACGGAGATTGAGGTAAAATGTCAAGAATCTCATCAATACCCTCAGGCCCCATACACACGAGAGGATTTATCCGCAGATACGGTCCAGCGGACCGTATCCGCGGATAAATCCTCTCTAAGATTTCAGAGGATTTCTATGCGATGGCGTGTACACACCATCGCATTGAAATCCGCGCTGAAATCCTCTGTCGATGACGTGTCGCGCCGTCGCCGCTATTATGACGCGGCGACGGGCGCGACGCTGTCATATAAGGAATTCCACGCATGCGTCAAATCATTACGGCGCGTGCGGGGAATCCCTTTAGAGGGATGGATCCGGTAAGTCTGTACAGACGAGCGGATCCATCCGTTGGAATGGATTCCAGCAGATGAATTTGTTGTGCATGTCAGCAAATATCCATCTGCTGGAAATCCATTCCAGGGGAGATTTATCTGCGGATAAATATCCGTTGGCGTGTACACACCATAGGATCTATCCGCAGAAACCCATTTGATGGGATTTATCTGCGGATAGATTCTATGGTGTGTATGGGGCCTCAGGCTTGAAAGGTACTACACTTGAGGTCTCAAGATTAATTCTTTGAAACACTTGGATTGATTTTGTCATTAAAAAACCTGCAATGTGTTTGTTAAAATCCAATCAATGTAAGGTTAAAATAAAAGCTGGGGACATCTTACTGTCCACAGACACTGTTTAACCTCACCCACAAAACCACTTTCTCATTTGGGTACTGTGAGTACAGAAATGATGTGGCATGTGTAGTTGATTTTGAGAAACTCCTCCATATTTTGTCACAATTCTCCTGTCCTGAGGCCCACAAAATTCATATTCTTGACCTAAAGCCTGTTACCCAAAATAAATAAATGTCCAGTCCAGTTGCATTTTAACTGCTTTACTGCAGAAATGTCACACGGCACAATTCTTAGGTTACAGGCACTTTGATGTATAATCAATAGTTCAGACTCACTAATAACAGTTCACGGTGCAGAACGCTCTCCTCTTTCTCATGACTTGCTATGCAGTGGTAACAAAAGTGCAGGACACTTAAAGGTCTCACAAAACAGTAAAGCCATCTTTTCCAGATGTTGCAGTCTATTCTCAAAGGTTATTACTCATTCATGGTGTCCTTCCTTTCGCACAAAGGAGAGGGGCCACTCTGAACCAAGCCATAGGACCTGCTATGATAAAGGGGGGTCATGGTCTCTTTGCCTTTCCCCAATGTGTCCTCACTCACCACCATGGCAATTCAGCCTTGCGGAGGGCACTTTAGTTTAGCTCCAGCACAGCACTACATTTCTGCTGATTCCGGGTGTCCTGCTCCTGTACCCCCAAGTGCACTGGGTCCCACCCACAGCTGACATATGAAAAGGTACTATCCCCACCAACTACATCACTAAAGAATGTATAACAATTACAAGATCTCTAACACCTGCAACAAGTAGGAGAATTGGGAAAGGTCCATTGCATAAGGATACATTTCCTGGCTTGGAACAAAGCTCCTAAAATCATCTCTCTTATATGGGTTTTGTGGCAGAGCGAGGCTCTGTCCCTATGGAAATGTTGTTGAAATGGACACATGGTCTGCATATAGCCAGGCTGCAGAGCGTAGATTTAAAACAGAGAAAGCTGCTCTGGCAGTTTTCTCCAGATCTTGCTATTTCTGAAAGGGGCTCTTTAGTTTGGAGATTCCTCAGAGATATGGGTGGGACGGGATCTCCAACCCTGTGTCCAGATCTTATAGATAGCCTGCAGGTTGTGTGCCCAAGTGCACACAGCCTATATAATGAGGGACTGGTCAGAGCAGAAGTGAGGGGAAGGTGGAGTTGGAACAGGACTGCTGCTGAGTGTCTCTGTGCGAAGACAGATGCTGTGTGCATCAAGAAGTTCAAAGCTGTGTGCGCCCAAGAAGCCTAAAGATGTGTGCATTAAGGGACTTCAAGCTGTGTGCGTTTAAGAAGCCCGAAGTTGTGTGCGTCCAAGACTGAGACTGGAAGAACTGGTGGTTTAAGGTACCAGTAATTATAGCAGCAGTGCTGTTGAAGAGTAGCCAGGTGGGCTGGTATTTTCATTTATTTTTGAATGTCATTTAAAACCCCAGCGTGGGATTCCTGAGTGAACTTTTCTTTTGTTTTTTTTTTCTCATTCAATAAACGTGGGCTACCACGCCCTTAACGATATGTGCCTGTTTGGTGTGGACTTCAGTACATCCCAGGATAAATACAAGAGGGTTGCCAGAGATATTTTTTTTAAATGCTGCATTGAGTGTGCTAACCACTGCTCCCCAACAGTGCACCAGTTTCGGACATCTGAACAGCATACTGTACCATGTTTCCCCGAAATTAAGCCCGGGTCTTATAATAATTTTTGCCACCAAAAACTTTATTTTTGAGGTAGGGCTTGCCATGCAATGTGCTGTCTTCTCTTCTCCTATCTGTCAGGAATCCCCAGTTTGAACATAATAATAGTTTTTGTAAAATCCTAGAATCATCTCTATTACAGGATTATATAATGTAAAAGGTGTGTGTAGCTATAATATAATTGTGCAAATACCTTCTTATAGTGCTGCTTGGCCCTTCCATGGCCCGCCGAGCTGCTAAAAAGGGTCTGAGATTTCACGCTGACACCCAGGAAAAGAGGAGAGAAGCAGAGATCAGCTGAGCGCCTGCAGAGAGAAAGGGACCCGAGGTCCCACACTGACACCCGGGAGAAGAGGAGAGAAGCAGAGATCAGCTGAGCCCTGCTCCGCACTTCCATGGCCCTCCCCCAGCGGTCTTCCCCGCTTTGAAAACTGCAGGGAGGGGGACAGAGATCCCCCGCTGACAGCCAGGAGAAGAGTTCAGCTTAGTGTCGCTGTACCAAAGGTATCTGATACTTGTATTACAGAAACCCACATGTTTAACATTATATACTACCGAGGGAGAGTGGATTCTAGCATTTACAAGCATTGGGCCAGATTCAAGAAGCAATTGCGCCCGTGTAACCATAGGTTACACGGCGCAATTGCTTACTTGCTCCGGCGTAGCGAATGCTCCTGATTCAGGAACATCGCTACGCCGACTGCAGCCTAAAATCTGCGCGGCATAAGGCTCTTATGCCACGCAGATTTTAGGCTGCATTCTTGCGTTGACCGCTAGGGGGCGCTCCCATTGTGATCAGCGTATAGTATGCAAATTGCATATTATCACCGATTCACAAAGTTGCGCGGGCCCTGCGTACGCAAGGTACGGAGTTTCCGTACCGACGTAACTTTCCTATGCCAGCGTTTCGTGGGCGTATATTTACGCTGGCCGCAAGGGGCGCTCCCATTGATTTCCTATTCAAATATGGAAATGAGGGAGATACGTCGATTCACAAACGTACTTGCGCCCGGCACATAATATACGCGGTTTACGTAAGTCGTACGTACGTTATTCCCCATGTATGAGGCCCAATCATGCTAAGGTATGGACCAGGGAACACAGCCGTCGTATTTTACGTCTTTTACGTAGTACATGAACAGGGCTGGGCATAGGTTACATTCACGTCGTAGGCAGTGATCCGTTGTATCTTAGGGAGTAGTTCCTACGTGATTCTGAGCATGCGCACTGGGATACGTCCACAGGACGGCGCATGCGCTGTTCGTTTTAAGTACTTGTATGGCACTCGGCCCATCATTTGCATGGGGTCACGCCTCATTAGCATGGCTCACGCCCACTTCCACCTGCAGTTTGGGAGGCAAGTGCTTGGTGAATTCGGTGCTTGCCTCTCTGCGCTACGTCGGCGTAGCGTATATATTAGATACGCTACGCCGGCATAAATATGCGCCAATGTATGTGAATCCGGGCCATACTGTTGCTTTTAGGAGACAAACAACAGTCCTTAGTTGCCGTGATGTGTCTTATTCAACAATTCAGATCCTTTTCAGGTTTCCAAAATAAATTGGAACGAATCTGATCTCCTCCCATTAGATAATAATAAAGATCCTCTTTTGGCTGAAGCTCATCCCTTTCAGATATATCCCTTTAAATATCTCAGGGTGATAGTATTTAAGAATGTGACAAATTACATACCTCGTAAACTTAAGCCATTAGTAGACCGACTTATGGATAAATGCTTACGTTATTGTAGATTGCCGCTTACAGTTTTTTTTGGAAGAGTAAACTTAATTAAAATTATTTGGGTCCCTCAATTAATATACATTTCTCATAATTCTCTGGTAAGGATTACATCTAGTTGGTTTCGAAAAATTGATACCCTGTTTCGGGAGAAACATCAATATCAAATTGACGATGTTGGATAGAGAGGTAGGAGGGTTGGCTGTAGCGAATGTTAAATATTATTTCCTGGCCTCTCAACTACAGCATCTGCTAGGATGGGATAAGATTCAAGAGTTTTACCCAATATAAGGGATATTGCTTACTGAATATAATAAATACCCACTCCAATCTCTCTTGGAAGCCAGACACCTGAATCAACCTTCTAATTTCTACACAGAAAAGTTATTAGACAAAGTATGGCAAACAATGAAAAAGGTATACAAGGTTTTACTGATTACACTCCCATATGGTATAATAGGGAATATGGGGAATTTAATAAGTTGAAGGGTTTTGAATTGTGGTATAATAAAAGGGTACGGTATATGGTACAATTGTTTGAAAATTATTTGATCAACTGTGTAGTGAATTTGACCTCCCAAGTCAGAGTTTTTTTCAGTACCTCCATTTGAGACATGCCATCCAGTCTCAAACTCGTGCATGTACGTACATTGCAATACAGCAGGTCCACTATTTTGTCTAGTGGTGATACAAAAAAAAAGGCCTTATTTCCCAATTTTATTCCACTCTTCACGCTAAGTTTCAAGCATTGGTGGTTCCGGCTAAAGAACAGTGGTCCAAAGATTTATCTGCAGCAAATGTCCAGTGAGAGATGGTGTTGTCTGCACTCTCACTGGTTAGTTTATCCCCACCCATAAACTTACACAGTTTTTTTTTTTTTTTTTGCAATCGGACATACCACACTCTAGAAAAACTGTTTGCCTGGCATCGTAGAGAGAATTTGCTTTGTCCTAAATTAGGGTTGTCCCGATACCACTTTTTTAGGACCGAGTACAAGTACCGATACTTTTTTTCATGTAGTCGCCGATACCGAATACCGATACTTTTTTTAAATGTCATGTGACAGTTTTCAAACCACAATACAGACTAAGGATATTTTCTTTAGAATTATGAAGAACTCTAACTCAAGACATTATAAAAGAATAAAAATGAGTAAAAATGAATAAAAATGTTTTATTTGCTTGTCACGCAGTAGTAAAAAACTCAAAGAATTTTCATAGAACATGTTGATAAATACAAAAAAAGTATTCTATTTAGGTATCGGGAGCATTTGCGCGAGTACGAGTACTCCCGCAAATACTCGGTATCGGTCCCGATACCGATACTAGTATCGGTATCTGGACAACCCTATCCTAAATGTAACAGTGGCTCTGCCACGCTAATACACATGATGTGGAGATATCCAAAGCCTCATAGACACTGGAAAGGGGTTCTGACTACTATAAGGTCTGTTTTTTCAGGTTACTTTAGCAGGTTGTCTTAAAAGAGGGGGAGACTGGCTTGTGTATTCTATACTGGAGGGTATTTGTGATGATCAGCCTGTTATTATTTAGTTTATGGCTGTATGAAATATATGTGGGATTTAGAAGCTACCAATTGTGCTTTTTTTTTGCTTTGTTTTGTTTTAGTGTTTAGTTTATTCATATTGAATTTTCTCTTTGTTCTTGTATAAGAGTGATTTTAGATGATACTTGGATAAGTACATTTCTGAAAGGTTTATAATTATATTGACATTTAACTGTAACTTAGAGACTGGATTGTACAAGTGTTGGTCAAAGAAATATCTAAAAACGAATAAAAAAGATTGCAGATAAAAAAACATATACTGTATACGCTTTTAAAAGCATACAATTTGTATAGTAGGTCCCAGATACACAGAGTCATCATCCAGCTCCTCTATGTAAATCTGGGAAGAGAGCTGGGAAAAGTCATAGAATACCCTTTTCCTTGGAACGTTGCAGATGTTCTAGTGCTTTACATGGCTGTTTGTTTTTCCAAAGAACTTTCCTAAAATGATATTAAATAACCTGAAAATGTTAAAGGATCATATCAGTAGGGCATTATGAAGTGGATATAGCAGCTGGGGCATCATTATCATTTATGGCATGCTCTGGTTTTGTCCTAAACCTTTGGATTAAGAGTTTTATGTTAAGTTGGGTATTTATGGAGATATCTCTTGTAATATGTATGTCAAAATATTTATCGACATAGAAGGAATGTAACAATGTATTTACCTATGTTAGTCTTCTAATGCCGCATACACACGATTGGAATTTCCGACAACAAATGTTAGCTTTTGGTCGGATATTCCTATGTGCTCCATCGGACATTTGCTTTCAGAATTTCCAACAACAAATGTTTGAGAGCTGGTTCTCAATTTTTCCGACAACAAAAGTTCTTGCCGGAAATTCCGAAGCACAAAAATCCTACGCATGCTCGGAGTTAATTTGACGCATGCTCGGAATCATTGAACTTAATTTTGCTCGGCTCGTCGTAGTGTTGTACGTGACTGCGTTCTTGATGTTCGGAATTTCCACGGTTTTGTTGTCGGAATGTCCGATCGTGTGTACACGGCATTAGATGTTTCCCACTGATGCTCCGGGGTATGAATGACATGTGAAAATAAATCATCATTGTAATCCTTAAACAGTAAGAAAACTTTATTTCACTGTCATTAGTTTAGTTTTTTGAAATATTCGAAAAGTCATTGTGGCTCAAACATTTGATTGAAATATTCAATCAGATTTCCTTATCTTTGCCATTAACATTCTGATACCCATTGCATTGTACCCTTTAGAGATTTATTAACACACAGCTAAAAGAAAAACTAAACAAATTGCCAATTAGCAACAATATTTGGACCACAGTCTGATACCAGGTTACCCTATTGCCTTTATGTTATGTAAACATGCCAAATTTGCAAGGATACATGTGATTTTAAAACATAGGGATTCTGCCCTTGTTTCTTTCTGGTTTCAGCCATGAAAAAATCTTCTGTCCATAAAGACTCTATTCTCTCTGATTTCTCCTCCGCTGCAGTTTCATCTTCTGTTCCAAAATCCTTTCTCAGTAACACTACCTGCTACTGTCATCACATTTGTTACCGGTAACAGGATCTGCTCTACCTACACTTTCTATACATTCTTCTCTGTTTGCACTCCCCTCTAAACTCACACAACATGTCTCTAATATTGACATAAAGTTTCTCTCCAAAAAATATTTTTCACCCCTTCTCAAATCCCAGTTGTCCTCTCTCCACTTTGCTTTTCACAAACTGTAGACACCTTGGGGCGGGGCGGATCGTAATTTTATTCCGGCGTAGCGTAGTAACGCTACGCCGCTGCAAATTTGAGAGGCAAGTGCTGTATTCACAAAGCACTTGCCTCTAAAGTTACCGCGGCGTAGCGTCAGTCTGCCGGCGTAAGGGCGCGGAATTCAAATATTAAAGATGTGGGCTTGTTTTATGTTAATTTTACTTGACCCAACGTAAATGACGTTTTTTCTGAACGGCGCATTCGACGTCTGTGGGGGTATCCCAGTGCGCATGCTCGAAATTAACCCGCAACAAGCCAATGCTTACGATGTGAACGTCATTCTACGCAAAGCCCTATTCGCGAACGACTTACGCAAACAACGTAAAATTTTCAAATTTCGATGCGGGAAAGACGTCCATACTTAACATAGGATACGCCTCATATAGCAGGGGTAACTATACGCCGAAAAAAGCCTTACGGAAACGGCGTAAAAAAAATGCGCCGGCCGGACGTACGTTCGTGGATCGCCGTATCTAGCTAATTTGCATACTCGACGCGGAAATCGACAGAAACGCCACCTGGCGGTCAGCGTAAATATGCACCTTAGATCAGACGACGTACTAAGACATACGCCAGTCGGATCTAGCACAGCTTCAGGCGTATCTTGTTTTGTGGATACAAAACAAAGATACGCTGGAGCAAACTAGAAGTTACGCGGCGTATCAATAGATACACCAGCGTAACTTCTTTGTGAATCTGCCTCATTGACATTTTTACCATCTGTCTTTTCTGAAATATGTTCCATGCACAACAAAACCACATTGCTTTCCAGGATAAGGATCAAGTCCACCTTTCAGTTTTTTAGGCAGGCCCGATCAGACCATCCATTGTCCTATATTGTGAGGGGATTATAAACAATATCCATTTATACCCGCCAATATCTTATCCAATCCTATCCACTAAAAACAGACAGATGGGGGACACGTACTCCATCTGTCTGGCAGATCGGATGACAGTCAGATGAAATTGCACAGGCGGTCTGTTTACATCTGACTGCCCATACAGAAGAGCAGGCTGTGTCCATGTCCACTCTGCATAAGTGGAGTTGACACAAACCTGTCATATGCCTGCTCAGTGGACAGATACCCCACTAAGTAGGCAGATCTGCTGGTGGTCCACCCATCTGAAAGAGTTGTTAACCTCATATTTATACTGCTTACTGAATGTGATGTTCCCTCTGTGTCACCAGGATAAGATGGGAGGCAAAATTCTCATATGACAGATCTTCCCCAGAGCCACTGAAGGTGCAGTTTATGTGCTGCAGAGATCACCAGAGTATGAACTCCAGGGATTATATAAAATGTGTATATAGGTTGCTCTGAATTGCAGACTGGGCAGATAACTGTCATAATTGGAGATAAAATTCAGACAAAGATAAATTCAATTGAAGATAAAATTCAAACTGCATGGGATCTTCACACACTTTAAGACAGTAGTCAGAAGAGAAAAATGATCTCTAATAACAAGATAAAACAAAAGAGAGACCTCTGAGTGCCATATGTTTAAAGCGTTTAATATCCCAAAGGGTTTAAAAACACTTACAAGATCAAAGTTAACGGAGCTCAAGTCATCATGAGTAGGTAGGGAGGTGATCCAGCATCAAGTTTTGTCCCAGTATGTATCTCTGGAGTTCCCAGGAGTAATCCAGTCAGCAGTTTGAATCCCATGGATGCCAGCAGAGGGAAACCGCTGCTATGAGAATGCCAATAGTGCGGCTGCACAGCCAGGGACAGCTTGGACCACAAATCCCGGAAGTAAGGTCAACGGTTAGGGGACCAAAAACCAGCACGGACCGCAACCAGAATTTAGATCATCAACATGGAATGCACTTCGGAACTACTGATTGGTTCCTTCTTCACACCAATAACAGGGGATTAGGAAAGCAAAGCTCTTTATGGTCTGTGGGCGGGAGTGAAACAGGAAAGAGAACAATATTAATAGCCCAGGATTGTGATATAATCACCACAAATGATGATACAAATAGTCATGCAGAATTGTACAAAGGCGCACATTGAGTGAAGGAGACAAGACAGAAACCAAAAAACAAAAAACAGGCTCCAATTTGTCTATGGCAATGGACATGTGGGTGTAAGCTCTACGTTAACACCCATATTACATGATTAAACACATACGGTTACAGCTATAGAGATACAGATGTACAGATATGGATGATGAGCATTCATAGGTATTATGTATATAATAGAATGAAATAAAATTAAATAATAATGAAAAAATAGAAAAAAAATTATAATAGAAAAAAAATGTAACTATAAAAAAATCTCTATGTATGTATGTATGTATGTATGTATGTATGTATGTATGTATGTATGTATGTGTGTGTGTATATATATATATATATATATATATATATATATATATATATATATATATATATATATATATATATATATATATATATTGTAAGAGGTTTGCTCGGTAGCGGGGTGTGTGACCCCCTGGATGGGTTCACTACACACTGAATTTATACAGACAGGCAGTAGAAGATGGTTGAAAACAAAGATTTTGGTTTATTCTTCCATCTTGCTGGAAACAAGTGCAAGCATCCAAACAGCATAAACAAAATCAAACATAAAATAAACCCTGGCCACTTGGGGCGTTTACCTTCACCACACAGGAACCTATCTAGGGAGTCTGGCACAGCCTAGTGCTGGGCAGACACTGCAGGTCATACAGCAGAAAAACAATAGTCTTTTGATTTTTATCACACAGAAAAATCAATCCTCCTCACCTCCTCAGAAGACTATCAGTACACTGCTCTCCTTCCTCAGAAAGCATCAGGATGCAGCAAATCAGTGGTAATCCTCTGGATTACTTATATAGGCCTAAATTGCCTCATTCTGAACAGCTGAAGTCTTCCAACGCCCTTAGACCTTTTCTGGCTACATTTGCAGCCAACGCCTAATAACAATTGGTGTATTGTCTAAACAAGGCAGAAATGTATATATATATATATATATATATATATATATATATATATATATATATATATATATATATATATATATATATTGTGACAGGAAGTCAGGTAAATCTGTGGGTGTTGTCACAGACGGGACATACATTTCTGCCTTGTTTAGACAATACACCAATTGTTATTAGGCGTCGGCTGCAAATGTAGCCAGAAAAGGCTAAAGGCCGTTGGAAGACTCCAGCTGTTCAGAATGCTGGTAATTGCGAAATGGCCATGGCGATTTCCTCAACAGAGAGGTGCCTCCAGTTCTTTTATGCCCCTCGGCCCATAGGGAGGGAACAGAAATATGAGCTAGGTATTCAGTTAGTTGGGAGTCAGTTTAGTCCACTTTGGAGGAGTATAGGTCCCTGTAGAAGTCTAGAAAGGTCTCCATAATATCCCTAGGATTGTAACTGATCTGGCCCTGAGTAGTCAAGATGCATGGAATAGAGATGGGGGAGTGTTCAGGCCTAGTTAAGTAAGCTAAGATGCGCCCAGCCTTGTTACCATGTTCAAATGATTTCTGGGTAATGTGTAACAAGCGTTTTTGTGTAAGGTCTAATAAACAGAGCTCATATTCCCTGCGACACTGTAGCCAGGTAATCCGTGTATCGGGAGTAGGGTTGGTGGCAAAGGCAGATTCTGCTGATACAATAACTGTCTCCAATTCCTCAGTACATTGTTGTGTATTTTTACGTAAAATACCAGTAATTGACATAAAAGTACCCCTCAACGTGGTCTTAAAGGCCTTCCATTCTATTAGCGGTCCCACTGTGCCAAAGTTCTTGTCCCAATAACCAACAATACCCTTCTTGCACTCCCCCTGTACCATTTCATCCTCCAGCCAATGTGAATTAAAGCGCCACATATCAGGTCAACACCTGAAAGAAGAAGAAGATCCACAGACAGGGGTCTGATAAACCCCTAGGAAAGTATGACACAGCAGAGACAACTGGGAGAACATACTTCGTAACAAATGCCAGATCTATACGAGACATGATGTGTAAAGATTCCAAATGGTAGGAATATTGGCATACATCCTGATGTTTCCAATGCCATATCTCAGTGAGCCCATAGACCCGAGCCTATTCATTAAATGAGGTAAAAAATCTACCACCACACCCCAAGCGGTCCATTGCCAGGTTCATTACAGCGTTAAAGTCTCCCACATAGAGCAGGGGGCCTGGAGGTCTGGATAAAAGCATAAGTGACAATTTGGTTAGCCCATCTGTGGAAAAAGGAGGGGGGATATAAACAAACATTCATCAAGGTGAGCGTCACAGAGGCAATTTGTGTTATAAGCACAATAAACCTCCCATCGGGATATAATTTGATCTGTAAAATCTCTGCAGAGAGAGATTTGGCCAACCTATGCCAATGCCTAAAACAAAACAGGAAAAAAATACAACAAGGAAGAGACCATTTTATATGGTTTTTAGTGAGGAAATGGAAAATGCAAAGAACATTCAGGCTTTGGAGATGTGATGTTATGGAACACAATTTTCAGAGACAGCCTCAGTAAAAGTATTATTTGGCAACACATACCGGTATATAACTGTGGATTTGATATTTTATCTTTTTGCTCAGTTTTGCTAACAGTCAACAGCATCCAAATCCACTATTATTTGAATCATCCAAAAAAAAAGGGCTTTTCGTAATGAAGTTTTAGCAGTAACGTATTTTTACTGCCTCCGTGGCAAAAATAGAGACCTGAACAGATCTAAATACACAGTGGGAAGCTACTGGAGAAGAAATTCTTTGTGTGGGTAAAAATGGCCAGTGGCACCACCATTTAATGGCATAATTTGTAAGCTATCTTTTTTAGTAGCACTTTGCTGCATCATTTTAGAAATTGTCCAACAGCAAGGCAATAAGTGTGTCAGCCTTCAAATACTGATGCACAAATTTGACTGGCAGCAAGTCAGACTGACATAATTAAAAAAAGTCCCAGGCAACCCTGTGTAAAAATTTCTCAGCGACAGCACAATTTTGCATGAACAAGAACAGACCTAACCAGTCTGTGCCTAACTCTTTGGTGCATTTTTGCAGTTTGCAGAAACGCACTACAGTCCATTTAACATTTGTTTCCCATGGTTTCCTATGGTATAAGTTCACATCTATGCGTTTTGCAGCCGGCACGTTTTTGGAAAGGGTTGGTGACTTTTTTCCGCGTTTTGCATTTAATAGACTTCAATGGAAGTCTATTAGTGGTTGGCAGAGTCTGGGGGCAGGGGTCTTACCGAAATTTGGAATCCCCCCATGTGAATGGGTATCGGTTACATTGTATCCCTACCCATTTACCTCAAAAAGCAGTGAAATTAAAAAAAAAAAAAAAGTATTTAAAAAAAAAAACATCTGAGCTGTCTTCTCCAGCCAGCGTCTCTCCCGGGGCCATCTTTACTCCGAGTTGTCTTCTCCCATCGCCGTCTCCCAGTGCCGTCTTCTGCCGCCACTGTCTGTCTTGCCGTCGTCTTCTCCCCGAGCCGTCTCATCCCGCTGCTGTCTCTTTCCAGTGCTGTCTTCTTCCCAAGATTTTTTTCTTCCTCGCCACCCGTTACCCGGTAAAAAAAACGCCCTTCTTCTGTGGCTGTCTTCCTCTGTTGTGTTGTTGCCTGCTGTGTGCCATCCCTTATATAGCCATGGGACGTGGTCATCCGACGACATCACCCGGAGAGCCCACCCCTAGTGATGTTACATATATGAGATGCCACACAGCAGGCGACAACACAATGGAGGAAGACAACTATAAAAGCAGATTTTTTTTTTCCGGGTAACCGGCAGCGAGGAAGAAGACAGGTCGGGGAGGAGACAGCAGTGGTAGAGTAAACGACTCTTGGTGAAAACAGTGGCAGGAGAGACAACAGCAGGAGAAGATGGCACCGGGAGAGACAGTGGCGGGAGAAGATGGCTCGGGGAGAAGACTGCACCGGGAAACTTGGTGGCGTTAGAGATGGCGGCGGGAGAAGGTGGCTCGGGGAAAGGATGCAAGCGGGAGAGACAAGAGACTTGTCAAAACCGGCTCTTGTTTTTATTTTACATTTCACTGCTTTTTGAGGTGAATGGGTAGGGGTACGATGTACCAGATACCCATTCACATAGGGGGGCTGGGATCTGGGGGTCCTCTTGTTAAAGGGGGGCTTCAAGATTCCTTAAAGACCCCCACCCACAGACCCCAACAACCACTGGCCAGGGTTGTTGGGCAGAGTCCCCCCAAAACACCCATCCCCCCATGTTGAGGGCATGCAGCCTGGTATGCTTCAGGAGGGGGCGCTCGCTCATCCCCTCCCTTTCCTGACCTGCTGGTTGGCATGCTCGCATTAGGGTCTGGCATGGATAGTGGGGGGGATCCCCCACCATCCATACTATACCTGAAGGGCCTGGTATAGAGCTGGTGGGGCCACACTTTTTTTCTTGATTTTCCTTGCCGGCAATATCGTTTTTTTACATTCAGCTGTCAGTGGAGAACCCAACTTACAGCTGATGACTCAACGGTTGTTAAGGATGCAGCAACCAGCTTCTCGGACCCTCCTGAGCAACCAGCTATATACAGTGTGTTTAAAAAAAAAAAAAAAATATGCAAAATGTATGTAAACTACATGCAAAAACGCATTAAATAATGAGGGTTTAAAAACACAAAATGCACTGTAAAAACCTGCCTGGAAAATGCATCAAGTGCAACTGCATAAATGTGAACCTAGACTGAGTGTTACAGTAACTACTTTTATAGGGATGGAGACACTGGGGTAGATTCAGATAGAATTTACGCCGGCGTATCCATAGATACGCTGCGTAAATTCAAATCTGCGCCGGCGTATCTACTTTCTGTATTCAGAAAGCTAGATACGCCGACATTAGCCTAAGATACGACTGGCATAAGTCTTTTATGCCGTTGTATCTTAGGGTGCATTCTCACGCTGGCCGCTAGGTGGCGCTCCCGTAGTTTTCAGCTTAGAGTATGCAAATTACCTACTTACGCCGATTCACAAACGTACGTGCACCCGGCGGTAGTTTTTTACGTCGTTTGCGTAAGTCGTTTTCGTTGCAACGTTGCTCCTGCTATTAGGAGGCGCAGCCAATGTTAAGTATGGACGTCTTTCCTGCGTCGAAATTTGAAAATTTTACGTTGTTTGCGTAACTCGTCCATGAATGGGGCTGGACGCCATTTACGTTCACGTCGAAACAAATGACGTCCTTGCGACGTCATTTAGCGCAATGCACGTCGGGAAATTTTAGGGACGGCATACGCAGTACGTTCGGCGCGGGAACGCGCCTAATTTAAATGATCCACGCCCCCTACCCGGATCATTTGAATTAGGCGGGCTTGCGCCGGGGGATTTACGCTACGCCGCCGCAACTTTACAGGCAAGTGCTTTGTGAATCAAGCACTTGCCCGTAAAACTTGCGGCGGCATAACGTAAATGTCATACCTTACGCCGCCGCAGATTTGCCAGATTCTACGTGAATCTGGGCCACTGATTTTATCTGGTTAGTTAGAATGAGCTTAGACCCTCACATTCAGGAATCAATCAGGAATGGAGAATGCATTGATCACCAAGAGGGTATTATTGTTTGTTCCTCAATAAAACTGTTACCATTTAAGACAGCGTTGCATTATTTTGTGTCTTTTAAATTGTATCTGCCTAGAGATTAGCTATAATGGCCATATAGAAATCTGAATAACCCATGGAAATTATCATATTTTATCTTTCATATTTTATTTTTACCTTTCTTTGCAGTCAATGCAAACCTGACAAAGCAAATGCATGGTGACCTAGAACAACCACAAACATTATACTTCACGGTGCATTAAATATTCTTGTTTAAATTAGCCAAGTGTTGGCTAGTAAAATGTATTAGTAGTATATATTTTACATGAAGTTCTAGTTTAAGGCACTTAGCCAACTATCAGGGGATTATACTTTTTACATTTAGCTGTATTGATGATGTGCAACTTAAAATAAAAGAAGCCTAAAAACTAGAGGTCTGAGCAGAAAATTGTTTCTGATTTTCTGATTTCTAAATGCGTCAAATGTGAGTTACTAACATGGATACACAAAACATGTATGCAACTAATGTGATGCACAACTTTAGCGACTGATCTCATATCTATACAGCTTATATAGATATTCGCATTTACTTACCTTCCACGTGAGGACTACAGTTAGCCAAGAAAATGCCCATTTAAGAGACATTTGACAGATTTGAACATGGAAATGTAGGCCGCACCTATCCCTCCTTCAATACCCAATTTGTCTTTAATAAATAAAAACACTCACGACGTACACGGAATATAATTGGCCGAGGCACGTTTATTGGTGTAAACTGTAAATAACTTAAATCCATTCAATCATTTTATTAGTTCATAAAATTCTCACTTGTAAATAATAAATATAAACAGCTCAGTCTTCAGGACTCAAGCAATACCGTATATCAAAACAAAAAATCCCCCCTTTTAACTTTGAAGGGTGACAAAACCACATAAAGTGCCTTTGACAAGGGTGGGGGGGGGGGATGGGGAGCTTGTTGCTGTCATCTGACCAGCTGTGAGGAGGTCCCATACGGAGGACCCCTTTATATAGCCTTGCCACTTCCAGAATGTTCCCTCTGGTCATGTGACCTTTTGAACCTTCGGCCCTGTACACACGAGCGGATATCCGCTGAAAACGGACAGCGGACATTTCTGCTCCGGATTTTGATCTGATGGGCTGTACACACCATCAGATCAAAATCCCCGCGGAAAACATACGCGGTGACGTGGCCGCGCCATCACAGCGACGATGACGCGGCGACGTGCGTGACCCTGGAAGGTAAATACTTTGACGCATGCGTCGAATCACTTCGACGCATGCGAGGGATGGGGATCGCTTGGACTTATCCGGTGAGTCTGTACAGACGACCAGATCAGTCCAACGGACAGGTTTACAGCGGATAGATTTCTTAGCATGCTAAGAAATTTTTATCCGCTTGAAAACCGGTCGGCTGGACAAATGTCTGCCGAAAAATGTCTGCTAGGCCGTACACACGACCGGATTTGTCTGCTGGAACTGATCCGTGGATAAATCCCAACGGACAGATCCGGTCATGTGTACGGGGCCTTCCTGGTTGAATAATGACATTCCCTACCTATACTCCAGTGTTACCTGACCCTATTTTCCTGCCTGACCTACTGTACATTTTTCCTAAAAAGACATTACTTTTTTTTTAAATAAATAAATATCATAGCTGTCCCGGGGACAGCCACATATCCATGCTGTTCAGGCCATATTATTTAGCTCTCTCAGTCCGATCTTTGATCATATTATTAATCAGAGCCATCATGTTTCATCAGTCAGGTATAGTGATATTCATCTCATATATATATATTGACAGATAAGTATCAACATAGAAAACGTAACCACTTTTAGTGCCCGTTCACACTACCGCGACTTGGGATCCGAATTGTGTCGCCCCAAGTCGCGCGACATGAGAAATTACATGGAGTTAATGGGAGCCGTCTTAATGTACACTACTGAAGTCGCTTCGACTTCAGAAAAGGTTCCTGTACTACTTCAAGGCAACTTCTAGGCGACTTGTACCCATTGATTTCAATGGAAGTTGCCTCCAAAGTCAGATCACTGTCTTAACTGAAGCAACTTTACAGGAAGAGAAAATTGTTTTCCCAGGCAAACCCCTCCCTTCCACAGAGCGGATTATTGTTTAAATTGGCCACTGGCAAAGTTGCCTGTCCTGCAGGCGACTTGAAGTCACACTGAAGTCGCGCTGAAGTCATCTCACAAAGTCGCGCTGGAAGTCGTGTTGCCCCTGTGTGAACTGGCACTTATATAGGCACATGTAAACAGTAAGTTGCCACTGCTAAACAGACAAAGATATCTACAGTAAATTATGATCCTCTGCCTTATTTTACATGATTTACTCTTAATGATTTTTCTACATAAACATAATTTGGTTTAACTTACATATCTCTATATTTTAGGTTTGCTTGATGTCAAAGTAAAATAACAAGGCGATAAATTTTAACAAGAAAAAAGAAACATTGTTAAATTCTGTTACTTTTGATCTCGAGTTTGTGACAGCTTTAAAGGATTTATCAGTGTCCTCTGTCTTTGTCCTTTTTCACTTGTCAAAAACGGTTTTCCTTTTTCTGTAGCAGCCATGACAACGTGATAATTGTACTATTGCAGCAATTAATTTTTTGTAGCTATAAAAGCAATTAGCTTAAACAAAATGAATTACAGTAAATATGAACTGAGCCAAAATAGTCAAATGATTACTTGTACAGTCAAACAAAAAAATAGCGAAAAACGACAGGCTTTACATTAGACACAGACAAGGCACGGTGGACATTTGTTTCCATTACTCACTACTGCAAAAATTATAGGTTTTTCAAGTAAATGCTACTCTAGCTAATAACCATCCCTACTATTGTATGCTTAGAAAGCTCTTTCCTCAATTACTCCCATAACACAGAGTTGTTCCGTGATCGGGATAGAAATGGTATATTTTATAACGGTGAGTGACAGATACATTCAGTCTAGTTAACCAGACACCACATTCAATCTCTAGATTTATGGGGCTCAGGCCTGTTTTCTAATATGCTAGTATATAAAAAAAAATGTTATGCCTTTCCTCCAAATATAGAAATCCTCTATTCTTAAATATGTCAAGTAAATAAAACCACCAAGGATATTGCCTTTGTAGGGCAAAGTGACAGTGTGAGAGAGAGAGAGAGAGAGAAAGAGAGACTTGTAAAGCGCAACACATGCGAACTGAATCGCCTCTGGGCGCTGTATCCATTTCATGGGTAAGGAACCACCTTGACCTCAGAAGAGATGGGTTTTAATCTTTCTCCTGAAGGCCAAGTGGTCCGACTCCAGTCGGATGGTGGTTGGTAGTGCATTCCACAGGCGAGGTCTCTGGACTGCAAATCTTCGATTTCCTTTGGGCTTGTATCTGGCCTTGGGTATCTGGAGGAGGTTTTGATTGGTGGATCGCAGAATGCGATTGGGGTTATGGGCTTTTATTTTTTCGCATAGATATTGGGGGGCGTTGCCTTGAATACACTTATGTATTAGGCAGAGTGCCTTGAAAGTGATTCTGTCTTTTACTGGCAACCAATGAAGGGATCTCAGTGAAGGTGAGATTGATTCCCATGTTTTTTTTCCCAGTCACTAGTCGAGCGGCCGTATTTTGAACGACTTGCAGACGAGTGATTTGGTATTTGGGGAGTCCTAGATAGAGGGCATTTGCGTAGTCGAGTCTGGAATTGATGATTGTTCCCACCACGACTGCAATGTTCTCTTTCGGGATAAAGGGCGTGAGTCTGCGTAGTAGGCGCAGCAGATGGTGGGATCCGCTGACTACTGACCCTATTTTTGCATCCATTGTCATGTAGGTATCGAAAATGACTCCGAGACTTTTGACTTTGGTGCTAGGGGTGATAGTTTAACCCAGAATCGGTGGGGGAGTCCATGTTGACGCAGGGTGATTTTTCCGGTTAGCGTGAAACAGAAGAAGTTCTGTTTTCGAACCATTGAGTTTAAGATAACTTTTTGTGATCCAGTTATCTATTAGAGTGAGGCATTTCTCTAGTCCAAGAGAATGATCCTTTTTGTTGCAGATGCGGAAATACAGTTGTGTGTCGTCTGCATAGGAGTGGTAAAGTAACTTCTGGTTACTGATGATTTCAAAGAGAGGGCGAAGATAGATATTAAACAATACGGGCGATAAGGGAGATCCCTGAGGGACTCCGCATGACACCGTACGTTTTTCAGAAGTGAAAGACCCCAGTTTCACTATTTGTGATCGGTTTTCCAAGAAGGAGGAGAACCAGGGTAAAACACATTCAGCGACTCCGGCTACTTCAGCTAGCCTAGCCAGTAGTAGTCCGTGGTCTACAGTGTCAAAAGCCGCGCTTAGGTCCAGCAGTATCAGGAGACAAGATTCTCCTTCGTCTGCGGCCTCTAGAGCATCATCCCATATTTTGAGCAGCGCCGTTTCTGTTCCGTGACCCGGACGGAAGCCTGATTGAAACGGATCGAGTAATTTATGGGTGTCTAAATGCAGTTGCAGCTGTTGTACAATTACTTTCTCCATTACCTTGGAGAAGACATTTAGAGCTGTTATGGGCCTCCGGTTGTTTGGGTCTTTGGGGTCGAGGGTAGTTTTTTTTAGAATTGGTTTTATTGTACCTTGTTTTAGCAAGGTGGGCACCATGCCCTCCTTGAATGATTGGTTAATGAGCTGCGTGATAGCTGGTGCCAGTATATCGGCACTTTCTTTCAGCAGTTCAGTGGGGATGATATCATTGGGTGCTGTGCTATTACGCAGAGTCCCGATGATGTTTTTAGTGGCATTGATGGAAATGGGTTTTAGAGTGAATTTTGGTGATTGCGGCGGATTTATGTGGGTATTAGGTTTGTGATTTAGGGGGGAATTGGTGACGGTTCCATTTTGCTGAATACTTTCACGGATTTTTTTAATTTTATTCATGAAATAATCCGATAACTCGTTGCAAAATTCTTGTGAATCAGAATTGGGGGCCTCTAAACAAGCTGGATTCATAGTCTGAGTGACCAGCTTGAAGAGTTCTCGGGGGCGGTTAAGGGCATTTGCGATGATGTTGGAAAAATTATTTTTTTGGCCGTGAAGATTTCTTTGTGATATTTCTTTGTTATTATCTTGTAAATGGTGTGGTTTTTATCTGAAGAGCACTTTTTCCACGCAGCTTCTGCTCTTCTACGCTCTTGCTTTAGCAACGTCAGCTGGTCATTAAACCAGCTGGAGTTGTTTTTCCGGATGCAAGTTTTGCGTTTTGGTGCTACTAAGTCAGCTGACTGTAGTAGCGCCTTGTTGATGGCGTCAAGTGTTTCTGTGGCTGTTTGTTTTTGTTGGGTTGTTTTTATTTTGTTCCCTAGTGTTGTTTTGAAGAGTTCCAAGTGGAGCTTCTTCTGAGATCTAGTCCAGTGAGTTGTCACCGGTTTTGTCGTTTTTTTTGGGCTGGCATTTTTGGTGATTGTGAATTTGATGGCATGGTGATCGGTCCATGGTTGTGGCTCATTTCCCAGGACGTCACTTTCCAAATCTTGTTTGAAAATGAGATCGAGCGTATGGCCTGAGGCATGAGTGGGGCCTTGTATTAGTTGCTGCAGACCTAATCCTTCCAGATGGTCGATGCAGGCGTCGGCTACGGGGTCCAGCGAGGAGTTGGCCCAGAGGTTGAAATCCCCAAGCACCAAAAGGTGTTTGATGTTTAGGGTATATGTGGAGATGAATTCCGTCAATGACGTGAGAAGGTGCGTTTTTGGGCCTGGTGGTCTAAAGCAAAGTAGCATATGGACCGTATCTTGGGGATTTGTTTGCAGCTGCAGAGTGAGGGTTTCCATGAATGGAAGCGAGTTTTGAAGGACTGGTTTGGTGATCGAGAGGTGAGTCTTATGGATCACCGCCAGGCCCCCCCCTCTTTGCTCCACTCTGTTTTGCATTTGAATGCGATAATTTGCTGGCACCAATTCTGTTAGAATGGTGTTGCAGTCGGCTGTCAGCCAGCTTTCTGTGATGAAGAGGCAGTCTAGATCGTGTTGAAGGATGAAATCATAGATTTCTTGTCGGTGTTTTACTGCCGATCTTGTGTTGACCAAAGCGCATATTATGCGCTTGGGCTGGGGTACCTGCGCATAGTTTTTGACTGTAGATCGTTGATTGATTCTCAACAGTCGCTCATTCCTTAGAGCTTTTTTGGTGACAACTGGGAGTATAGAGGAAAATGGTTTTAGTTCCCGGATGGTTTCTGCAGAGTATTTTAGGTAATCTATGGTCGCAGAAAAAAAACGCAGGGAAGTAATGTTGATTGGGGGGGGTCTTATATGGTGATGGGTGGAAGACTGTCCAAGTGAGCCGTCACTCGTTGAGTCTTCTCTCCCCGATTGGTCCAAACCCTTATACACAGTGATGGCCCTCCCATAGGGGGTGCAGTGTTGTCCCCCCCCCCCCCCCAAAGCTACTTATTTAAAAAAAAAATACTGGCCCATTAAGTGTGTGCGGAACGCTGGACACATAGGTTTATTGGAAGAATGACATTCTGCAATCACTGGAAAAAAAATGTCCCTTTAAATGTGTACAGGGCACCAGACACACACCTCCTATGGGACGTATGACGTGTTTGTTTGCAATCACATGATTGCAAACAAGGGGGACTCTGATGGGGACACCTGCTGTAAAGGGGGACTCTAATGGGAACATCTGCTGTAAAGGGGGACTCTAATGGTGACATATTCTGTAAAGGGGGCTCTGATGGTGACATCCAGGGCCATCTTAATGCAAGGGCACTCCTGGGCACTGTCCAGGGGCCCCAGGTACATGGGGGGCCCCATAATAATCTTGCATTACATCATACTTGCCAACTGTCCCGGATTTCCTGAAACCGTCATGCTTTTTACTAAACTGTCCCGATATGGCCGTGTCCCTGTACTGTGCCCTTCTGCATTCCCCCTGTACTGTGCCCTTCTGCATCCCCCCTGTACTGTGTTCTTTGTGTTGACTAGTCTTTGATTTATGGAATGTTTTCCTTCTGTAAAATCAATTTTATTGAAAGTACTAATGAATATATGTTTAATTTTATCAACTATTTATACTTTATTTCGTGAAAGTAGGTGTGTAAATTGGGACAAGCTGGGGGGGGCCCCAGTGCATTTCTTTGCCCAGGGGCCCATGGTGCTATTAAGATGGCCATGGTGACATCTGCTGCAAAGGGGGACTCTGATGGTGACATCTGATGTAAAGGGACTCTGATGGTGACATCTGCTGTAAATGGGGACTCTGGTGGGGACACCTGCTGTAAAGGGGGGCTCTGATGGGGACTTCTGCTGTAAAGGGAGACTCTGATGAGGACATTGGCTGTAAAGGTTGCTCTGATAGGGACATCTGATGTAAAGGGGGGCTCTGATGGGGACTTCTGTTGTAAAGGGAGACTCTGATGAGGACATCGGCTGTAAAGGGGGCTCTGATAGGGACATCTGATGTAAAGGGGGACTCTGATGGTGACATCTGATGTAAAGGGGGGCTCTGATGGTGACATCTGATGTAAAGGGGGGCTCTGATGGGCACATATGATGTAAAGGGGGATGCTGATGGGGACATCTGTTATAAAGGGGGACTCTGATTGGGTAAACTGATGTAAAAGGGGGCTCTGATGAGGACACATCATGTGAAGTGGTTTTATTTTATTTTACTTGAAATGTGGATGTGATTGACCTACGGTGACAGGCACAGTGAGGCTGCAATTGATGGGCACAGTGAGGCTGCAAATGATTGGCACAGTGAGGCTGTATATGATGGGCACATTGAGGCTGCACCTGATGGGCACAATGAGTCTGCGTTTGATGGACACAGTGAGGCTGCATTTGATGGGCACAGTTTTATTTTTCAGTAATGATACATATTCACCTAATAAATGGTTAGTTACAGTCCTGCATTACTAACAGTTACATTTTCCAGTTTGTTTGCGTCCTCCAAAAAAATTTGAGCATCAGCCACCACTGCTTATACAACCACTCAACTTACCAGTGATCCTTCTCTACTCTTACCTCCATGCAGTAGTCCAAATACCTAGCACTTCAAGGTATGGAAGTGGATAGGACTTATTGCCTGTGACAGTATTCATGTCTAGCAACAGCACATATAAAATACTGTACAAAGCACATTCCAATGTTACATTACTTAAAGTAGAGGTAAACAAAACTGATAAATATCATATAAACAGCCTTCATTAAAATAATTCCTTGTGATCCTGACATGAAAGTCCTTGTTGACACACTTATGCCACGTACACACCATCACTTAATGTGATGAAAAAAAACGACACTTTCTGTGAAGTAAAAAATGACGTTTTTGAAACTTCAATTTTCAAAGACGAAGTTGCCTACACACCATCGTTTTCTCACAATGATCTTGCAAAGTGAGGTTACGTTCCACCACGTTTTACCATTGAAGCTTGCTTCATAAGTAGCTTCTGGGCATGCGTGGATGAAAAAACGTCTTAGAAAACGACGTTTTTTGCTACACACGGTCAATTTCTGTGAAGTAAAAAGTGCACTTTTGAAAAACGACACATAAAATTGAAGCATGCTTCAATTTTTTTTGGTCGTTTTTTACAAGACATAAAACGACGTTTTGCCCCACACACAGTCAATTAAAGTGACGTTTTTAAAAACGTCATTTTTTTTCATCACATAAAGTGATGGTGTGTACGCGGCATTACTGTTGTACATTGACAAAGCTCTATTTCTGTCTCTCCATTTTGCCTTTTGTTGCCACATGCAACACAGATGGAGACTTCCACTGACTGTGTTGACACACATTGTGCTGCCATGGTCTACTGCTGTCACTATTAGGAAATCGGTCTAATGCAATGACGTGTGGCCAATGTTGGAGTTCAATCAAAGTAGACAAAAAGTTGTTAAAACAAACTGCAGGAGATCAGCAGTACTGGAATGCAAAACAGTTTTAATAAAAAGGTACTTTGTATCACTCAGGGCCGGGTGATACAGTGAGCGGCTATGGCCGCCGGCTGTATCACAGGAGTGCACCCTCAAGAATTTATCACCATGTGAGCTCACTCGCATGAAGGTGATGAGTTCTTGCAAGGGAGAGCCAAGACAGCCGCCGAGGGACCCCAGAAGACCAGGTTCAGGGCCGCTCTGTGCAAAATGAGCTGCACAGTGGAGGTAAGTATAACATGTTTGTTATTAAAAAATTACCTTTACATACACCCTTTAACCTCTTCTCTACCGAGTCATAGTAAAATGACGTCGGCAGGGACCTTTCGTCCTTCAGACTGGACGTCATATGACGTCCTTGCTATCCCGGCCGCTAGGGGCACGCGCGCGCCCCCGCTGCATTGCTCGGGACTCGGTGCGCGTGCCTGGCGGCCGCAATTTCCGCCGGGCACCCGCAATTGCCCGCAATGATGGCAGGACCATGGATCTGTGTGTGTAAACACAGAGATCCATGTCCTGTCAGCGGTGAGGAGACTGATGTGTGTTCCCAGTACAGAGGAACACACATCGATCTCGTCCCCTTGTGAGTCCCCCTCCCCCTACAGTTAGAACACACTTTGGGGAACATATTTACCCCTTCAGCGCCCCCTAGTGTTAACCCCTTCCCTGCGAGTCACATTTACACAGTAATCAGTGCAGTTTTATAGCACTAAATCGCTGTGTAAATGTGAATGGTCCCAAAAATGTGTCAAAAGTGTCCGATATGTCCGCCGCAAAGTCATGGTCACAATAAAAATCGCAGATCGCCACCATTATATAGTAAAAAAAAATAAAAATGCCATAATTCTATTCCCTATTTTGTAGACGCTAGAACTTTTGCGCAAACCGATCAAATACGCTTATTGCGATTTTTTTTTTTTTTTACCAAAAATATGTAGAAGAATACGTGTCGGTCTAAACTAAGGAAAAAAACGTTTTTTTTTTTTAAATTATATTTATTAAATCAAAAAGTAAAATATATTGGCCCGGATTCACAGACATTGGCGCATATTTATGCCGCCGTAGCGTATCTTCTTTACGCTACGCCGACGCAGCGCAGAGAGGCAAGCACAGAATTCACAAAGCACTTGCTACTAAATCTGCGCTGGGTTTCTTAGGCGCAAGTCGTCGTAAGTGGAAGTGGGCGTGAGCCATGCAAATGAGGCGTGACCCCATGCAAATGATAGGCCGAGCGCCAGACAGATACGAATAACGAACGGCGCATGCGCTGTCCCGTGGACGCATCCCAGTGTGCATGCTCAGAATCATGTCGGAACAACTGCCTAAGATACGACGGATCACTGCCTACGGCGTGAACGTAACCTACGCCCAGCCATATTCACGTCCAACGTAAACTACGTAAGATACGACAGCTTGTGTTCCCTGGTCCATACCTTTGCATGGGTTGCGCCTCATCTACTTACGCAAACTGCGTATATTATGCGCCGGGCGCAAGTACGATCGTGGATCGACGTATCTCCCTCATTTCCATATTTGAATAGAAAATCAATTGGAGCGCCACTTGCGACCAGCATAAATATGCGCCCACGATACGACGGCGTAGGCAAGTTACGTCGGTGAGATGAAGCCTATTTTTAGGCGTATCTCTGTTTGTGGGCACGGCACACAGAGACGACGGCGCATATTTGCACTTACGCGGCGTATCTCGAGATACATCAGCGCAAGTGCTTTGTGAATCCGGGCCATTGTGTTTTTTTCAAAATTGTCGCTCTTCTTTTGTTTATAGCGCAAAAAATAAAAACCGCATAGGTGATCAAATACCATCAAAAGAAAGCTCTATTTGTGGGGAAAAAAAGGGCATCAATTTTGTTTGGGAGCCACGTCGCACGATCGCGCAATTGTCATTCAAATTGCGACAGCGCTGAAAACTAAAAATTGGTCTGGGCAGGAAGGGGGTGAAAATGCCCTGTATTGAAGTAGTTAAGTCAAAACCCAGCAAACGTACTGTAATTATATCACATGCACTGTGCTTCTCAGCACAGAAAAGTGAACTAACCTAATAATCATTGTCCCTCCTGATTCATTTTTTTATTCTTACTGTTTGAAAACAAAGTGAGTAAAAGATAAATGTTGTTCCATCTGCTTCCAGGGTTCTTCCCAGTAATATCATTTTAGAAAATATCATTCATTGGTATTATGCCCAGTCACATTAAAAGGCGCCCATATACGGTAAATTCTACATATGTAAGTTATCTGCAGAAAAATACTTTTTTATCTGCTCAGGTGAAGTTTGGGATGGATTGATCATGTGACCTGTTTATGGTTTCTATGGTGCCTGTGTATGGCTTTAGAAAACCATTATCAGTGTTACCTACACATTAAGAATGATCAGTATGTGCTTGAACTGCTTATAGTTACATATATAGTTACATAGTGGGTGAGGTTGAAAAAAGACACAAGTCCATCACTTCCACATCCTTGGTTTCAGCGAGGAGCATCCTATCTCTGCCATTTTTATTATCACTATGGATGAAGAACTAGCACTCCAGACACTAATAATGGGATGCCTTGGGGAACCAAATCTGCAGGTGTATGGGCAGTCTAAGAAATATAACTTGCCATAAAAATCGTTTTTTCTGTATGTCATCTGTCAGGGAGAGCTTTCTAAGTTTACCATGCATTATGATAGTGCCTGTGCAACAAATTGGCAGATATTGGTGAAAGGAATTATACACTCTGACGAATTTGCACTGGTTAAGAAGGCCACCACTGCAACACGCCGAATAAGGGGGAGAGCAAATGACATGTGAAACAGGCTTGTGTGATCATGAGTTCTCTGGCATTAATGAGGAAGTAAATAGTTTTTATAAACAAATGAAAACAACAAAAGAGGAGGGGCTGAATATAAAGCACACATATCTTAACCTTACATAGTATTTCCTTGTCACAAATTTTAGACCGTTAGCATGTAAGCAGAAATAGCCTGTGTCTTCATAAGAGAGGAATTAGTCCAGGAAATGGCTCACCACAGCTTTAACTGCCAGAATCTTAGTTCTATGAAAACTCGAGTTCAAGTTTTGCTATAGTGAAACTCATACATACACAGTTTCATATATTCTTAGTCTGCAATGCACTGCACACTGCATTTTGCACCCTGATTGGGCAAAGTTTGTCTAATCAGGGTGCAGTATAAGCTGGCTGTTAAGGAGCGGGGTCGGGAAGCCAGCTGCAGCATCCTTAACAACTAATGAGTCATCAGTTATCAATCAGTTTTCCCACTGACAGCTGAGTGAAAAAATTAATGCTGCTAAAAAAAAAGTAAAACAAAAAACAGAGTGGGGTCCCCCCAAAATCCATACCAGAACCTTATCCGAGCATGCAGCCTGGCAGGTCAGGAAAGTGGGGACGAGCAAGCACCCCCCTCTTAAACCATACCAGGCCACATGCCCTCAACATTGGGGGTGTGTGCTTTGGAGCAGGGGGGCTGCTCCCCCTCCCCAAAGCACAGTGTCCCCATGTTACATAGTAGGTAGTTACATAGTAGGTAAGGTTGAATAAAGGTAGTCCATCCAGTTCAACCTGTGTAGGTGCACGTGTGTCAGTGTCTAAAATTATTTTTCATATCCCTGTCTCTTGAAAAACATCAATACTTCCGCTGCCACCACCAATTGTGGAAGAGAGTTCCACATCCTTTTTGCCCTGACAGTGAAAATCCCCTGTGCAGTTTGAGGTTAAACCGCTTCTCCTCCAATCTCATTGTGTGGCCCCATGTCCACTTACACTCCTTGAGACCGAATTGTTTTTTCCTATGCTGGGATCACCATTGAGGTATTTGTAAATCGCTATCATATCATATCTCCTCTCAAGCATCTTTTCACCAGGGGGAATAAAGTTAGTGCATTCCTCATAATTGAGGTCTTCCAGTCCCCTTATTAGTTTTGTGTTACCTAGAGGTGAGGGGGTATGGTTGAAATGCATGGGCCATCATCCCTAATAGAAATACGCAAGTAAAATCCACCAATATAATGGGATTTTATAGCGCCCAAATAAAAAAGGTAAAGTCATGTATGAACATAAATTTACCCTTTCGTCTTCCAGGACAGCCATGAGATATAGCTCCTCCCTCCGGGACAGGAAACACATTCACCCCCAATTAGAAAAGGCGATCCTCCAGGCCTCCTCCTCAGTTTTTTGTGTTTCCTGCCGGACAGGAAGGAGCACATTGGGAACGTTTGTTGTTTTTTAAAGAGATACTGAACCTACCTTTTTTTCCCGGCAGCACTCCTCTGGCCCTAGGGGTAGAGAGCGTAGCTGTACTCACCTCCGCCGGGAGCTCGGCGAGAGTCAGACCCCGTTGATGGAGGAGCTCTGTCCCCTAGGCTGCAGCATCCTTTGGATCGGTAAGGCGAGAGACGCCAGCAGGCCGCGTGCGGTGGTGGTTTCACTTCCAGGATCACCAGCTGGAGGCGGAGCTCCTGCGTTCCAAGGACCGGAAGTGTCGTATTCCCCGGCGGAAGCGCGTCATCAGGGGGCGCTCGGAAACATCGTTCCTGTTTCAAAAAAAGGGCGCGGAGGTGCAGTAGGGGAACCCGGCGCCGGTGTATGTTCAGAGCGCTGAACGAGGGACACCACAAACCATGGACGCAGCAGTGGCTCATTTGGATCCAGGTTCAACAGGCTACGGTGCCTCTCAGGTAAGCTTGGTGACAGCACATGGCTTACTCTGGGGGGCGGGGGTCTTACTAGGCCCAAGTACCCCCCTTTGGTGGTGAACCTGTTGGTGGAGGGTTGGCACTGTTCTAGGAACCTTCACAGTGGTGAATAGTGTTTGGCCGGGTTGTAATGAGGTCCATTGTTCTGTTCTTTTTAACAGGTTAAGGCCCATGACAAAACTCAAAACCAGCCTCCTAGAAAGAAATGTGCCGTGTGTGGGACAAAGCTAAGTTCTAACTGGGAAAAGCCTTTAAGTCCTGAGTGTGTCAATAGTTTGGTTAAAGATAATGCAGTAACCACTTGTCACCAGATTTTGTCATCCGTAAAGGATGAGATTGCATCCACTTTTCAGTCATTTAAAGGTCTGATGGATAGGGTGCAGGGTCCGTCTTCGTCCCTACCTAGGGCCTCTAGTGCTCTTTCCTTACCTCAGGTTCAGGAGGAAGAAGAGTGTAGGGAGAGGACTCCCAGATCAGTTGCTTCCTCCCAGGAAGGCTCAGCATCTGATTCAGAAGGAGAAGAGGATTCCTCCAGGGTGTCTAGATACAAGTTATCATTGGACGATGTTGGGGATCTTCTAAATGCTATCTATGATACTTTAGAGATCCCAGAAGAACAGATTCAGCTCTCAAAGCATGACCTTATGTATCAAGGAAATGCTAACAGAACCAGAGTTTTTCCGGTTCATAAATCTTTAATCGATACGATTCTGCGAGAATGGGAACAACCTGAGAAAAGACCGTTCTTTTCCGGTAGCCTTAAAAGGAGGTTCCCGTTTGAAGCGGATGTGTCGCATCCCTGGAACAAGGTTCCTAAGTTGGATGCCCCTTTGGCCAAGGTGTCAAGAAAAACCGATCTGACCTTTGACGATCTGGGTTCCCTTAGGGATCCAATGGACAAGAGGGGGGATCTGTTGTTGAAAAGAGTGGGAACCTCTTCTATAGGTTTAAAGCCAGCTCTCGCTGCTACTTGTGTGGCTAGGAAATTGGAGTGTTGGCTCACTCAGTTACAAGCACACATCTTAGCAGGTACCTCCAGGCAGGAGCTTCTGAAATCCTTTCCGCTTTTATTTAAAGCGGTAGGATTCCTAGCAGACGCCTCAGAGGAATCAGTAAAGTTAGGTGCCAGGTCAGCAGCGCTGGTTAATGCAGCCAGAAGATCTGTATGGCTGAAGACTTGGGCTGGTGATGCCGCCTCAAAATTGAAATTGTGTGGATTGCCGTTTTCAGGAGACCACCTCTTCGGATCCGGCCTCCAGGAGGCGTTGGAGCGAACTCAAGACAGGAAAAAAACTTTTCCTGAGAAGAAGAAAAAGACAGAAGGAAAGTTTTTTTTCGAGGCTTTAAGTACCAAAACCAGAAGAAGGAAGGCCAACCCAAGAAACATTGGGCAGGTCAGAAGGGTCGTGGAAAAGGAGGAATCTTATTCAATCCTCCTCAATCCACCCCAAAGCCCCAGTGACTCCTGTGTCCCCGTGGGTGGAAGGTTGGGGCAGTTCCTCCCACAATGGACCAAGGCAACCTCAAGCCCGTTCATATTAGATCTGATAAAGAACGGATACAAGCTGGAGTTGACGTCACTGCTTCACTTGAGCTTCATGGTTACTCAGCCACCCAGGGACAAAGCAAAAGCAGAGGCTCTGTTCCTGTCTCTGGGAGAGTTGGTAGATCAAAGAGTCCTAATTCAGGTTCCCCAGGAGGAACAAGGACAGGGAGTATATTCCCATGTCTTTATCGTAAGAAAACCATCTGGGAAATTCAGGATGATTTTGAACCTCCGGCCCCTGAACAAATTTGTAAAGTACAAAAAGTTCAGGATGGAGTCGATTTTTACGGTAACAAGATGTCTGTTCCCAGGGTGTTACATGGCGACCCTGGATCTCAGGGATGCTTACCTGCATATTCCCATACATCCAGATTATCAAAGATTCCTCAGGGTGGCAGTAAGGGTGGATGCAAGGATCCACACTTCCAGTTCCAAGCCCTCCCCTTTGGGCTATCCTCATCCCCGAGAATCTTTACGAAGGTTCTAGCAGAGGCTCTTGCTCCTCTAAGAGACAAAGCTATCACAGTGATCCCATATCTGGACGATCTACTGTTTGTTGCAGGATCAGTTCAACAGCTAGAGAAGGATCTGCAGATAGCACAGGATTTTCTCTCCTCACTCGGATGGATTATCAACCGGGACAAGTCACAGTTGATTCCATCCCAGGAGGTTGTGTACCTAGGGTACAAGATCTCTACGGTAGAGAGAAAAATGTATCTCCCCGAAGAGAAGATTACCAAGGTGAATCAAGCGGTAGCCCAGTTACAGACCAATCAGTTGACTTCGGTCAGAGAAGTGATGAGGGTGCTGGGATTCATGACATCTTGTTTCCCAGCAGTTCCTTGGGCAAGATTTCACCAACGTCCATTACAGGAACTTATGCTTCGTCTCTGGAGTGGCCAATGCCAGGACTTAGAGGTACAGATCCTAATCTCGGACAGAGTAAAAAGGACATTGTGGTGGTGGCGAGCACACCACAATCTGAGCAAGGGTCTAGATTGGACCTTCCCTGTGGAAGTAGTAGTAACTACAGACGCCAGTGCTTGGGGTGGGGAGCCCACCTGGAAGAGGCAGTAGCAGTCCATTGGAAGCAGGTCGCTCTTCAAACCAAAGAGAGCTCTTAGTGATTCTAAGAACGATCGAGTCGTTTCAGGGAAGGTTATTAGGAAGGCACCTGCAAGTTCGCACAGACAACGCGGCGGCTGTCGCGTACTTGAACAAGCAGGGAGGGACAAGAAGTCCTGCTCTTCAGGAGATATCCAGCAAGATCCTCTCCTGGGCGGAGACCAACTTGTCTTCGCTAACAGCGGTCCACCTAAAGGGCACTCAAAATTCTCTGGCAGATTACTTAAGTTGCCAGCCAGTGAGACAGGACGAGTGGTCCCTAGACGAGGAGGTGTTCTCTCAGATAACACAGAGATGGGGTCTTCGGGAAGTAGATCTTTTTGCCTCCGAAAAGAACAGGAAAGTAACCCAATTCTTTTCAATACATCCAAGAGACCAGGCCTTGAGGATAGATGCCTTTTCCGGTCCTTGGAGGTTCAACATCTGCTACGCTTTCCCTCCAGTGAGGTTGATTGCAGCAGTACTTTCGGACAGAAGAAACAGACCTAATTTTGATCACGCCTTTTTGGCCAAAGAGACCCTGGTTTGCAATTTTGAAGAAACTGAGCGTTCTCCCCCCATTTCAACTTCCAATCCAGAGGGATTTGATTTTGCAGGGTCCAATTCTGCACCCGCAGGTAGACAGACTAAACCTAACTGCGTGGTATCTGAGGAACAGTTGTTATGGGCACAGGGTTTCTCAGAAAGGGTCATAAGGACCTTGTTACAGTGCAGGCAACCAGTTACGAGAGCAATTTATGCAAAGTACTGGAAGAAATTTTGTTCATGGTTGAAAGAACAGGGTTTAGATCAACCAGGGATTCCAGCTATCTTAGACTTCTTGCAAGCTGGGGTGGAATTAGGGCAGGTGGCAGCTCTTAGCATTTTCTTACAGTTTTCCCTACAGCAGAATACATTTGTTAAAAGTTTTTTCAAAGCATTGTCGAGATCTAGGCCAGTGAGAGTAACAGCCTGTCCTTCTTGGGATCTTTCTTTGGTGCTCAAGGCACTTTCAGAGAGTCCATTTGAACCTCTGGAGGAATCCATCCTTAAATGGGTTACGCTTAAGACAGTGCTTTTGGTGGCAGTCACTTCAGCCAGACGGGTGAGTGAGCTTCAGGCTCTTTCCATTAAAGAGCCATTTTTGTTGATTTTTGAGGATAGAATTATTTTGAAAACAGATCCCAGTTTTCTCCCAAAAGTTGCATCCGCATTTCACAGGACACAGGACATTGTCCTACCATCTTTTTGTTCCACCTCAAGCTCAGAGGTAGCATCCCCAAATTCATTAGATGTTAGGAGATGCCTTTTAATTTATTTAGAAGCTTCCAAGGTTTTTAGGAAGTCTGATTCTCTTTTTGTGAATTTTTCGGGGAGTAAGAAGGGACAGAAAGCGTCTAAATCTTCCATTGCTAGATGGATCAGGATGGCAATAGGAAAGACTTATGAGTTACAGGGCATACAGGCCCCGTTTGTTAAGGCACACTCAACTAGAGCTGTTTCAAGTTCATGGGCAGAGAGGGCCGGTGCCTCACCAGAAGAGATTTGCAAGGCGGCAACGTGGACAAGTTATACTACTATCGCCTGGATTTGATGTCTAAGAAGGATCAGGCATTTGGCAGAAGGGTCCTCCATACAGTAACCCCACCCTGATAAGTAAGTTTCTTGTCAATCATCTCATGGCTGTCCTGGAAGACGAAAGGGTAAAACCGGAGTTAGGCTTACCGGTAACTCTTTTTCCAGGAGTCTTCCAGGACAGCCTGGCTTCCCACCCGGTGTTTATATTATTAACTGGAAGTGGATGTGTGTACTGACGGTGTGTTAGTAATTTGTGTCTTTCAGAGCCTTCAGGAATTCTTGGTAGTACTGAGGAGGAGGCCTGGAGGACCGCCTTTTCTAATTGGGGGTGAATGTGTTTCCTGTCCCGGAGGGAGGAGCTATATCTCATGGCTGTCCTGGAAGACTCCTGGAAAAAGAGTTACCGGTAAGCCTAACTCCGGTTTTTACAAAAAATTATATCAAATGTATTATTACATTTAAAAAAAACTGACATACAACTGACATACGACAAGAAAGATAAAAAAAACCATAGGTACATAACAAAGATGCGTAAAGTCTAACCAAAGTTTTATAAAGTGGTAGGATTATCATTTTATCTCTGGAGTATACTGTATCCCTTTTTTTATGCATGCTAATATTCTGTCGGCTTTGGTAGCTGCATGCTATTGCTCAGTCTGTCTTCAACTAGGACCCCTAGATCTTTCTCTATGCTTGATTCCCCCAGCCGTTCTCCCCTAGTGAGTAGTTTGCATTTGTTTTTTGCCCCCAAGTGCATTACTTTACATTTCTCCACATTAAACCTCATTTGCAATGTATTTGCCCATTCCATTAATTTGTTCAGGTCTTTCTGTAAAATGTCTATATCCTGATGTGAAGTTATTGCCCTGCTTAAATTTGTGTCATCCGCAAAAACTGAGATTGAGCTATTTATCCCATGGCAGGTGGCTGTGGGGGTCTGCAGGCAGGGGGCTTATCAGAATCTGGAAGCCCACTTTAACAAGGGGGCCCCCAGATCCCTCCCCCCATGTGAATGAGTATGGGGTACTTAGTACCCCTACCCATTCACCAAAAAAGTGTCAAATAGTAATAAAAACCCACACACAGTTTTTCACAATTCCTTTATTAAAAAATAAAAAAAAGTGTCCCTTAATGTAAATCCATCATCAAAAATGCTCTCACCGCCATGAAGGCTGGCTGCCTACTGCAGGCTAAGCCGTTTGACAGTTCATTAATAGGTAAGGGGCAAGGCCACCTGGCTACATCACCTGGTGATACCACCCCCTTCTGATATCACGGACTGGTGCATGCTGGTTGACGATGGATCTACATCAGTGGACACTGTTTTTTATTTTTTTTATAAAGGAAATGTCAAAAACTGTGTGTTTGTTTTTATTACTTTTTGACACTTTTTTTGGTGAATGGTTAGGGGTACTATGTACCCCATACTCATTCACATAGCGGGTCGGTATCTGGGGTCTCCTTGTTAAAAGAGGGTTTTCGGATACCGATAGGTCAGTACCTGGACCCCCTTTTTATTCCACAATTACTTGCAAATAAGCATTCAAAATGGGCACGTTTGATTTTTCCAGTTCAGTTCCCATAGCCTTCAACAGGGTTCACCATTCAGGTTAGAACTTTTCCCCTGTTGGGGTGTTCTGCTGCAAACCGAACAGAGGGGTGTTCGGCCCATCTCTATTCAGAGCATTGTCTATGAAAGGGAGTTATTGAGTGATAAGGGAATAAATTGTCGAAAAATTATTTGTAGCAAGTTCTGCCCAATAATTAGACCTAATTGGAAAGTGGTCATGGGAATTAAAAAGTTGGTCCTCAAATAAGAAAAAGAAGATTGTTTCTACTCCTCTGGTTATTGATGTTCAGGAACCATTGGCTAAACAGGTGCCTGGGTGATTTGGAGGTTGAAGTGGAGGTAAATTTAACTTTTTGAAACAATAAAACCTTAACAAGCCAAAAAACAGCAGTATACCGGTAGCTGAATGATTGCTCTTGACAATGGATCCTCCTATAGGAGAGGCTGTACAGCAGGGGTGCCCAACCTTTTGAGGAGCGAAGGCCAATTAAGCAACTTGGTAACCGGTCACGGGCCACATTGACTGGAGTGGGTGGATGGCATGTCCGTGTCTGCTCTGCATATGCCCACTATACTCTTTTTTTTTTTTGCGGATCGGATTGGAGGTAGGACACAAGTCGGTTTATGTCTGCCACTCCTTAGAGGTAAATAGAGGGTCCAATTGGCCGGACTGTCGGTCTGATAGTGTGAACAGCTGCTTTCACACTGATGCGAATATCGGTGACACCACCCCTTGTGATGTCAATGACTCGGCATGCCCTCAGTCAATGACGTCACAAGCGAGCAGGTTCACAGGTGACATTACCAGGTGGCCCCTGCCCCTTAGTTATTAAAGAGCAGGATCTGGGGTTTGCCTTGTTAAAAGGGGACTTCCAGATTCCAATAAGCCCCCTGCCCGCAGACCCCCACAACCACCAGCCAGGGCTGTGGGGAAGAGGCCCTTGTCCTTGAATTATTTTTCCCATCATGGGTGTGAGTGGGGGCCCATGTCAAGTTTTGCCTAAGGCCTCACAAAGCCTAGAGCCGCCTCTGCTATCACATACCTGGTGGAGACTGGGTAGCTCAAGAAGAACCAAAGCCATAAGAGTAGCAAATATCTTCCTTTTCTAATTTGAGGTTTAACTCATGACCACTTTCTAAATTCTCCCACCCTACTCTCCTGAATGTGGAGACAGAGAGTGAAGGGCACAGAATGGCATGAGTGACGAGGGATGGATAGGTACTGAAGCCAGGTGAGTGGAGCTGGAAACTGCTGATTACTGGGCAGAGCCTGGACACAAGAGCAACGTGGTACACAACCAGGAAGAGGAAGGGTCTGAGGAGCAAGCTGGGATTGGCAACAGCTAAGCAGAGGGGTAGCAGAATCAATAGGCAAAGTGAGATCCATCTTTTAAGTTCACTGATTCACTGACAAACTGAATCCAGGGCAGTTTGGTTCATCACTATTAATCTTTTCTTATCTAGAGATGCAGTTCAACAATGAGCTCCGGGTTCGGTCCAAATTTTTGCTGTTGCCGTGTTTTCCTGCTGAGACGGTTAATGTAGGCAGGGTGTACATGAAGGATTAGGACAGGGATATGCAATTAGCGGACCTCCAGCTGTTGCAGAACTACAAGTCCCATGAGGCATAGCAAGATACTGACAGCCACAAGCATGACATCCAGAGGCAGAGGCATGATGGGACTTGTAGTTGTGCAACAGCTGGAGGTCCGCTAATTGCATATCCCTGGATTAGGAGATCAGGAAGGATATTATTTTTCCACTGATTTAGCAAACTGGTTAATGCTTTAGGCTAGGTTTACACTGCTGCAATCAGATTTTGATCTGACTTTCAGTGCTGTTATGTAGTGCAACTTGGATACTATTTGAATGTGGTTTGCATCTTTTATGGGACCAATATCACGCCAAAGTGGTACAGGAACCTTTCCCAAAATCATGCTGTGTTGAGTTGCTTTGATGTGCATGGGCACCATTGAAAACAATGGGCCAGATTATTAGAGGAGATACGACGGCGTATCTCCAGATACGACGGCGTATCTCCAGATACGCCGTCGTATCTCTGCGTCCGGCCGGTCGTATCTATGCGCCTGATTCTTAGAATCAGTTACGCATAGATATCTATTAGATCCGACAGGCGTAAGTCTCTTACGCCGTCGGATCGTAACTGCAATTTTACGCTGGCCGCTAGGGGCGTGTACGCTGATTTACGCGTTGAAATATGTAAATCAGCTAGATACGCGAATTCACGAACGTACGCCCAGCCGACACAGTAAAGTTACGCCGTTTACGTTAGTCTTTTCCCGGTGTATTGTTACCCCTGCTATATGGTGACGTAAGTGCGGCGTACCAATGTTAAGTATGGCCGTCGTTCCCGCGTCGAAATTTGAAAAAGTTACGTCGTTTGCGTAAGTCGTCCGTGAATGGGGCTGGACGTCATTTACGTTCACGTCGAAACCAATGACGTCATTGCGGCGTACTTTGGAGCAATGCACACTGGGACAGCGCATGCAACCGTTCGGGAAAAACGTCAATCACGTCGGGTCACAGTACATTTACATGAAACACGCCCCCTGATCCAAATTTGAATTAGGCAGGTTTACGCCTGCCGATTTACGCTACGCCGCCGCAACTTACGGAGCAAGTGCTTTGAGAATACAGCACTTGCCCGTCTAAGTTGCGGAGGCATAACGTAAATCGAATATGTTACGCCCGGGCAAAGTTACGCGGATCTACCTGAATCTGGCCCAACCGTTGTGTGATTCTATGCAACTCAAGCCTTATAAGGATTAGTTTTGCCTTTCTCTGGATCAGCTGTAGCATACAGTTTTGTTAAAAAAAAAAAAATCTATTTATTTGTGTGTTTGTTTTATTCTATTGGTTGAACTAGATGGACTTTTCTTTTTTCAGCCTAATTATGTAACTCTAAGTATGTGTTGCAGTAACACACATTTACAATTGTAGCATTGTGATGAGCTTTGTTGCTGGAAATGCTACAGATAATATTTTTCATGATAATATCAGTTGCCTGGATGAATTTAAATAGGATCGTGTTTTGGGTGCAGCTGTGTATACATCTCTTAAAATTATTTGATAAGTATTTGCTATTTACATTGTTGCATTATTAAATGATCACAGATAAGAGCCTTGCTTGCTATTGCACTCTTTTTATTACCACTGCAAAGCTGTATGTTAAGGCAAAGGTCTATATTATTTGTCATAAATCAACATGCTAGGAAATGTGTTTTTTTTTTTCTAATGGTTGTTTTGTTCATGTTAAGGGCAGGGTGTACAAGAAGAAAAGTGCCAACATAGAATAGATTAAGTCCATATTTCGTTCAATTCAGATTTTATTTTTATTTTTTTACCATAAATGCAATGCTTCTTGGGGGTTCAAATTGTCAAATAAAAAATAAAATAATCATCACAAGAAAGAAGTGTCCTTTGTGCTGCTGCCTGAGGCTTGGTTGAATTGTCAGTCCTCTGTTCAATTCCCAGATTCAAATATATCCTTCATTACCCAGAGATCCCCTGATGCCCAGAAGCTGCCTACCACTTACAATTTTAAAAAGAATCTAAGCATTAAAGCGGTTGTATACCCCACTTTCACATTTTTGCCTACTGATAAGACTTACATAGTTAAATAGTTAGATAGTAGGTGAGGTTGAAAAAAGACACATGTCCATCAAGTCCAACCTATGTGTGTGATTATAGGTCAGTATAACCTTGTATATCCCTGTATGTTGCGGTCATTCAGGTGCTTATATAGTAGTTTTTTAAACCACAGCCTGTGGAACGGAATTCCACATCATTTCTGCTCTTACAGTAAAGAACCCTCTATGCAGTTTCAAGGTTAAACCTCTTTTCTTCTAATTTTAGTGAGTGGCCACGTGTCTTATTAACCACTTCCCGCCCGGTCAATAGACAATTGACGTCCGGGAAGTGGTTCTGTTATCCTAACATGCCAGCGCGTGCCCGTGGGGGAGCGCAGCGCGGCGATCAGTGATGCGGGGTGTCAGTCTGACACCCTGCATCTCCGATCTCGGTAAAGAGCCTCCGGCAGAGGCTCTTTACCACGTGATCAGCTGTGTCCAATCACGGCTGATCACGATGCAAGCAAGAAGAGCAGTTGATCGGCTCTTCCTCACTCGCATCTGACAGACGCGAATAGAGGAGAGACGATCGGTGGCTCTCCTGACAGGGGGGATTTGCGCTGATTGTTTATTAGCGCAGCCCCCCCACGGATGCCCACACTGGACCACCAGGGAAGCCCAAAGCATATGGATGGTCAGATAAATCCCACATGGCCATCCATATATGCAAATTGATGCCAAATATGTGCCAATCAGTGCCCACAAATGGGCACTAATTGGCACCATTGTAAAAGGCCTTAAATCTTTGATGCCCAGCAATGCCACCCATCAGTGTCATCAGTGCCATGCATCAGTGTCCATCAGTGCCACCTATGAGTGACCATCAGTGCCCATCCATGCCACCTATCAGTACACCCATAAGTACCCATCAGTGCCACCATAAGTACCCATCAGTGCTGCCTATTGGTGCCCATCAGTACGCCTATGAGTGCCCATTAGTGCCACATACCAGTGCCTATCAGTGCCACCTATCAGTGTCCATCACCAGTGCCCATCAGTGCCACCTCATCGGTGCCACCTCATCAGTGCCACCTCATCAGTGCCCATCGGTGCTACCTTATCAGTGCCCACTGTTCAGCTTCCAACCAGCAAGTCTGGCGAGTCTTACCTGTAGGTAAATTTAATATCTCCTAAACCTTCACGGTTTAGGAGATATTCACCTTGCATGCAGCCGCTGACTTGGGATGAGCCGAACACCCCCAGTCGGTTCGCACCAGAACCTGCAAACAGACCAAAAGTTTGTGTGAACTTGAGAACCCCATTAAAGTCTATGGGACGCGAACATTTGAAATCTAAAGTGCTAATTTTAAAGGCTAATATGCAAGTTATTGTCCTAAAAAGTGTTTGGGGACACGGATCCTGCCCCTGGGGACATGTATCAATGCAAATTTTTTTTATTTTAACTGCAGTTTTTCCGGGAGCAGTGATTTTAAATGACTTTTTATCCTTCAGAAATGCTGCTTTACAGGCATACTTTACACACCCCTAGGTATGAAATTTAAAGGAATATTTCACTTTTATTGTTTCGCTTTAAGCATTATTAAAATCACTGCTCCCGAAAAAACGGACGTTTTTTTTTTACTTTTTTTGCCTTGATACATGTCCCCTGGGGCAGGACCCAGGTCCCCAAACACTTTTTATTTAACTATTATATAACTATTTTACTTGCATATACGCCTTTAAAATTAGCACTTTAGATTTCTCCCATAGACTTTTCCAGGGTGTTCTGTGGCTTTTCGAATTTGCCGCGAACACCTCAAATTGTTCGCTGTTCAGTGAACAGGCAATGTTCGAGTCGAACATGAGTCAGTGAGCGATGAAGGTCCGACCGATGCTGCCAGAAAATCAGAGCTCCTTGCAGGAAAGACATCATCAGCTCTGGACACACACAGCGCCTGGATCCGCGAACCCGGGAAAAAACGCAAAGGCAAAATCTCATCTTCCTCAGCAGTGACTGGGACTCTGGAGGCAATGCCAGTACTTCGCTCTAAGGTAAGTATTTCATAATGAGCTAGTATGCAGTGCATACTAGCTCATTATGTCTTTGTCTTACTGTTTTTTTTTTTTTTTTGCTGGCATACAACCGCTTTAAATTGGTACAGATCTTTACCTCAAGATTCAAGCACCAACAATTGAATACTTTATTAACTGTGCAGCAGGACAGCTGCTCAGCATGGGACCTGGAAGACAGTGAAGATAACTGAAGTAGCAGTGGCTACTAGGTTGAGGGCAATTTACTATCACTGGAACAGCCAAAATCTGGATCTGTGCCTAGCAACCATTTTCAAAGCCCTACTAAACAAGATGAACATAGAAGCAGACTGTTCAGGCTTTAGTAAATTCCCACCATGATTTTCTCCTTCCACATAGATTGGCCAGGTATGAAATATATACTCATCCAAAGTATCGGACGCCCTCCTTTACACGCACATGAACATTAATGACATCCCAGTCTTATGCCGCGTACACACGATCAGTCCATCCGATGACAACGGACCGATGGAAAAACTATTGTGTCAGAACGCGGTGACATAAAACACGACGTGCTGAAAAAAACGAAGTTCAATGCTTCCAAGCATGCGTCGACGCCGATGGTCGTGCCTACTAACGATCGGTTTTGTCCTATCAGTTAGGAATCCATTGGTTAAGTTGCCTTTTTTTAACCGATGGTTAACTAACCGATGGCGCCCACACACGATCGGTTTTGACCGATGAAAACGGTCCATCAGACCATTCTCATCGGACGCAGGGCAAAAACGTTGCCCTGCGCCTCCGTAAATAATGGGCAATTCTACCTGAATCCAGGCCAGTGTCATTAGCATCACACAATGGAATGTCTAGGAGCAGACGCAATTAACACCTCAAAAGCATGTGTCCCCCCATTGAATGAAAACACTCCATTTGGAGTCAGACTTTAACAACCTGTGAAATTCCAAGATATCCTGCAAAACATGAATTATCAGTAATGTCCCATCTCATGTAATTTTTAATTAATATTTCTCAGTCACCCTATGCCCAAAAGGGGCACAGGATGACCCTAGACCCAAGAGTTATTAGTGACGCTGGCACAGGAGTACCCCTCATCCTTCAAAAGTCTCTGGGTGTCATGGGTCATTCTGTTACAGCCGTTAACACGGTTTAGGTGTGCGTCTTTGGGAAAGTTTGACCATTATTTCAGAAGCACATTTGTGAGGTCAGGCACTGATGTTGGACAAGAAGTCCTGGCTCGCAGTCTCCGCTCTAATTCATGCCAAAAGTTTTCTATTGGGTTGAGTTCAGGATTCTGTGCAGGTCAGTCAAGTTCCTCCACCAAACATTCCCATAGACACACTCCTAAACCTTGTGGACAGCCTTTCCAGAAGAGTTGAAGCTGTTATGGCTACAAATGGTGGGCCATCTCAATATTGAACACTACGGACCAAGATGCCATTAAAGTTTATGTGCGTGTAGAAACAGGCGTCCATTTACATTTGGTAATATAGGGCCAGATTCACATACATTTGCGGCCGTGTAACGTAACCCGTTTACGATACACCGCCGCAAGTTTCCAGTTTTAGTGCCCGATCCACAAAGCACTTACCTGGAAACTTGCGGCGGTGTATCGTAAATACGTCCAGCGCAAGGCGGGCCAATTCAAATGGGTGTGTGCCATTTAAATTAGGCGCGCTCCCACACCGGACCTACTGCGCATGCTCCGTTTCGCAATTCCCGTTGTGCTTTGCGCGCAGTGACGTAATTTTTTCGAACGGCGACGCGCGTAGCGTAATTCCGTATTCCCAGACGGCTTACGCAAACGACGTTCATTTTTTAATTTCGACGCGGGAACGACGGCCATACTTTAGACAGCAATACGTTTGCTGACTAAAGTTAGGGCACCCAATACGACGACTAACTTTGCGACGGGAAACTAGACTAGCGGCGACGTAGCGAACGCGAAAATCCGTCGTGGATCGCCGTAGCTCCTAATTTGCATACCCGACGCTGGTTTACGACGCAAACTCCCCCCAGCGGCGGCCGCGGTACTGCATCCTAAGATCCGACAGTGTAAAACAATTACACCTGTCGTATCTTATGGATATCTATGCGTAACTGATTCTATGAATCAGTCGCATAGATAGAAACAGAGATACGACGGCGTATCAGGAGATACAAAGTCGTATCTCCTTTGTGAATCTGGGCCATAGTGTATACTTACATTGGACCAACGTAACTATGCAAAAAGAAAATTTTGCTGAAATTTAGCTTTAATCCAATCTGATACTACATAGGTCTACTGGACAGGTTTACCCTTGAGGAAATATTTATATGTATCTACTAAACAGATGATTTTTAACAGACATTTTAACAGTACTGCTTATCCATAGTTCAACACGTTTGACAGTTAATAAGAAGTGTCTTGTTGCCCCAGTAATTAGGGACTGAATATTATTATATGTAAAAATGCATGTTGGAATCTTCATTGATTGCTGGCACAGCATTTCATGCACCACCTGTAATGTAACCCTGCTGAGATTTTGAAAGATACATTTTCTGTGTGTGCCAAGCAGACAGTGGATGATGGATCCTTGCTGTGTATATTCCAACATATTCCTGTATCTCTGTTGTTCATCATTGTAAGACCAGCACATTTCCCCTGACTATATGAGTGCCTTTCAAGAAAGCAACACTCTGCCTTCAGTTAACGCTCAGCAACAGGGGATGGATGCAAGTGTTGGTCTTTGTATGCCTTTCTTCTCAGGAGGGCTGATCATGCTGAATACCTCACATGTTCCATGTGTCTCACCATTATATGATAACTGTAAAGGTATTATTAAATGTATTATTTTATGTGCAATAACAAGCATCAAATACTTTTAACAGAGAACACATGATTCTCACAAGACATAGCTTTAAATTTAAAAGCAAATGTTTTTTCATTTAAAGGGGTTGTAAAGGTAAAAATGTTTTAACCTATAATTGATCTCTGTTATACACAGATATCGAAAAATGTTATCACTTCCATTAAATCCATTTTTAACCACTTGCCGTCGCCGCACCGTCGAAATACGTCCACAAGGTGGCTCTCCTAGGCGAGAGCACGTAATAAGACGTCCTGCCTATTAGCCGGCACTAGGGGCACGCGCGCGCCCCCGGCTCGCCCCCGACTCCCGTGCGTGTGCCCGGCGGGCGCGATCGCCGCCGGGCACACGCGATCGCTCGGTACAGAGCGGGGAACGGGAGCTGTGTGTGTAAACACACAGCTCTCGTTCCTGTCAGCAGGGGAAATGCTGATTTTCTGTTCATACAATGTATGAACAGAAGATCAGTGTTTCCCCTAGTGAGGCCACCCCCCCCCACAGTAAGAACACACCCAGGCATACTTAACCCCTTCCCCGCCCCCTAGTGTTAACCCCTTCACTGCCAGTGGCATTTTTATAGTAATCTAATGCATTTTTATAGCACTGATCGCTATAAAAATGCCAATGGTCCCAAAAATGTGTCAAAAATGTCCGAAGTGTCCGCCATAATGTCGCAATACCGGAAAAAAAAATCGCTGATCGTCGCCATTACTAGTAAAAAAAAATATTAATAAAAATGCCATAAAAATACCCCCTATTTTGTAAACGCTATAACTTTTGCGCAAACCAATCAATAAACGCTTATTGCGATTTTTTTTTACGAAAATATGTAGAAGAATACGTATCAGCCTAAACTGAGGAAAAAAAATGTTTTTTTATATATTTTTGGGGGATATTTATTACAGCAAAAAGTAAAAAATATTATTTTTTTTCAAAATTGTCGTTCTATTTTTGTTTATAGCGCAAAAAATAAAAAACGCAGAGGTGATCAAATACCACCAAAAGAAAGCTCTATTTGTGGGAAAAAAAGGACGCCAATTTTGTTTGGGAGCCACGTCGCACGACCGCGCAATTGTCTGTTAAAGCGACGCAGTCCCGAATCGCAAAAAGTACTCTGGTCTTTGGGCGGCAAAATGGTCTGGGGGGTAAGTGGTTAAATTACCTGTGAAAATAGTAGGTGTTTATCGTCCTCCTGCTTTCCTCTATCATTTCTATGCTGTATTTCCGGGTTTGCGGTGCGCATGCATTAAATTGACGTCACGGCAACCACGGAACTACATTTCCCATTATGCTTAGAGGCATTGTGCATGCGCATTGCCGTTTTTTCTTAATCTCGCCTAACGAGAATGAGCAACGTTCTCGTCCACACGCCGCCCACTACTAAACGCCCATTCCCGCCTCCCCAGCCTACGCAGCACCAACTTGAAATTTAAATGGTAATGTGAACAAATTTATATTGTTTTTCTACTTTGACTCTGAAGGCAGCAAGGGGGCAGAGTTAAGGCGGGGCAGTAAAGCTTAGTGCAAAAGAAAATGCAGGGGAGGGGGAGCTACAGTGTCATTGACACGCCCACTTATCCCCTGCCTCCGTGCCTGTGAAACGTACACAGCATGTTCACGCAGGGCTGTAGTCCAAGGGAGGGGGCGAGCACAATCACTTTCCACCAGGCATAACGGCTCGGATGCTGGTGGAAAGCTCAAGGAAGAGAAACAGGAAATTACTTTTTTAAAGAAGGATTATTAACATTTTCAGGGAAAATCTAAAGAACAGGTAAGTTAAATAACAATGCACTAGCTTATAGCAAGCTATTTAGCCATTAAAAAATGAACCTTTATAACCCCTTTAATTTTCTTGGTTTAACTTTTTTTACATTTTAGGAAATAAAGTCAAGTCATCCTGAAGTAAATAAATAGTACCGTATTTTTCGGCATATAAGATGACTTTTTGCATCTAAAATCATGCCCCAAAAGTCTGGGGTCGTCTTACGCCAGTTACCTGTCTGTCAGACGGCGGCCATCCATTATTCAAAAGTCGCGCCTCCTCCTCAGACTGTTCCGTGATAGGCCGAACACTAATTTTCCCAGCAGAGCCTCTGTTCAGTTTTCCACCTATAATGGATGCCTTCTCACCCTCGGCCTCAGCCCCGGATGAGAGGACATCCGTGATAGGCGGAAAACTGAACAGAGGCTCTGCTGGGAAAATTAGTGTTCCGCCTATCACGGAACAGCCTGAGAAGGAGGCGCGGCTTTTGAATAATGGACGCCCGCAGCCTGAGAAACTCTGCAAACAGGAGAAGGTAGGAAGATCGTCGAGGCAGGCATACTTGCACAGTGAAGCAGGCATAATGGCACAGTGAGGCAGGCATACTGGCACATTGAGGCAGGCATACTGGCACAGTGAGGCAGGCATACTGGCACAGTGAGGCATGTATAATGGCACAGTGAGGCATGTATAATGGCACAGTGAGGGGTTGTCTTATACAGTGAGTATATCCCAAAATCTGCATTTTAGCAGGAAAATTAGGGGGTCGTCTTATACGCCCAGTCGTTTTATACGCCGGCAAATATGGTAACTGAAAAAGGTGTAATTTCAAGCTGTGGTCATGGTTTTAAGCTTCACCTATCCTATCTTACTCTAAAAGCTACAACATTCCATCATGTGCACAGTTTAATACTCCCCCCTCTGTCAGCTGTTTGGACAATGAATGAGTGATATCTTGTGCTATTCCTCGCTCCACACTGATTAACTACATATACAGCGACAGGGCAGCCACTCTGTGCCGAATCACGTACATGTATGTTCTCTGTCATTTCCGGGTAGGGGGCGTACCTGGTCCCTTATTTGTGATGTGATTCAATAGAGCATAAGTTGGTCAGCAGGTCCCAGCCAATGATTTTTGGCCGGAACCTGCTGACCGGCTTAGCAAATCACAGTACAGAGCCCTGTGTTTTCTAACAACATAGGACTCTGTACATGAAGCATATACGTGGCTACATCTACTAGTAAAAGCAGCACATATTGCACACAATAAACTTGTAAGGCACACAGTTAACCCTTTAAATTTCCCCTAGATGTTAATTCCTTCTCAGCAAGGTTCATTGGTATAGTGACAGTGTATAGTAGTAGCACTAATCACTGTATTAGTTTCCCTGGTAATGTTATTGCCAATAATTCAGTTCCCACCCAGTGTCAGTTTGTGTCAAATTGTTCACTGCACTATCACAGTCCCACTGTAAGTTGCTGATCACCACTATTACCAGTATAACAAAATAAATACATTCAAATTCCAGTATACTGTATATATCAGCATTTGTAGACGTTATAACTTTCAATGAAACCAATCAATATACATTCATTTTAATTGATTTTGTGTTTAACAAAGACATGTAGCAGAATAGATTTTGGCTTAAATTTATAGGAAATGTATTTTTCAATTTTTTTATTGGATATGTTTTATAGCAGAAAGTAATAAATATTGTTTTCTTTTCAAAATGTATGGTCTTCTTTCTTTTATATAATAAAAACCCAGGGATGATAAAATACCACCAAAAGAAGACTCTATGTGTGTGAAAAAAAAATTACAGAAATTTCATTTGAGTACAGTGTTGCATGACCATGCAATTGCTAGTTAAAGTGGTTGTAAAGCCACTTGTTTTTCTATAGTTCCCTCTCGTAGATAACATGATGTTCCCCAGTTTATGTGATTTATAAAAATATGCTGCCTAATACCTTATTTCTGGAGTTGTAAAGTAAAAAAATGTTTTTGCTGAAATTACTTTACAGGGTAGAGAGACATAATAGTTAACTGATTCCTTTTAAAAATTATTAAAAATAGATAAAAACCTGCAGTTTCTAGTTTTGTTTTTGCATGTTGTTTCCTGCTTCTGTGATGTACAGAGCCACAGAGCCAATACAGGGCAGTGATGGTTTGGAAAACGAAACTGATTGGTGCTGTGGGGTTTTAGACACACAGTAATCACACCTCCTTGATTAGTGACCACAGAGAGAAAGCTCCCAGTACTGTGGTTATCAGGAAACAGACAACCAGGAAGTGTGGAGATCAGAGAGGAATTACAGCAACTTGAGAGCAAAAACGAACAATGAGAACATGAAAACAGCACTGCATTAAGGTAAAGGAAGCTATTAAGATAAAACAAAATCCTTTACAAACCCTTTAAGCTTACACCCACACAGTGTCATCTTAGTGTGGGTGGAGAACCAGAAAGAACTTTTCCATTTATACTTTTGTAAAGTACTATACTGAGTCCAATGAACTAACACTCAAGCCTCGTACACACGCTCGGTTTACTCGGCAAGAACCAGCAAGAAAACTGCTGGCAGAGCTTTCTTGATGAGTAAACCGAGCGTTTGTATGAGGCTTTCAGGTTTCTCGACAAGAAAACTGCCCAGAATCCAGACGAGAAAAATAGAGAACATATTTTCTCGTTGTGAGATTCTCAGCAGTTTTCCTGCTGAGAAAGCCGAGTGTGTATACTTACCTGTCGCCGTGGAAACCCGCGCATGCTCGAAATGACTTTGAGGCATGCACCGTAGCTTCCTAGGCATAGGTAGGGTGCAGCAAGATGGCGGCTACGGCATCGAATGTGACTAGCGCATGCTGGTCATACGCAATGAAGTCACCGCGTTCTTGCCTTCCAAAAGAACCGCGGTTCTTTTGAAAAAAGAGTGTCTGTACATTCAGGCGGCAAGAGATTCTTGCCAAGAATCTCATCAGGAAAACGATGCGTTTTTCCTGAGGAGATTCTGGCCCGTGTGTACAGGGCTTAATACACTCAAATAAGGTGGGGACTAACAAGTACCAGTAAAGTATACAGCACCATTGCTGTGAACTATTTTCCTGATTGGAGGGCTTACTCTGCTATCCCAGGGGTCCCATCTTTGCAAGGCCTGCTGGCTGGAGTGTTTCTAGTTTGAAGATTCCAGACTATTTATAACTCCCAGTGTTGCCTAGTGCTTCATGTAATTGAATTCAGTCATAAAGGCCACCAGGCCAGGTACTCTGTGTTTCAATTTTTATTTTTTTAGTTTACTGGCCATTTTTTTTATTTATTTTTTAATAATGTGCCATTGGCAGCAATATATGCTAGGCACGAGCATAGACATAACCCGATGAATTACTAATTTTCAACCTATTCATCTTCTGCACCTGTCTGTCTTGCTTGGTAAATCCCTATAGATGACACTATCATCCTCAGAACAACCACAGAATCTGAGCTTGTGATTATGTACAGTTGTGTATTCTTTTCTTCCAATATCACATTGTCTCCAAGCCCACTGAAGCTTTTCCCACACTTATTAAAGCATGAGGGGGAGGCCAGAGTATCATGGCAAGAGGCTGTAAAGCCACCAAAGAATCAGTGTCAGAATGTCTCTAATCTGGCTATAAGGGAGTTTGATTTCAAAATACTGGTAATTTTCTTGGCTAGCATTATCAGTTTACTGACTACTTTTATTTGTTGCCCGGAGTTATTAATAATAAGTTGGTACATCATACTGTAATTACCTTAATCCTACTGACAGGGTTTCATGATGCTCTACTTTTCACTTAACACAATACAGTGTTGTGAGGCTAAGGCTAATCAAAAGCCCCGTTTGTCCTCTTCCCCTGAATATGCCTTCGAGGGAAGAGAATATTTTTTTTTACCAAGCTCTACTCCTTTAAAAAGGATAATACCCTTCTCGGTGTGTCAGATGTTTGGAAGTGATAAGGACAGTGATGAATACCTTCTGAGAAACCTGTAAGCAGGGGGTGCCAGTCTGGCAGGTTGATATGAAGGCTATGCCGTAGTTTGAAGAGCGCATATAGTGCCAGAATAGCAGCTTGTCCCTTGATGATAGCTCAGCTAGGAAGATCCAGACATCACTAGCATATTAACAGCATTCTGCTGCACTATAAATTTGGTCTGTTCTGTTCTTGGCTCCTCTTCTGTTTTCTTTATTCTCTTGCTGGAGGAGGCTCAGCACAGAGATAATGCAAGGATGCCACTTAACCCGCTCCCTGCTGAAAAGCTCTCAACTTTTAGATATTGATCTAATAAAAATGCAGTCTGGAGTTTATCTGGTATTATCAATATTTCATTTTATGGACCTTTCACCACTCTATTTTAATCACTAAATTAGATCACATACAATATGAATAAGGCTGCAAAAACAATCATGATAATAATGGTACACTATTTTTGCGAACAAAATGACTTTCTGTGATCAGTCACTGAAACAAAATCCCTGGCTATGTAATAAGTAATTTAGGATAGGAATCAGCTAGTATAGGTTTTTGCAATCAACTCCGGTGAATTGTGTATATTATCATACATTTTCATGGTTTTATGTTAATGGTTCACAATATACATATTTGACAAAGCTGAAGTATCCGTTTTAATTATTTATGTTTTTATAGATTTTTTATAGACTTGCAATTTATACTGCATTTGTTTATTGAACATTATTTTTCTTGGTAATAAAATATGGCAGGTAATTAAAATGAATTTCCACTGTAGGTGGAAATATCATGTTTGGTCTCTGTGGAAACAGAGAAAAATATACACCTCTCGAACCTTCTTTGCATACACCCCTGATTTCTCTCATGTAATTATTTTTAAGTTGTCTATACTATTCATTATTTTAGTGAAAATAACACTAGTAGCACACTTCAGTTATGTTGTTTTGATATGTTTTGCATAAATGTTGAACATGATATGCTCATTCCTTTTATTTGCATTGCACAAGAGCTACTTGACATTTGGTGATTAAATAGGACCCGGACTGTGGAAGCTGTGCCCAAACAAATACAGATAGAGGGGAACTATTCATCAGTAAAGCATTTTGTTAGGACCCTGGCTTGAACCTGGGACCTCTGCTGTGTCCGGTGGTGATTGTGCTTGCTGAGCCACCTGGAATTCTGGACAGTTCCTTAGACAATTCTTTGAAAGATCCTGTCTTGAATCTTGTTTGCCTTGAACTCTTTACTCCTCCCATGAACTTCCTGATTTAAGCCATGTCTCTGCACATCCTGGTAACCAGAATATTGTGCCTTAACGTGGTGGTGTTTGCCTTGAACCTTGAACTCTTTGCTCCTCCCATGAACTTCCCGATTTAAGTCATGTCTTTGCACTTCCTGGTCACTAGAATATTGTGCCTTAATATTGGACCTTGGGTGGTGGTATCCCTAAACCAAAAATATTGTTGGAAGCTAGCATCATCAAGATTGACTCTGGAGTTGCACCCGCATCTGCGCTTATGGACATGCACCTTTCTGTGCAAAAAAAATGGGTTTTGGGTGGTGGTATCCCTAAACCAAACATACTGTTGGAAGCTAGCATCATCAGGCTTTTGTGCACAGAGTAGGGATGAGCCGAACACCCACAGTTCAGTTCGCAGCAGAACACTGTTAAAGTCTATGGGACACAAACGTGGTGGTGTTTGCCTTGAACCTTGAACTCTTTGCTCCTCCCATGAACTTCCTGATTTAAGCCATCTCTCTGCACTTCCTGGTCACCAGAATATTGTGCCTTAAAGCGGGGGTTCACCCTTAGAGGGCACTTTTTCCCCTTAGATTCCTGCTCGTTTCGGCTATTTGTTTTAAAATATGTGCAGTACTTACCCGTTTACGAGATGCATCCTCTCCATCGCTTCCGGGTATGGGCTGCGGGAATGGGCGTTCCTTCTTGATTGACAGTCTTCGGAGAGGCTTCCGACGGTCGCATCCATCGCGTCACGATTTTCCGAAAGAAGCCGAACGTTGGTGCGCAGGCGCAGTATAGAGCCGCACCGACGTTCGGCTTCTTTCGGCTACGAGTGACGCGATGGATGCGACCGTCGGAAGACTGTCAATCAAGAAGGAACGCCCGCTCCCGAAGACCCATACCCGGAAGCGACGGAAGAAGATGCACCTCGAAAATGGGTAAGTACTGCTCATATTTTAATACAAATAGCCAATTCCCCTAGACCGAACGAGCAGGAATCTAAGGGGAGAAAAAAAAAATAATAATTGGGTGAACTCCCGCTTTAAGCAGCCAATATCTTGCTCCTGTCTCTCCTGCTGCCGTATTTTTGCTACCATTCATTACCGGCATTTGGCTTGTTCCTCGACTACGCTTCTGCTGAATCCCATCCTGCAACTATTTGTTACCGACTTTTGGCTTGTTTCTCGACTATACTTCTGCTTGATCCCTACCTGCTTTATCTGCTACTGGACCCTGGCTTGCTCACCTCCTGGTGGGGTTATCCTGAGGACCGTGACCTGGTACTGACATGCACCGAAGCCCATCTCCACCATCAGAAGCTCTGGTGAATACCGGTTAGTGTTTAGACCCCGCACCTCAGGTGAATCCCTGTCATCAGCCAGGGTGAACTGTGAGAATATCTGCTCTGCTGCTATAGCTAATGGCCTCTGAGCCTGATTCCAGACTGACACATTTGGTTCCACTGCAGTAGATCGTTTTATATTACTGACTTACCATGCCTTGTTTTGCAGGTTCTGAGGCTGGGATTTGCTTCCTCCTGTCAGAGCTGTCTACAGAATAAATGAAGCAGAAGCAGGCAGGCGCATGCAGTGCAGATTCCTGTCCAGGAAGCAGTGCAGTGAGGACATCACAGAATCTAATTTCAAATTGTGTAGGGCTATTAATTACAGGAAACAGTGCCTCTCATACAGGAGATATATACAGTGGGGATCGAAAGTTTGGGCACCCCAGGTAAAAACTTGTATTAATGTGCATAACGAAGCCAAGGAAAGATGGAAAAATCTCCAAAAGGCATCAGGCTAATCTGTAATTTGATGCCTTTTGGAGATTATTCAAGAAAAAACATACATTTTTTTAAGTCATATACCTGATGACGAGGTTGGCCTCTCTTGTATATCCATGCCAAGAACCACAGAAAGTGGAACAGACAGTGCCAAGGGACAGGAGGAACAGGAGTGCTAGTAGATGTTACTAGTAGAACTTTGGATTGGAGATGCATAACTTGGAAGATCCAGCAGAACTTCAGGCCTAGTGAATCAGTCAAGAGCATAGGTGTGCGCAGCCTATTCATTAGGGTGTGTACCCCAAAGCTCCAACAAATATGCATTTTACACATTTCTCAGCCTCTTCTCCGCTCTCTATCCTGAAACAACGGGAGGAAGGGGGAGCAAGAGAGCACATGGGGGACCCGTGCAATAGAAGGAAGAGGAACAGGAAAAGGAGGGGTGGCAGGGGTGGCAAATATTAGTACCAATCTTCTGTATTTTCCTCCTGTGACTGCTAAATGTTGACAAAAAGGAGAGAAGGAGAAGCCTACGTTTAGCTGCTGCAGGAGGAAAATACAGATCGGTTCCACTAAATTCCACCCCCCTCAACTCTTCTGTCCAGGTTCTGAGGGTTGGTAAGGAAGGATTGCAGTTTACCTGTCACCTTTCCACCATTGACAGGTTGCCAACCCCAGGATTAGGGTGTGCCCAGGCACACCTGGCACACCCCTTGCGCACGCCTACGGTCAAGAGAACAGCAGCACCACAGGGGGAACCAAAAGAGGTTAGAGGCAAACTCCGATTGAGCCACAGATTCAGGAGGGAGGTGTCAAAATGGGATCCCAGAGAGCACCTGACAGGAATGCACATAGAGGATTGGAGCTGATTCTAGATGCGTCCAGAGCTGACACTTAATAGCATGTAGCCAAATCAGAGACACAGAGGTAACTAGGGTGAGTAGCGAGAGAAAAGTGAGGGAACAAAGTCATAAGCCGAATCAGAGTCATAGATGAAGCGAGGGGTCAGGAAGTGGTAAGCAGCTGTATATATCAGAATCTGAGATCAGGTTAAGGGAAAGCCGGGTCAGTAACAAAGACACAAGCAGCAGAACACAAGTCAGAACATAAAGCACAAGCTGAAGACCAGTCAGCACTGACATGGAGTTAGAGCCTCCTTTAAATAGGACTAAATCTGATGGCAATATTGACTCTGGACTTGCACCCGCATCAAAGACAATGGGACACAAACGTGAAAAATTTTGAAGGCTTATGTGCAAGTTTTTGCCATAAAAAGTGTTTGGGGACCCAGGGGACATGTATCAATGCAAAAAAAGTTTTAAAAACAGAATTTTTTTCAGGAGCAGTGATTTTAATAACGCTTAACGTGAAACAATAAAAATGAAATATTCCTTTAAATATCGTGCCTGGGGGATATCCTTAGTATGCATGTAAAGTAGTGAATCTTTCCCATGCTTATAACAGTGCCACTGCAAAATTAAATTTCTAAAGGAAAAAATGTAATTTAAAACTGCTCGTGTTTGTAATGTATTGTTGGATCCCAGCAATATAGATAAAAATACCCCAAAAATGGTGTGGATATCACCCCCAAAATCCATACCATGCACTTCAGGTCTGGTATGGATATTATGGGGAACCCCGCACCTCATTTTTTTTTAAATGGCATGGGGATTCCCCAGCCCCCAGGCACTATATACTCTGAACAGTAGTACATATACTATACAGCCTGCCCTATATACTCTGCAGATTGGGCCTTAGGTGTTGGTGGTACCAGAACACTGTAAGCCCTCACAGTTACTCTAGTTGGGTGCAGGAATGGACCCTGCATTGAAATATTATATCAAGAATTGTAATTACATGCCCCTGTTAAACAGGGGCAGAAAAATTGGGCCTTGGATGGTGGTGCCCTAAACCAAAAATATTGTTGGAAGCTAGCATCATCAATATTGAGGAGGAATAGGATAGTCAGCATAGGCAGTCTTCAAGGGATCCCACATCCATAGCAAATTGAATCAGTTACATCAGCATCAGGTGCTTGATAGCTGCTGATGCAAGACTGATTAATTTTCATGAATGTGAGCCTATCAACAGAGTCGGTGGACAGGCATACTCTTTTATCCATTACAAACCCTCCAGCAGCACTGAATGTGCGTTCAGAAAGCATGCTGTATGCAGGACAGGCCAGTAGCTCATTTGCATATTGAGCAAGTTCTGGCCAGTGATCCATCCTCAAGACCCAGTAACCCAGTGGATGCTCTGTTGGAAAGGTCTCCAAGTCTGCTCTTGATCCCTCTCCTTAATACCACAATCCTAGGGTCCTTTTGCAGGCTTTGCAGAATCATGGAGGCAATGCAGCATAAGTTTGCAGAGGCATTCGATTCTGAGTCCTCTGCGTCACTAAAAATCACATGATTCATAACTACCTCCTCCCAGTCACATACAGTACAACTTCTTGGGTTTCTGGGAACTTAAAACCATTCCTTGAAGCCTGCTGCTGAATTTTATTCTCTACATCCATTCTGACACAATCCTCCTTCTCCTCCTCTTCTCCCTGTGTGTTTGGCAGGCCCGCAGGAATGCTATCTGGATAAAGGGGGCCTTAAGAGGTAAGGAAGTCCTACTCTTCCTCCTGCTGTTTTGCCTCAAGTTCCCTGTCGATGATGCCAGAAATTGTGTGCTCCAGCAGGAAGACTAAAGGGACAGTGTCACTGATGCATGCATTGGCACTGCTCACCATCTTTGTGGCCTTGCCAAATGGTGACAGGACAGTGCATGCATCCTTGATCAATAGCCACTGGCATGGTGAAAAGAAGCCAAGCTCCCCTGACCCTGTCCTGGTGCCATATTCGCACAGGTACTCATTATTGGCCCTCTGCTGTGTGTGCAGCTGCTGCAGCATTGCAAACGTTGAGTTCCACCTAGTGGGCATGTCACAAATGAGGTGGTTGGTGGGCAGGTTGCATTCTCTTTGAATGTCAGCCAGCCAAGCACTGGCATTGTATGACTGGCGGAAATAACCACAGACTTTTCTGATCTGCCTCAGGAGATCCTGTAAGCATGGGTACCTGCTCAAGAACCGCTGCACCACCAAATTTAGGATGTGTGCCAAACATGGAACATGGGTCAAGTGTCCCTGTCAGAGGACGGAGAGAAGGTTGGTGCCATTGTCGCATACAACCATTCATTGTTGAAGCTGGTATGGCGTCAACCACCTCTGAGCCTGTCCCTGCAGAGCTGACAGAATCTCTGGCCCAGTGTGCCTCCTGTACACTAGGCAGACCAACTCAAGCACCATGGCATATTTTAGCCTGACTGTTTGTGTAGCCCCTTGAACGCTTATGGAGCAATGCTGGTTCAGAGGACAAATCTGCAGAAGAGGCCATAAAGGAAGGGGTGGAGGAGAGAGCTGCGGCTGACTCGCCACTAGCATTTTGGAGGCGTGGTGGCGGAACAAGCTCCAACAACACTGAAACCTGTCCTGCATCTTTCCCAGATTCCAGTGGAGTTACCCAGTGCGCCATGAAGGAAAGATAAGGTCCCTGCCCATGCCTGCTGGATCATGAATCAGTCAGTGGCAGTGCATCCATAGGGCGCACGGGCATCGCCCCCTCTGTACATACACCCCCTCTATCACCAATAGATAGATTCATGCAATGCATGAATCTATCTATGGTCGCTGCTGACACCCCCTATACAGAGGCAGCATTTTGGGCACAGTGACAGCATTCAATTGGCACAGTGGCAGCATTTGGCGCCCAGTGGCAGCGTTTTATGGGCACAGTGGCATGGTTTTATTGGCACAGTAGCAGCATTTGGGGCACAGTGGCTGCATTTGATGGGCACAATAGCTGCATTTGATGGGCACAATAGCTGCATTTGGAGGGCACAGTGGCTGCGTTTGATGGTACAATGGCAGCGTTTGGTATAGTGGCTGTGTTTGATGGTACAGTGACTGCATTTTATGGGCACACTGATGGTTTTTTTTTTTCAGTTTATTTGCGCCCCTCAAAAATGTTGAGCACCAGCCGCCACTGGAGTCAGCGGTAATATGAACCTTACTGCTGACTGTCCAACAAGGCCAAAACATTGCCTTTCACATACCGGTAGAGAGCCGGAATGGCCTTCTGTGAAAATAAAAGGTGTTTTGGAACCTGCCACTGAGGTACAGCACATTCCACAATTTCACAAAAGGGGGCAGAGTCTACCAGCTGAAAAGGCAGCTGTTGCAGTGCTAGCAATTTGGCCAAGCTAGCATTCAGACACTGACCATGTGGATGACTGGGACCAAATTTATTTTGGGTTGGGAAATTTTGCCTGCTAAAATCAGATGGTGGTGTACTGCTAGCAGATTGGCTGCAAGTACTTGAGACACCTATTGCTATACCTTCATTCCTCTCAGTGCAGGTTTTTGAGAGCACTGGAGATATAGTAGAATTGGAGATCCCAGATGAGGAGCAAGGAGAAGTCTGCCTTTTTCTTTGATGTGGGTCTTTTGCCAACAGACTGCATGGCATGTCGTCATATGTCTGGTCAAGCATGTGGTGCCCAAGTTGCTGCTGTTTTGGCCATGCTTGATCTGCTTCAGACATAGGTTGCAAACAACAACGGTGCGATCTGCTGCACACGTGTCAAAAAAGGCCCACACCAAGTTACTTTTAAAAGTTAGCAGGTAGTCAGCAGCGCCCTGCACCTGCGGAGCTCTGCAGTGAGATGAAATAGGGTGGCTGCCCTTAAGCTGCCCCCTAGAGGACACCCTACTTTGTTGGAATTGTGCCTCTTCCTCTCTTCTCTCAGGTACCCAAGTAGATATAGGCTACACTGGATGCAGAGTGTGTGTGTGTGTATATATATATATATATATATATGTGAATATATATATATATACACACGAGACTGTGTGTATGTGTGTGTGATTATATATATATATATATATATATATATATATATAAATAAAATATACTACCACTAACTGAATAACCTGCCTGCTTAATCTAACTCAAGCTATCTCTCTGTCCACACCAACAACACTGCACACGGCCGCTGTGTAAACAGCCTTATATAGTGTGGGTCGTGGACTTAGTCCCCCTGAGCCATGATTGGCCAAAGGCACCATGCCTTTTGCCAATTATGGCTCTCTTAGCAGAGCATGCTGTGATTGGCCAAAGCATGCAGGTCAGGTTCATGCTTTGGCCAATCATCAAACAGCAATGCTTGGCGATCTTGCAGTGCATTATGGGGCGTTCTGCGGTGCTCAAATTTTCCATAAATGCCTCAAAATATTTGCTGTTTGGTGAACGGGCAAACATCCGATGTTTGAGTCAAACTTATGCAGGGCTGGTGCAAGGATTTTTGACACCCTAGGCAAAACCTCATTTTGGCTCCACCCTGACTCCACCCCCTTTTCCCTGCCCATTTATACCCCACCTTTTTAATGAACCGCCCATGAAATGCAGCCCCACCAGCGCCCATGAAATGCAGCCCCACCAGCGCCCATGAAATGCAGCCCCACCAGCACCCATGAAATGCAGCCCCACCAGCACCCATCAAATGCAGCCTCAGCAGCGCCCATCAAATGCAGCCTCACCACCAGCGCCCATCAATGAATGTTTGCTTACTTCCATTCATTCAGGAGTCAGGACACAGATACAGTCCTCTGCCGCCGCTGCGCCTCTGACACTATGTGCGAATGGAGCAGCGGCTGCCTGCTGAGACTTAGGCCGCATACACACGACCGTTTTTCGGGTTGTAAAAAATTATGTTTTTTTTTTATGTCATAAAAAACGATTGCTTGTGGGCTCCAGAGCATTATTCACAATGTAAAAAATGGGCATTAAAAATTTCGAACATGCGCTTATTTTTCACAACGTTTTTAATGACGTGAAAAAAACGCGCATACTCAGAAGCAAGTTATGAGACGGGAGCGCTCGTTCTGGTAAAATCACATTGTAACAGACTAAAAAGCGCGAATCGTCTTTTACTAACATGAAATCAGCAAAAGCAGCCCCAAGGGTGGCGCCATCTGAATGGAACTTCTCAAGCTTTGCTAAAGCATTTTTTTTTCACAATCGTGTGTAGGCAAGGGCGTTTTAACGATCGGGTTGAATTTTTTTTTTTTTTTCTAGACCATTAAAAACTTAATTTTTTACAACCAAAAAGACAGTCGCGTGTACGCGGCATTAGTTGCTTGCTGCAGAGAGAAGAGAGTAAGAATACCAGTAAGTGGGCACCTTGGGCAGCAGTGTGCCCTAGGCACATGCCTAGTTTGCCTAGTGGTAGCACCAGCCCTGAACTTATGTTTGACCCAAACATCGAGCTCATCCCTAGTACAGAGCCATGCGCATGTTTTCGAGCCAGCCGAATAACAGGAATTCTCTGACATGCGTTCAGGTGAATTTTAAGAGTATGTTCAGCACAAAATGCATCAAAAAGCTGTCCTCACTATTTCAACTTGCAGGTTTATGCAATGTTTTTTAACCACTTTGATTAAAGCGACCCTGTCACTATAGTAGTCACTGTACTATTCCAATGTAGCATACTTGTAAAAAACAGACTGTCGTTTTTGTGTTCCCTACACCAGGTACAGTACTGTATCTTTTTAATTTAGCCTTGGGTGCAAGAGGCAATCAATCGGCAGATCTGTACAAATTTCTAGCTTTATGAATCTTACGTTCAACAGTTTTTGTTGCCACAGGGTCCCAAATTTCTAATTCAGTTATTAGCAGTTTACCAGACTGTATTTTTAACCACTTGCTTACTGGGCACTTAAACACCCCTCCTGCCCAGAGCAATTTTCAGCTTTCAGCGCTGTCACACTTTGAATGACAATTACTCAGTCATGCAACACTGTACCCAAATGATTTTTTTGTCCTTTTTTTCCCACAAATAGAGCTTTCTTTTGGTGGTATTTGATCACCTCTGGGTTTTTTATTTTTTGCGCTATTAATGAAAAAAGACCGAAAATTTGGAAAAAAAATGATTTTTTCTTAGTTTCTGTGATAAAATTTTGCAAATTATTAATATTTCTTCATAAATTTTGGCCACAATTTATACTGCTACATGTCTTTGATAAAAATAACCCAAAATTTTTGGAAATTATTTGGTCTGTGTGAAAGTTTTAGAGTCTACAAGCTATAGTGCAAATCATAAAAAATTGTCACATCTGATCACACCTGATGTACTGAAGGCCTATCTCATTTCTTGGGACCCTAACAAGCCAGGAAAGTACAAATGCCCCCAAAATAACCCCTTTTTGGAAAGTAGACATCCCAAGGTATTTAGTAAGAGGCATGGTGAGTTATTTGAAGTTGTGTTTTTTTCCCACAATACTTTGCAAAATAAAGATTTTTATTTTTCATTTAAAACATTTCTCAAAATTGTCATTGTAATAGCTTATTTCTCTCACATAGCATGTGCATACCACAAATGACACCCCAAAATACATTCTGCTACTCCTCCTGAGTAAAACGATACCCCATGTGTGAGACTTTTTCACTGCCTGGCCACATACGGAGGCCCAACATGCAGGAAGCGCCATCAGGGGTTTTAGGAGCATAAATTGCACATCTAACTAGTTGACTACCTATTACACTTTTGAAGGCCCTGGAACACCAGGACAATGGAATTACCCACAAAGTGACCCCATTTTGGAAAGCTAATACCCCAACGTATAATCTATGAGGCATAGTGAGTCTTTTGAACGGTTTATTTTTTTCCAGCAGTTTTTGGAAAATGTGGAAAAAAAATGAAAACGCATTTTTTTTACACAAAGTTGTCCATTGATAAGATATTTCCAACACATAGCATGTACATATCAAAAATTACACCCCAAAATACATTCTGCTACTCCTCCTGAGTAAAATGATACCCCATGTGTGAGACTTTTTTACTGCCTGGCCACATACAGAGGCCCAACATGCAGGAAGCGCCATCAGGGGTTTTAGGAGCATAAATTGCACATCTAACTAGTTGACTACCTATTACACTTTTGAAGGCCCTGGAACACCAGGACAATGGAATTACCAACACACTGACCCCATTTTGGAAAGCTAACACCCCAACGTATAATCTATGAGGCATAATGAGTCTTTTGAATGGTTCATTTTTTTCCAGAAGTTTTTGGAACATGTGGAAGAAAAATGAAAACTCATTTTTTTTACACAAAGTTGTATGTTTCTAAGATATTTCCAACACATAGCATTTAGATAGCAAAAATTACACCCCAAAATACATTCTGCTACTCCTCCTGAGTACAACAATACCACGTGTGTGAGACTTCTACATAGCCTGACCACATACAGAGATCCAACATGCAAGGAACACCGTCAGGTGTTCCAGAGACACATAGTATGCACATACCAAGAATTACACCTCAAAATACATTATGCTGAGCAAAGCGTAAACAAAAGATTACCTGTGGTAATAGTAGCGCAGTTCTACAGCAGGATAGCACTGGTCCAGGCAGCAGGCAGGGACTTGGTCAGCAACGTCCAGGCAGGGATACTGTCCCGTCAGGGTTAGTGCAGGTGGTCAGTTCATGCAACAGGCAGAGGCATGATGGCATAGGTCCTACAGGCAGCAGGCAGAAGTAGGGCCTCGTTCAGGACAGAATGGGGACAGGGGTAGAGGCTTCTCCCACCCAAATCTCTTTGAAGCCTCCGGGCAACCAGACCCTAATCTAGGATGAGAAAACGAAAAAGTTTTCTTCATCCATAAAAACTTTTCTGGCGCCCCTCACATATGTGAGACCCCTTGTGTTCCCACTAGTCCAGTAGCAGGGTACAAGATCAGTCCATGAGGCAGGCAAAAACATGGTCAAACAGTCCGAGGTCAGTTCCAGATCAGGCAGAGGCAGTACAGAATCGTTGGGCAGAAGAATGGTCGAAAAAACAGTCCAGGGTCAATTCCAAATCGGGCAGAGGCATTACAAAATCGTTAGGCAGAATCGTGGTCAAAAAACAAGCCGGGGTCAGTTACAGAGCAGGCGGTGGCATAAGGGGTGTGAAGGTGTGTGAAGGCAGGAACGGAGGATTAATACTTTAGTTTGGTGTGGTAACGGCGAAAACAGTCAATTATAGAGAGGCCTGGTTTGGAAGGACAATCGGCACAATGGTAAGCTGTGTCTCGTCTGACTCCTTCACTGGCGCATACCTTGCATCGTTTTTGACGTCGTCGGCCTGTTTCTGTGGGAGGGACTTTATCGGGAAAATGACGCTCGGCGAGACGACTTAAAACATCAGATCGGATGGTTTGGGGTGCATCGTTGTGGAAAATAAGGGCAGTGATAAGGTCCTCTTGGTAAGGAAGCGTTTGGGGTTTTGGGTGGAGTTGCTGTAAATTACAAAAGAATTGTATATGGCCAATTGAAAAAAATAAATGGCAACTTTTTTGTACCAATGGTACGTTCTTCTTGTGGCAAGATAGGGCTCAAGCATCTGGTCATTGAAGTCGACCCCCCCCATAAACAAATTATAGTCCTGGATGCAAGTGGGCTTTCGGATGGTGGTGCCACGCCTTCTGCGGGTTTCAACAATGGTGTCATTGTGGATAGTAGATAGCATATAGACATCCCTTCTGTCCTTCCACTTCACCGCCAAAACCGCATTGTTACGCAGACTTGCTGATTCTCCTCTTTTCAACTTTTGGTTCACCAGGCTTTGAGGAAAGCCTTTCCTATTGTTTCTGACGGTGCCACATGCTGGCGTCTGCTTCCGGTGCAGGTTGTGGAACAGGGGAAGAGAGGTGTAGAAATTATCTACGTATAGATGGTATCCTTTGTCTAATAGGGGGTTGATTAGTTCCCAAACAATTTTGCCACTTGATCCCAAGTAGTCTGGGCAATTAGGGGGATTAATCTGGGTGTCCTTGCCTTCGTATACTCTGTAGGCATACAGGTATCCTGTGACTCGGTCACACAATTTGTAGACCTTCACACCATAGCGGGCTCTTTTGCTGGGCATGAATTGTTTTATTTGGAGTCTGCCACTAAATTTGATAAGGGACTCATCCACACAGATGTGTTGGTCCGGGGTGTACAATTGGGGGAATTTCTCGGAAAAATAATTGAGTAAGGGCCGGATTTTGAAGAGCCTGTCATGATCTGGGTGATTTCGGGGGTGGCACTGGGTATTGTCGTTGAAATGTAGGAATCTCATTATGGCAAAGTATCGGGCTCTGGGCATTATGGTGGAGAAGATGGGCATGTGGTAGATCGGGTTTTTGGACCAAAAGGCACGTGAAGTGTTTTTTGGGTTGAGTCCCATACAAAATGTGAGGCCTAAAAAAATGTTGAACTCGTCCAACGTAAGGTCTCTCCACTGGAAGGGACGGGCATAGTAGGACGTGGGATTGTTTGCAATAAATTGCTGTGCAAATAGGTTGCACTGGGCCACAATTTCGGATAGCATGTCCTCTGTAAACATGAGGTTAAAATAATCGAGTGGGGTAAAATTCTCCGTGTTCACTTGGATTCCTGGCTGGGCCGTGAAAGGGGGAATGTTGGCTTCTCCTGAAGTAGCAGGAAGCCACAAGGGGTTCTGAAGGGCATAGGGAAGGCTGGCATGGGTCCTGGAAGTTTGTTGCCGAGGCACTGCGGTGCTGGCAGATGGCACTGCGGTGCTGGCAGATGGCACGGCGGTGCTGGCAGATGGCACTGCGGTGCTGGCAGATGGCACTGCGGTGCTGGTGGATGGCACTGCCTCCTCACGCCTTCGTTTAGCCGGCCGGCTATCTTCCTCCTCTGAGTCACTCAGTGTTGCGCTACTGATGGCTGGCTCATAAGCGACGTCAAACTCCGAATCAGAGTTGGAAAGGGACTCTGAAAGAGAGAGCTCCACGTTGCTCTCGTCGGGGGCAGAAATTATTTGGAAAGCCTCCTGAAGGGAATAGGACCTTTTGGACATTTTGCTGGTGTGTGCTAAACCTTCACTGATGGGCACTGATTGGCAGCACAGGTGGGCACTGATTGGCAGCACAGGTGGGCACAGATTGGCGGCTCAGGCGGGTACCGATTGGCTGCACAGGCGGGTACCGATTGGCGGCACAGGCGGGTACCGATTGGCGGCACAGGCGGGTACCGATTGGCGGCACAGGCGGGTACCGATTGGCGGCACAGGCGGCACTGATTGGCGGCACAGGCGGGCACTGATTGGCGGCACAGGGGGGCACTGATTGGCGGCACAGGGGGGCACTGATTGGCGGCTCAGGCGGGTACCGATTGGCGGCTCAGGCGGGTACCGATTGGCGGCACAGGCGGGTACCGATTGGCGGCACAGGCGGGCACCGATTGGCGGCACAGATGGGCACTGATTGGCGGCACAGGCGGGCACTGATTGGCGGCACAGGCGGGCACTGATTGGCAGCACAGGCAGGCACTGATTGGCGGCACAGGCAGGTACTGATTGGCGGCACAGGCGGGCACTGATTGGCGGCACAGGCGGGCACTGATTGGCGGCACAGGTGGGCACTGATTGGCGGCACAGGTGGGCACTGATTGGCGGCACAGGCAGGCACTGATTGGCGGCACAGGCAGGCACTGATTGGCGGCACAGGCGGGCACTGATTGGCGGCACAGGCGGGCACTGATTGGCACACAGGCGGGCACTGATTGGCAGCACAGGTGGGAACTGATTGGCGGCACTGGGATGGCTTGCACTGGGATGGATGGCACTGGGATGGATGGCACTGGGATGGATGGCACTGGGATGGATGGCACTGGTGGATGGGACTGGGATGGATGGCAGGCACTGTAACACTGTGTAACACTGTAACACTGTAACGATTATCACTCACAGAACTTCTCTCTCCTCACACGCTGTCTCTGTGTGAGGAGGGAGAGGCGGCAATGAGAGATGATCTCATATGTTTACATTTGAGATCTCCTCTCATTGGCCGCCCAGATCGCATCGCAAACGGCCACTCTGATTGGCCGTTTGCGGCGATCTCTAATTGGCTGTGTCCAAGGGACACGGCCAAAACAAAATTTCCCCGCTGCGCGCTCTGGAGCGCGCGCGGGGACCGCCCAAAGGGGCGGCCGTCAATTGACGGCACTTTGGCTTTTGGGATCCCCGCTGTAGCCGTCAATAGACGGCGCGCGGATCCCAAGTGGTTAAAGACACTTAAAGCCGAGTTCCGGCTACAATTTCACTTTTTAAATATAAATACCCCTGTAATACACAAGCTTAATGTATTCTAGTAAAAGTTAGTCTGTAAACTAAGGTCCGTTTTGAAAGGTTGTTACAGCATTTAGACACTTTATAAAATAGAAATTGACTGGGGCCATATTAAGTGTGGGCATCATGAAGCCAGACTGTATGACTTCCTGGATTTCAGCCTTGCAGATCTCGCACATGCTCAGTGCTGTACAAGCAGTGTCAGATCAGGTTTCAGCACCTGTGCTGTCCAAGTCACATGATTCTTTGAGACTGGGGAGTGCACAGACTCCTGGAAAGTTACACCCACTACATTCCCAGGAGTCTGTGCGGTGTAGGTTAGGAAGCATTAAGCACCTAGGTGCAGGAAGTGGGAAGATTAACTATTCTGCCTAGCAACAACACTTTGAAGGCATCTAAAAAAAAAAAAAAAAAAAATTGTAAAGGACTAATGATTTTTTTTTAAAACTACTGATGTAATGTTATATTTATAGGTGGAACACCACTTTAACAACTAATCTGTTAGATGTTGGTCTATCCCAGTCAGTTTAAACATCTTAGAAACAGCTGATGCGTGTCTAAATTAGAGGGAGGACAGGCTGCCAAAATAGAAAATAAAGTGGAAGGGGCTGTGCTTTAAGTGCTTCTTTTGTGAACTTTGAAGATTAATTTCTCCACAATGCCTGCAACAACAGAGATTAATGTTTTAAAGTGCACCTGTATCTAGAATAGGGTGCCCACATGTCCCGGATTGCCCAGGACTGTCCCGCAATTGACATGTCTGTCTTGGGTCCCAGGCACCTTTATTCTGGGACAATACAATGTCCCAGAATAAAATAGAGGACACAGCCACCCCCTACTACCTAGAAACTACATTTACGGATCTGGTTGCTAGGGCCAGTGCTGCTTGGCATCTTGCAACCAGTGACAATTTAGTCTCAGACAGTGAGACCGGGAGCGAGACCTGCACCTAGTGCAGCACTGCTGTCCCCACCCACCTCGGCACCTCTTTCTCCGGCACCCAGCGGCAAGCAGCAGGGACTGGTGTGATCTTCACTCTCCAGATAGTGACGCCACTCCTTTCCTTCTACGCTCATGCAGAGGGAGTGACAGTGGCACTGCATCTGGTGGTAGGCTATGGGTGGCAAGTGGAACATTCACCTGACAAATAACCCGCCGCCAAATTCCCCATAAAATCCAAGACTACATTTACCCCCACCTCCCCCACATCTTTTTTGGGGGGGAAGGTGAGAAAGGGGGCGTGTCCCTGAATAGCAGTTTGGGAATGTGGTCACCATAATCTAGAACCACTGGAGGTCTCTACTTTCTGGAATATCCCATATGCGCGCGCTTTGCCTGCAGGTCATCCACCTAAGCTCCCGGGACAGGCTACCTCATGGGCCTTTGGTTGAAGCATACCATATGCCTTGCTCACCAGCTCCATGTAAGTTTTATGGGACTGGATATTTCTTGTCCTAGTTACTGTATTACAACCTTGAGGTTCCTTACTGTACTTATTGGTCTTTTTTAGACTTACTGAAGCATTCACCCCTGATGAGTGTTTTTCTACCATGAAACATGTCGGGCCTATCCAGGATGCAGTCATGACTTTAAACCAGGGTTTTTTATCTACCTGATGGAGCTTGTCACACTGGTTACCACTATGTGTTTTGATACCATGTAACAAACATGTGTATATAACCATGTATTCATGTTAAGTACATACAATGACTGTGCATGTATGCATTATGTGTCTAATAAACTCTTTATTAATAAATACTTTTATACTCAAATTGTATTTTGTATGGTCCGTCATATGCCTCATCCAAAGTCCCGAACTGTCCCCCATGTGACCAATTTAAGGATGGAGACACGTCTTTTGTGCCTCAGATAAAGTCCCGCCCATTTTGCCTTAATGTTTTAAAGTGGTTTTAAAGGCTAATTACCTTCATTAATTATTTGCATGATAGTAAAAAACCTTCTATGTGCAGCTCCCCACAGCCCCCTAATACTTACCTGAGCTCAATCCAGTGATGTGCATGAGAGCAGCCATCTCGTCTCTAATTGGCCATACTCCATTGGCTCCCACAGCTATTAATCACAGCCAGTGTGTTATGACCCTGAAAATGATAAGACTCTACTTAATGTTTAGACCGCAGGTGTAGAGGCTTATCAGAAATCAACCACCACTTCACTCTCACAGAACAATAAGAGTTTGGGGTATTATCATCATATCCTCTAATGAAGGTAACACATAAAAGTAGTAGCTTAATTCCTCTTAAGCTTAATTGATAGACACAACCCAGATACTATAATCGTAAATCTAATTTAGGTATTTGCATCAAATAAAGGTAGTAGAAATTACTGGTGTTGTAGTATCTCACCACACACATATGAAAAGTATGAAGTACTCTGCTGTATCTGGTGCTAGTATATAGTAATAAGTATAGAGTCTAGGATATAGTTCAGGCATATACTAGCAATCACTATTAGCAACAAGCTGGTATTACATATACTTGCGGTTTAGGAGGTGGTCTGTACCAGGAAAGTCCGCACAGGTGTTGATGGTACCTTATACAGCAGTAATGTGGTTTAGATATACTTGCGGTTTAGGAGGTGGTTTGTACCAGGAAAGTCCGCACAGGTGGTGGTGGTATCTAGCCTGTAGTGAGCAATGGTGGTGAATCTCCAGCAGAAGCTAGTGATGTCTTGGGTCTCTGAACAGGTGCGCTGTGAAGACAGGTGCTACAGGGACTCTGTAGCTCGTTCTGGGTTCCCAGGTGGCGGCAGGGTCCAACAGGAATATCCGAACACCCTGCCGCCATTCCCGGGAGTTTAAATAGCCCGGGCAGTGGCTGAGCTGAGCGCCGCACGTTGGAACGCACTTCCGCGTTCCAACGTGGAGCGCAGACGTCCGCGCACCGGAAGTGACGCGGACGTGTATCTGAATGGAGCGCAACTGTCATAAGTGACAAGTCTGCGCTCCATGTGGAAGGAGTAACGCTGACGGCGTTACACAGTGAGGAAGGAGTGGGGGGGTGTCAATAGACACACAGAGCAGGGGCAGGGCTCGGGAGCTAGCACGCACAAGTGCCCCAGTAGCAAGTAGCTTGCTATGGAGGCACTCAGAGGTGGAGGTGGAGGGAGCATTGGTGGGGAATTTTCCTTTATTAGAATTTTAAGTGCTTATTTCATGTTCAGAATATGTTAAAACTTTAAAGTGAGCATTTGCCCAGACAAAGCACAGTAAACACCTTTTTTCTATGTTGTTTGTGCTATCTTGCCCACATTATATAACTGTTATACATACGCTTATGTATATGGTGAAAACATGACCAAGGTCTGTTTTGTAAAATTAGCACCGTCATGTATTAGGGCACATGTGTCAAACACAAGACCCGCGGGCCGAATGCGGCCCACCAGGCCATTTTACACGGCCCTCGCACCTCTCCTGCAGCTGCTTAACCCTCCCCCCTTTGTCTCAGCAGTCAGCAGAAGAGAGGAAGACAGCATCCTGTGCATCCACAGCACCCCCTCATCTCTGCCTCCCCTGGTCTCAGCATTCAGACTCTGGCAGCTGACTCCAGCTCTCCTCTGGTCCTCCTCCAGACCCTGCATGTTCTGCTTCCCAGCTTTGCTACTATCTTCTCCCTGGCAGCAGCACAAGGTACATGGGTGCACTGTGATTTAAAGGAGGGTAGGGGACTCTTCACTTCTGATGGTGGAGGCACACTTCACATCTTTTGTAAGGTGTGGGGTGCTCTGGATATCTAGTCTTACATATACAACTGGCCCTTTGAGGGTAACCATAATGCTGGTGTGGCTTGTGATGAAATTGAGTTTGACACCACTGTATTAGAGTATATGTAACAACAGCACACATACTTGGCCAATAATAATATTTGGGCAAGTAAATGAAAAGACAGAAATTGGCCACAAATACTGTACAAATGTACACATTTACAGCAGATACTGAGTCATTGTAGATGGAATACATATAATGGCAAGTGGTTTGTGGTGCTCGCGGCAAATTCAAAAGCCGTGGAACACCCTTAAAGTCTATGGGACACTAACATGAAAAACCAAAAGTGCTAATTTTAAAGGCTTATATGCATGGTATTTGGTGTTTGGGGGCCTGGGCCCTGCCCCCTGCCCCAGGGGACATGTATCAATGCAAAAAAAAAGTTTTAAAAAACAGCCGTTTTTTCGGGAGCAGTGATTTTAATAATGCTTAAATAAAAAAAATTAAAGTGAAATATTCCTTTAAATTTCATACCTGGGGGGTGTCTATAGTATACCTGTAAAGTGGCACATGTTTTCCCGTGTTTAGAACAGTCCCACAGCAAAATGACATTTCTGAAGAAAAAAAATTATTTAAAACTACTTGCGGCTGTAATGAATTGCCGGGTCTCGGCAATACAGAAAAAAGTAATTGAAAAAACTGAATGGGTCCCCCCCAGTCCATTACCAGGCCCTTCAGGTCTGGTATGGCTATTAAGGGAAACTCTGCCCAATTATTATTTTTTTTAAATGGCGTAGGGGTCCCCCTCAAAATCCATATCAGACCTGATTTTAAGGGGAACTCTGCGCCCAAATGAAAAAAAATGGCGTAGGGTCCCCCAAAAATCCATTCCAGACCCTTATCCGAGCACGCAACCTGGCAGGCCGCAAGGGAAAAGAGAGCGCCCCCCTTCCCCTGAACCGTACCAGGCCACATGCCCTCAACATGGGGAGGATGCTTTGGGGGTCTGTGACCCCAAAGCACCTTGTCCCCATGTTGAAGGGGACAAGGGCCTCATCCCCACAACACTTGGCCGGTGGTTGTGGGGGTCTGCGGGCGGGAGGCTTATCGCAATCTGGAAGCCCCCTTTAACAAGGGGACCCCCTTGTGAATTGGTAACGGGCTACATTGTACCCCCCCTACTATTTCACCAAAAAAAGTGTCAAAAATTATAAAAAAGACAAGAGACAGCTTGGGATAAAAAATTTCCAGCGATATAAACCCATCTGGTGCAGGGTTTCTCTTAATATCCATACCAGACCTGAAGGGGCTAGTAATGGACTGGGGGGAACCCATGCCATTTTTTTCAATGACTTTTTTCTGTATTGCAGAGACCCGACAATTCATTACAGCCGCAATCAGTTTTAAATGACTTTTTTTCCTTTCAAAATTAAATTTTGCTGTGGGACTGTTCTAAGCACAGGAAAAATGTGCCACTTTACAGGCATACTATAGACACCCCCCAGGTACTAAATTTAAAGGAATATTTCATTTTTCACTTTTAGCATTATTAAAATCACTGCTCCTGAAAAAAGTTTCATATTTAAAACTCTTTTTTGCATTGATACATGTCCCCTGGGGCAGGACCCGGGCCCCCAAACACTTTTTCTGACAATACCATGCATATAAGCCTTTAAGATTAGCAGAGAGAGAAAATAACTGCTTAGTAGTCTTCAAAGAACCTTCTCACTGGAACCAAACCATGGGTGCCAGCAATGCAATGGTAATGCAAAAATACGAAGGAAACTTGGACAGCCGCACTCCAAAAATGTTCTTTTAATTAAAATCGATCACAAAATGAACATGCCACAGCAAAAAAAATTGGAACAAACACTATCGTTTCGCACTGTAGCTTCAGTGCTTAGTCATAGCTAGTACACACATCAAATCATTGTTGAAAATATATATACTTCACCTCACTGGTCACATGATCAGCGAGATGATGATTGGAGGCCTAGTGAACGAGCAATGAACTGGTAAACTAGTGTCTCCTGTGAACTCAGGTGAATCAAGACATGTGATTGAAAAACCTTTTCCCCTCCACACACCCATGCACTATCTACAAATCCATATGTATTGTTTGTTTGGATGTTGTGATAAAACAAGGTGAAAAATGAAAAAAATTGACAATTAATGTGAATTGTATCTTAATATGTTGTGTAAGGTGACTTAATGAATAAATAAAGTCAAAAAATGTATATGTAACGAATATATTAGTGTGTAATGAAAAGAAATTATAAAGATCATAAAGAATAGTGATATGGTGATAAATGCTATACGTAATGTGTAATGCGGTGAGGTGTGAATGTATGTATTGTGGTATCCATAAACCACTATTTATTTGTGTTGTTTGTGGATTAGGTGATGAATATCAAAACGAACCAAAACAGAACAAAACAAACGAAAAAAAAATAGTAGTGAGAGCCAAGATGTGAACATCATGCATAGGGTGACCAGAAAACGAGTGTTTTCATGTATGAAAAAAAAAAATCTTAAACAAGATCCCTAATCTCCAGATCGTGTGTATTGTAGTGCTAAATAATATATGTTAAATATTGTGCGAATAATAATAAAAATACTAATAGTAAACTAGAGTGAAGATTAATTAAAATTAATTTACATATCAATCTTGTTTTTTTTTTTGTTATTATTATTTTTCACTAGTTATTTGTTTTTAGTTCTTATTCTTCTGGCTTATTGTATTCTGAGCTTCAGATTTCAAATATTACGCCTGAACTTCGAACTTCCTGGTTTGTGAAAGGACTAGAATTATCTGTGGGAGGTCTGCATGATTATAAACCCACATTAAAACTAACAATGGAATACATCTCAACAAAATTGTGGGGCGTCTTGTCATAGATCCAGATAATCAATCATGACTGATACACCGGGACATATTAACCTTTTCACGCCGACGGAACGCATATATGCATCCTCGGCTATCGGGGGTTATACCGTTGTTTAGAGTCGGCGATCGGCTATCCAAACATAACAACCGATGCGGCTAAAAGTCGCTCAGTTGTTATGCCGGAGGAGCGAGAGGGGACATCCCCCCCCCTCCCGCCGCTCTGACCGGGCCTCCAGTCCCATCGGGAGACCCGATCCCCGATCCGGTGCCTCCATCGTCCAGGCACACTCTGAAACAAAGCCGTAAATGGCTTTGATTCAGTGTCCACATTGAAAACACGGAAGCGACGTTATGACGTCACTTCCGGGTTTCTCGGCTGCCGATGGCGCCGGATTTAAAAAAGTACACAGTATTCAGAATCGCAGTTTTCGGCGATCTGAATACTTTGAAGTGCAAAGGAGGGCTCGGGGGTCACAATTTAATATTATAAAAAAAAAAAAAAAAAATTTAAAGCACCCCCCTCCCCGCGAGCTTGCGCAACAAAGAAAACAGTGTTCAAATCACACATGTGAGGTATCGCCGCGATCGTCAGAGCGAGAGCAATAATTCTAGCACTAGACCTACTCTGTAACTCTAACCTGGTAACCTAAAAAAAGTTTAAAGCGTCGCCTATGGAGATTTTTAGGTACCGTAGTTTGTCGCAATTCCAGGAGTGCGTGCAATTATAAAGCGTGACATGCTTGGTATCTATTTACTCGGCGTAACATCATCTTTCACATTATGCAAAAAAATTGGGCTAATTTTACTTTTTCATTTTTTTTTAATTCATGAAAGTTAATTTTTCCCAAAAAGTTGTGTTTAAAACACCGCCGCACAAATACTGTGTGACACAAAATATTGTAAAAATCGCCAATTTATTCTCTAGATTCTCTGCTAAATATATATATATATATATATATATATATATATATATATATATATATATATATATATATATATAATGTTTGGGGGTTCTAAGTAATTTTCTAGCCAAAAATATGGATTTTAACTTGTAAACACCAAATGTCATAAATAGGCTTAGGCATGAAAGGGTTAAAAGACGTGGTATAATGATGTTAATGCAGCTGCAATGTTATGTTATACTATGCTGTGTTATACTGATGTGATGAAACTGCCGTGATGTCTTTTCCAAAATGCTGGATAGTAAACATGTATCAAAAACTAGTATAAAAACAGATATAAAGAACTTATTAATGATAACATGGAATTGGAATAAGGAATACTATTCATATGTCATGTTACATAGTTGTCATAATTGCAGTGCTGAGAAATGTTAACATGCAAGCAAATATGGCAACCAATGGGTTAACCAGAGAGGGCTAGACCTCCCACAGATCATTCTAGTCATTTCACAAACCAGGAAGTTCGAAGTTCAGGCGTAATATTTGAAATCTGAAGCTCAGAATACAATAAGCCAGAAGAATAAGAACTAAAAACAAATAACTAGTGAAAAATAATAATAACAAATAATAACAAAACAAAAAAAAACAAGATTGATATGTAAATTAATTTTAATAATCTTCACTCTCATTTACTATTAGTATTTTTATTATTATTCACACAATATTTAACATATATTCTTTAGCACTACAATATACACAATCTGGAGATCAGGGATCTTGTTTAAGCAAAAAATGTGCATACATGAAAACACTCGTTTTCTGGTCACCCTATGCATTATGTTCACATCTTGGCTCTCACTACTATTTTTTTGTTTGTTTTGTTCTATTTTGATTCCTTTTGATATTTATCACCTAATCCACAAACAACACATATAAATAGTGGTTTATGGATACCACAATACATACATTCACACCTCAGGCATTACACATTGGTGTACGTTTATCAAACAGAGAAGAGCTGAGATCCTGATGACCATGGCTGATCTCTCAGGTGTGCCAGTTTATGAAGCTGAGATGAGGAGTGGAGAACATGTTTTTCACTTCTCATCACAAGACACACCCTTCTGTCATTCACTTTTACACAAATGACCAGTTTATGAAGGTGAGATCTGAGGATCTCACTGGCTATCTCTGTAAAATATCTCCGTCCCAGATTCTTCAGCTCAGAGGTGGAGAATATGGGTGAGAAGCTGCTGTGATGTGAAGAAGGAGGTTTCTTTCCTCCTAATATCAGCAAAAGCAAGCTTAAAGATTGATATAAATAATAACTATGGTGTCCTTTTATGAAAGTGAGATCAGCGGTTATCCCGATTCTCACCGCTGATCTCAGGTCATACACAGTCAGGGGCGGACTGACAACTCATGGGGCCCCCGGGCAATAGAAGATTATGGGGCCCCCGGGCTTACAGATGGCCACCACGCCAGGAGGCAGTGCAGAGGCGGGGCAGCTAAAATCTATGGATTTTCACATCAAAAGCATGTCAGTTTCGGACATATCAGGGACAGATGTAAAAAAACACGGATTTTTACATACTGTCCCTGGTTTTACTGAGCCTGGCAACCCTGATGGGGCCCCCTAGTGGCATGGGGCCCTCGGGCAGTGCCCGAGTGACTCAATGGTCAGTCCGCCCCTGTACACAGTTTATGAAGCTGAGGTAATCAGCTGAGAACATGTTCTTCACTGATTATCTCAGCACAGTGAGAATCTGTAACTGACTGTCACAGAAACGGCCAGTTTATGAAGGTGCGATCTCAGAACCTCACTGGCGATCTGTGACAGAATTCTCACTTTCTGATTCACCATCTCTGAGGTGGAGAATCAGAGTGAGAAGCGTGAAGCTGGCTGAGTATTGTGGAGGAAGAAGGAAGTCTTTTGAGTTCCATGCTTCACACACAAGCAGCCATACAACAGTCAGATCACATCTTCCCCACTTATTACACACCCCAAAATTAGCAGGTTAGGAATTAATAGTGTATGTATATATATATATATATATATATATATATATATATATATATATGTATACATCATCATATAGCATATATATATGTGTGTGTGTTTATTTCTATGTATATCTATAGATATAGATCTATATATATCTATATATATATATACATAAATATATATATATAAATTCTACCTGCATTAAAATGCTATTATTAAAGTCATTTTTATATAATTTTTTTATTTAGTGGTAAAAAAAAATTGTAAACCCTAGAATATGGTTTTACCCATGGACTGTTCTCATACAGTTATAGGGGTTTATATTTGTATACTTTATTAAAAAAAAAATTATGATTATAAATGTATTTTTCATTTATATGAATGGTGTATAGCTGCATTACATATGTGGGATTACATTCATATACTATACACCATTCACATTTAAATAGGCACATGTATGAGCTTTAAATATTGATAAAAACAATGTTTTTTAATAATAAGGTTAATGTATATTGTTTGGTGGGAATGTAACTTTATTATTTTATTAATATGTGGTGTATAATGTGTGCTAATTCGTGTTCAACTTTTGTATTTTTTACTTCCTCATACTGTAATTCCGCTATATCACGCGAGATTACAGTGAGAGAAGCAGTTCTCAGGAGTTTCCAGCCTTTTGTAGATCGCTCCTCATCATGAGAACCGATCTACAAAGTTTCATAAACAGGCACTCAGAGGAGAGCGATCTCCTCTGAGAATGCCTGAGCGGTATTTTACCGCACTTTCATAAAAGGACACCAAAAAGCAAATCAAAATGCACGTTAAAAAGGTGTCAAACTATATGCTAAAAAAAGCGCCAAAGTGTGCATTACAAACCATACCAAAATGCATCTTAAAATGACCTGTGCCAAAATGTGTGCTAAAGGACCAAAATGTGTGTTTAAAAAAATGCACAATAAAAAAACCTACGGCCAGATGTGTGTTAAAAAAATATGCCATGTTAAAAAAAATGCCAAAATATGCATAAATAATGCCAAAATTAGCAATTAAAACACACATTTAAACAATGTGCCAAAATGTGTGTAAAAAAACTGAGTTAAAAAAGCGCTTATTATTTTCATGTAATAACACAGCCTTTGGTTTCACTTTAAAAACTCAGCTGCTCTGTAATCACACAGGTGTATGAGGAGATCACAGGCAGCCCCTCCCCCTTCTCCTCAGATCTCAGGTGTTCTCAGAGGAAAAACTTCTCATCTCCTTCTGAGAACAGCTTCATAAACAGGGTGCCAGAGGAGAAGATTTTTCTCTGAGAACTGAAATTAGATAAATTATCACCGTTTGATAAACGTACACCATATATGTTTATTTATGTATATAGGTGATTTTATATATATATACATATATATATATATATATATATATATATATATATATATATAATGTATTACACATACACAGTATAGTTATAATTTATTTTCTTTTAGAACCCATTCACATCTGAGCAATGCAGAATTGTTGGCAGAATTGTGCAATTCTTTCCACGATTCCAAACTGCTCAAAAATTCTGTCAAAATACGCAATGCGTTTTTGGGTGCCATTCATTGTTAATGGCACCCCAAATGCAGTTAGCAAACATGCATTTTGCCACACGTTTTGACAAATACTCTAGCAACTTGCCAAAATTCACATGAAAAAAATGCACAATGCTCCATGCCCAAAAAAAATAAATTTGACTTTTTGGGCTTTTTTTATGTGCATTTTGGTACTGTTTTTGATACACTTTTTGCTGCTTTTTTCAACTAACATTTTGGCTTGTTTTTTAAAACGCATTTTAGCAAATTTTTATGTACATTTTGGTGCTTTTTTAACATGTATTTTGGCTCATTTCTTTACCTGCGTTTTGGAGTGTGTTCCAGAAACAGAAATGCTTGCGGTGTCATTAATTGTTAATGGCATCCCAAAAGTGGCTAGCAAATGTGTGCTTTGCCAAAATACGCATAAAAAGCAAATGAAAATGCACGTTAAAAAGGTGTCAAACTATATGCTAAAACAGGGGTCTCACACTCAAATTACCTGAGGGCCACAAGACAAGTTTTCATATGCCATGGGGGGCCGCTTGCAAACTTTCAAACTACAGTACTGGTGTCAGCGAACACATTATTAACCCCCAGCACTGGTGTCAGCGAGCGCAATATTACCACCAGCACTGGTGTAAGTCAGGGTTTGACAAATTTGCTTGGAATCTAGGAGCCAGCTAAAAAAGTTAGGAGCCAGAAAACGCACCCCGTCCCGACGAGCTTGCGCGCAGAAGCGAACACATACGCGAGCAGCGCCCGCATATGTAAACGGTGTTCAAACCACACATGTGAGGTATCGATCGATTTTAAAGGGTAAAAAAGTTTGTCGGCATACCACAAGCGGACGCAATTTTGAAGCGTGACATGTTGGGTATGAATTTACTCGGCGTAACATTATCTTTCATAATATTAAAAAAAATGGGGATAACTTTACTGTTGTCTTATTTTTTAATTAAAAAAAGTGTAATTTTTTCCCAAAAAAATGCGCTTGTAAGACCGCTGCTCAAAAACGGCGTAACAGAAAGCATTGCAACGATCGCCATTTTATTCTCTAGGGTGTTAGGATAAAAAATATATATAATGTTTGAGGGTTCTAATTAGAGGGAAGAAGATGGCAGTGAAAATAGTGTAAAATGACATCATCAGATGGCGCCAGCTCACAAAAAAAAACAATTTTTTTTTCCTCTTTGCTCCCCCCACTTCCGCCCTGCCTGCGGGCCATTTATAACTGGTCCGCAGGCCACAAATGGCCCGCGGGCCGGTACTTAGAGACCACTGTGCTAAAAGAAGCGCCAAAGTGTGCATTACAAACCACACCAAAATGCGTCTTAAAATGACCTGTGCCAAAATGTGTGCTAAAGGGCCAAAATGTGGGTTTAAAAAAAGCGCCAAAATGCACAATAAAAAAACCTATGGCCAGATGTGTGATATAAAAATACAGCATGTTAAAAAAAAACACACCAAAATATGCATAAATAATGCCAAAATTCGCAATTAATAAGGGCCAAAACACACATTTAAAGAATGTGCCAAAATGTTTGTAAAACAACTGAGTTATAAAGCACTTATTATTATCATGTAATAACACAGTCTTTTTAATTTTGGTTTCACTTTTAAAACTCAGCTGCTCTGTAATCACACAGGTGTATGAGGAGATCACAGGCAGCCCCTCCCCCTTCTCCTCAGATCTCAGGTGTTCTCAGAGGAAAAAAATTCTCATCTATTCTCCTTCTGAGAACATTCTCTGCTTCATAAACAGGGTGCCAGAGGAGAAGATTTTTTTCTGAGAACTGAAATGAGATAAATTATCAATGTTTGGTATCAAGGGTGTGTCCTGTGATGAGAGGTGAAAAACGTGTTATCCACTCCTCATCTCAGCCATGATCATCAGGATCTCAGCTCTTCTCTGTTTGATAAACGTACACCTTGTCAAATTTTTTCACAACATCCAAACAAACAATACATATGGATTTGTAGATAGTGCATGGGTGTGTGGAGGGGAAAAGGTTTTTCAATCACATGTCTTGATTCACCTGGGTTCACAGGAGACACTAGTTTACCAGTTCATTGCTCGTTTACTAGGCCTCCAATCATCATCTTGCTGATCATGTGACCAGTGAGGTGAAGTATATATATTTTCAACAATCATTTGATGTGTGTACTAGCTATGACTAAGCACTGAAGCTATAGTGCGAAACGTTAGCTTTTGTTCCAATTTTGTTCATTTTGTGATCGATTTTAATTAAAAGAACATTTTTGGAGTGCGGCTGTCCAAGTTTCCTTTAAAATTAGCACTTTTGGTTTTTCATGTCCCATAGACTTTAATGGTGTTCGCGTGTTCGAACAAATTTTTTGCGAACCGAACCAGGGGGTGTTTGGCTCATCCTTAATGGCAAGCAGAGGAGCAGGTTTTGTACTTCATCAGTGGTGTCAGATGTTGTTGACCATGTTTGTTTTACCTCAGTGCAGCACATAGATACTGCTCCTCATTGTAAACACATTCATGTCACTATTAATGTAAAAATATCATTTGATGCTGAAGGTGAATTATTTATTATTGCCCTCTTTCTGTGGAAACCCTTTTTAAACCTTGTTAGTCCTCTAACAGCATTTGGCATGTGCCTGCAGGGACACCCTAATGGCACCTTGGCTCACAAACAATCTCTAATTCATATACAAGTTATTGGAAGAATCAATACAAAATAAATAGATAGCTACACTTTATCTTTACAGGTCTGTGCAGAGCTGATTTGGAATTGTGTGCTTGAACAGATGAACATGAAAACTGAGAGCTCAGTATGTATTCTAGCTGTGCGTCAAGCAATTCATCCTCCTTCGTTATTGTGAAGTATATCCAGAGGTGTATGGGTAAATACATACTGTACAGGCGCTCAGCAGTGCACTGACTGCATTGTACTAAATGTGAAGTAAATCCTTATAGACTGGAGCTGTAGTCTTTGTCAAACATTTCCTTTAAGTAATTCCTGGAACTAGATTGAGAATCAGTCCATGCATGCATGTACATAGTCTACAAATCAATCCTGTCTCAAAGTATTTCAATATTTCAAAAAACAGATACACCCTGTGAAGGTGATGACAGACTGTGTGTAAATGAATGTAATTTCAGCCCTGTGTTGTGTCGGGGGGGGAGCTGTATGCAGTGCTGGGATGGGAAAGGAGCTCTGCCAAGTGACCCGCCAGGGGTCCCTGTCCTCTGATTCTCCAGTGGTGATCCCTGTCCTCTGATGTAAGGAGGAACTCTGGGAACTCAAAACTCTTAAGCCACTTTTAGTATCTTGGCGGGAACGCGTGGGAACGGAGTCCCTGCACTTTTTTCACAGCAGGAACGCAGTTCCCTTTGCAGGACTAGAGCAGCCTCAAGCAGCCAAGCCGCCCGAGCCAATCTTTCACTAAGCGGCGATGCCCAGCTCGAGTCCCTGTCAGGGGCAGGCGAACCTTAGTAATTCTTTATGTTACTGGCCGCTTCTATCACCTTGCTTAAAGTTCTTTCTAAATCCTGTGATAACTCGCGGCAGACCTCCGCAATGTCTCCTAGGAACAATGACAAAAGCTCCCAGGAGACATTGCGGCATCGAGGAAGTGACAGAATACCCACACACTACCCGATGAATCCATATACTGGAAGCGGCCAGTAACATAAAGGATTACTAAGGTACAGTGGATCGGGAAAAAAAACATGCGGTTTAGTAATTATGCATATGAGCATATCATTTATTTATTTTTTGGTGGGGGAGTGGATCTTGGGTGGGAGTTCCCACACCTTTTTCCCCAGGACTTGACCCCTGGTGATAGTAGGGCACAGCATGGAGTTACTGCAATACTCACAGGGTTCTAGGTGGTTCTATCGCCATTGTAAAGGTCCTTGCAGGGCAGGCCAGGCCAGGGAAACAGAAGTCAAAAGAAGACTAATGCCGCGTACACACGATCGGACATTTCAACAACAGATCCATGGTTTTTTTCCGACGGAATGCTGGCTCAAACTTGTCTTGCATACACATGGTCACACAAATGTTGTACAACACTACAACGAGCCAAGAAAAATTATTTTAGAGACTTTTCCTTTTCGGCTTTCTCTCTCCTCTCCTCCTCAGCTGACGTAAGTGGCAGTGCCCCCCCCCCCCCCCCATCTTGGAACTCTCAGCTGTCAGAGGAGAGAAAAAGCAACTGATCGTAGGAAGAAGGTGTGTTATCTGTACACATGATAAGCATATTTATGATATAACACAGGCACAGGAGAACTGTTGTTCTATTGTTCTAACACAGAGGGGATGGGAGCATTTTATACAAGTGGCTTAACAACCACTTTAAGAAAACCCTGAGGGTCCATTCATACATGAAGCAGTCCACTGGGGTTTGTTATTGCACAAGTGCTAATGAGCATTGCCTCAATCATGACCCAGTATTAAATAGTAAATTGTAAAACAAACAAATATATATTGTCAGAACCATTGACGTATCGCGGCAAAGTGCCTAATATACTGTCAGGATGTTTATACTGAAATATAATTTATTATTGTATTTATGGAAATATGGAAATCTGTGCTTTGGGAGAGTTACAATTTTCCTACAATATCAAAACAAGGGCCCAGATTCAGGTATAATCGCGCAATATTTGCGTGGGCAAAGAGCAAAATTTTTTCTCTGCGCCCACGCAAATATTGCGCTTTGCCCGCGATTCACGGAGCAATTGCTCCGTAAATTGCGCGGGCGATATGTTAATCAGCCGTGCGTAAGGCTGCCTAATGTAAATGATCCCGCCGGGGGCGGGAATCATTTAAATTAGGCGCGCTCCCGCGCCGAGCGAACAGCGCATGCTCCGTCGGGAAACTTTCCCGACGTGCATTGCGGCAAATGACGTCGCAAGGACGTCATTTGCTTCTAAGTGAACGTGAATGGCGTCCAGCGCCATTCACGGTTCACTTACGTAAACGACGTAAAATTTGAACGTCGCGAGCGGGAAGCGCAGCTATACTTTAGCATTGGTTGCGCCTGCTATTAGCAGGAGCAGCCTTATGCTAAAGTCGCCGTACGGAAACTCCGTACCTTGCGTGCGCAGGGCCCGTGCAACTTTTGTGAATCGGTGGTAGTATGCAATTTGCATACTATACGCCGATCACAAAGGCCGCTCCCCCTAGCGGCCAACGCAAGAATGCAGCCTGGGATGTGAAGGCATAAGGAGGCTTATGTCTGTCACATCCTAGGCTGCAGTCGGTGTAACAAGGTTTCTGAATCAGGAGCACTCGTTACACCGGAGCAAGTAAGCCCTTGCGCCGCGCAACCTATGGTTGCGCGGGCGCAAGTGCTTCTTGAATCTGGGCCAAGAAATCCAAAGTTCTTGTGTTATCAAGACAAGTAACTCAAATTAATATTTAAAATATATATATTTATTAACTAAAGATATAGTGCAAAATTAAAATCAGGTACAATTTGTGATAAAACAAATAATTGATATACTTCTGCAATCAGAGATACATGATGGTTAAATGTTCAGATACTATTTACATTCATTATATGAGAAGGTATATTCACAGTTCTTACTGATCGTCCTGGCATCTTTAAAACCTGGTAACTTGTAAAATAACCTTCCGTGACTATACGACTTAGTAAATAGCTTGTGTTTACATTGACTCTATATTATCTCTTCTCAACACAAACAGATCTCCTCTTTTACTTCTTATATGTGTACAGATCAAAGACCATTTTGTACACAAGCTTGGCAAAACAGACAAGCTTATTTTAAATTTAGAGAGAATTTGTTGGCATTTAGCTTTTTAAAGACAAAAATAATTTGTGTATGTCTCCTAATTTTTGGAATATAATTATTTCATACTGCAGTTAAAAATAATATACCTCCCAAATTATTTTTGCCAAATATATTTAAATGGTTTTAGTTATGTGTTTGTAAAACATTCCATTAACAAAAGGTAAATAAACAAAATTATACATTACCAGTATTTAAGAGTTATTTTTGTTTGAGAAGCAAAGTCCCAAGAGGGACCTTTTTCACCATTGTTACATGTTTGCGTTCAATCTCCCCCTTCCAGCTTCCTTCGGAGATCCTCTGAGAGCGAGAGTTCCCCAGACATCTTTTCAGAGTCAGCTTCCTTCCAGAGATAAAGAGATAGAGTGAGAGCTCTCCCATCAGCGACTCTCCAGGATTCACCCCAAAGATCCTTTTGTGTCTTCTGCAACACCTTTTTAACACCCAAGAAGTGGGTGTGTATCTCACATTACTACGTCATTGACGATGTCAAATGATGCTATGTTAGGTAGGCTGCCATAGCAACCAAGGATGCGGACATTTTGAGTAATGCCACTTTTAACCTGTAGGGGCGGTGGTGTATAAGGAATCATTTCAAATTTTAGGGTCACCCAGGGTTGATCATAATTTATGAACCCCTTTGACCTAAGTCTTGGTGGAGCACCATAAATTGTCTTATATGTCAAACAATTGTCATTGACATCCTGGCATTTCTTACCACTTTATAGACTGGGAATGTTTACCCATCTTAGCTTAGACCATTAGTTGAATTCCTAGGAAAATTAGATCTTTTGAAAAGTACTTCTAAGCAAAACCCTTTACTTCCCAAATACAGGCTCTCAATGTCAATACAGCTAGGAACTCACATTTGTAAGCATAGTAAAATATATATATATATATATATATATATATATATATATATATATGTACTTAACGAGTTATAATAACTAATACATTTACATTATTACCATTATGAAAGAAACATTACTATTTAAGATATATAATATGATAGCTTGTGTAACAAGTGGTGATTGTCTGCGCTGTGGTATGGCTTGGCCGGATGAGTGAAATGAGGGAATGATGAGTGAACGGGCTAATAGGGCCTGGGGAGTGACAGACACAAATTAACCTTGACGGTTTTAAATGGGTACAGTCCTAACTGGGCTGTAAAATAATACAGTGGAGTTTTACAAAGAAAGGTGTATGTGAAAATCGAAGCAAAAACTTAAAACGTGAACATAAAATCTTAGGTGGGTGCAAACCAAAAGAAAAGGACCGCAGTTCAACACTGGAACTGGTGCAGCAGTGAGGAAATGGTTAAAATGGAAATTCTGCAAGGGATATTCAGTCCAGACAAATCCAAGCAAACGCATGCAGCCCACACCTCGGTGACTAGTGCAGCTTACCTTCCAGCTGACATAAAGGGTCAAACACATAGGATCAAAACGTTACCAGTTTTCTATTGGGTGGATATCTTGCTGCCAGTTCTCAATAGTTGGTCACACATAAAAAAACAAGAATAATACAAAAGTTGTAGCCTTGTCCTCCTAACACTCAACACTTATTGGTGGGTGAGCCCCCCCCCCTCATTTCGTTCATGCAAAGGACAATTCCTGTAAGTTCATATGAAACAAGGGCTACTTACCATTAAGTGTCAAACCTAAAATATATATGACCTAGAGATGGGACATACAAGGCTTATAACAACCTCCCTATAAGATAAAAAATCATTCTGGTAACAAGGCCTTATTAACAGGCTTTGAACTGTGATTCAACCTAAGACACAAAATGGTTCCTCTTTTGCCAAATGTATATGAATATGGAAAAAATGAAAAATATATAATATGCGTAATATAAAGGCCTATATGTATATTCTTTTAACCCCAAATGTTCCAACAATATATATATATATATATATATATATATATATATATATATATATATATATATATATATATATATATATATATATACAGTACAGACCAAAAGTTTGGACACACCTTCTCATTCAGAGTTTTCTTTATTTTCATGACTATGAAAATTGTAGATTCACACTGAAGGCATCAAAACTATGAATTAACACATGTGGAATTATACATAACAAAAAAGTGTGAAACAACTGAAAATATATTTCATATTCTAGGTTCTTCAAAGTAGCCACCTTTTGCTTTGGCTTGGCACACTCTTGGCATTCTCTTGATGAGCTTCAAGAGGTAGTCACCTGGCGCAGCACCCCATCACTCTCCTTCTTTGTCAAATAGCCCTTACACAGCCTGGAGGTGTGTTTGGGGTCATTGTCCTGTTGAAAAATAAATGATGGTCCAACTAAACGCAAACCGGATGGAATAGCATGCCGCTGCAAGATGCTGTGGTAGCCATGCTGGTTCAGTATGCCTTCAATTTTTAATAAATCCCCAACAGTGTCACCAGCAAAGCACCCCCACACCATAACACCTCATCCTCCATGCTTCACGGTGGGAACCAGGCATGTAGAGTCCATCCGTTCACCTTTTCTGCGTCGCACAAAGACACGGGGGTTGGAACAAAAGATATCAATCAGACCAAAGCACAGATTTCCACTGGTCTAATGTCCATTCCTTGTGTTCTTTAGCCCAGATAAGTCTCTTCTGCTTGTTGCCTTTCTTTAGCAGTGGTTTCCTAGCAGATATTCTACCATGAAGGCCTGATTCACACAGTCTCCTCTTAACAGTTCTAGAGATGTGTCTGCTGCAAAAGGTGGCTACTTTGAAGAACCTAGAATATGAAATAGATTTTCAGTTGTTTCACACTTTTTTGTCATGTATAATTCCACATGTGTTAATTCATAGTTTTGATGCCTTTAGTGTAAATCTACAATTTTCATAGTCATGAAAATAAAGAAAACTCTTTGAATGAGAAGGTGTGTCCAAACTTTTGGTCTGTACTGTATATATATATATATATATATATATATATATATGTGTGTGTGTGTGTGTGTGTGTGTGTGTGTATTAGTGGAAGGGCAGGCCCATCATGCCACTGTTTAAAATGCCAGTTTATGCCAGATTTGTTAGAAGCAAGCACACCAATGGCATAGATGTGTGTTGGCTTTCATATGAGAGCCAGGGTTAGAGCTCAGGGCCCCACCCTTCCAAGGGACGTATTTGATGGTCAGGAGGACAATAAGATAATGGTCAGGAGGACCCATGGATACTGATCAGAGCAGTAAAGCTGCTAAGAGAGCCAGGAGGCTGCATGTTATGTTTTGTTCATATTGATGGTGAGAATTCCCTGTGTGGGAAGACATATGAACTTTTGATGTTCTTTTAAATAAAAGTGGGCAGGAAAGCCCTGAAAACTATTTCTGATGTGGATTAACTCACTATTTTGACACTACCACTGAGCTACAAAACCCCAACATGTCACAAAATATATACACATACAGCCGAAATTGTTGGCACCCCAGAAATGTTTCCAGAAAATCAAGTATTTTTCACAGAAAAGTACTGCAGTAACACATGTTTTTCTATACATGTGTTTATTCCCTTTGTGTGTATTGGAACAAAACAAAAAAAGGAGGAAAAAAGCAAATTGGACATGTAACACAAAACTCCAAAAATGGGCTGGTCAAAATTCTTGGCACCCTTTCAAAATTGTGGATAAATAAGATTGTTTCAAGCATGTGATGCTCCTTTAAACCCACCTGGGGCAAGTACAGTAGGTGAACCCGATTTTGTGTCAATCTCGCTCTCTTTCTCGGCGAGATTGAGCACCTACGAGCCCCATCGCGGGAGCCAGCGCCGAGCTGGCTTGCCGCGATGGAGACAGAGCCGTCATAGAAGCGACGGGAGATCCGACTTGGATTCCCGCCAATTCTACACGTGTGCGGCATTTGTTATGAATCCTGAGGGGGAAGTCCCCGCCGGATTTTAAATAAAAATCCGGCATGGGTCCCCCCTCAGGAGCATACCGGGCCCTTAGGTCTGTTATGGGTTGTAAGGAGAGCCCCCCTACGCCGAAAAAACGGCGTAGGGGGTCCCCCTACAATCCATACCAGACCCGTATCCAAAGCACGCTACCCGGCCAGCCAGGAAGGGAGTGGGGACGAGCGAGCGCCCCCCCCCCTCCTGAGCCGTACCAGGCTGCATGCCCTCAACATGGGGGGGTTGGGTGCTCTGGGGCAGGGGGGCGCACTGCGGCCCCCCCACCTCAGAGCACCCTGTCCCCATGTTGATGAGGACAGGGCCCCTTCCCGACAACCCTGGCCGTTGGTTGTCGGGGTATGCGGGCGGGAGGCTTATCGGAATCTGGGAGCCCGTTGCTTCTATGACGCGCTTGCTGGGATGTGCTGTCACTATTCCAGTGAGTGCAAGATGTCGGCGAGATCTCGGCACCGTGTCGCCGAGTATCAGCGCGACGCTGTCGTGCTAAAAGCACAATATCACAAACACCTACTGTAACAGATGTGGGCAATATAAAAATCACACCTGAAAGCAGATAAAAAGGAGAGAAGTTTACTTAGTCTTTGCATTGTGTGTCTGTGTGTGCCACACTAAGCATGGACAACAGAAAGAGGAGAAGAGAACTGTCAAGGACTTGAGAACCAAAATTGTGGAAAAATATAAACAATCTCAAGATTACAAGTCCATCTCCAGAGATCTAGATTTGTCTTTGTCCACAGTGCGCAACATTATCAAGAAGTTTGCAACCCATGGCACTGTAGTTAATCTCTGGGCGTGGACGGAAGAGAAAAATTGGTGAAAGGTTGCAACGCAGGATAGTCTGGATGGTGGATAAGCAGCCCCAAACAAAGAAATTCCAGATGTCCTGCAGGCTCAGGGAGCATCAGTGTCAGCGCCAACTATCCGTCGACATTTAAATGAAATGAAACGCTATAGCAGGAGACCCAGGAGGACCCAACTGCTGACACAGAGACATAAAAAAGCAAGCCTACAGTTTGCCAAAATGTACTTGAGTAAGCCAAAATCCTTCTGGGAAAATGTCTTGTGGACAAATGAGACCAAGATAGAGCTTTTTGGTAAAGCACATCATTCTACTGTTTACCGAAAACAGAATGAGGCCTACAAAGAAAAGAACACAGTGCCTATAGTGAAATATGGTGGAGGTTCAATTATGTTTTGGGGTTGTTTTGCTGCCTCTGGCACTGGGTGCCTTGAATGTGTGCAAGGCATCATAAAATCTGAGGATTACCAAAGGATTTTGGGTTGCACTGAGCCCAGTGTCAGAAAGCTGGGTTTGCGTCCGAGATCTTGGGTCTTCCAGCAGGACAATGACCACAAACATACGTCAAAAAGCACCCAGAAATGGATGACAACAAAGCGCTGGAGAGTTCTAAAGTGGCCAGCAGTGAGTCCAGATCTAATCGCATTGAACACCTGTGGAGAGATCTTAAAAATGCTGTTGGGAAAAGGCGCCCTTCCAATAAGAGAGACCTGGAGCAGTTTGCAAAGGAAGAGTGGTCCAAAATTCTGGATGAGAGGTGTAACAAGCTTATTAATGGTTATAGGAAGCGAAATGATTTCAGCTATTTTTTACAAAGGATGTGCAACCAAATATTAAGTTAAGGGTGCCAAGAATTTTGACCAGCTAATTTTTGGAGTTTTGTGTGACATTCGGTCCAATTTTATTTTTTCCTCCCTTTTTTATTACTGCAGTACTTTTCTGTGAGAGATACTTGATTTTCTGGAAAAATTTATGGGGTGCCAACAATTTTGACTGTGTGTGTGTATATATATATATATATATATATATATATATATATATATATATATATATACAATATAGTTTTTTGTAAAGGTGAAAACGTCACTAATCTGCCAATTAAAAATACGCATTTCATTAAAAAGGCAATTGCAGGCCTTTTATGTTATGGGCAGCTTCCTTGTAAGCTCAACTTGTACAGGAAATGTCAAGATTTATCATTTCGGTTGCCTATATCTCTGAATCTAATAATCTTTTCAACATACAGTATTCACAAAACCTCTACTTGTGTAGTTTCCATCATATTGCTAGCCTGAATTACCAATCAAAATAATTTATTGCCAGCATTTTCTTATTGATAGTTTTATTATTCTGCCTGATTGCTGATGAGCTGAACTGCCCTCAAAGAAGTTTGGATGTCAGACTCAAACCCTATTGAAATCAAAGGGGTGCCAGATCTGTCAAATTAGTAAAGTAGTAAGTGATATTAAAAAACCGAAATCCCCTGTAAGGCAATGGAATAATGTCCTCTGTGACGTGGGAGTCACGGTAACGGCACTGGTATGCCGGTAGCCCCCTGAGCCATGATTGGCCTAAAAGTGTAATTTGGGGTCAGATTTGTCCGCCGTAATGTCGCAGTCCCACTAAAAAATGCAGATCGCCGCCATTACCAATAAAAGTCCCTAAATCAGTTTGTAGACGGGATAACTTTTGCGCAAACCAATTAATATACACATATTGCGTTTTTTTTGTTTTTTTTTTTACCAAAAATGTGTAGAAGAATATATAGCATCCTAAACTGATGAATAAATTCGTTATGTTGCATTTTTTGGGGATAAGCATTACAGCAGAGAGTAAAAAAATATATATTTTTTTAAATTGTTGGCCTTTTTTTTTTATAGTGCAAAAAATAAAGACCGCAGAGGTGATCCAATACCACCAAAATAAAGCTCTATTTGTGGGTAAAAAGGGACACCTAATTTATATGGGTACTGCGTCGCACGACGGTGCAATTGTCAGTTAGGCCCCATTCACACCTGAGCATTTAATTTTCAGGCAGAAAGTCACGCAATTTTACAGCGATTTTTGTGTTGTTTTTACCGCATTTTTGCTGCGATTTTGTACAGGTCAAAAGGTCACCCATGTAAATGCCCAAATCTGCCTAAAAAAAGTCACAGAACTTATTTGAGCTTCAGGCGTTTTAGAGCCTCTGGCTTCAGGCGTTTTGGAGTGGAGATGTGAACCATCTCTATAGAGAATAATCGATATTTTCCCCTCCAGCATTTTGTAGCTTGAGGCTTCAAGCTACAAAACGCTCAGGTGTGAATGGGGTCTTAATGCGACGCAGTGCCGCAAAAAATGGCCTGGTCATTAAGGGGGCAAATCCTTCTGGGGCTGAAGTGGTTAAAGAAGCCAGCAATTATGTTTTCTTTGCAGGCAATTTAGGCTGTTATTTTTTCTTTGTAAATGTAATTTTCGCTGTAACACGTTGTACAACAAAAATGAACAAAAAAAAAAGAATTGTGTAGAGTCACCTCCATAATGCATATCAGACTTTTTGACTGTGATAGGGATTACCTTATGAAAAAAAAAAAAATAATAATTGTGTGATATTCCTCTAAATATCCATACCAGACCCTTTCTTTTGTTTTTGTTTGTTTTTATTATTGTTTGCTATATAAATTAAACAATACCAATATGTGTAATTTTTTTTTTTTTTGTAGTTTCTGTTATAACATTTTGTAAATAAATATTCTTTCTTCATAGATTTAGGCCAAATGTATAATGCTACATTTGCTTGGCAACAATATCCCAAATCAGTGTATATTATTTATCCTATGTAAAAGCTATAAAGCCTGCAAACTAAGATATTTATATCTGAAAATGAGTCAGTTCTGATGTACTCATTTCTTGAACCCCTTAAATGCCATAATAGTACAAGTACCTACAATAGAATTAGATAGTCCAAACTATTTAGCTGAGTTAAGAAATAATTAAAAGTTTATTTTTTATACAAATTTGTCAACAAGTTAGTTCTCATACACAGCATAAACACACTTTTATTCACACCAAAAAACACATTCTGATCTACCTCCCAAGTATGAGGATACCACATGTGTAAAAGACAATTAGCGCCACCTTTCTAAAGTGCTATGTGCTATAAACTAAAAAACTACAATCTATGAAACCCGATAATTCTTATACCTTAGCTGCTGTACACTTCCAATAAATCCACCTCAACATACAATGTATTCATTCAATGAAATATAAGTGCAGCGCTATTCATTTATCATGTGAAAAAAAAGTGATATCAATTCTTAATAATTACGGTAAATAAATAAATCAATCTATATAATAATGAGTTCTATTAAAGTTCATATAAATAAATACAAATCTTCTTGATAAATGTTACAAATGGAGAGCACTATGTATCCTCTATTTATTGTTGCATGAATGTGGAGCCATATCCTATAAGGAATATCAAGCAATAACACTGGTGTGGAGGAAGGAGAGAAGCAGTGGGGCAGTATATAAGTGTTACATACCTTTGTGGTAGAGCCTGACTTGTAGGAGGAGACTTCTATTACAGCTCTGATTCAGGAGCCACTGATGTGGGAACAGTGGTCTCTGGAACACAGTGGGTAGGTGTGCCAGTGGAGTCTGTGGTAGTTGGCACTAAGGTTGTATGATGATCCTCCAGGTGCAAAAATATGAAGGGAACTTGGACAGCCGCACTCCAAAAAATGTTCCTTTTATTAAAATCACTCACAAAATGAACAAAATGAACATGCCACGCGTTTCGCACTGTAGCTTCAGTGCTTAGTCTGCTATTCATGGACTCTCTACTGTCAACATTTCAGACTGTTTATTAACCCATTCAGAGCCAAAATTCATATTTAGTTGATGGTTTTTAATCCAAGTGTCATATGTTTTTGTTTTTTTGTTTTGTTTTTCTTTGAAATCACTACCACTATGATTGCTGAGGGATTTTGAGGTGGCTGCATGTTGCACCTTAGCGGCCATCATAGGTCACTTTTTTGATATAGCAGCCAGCCTTTCACATATATCACTAGAGATTACCCACTTGCATATGTCTGTGTTTGTCAAGAAGGGTAGTTGAGGTAGCCCAATTCCATATGAGTTTATGGCATAAAGCACTGCTATTAAAACATCCTTTTCTCAAAAAACAGTACCAAAATGCACATAAAAAAGATCCAAAGAGCCAAATTTACATTTTTTTGGGCATGGAGCATTGTGCATTTTTTCAATGCGCATTTTGGCAAGTTGCTAGAGTATTTGTCAAATGACAAAATGTGTGGCAAAATGCATGTTTGCTAACTGCATTTGGGGTGCCATTAACAATGAATGGCACCCAAAAACACATTGCATATTTTGACAGAATTTTAAAGCAATTTGGAATCGTGGAAAGAATTGCACAATTCTGCCAACAATTCTTCATTGCTCAGATGTGAATGGGTTCTAAAAGAAAATACATTATAACTATACTGTGTATGTGTGTGTGTAATACATATATATACAGTACAGACCAAAAGTTTGGACACACCTTCTCATTCAAAGAGTTTTCTTTATTTTCATGGCTATAAAAATTGTAGATTCACACTGAAGACATCAAAACTATGAATTAACACATGTGGAATTATACATAACAAAAAAGTGTGAAACAACTGAAAATATATTTCATATTCTAGGTTCTTCAAAGTAGCCACCTTTTGCTTTGATTATTGCTTGGCACACTCTTGGCATTCTCTTGATGAGCTTCAAGAGGTATTCACCTGGTGCAACACCCCATCACTCTCCTTCTTGGTCAAATAGCCCTTACACAGCCTGGAGGTGTGTTTGGGGTCATTGTCCTGTTGAAAAATAAATGATGGTCCAACTAAACGCAAACCGGATGGAATAGCATGCCGCTGCAAGATGCTGTGGTAGCCATGCTGGTTCAGTATGCCTTCAATTTTGAATAAATCCCCAACAGTGTCACCAGCAAAGCACCCCCACATCACACCTCCTCCTCCATGCTTCACGGTGGGAACCAGGCATGTAGAGTCCATCCGTTCACCTTTTCTGCGTCACACAAAGACTCGGGGGTTGGAACCAAAAATCTCAAGTTTGGACTCATCAGACCAAAGCACAGATTTCCACTGGTCTAATGTCCATTCCTTGTGTTCTTTAGCCCAAACAAGTCTCCTCTGCTTGTTGCCTTTCTTTAGCAGTGGTTTCCTAGCAGATATTCTACCATGAAGGCCTGACTCACACTGAGTCTCCTCTTAACAGTTCTAGAGATGTGTCTGCTGCAAAAGGTGGCTACTTTGAGGAACCTAGAATATGAAATATATTTTCAGCTGTTTCACACTTTTTTGTTATGTATAATTCCACATGTGTTAATTCATAGTTTTGATGCCTTCAGTGTGAATCTACATTTTTTATAGTCATGAAAATAAAGAAAACTCTTTGAATGAGAAGGTGTGTCCAAACTTTTGATCTTCTGTACTGTGTGTATATATATATATATATATATATATATATATATATATATATATATATATATATATATATATCATCAGGATCTCAGCTCTTCTCTGTTTGATAAACGTACACCTAAAGGTGTCATCTCTGAGATGAGGAGTGGAGAACATGTTTTTCACTTCTCATCACAAGACACACCCTTCTGTCATTCACTTTTGTGTGTTAAAAAAAAAAAAAATGTGTGTTAAAACAATACGGAATGTTAAAAAAACGCCAAAATATGCATAAATAATGCCAAAATTAGCAATTAAAAAGAGCCAAAACACACATTTAAAGAATGTGCCAAAATGTGTGTAAAAAAAACTGAGTTAAAAAAGCGCCTAAACTCAGCTGCTCTGTAATCACACACGTTTCTCAGGAGATCACAGCCAGTCCTCCTCCTTCTCCTCAGATCTCAGGTGTTCTCAGAGGAAAAACTTCTCCTCTCATCTCCTTCTGAGAACAAATGTTCCCCACTTCATAAACAGGGTGCCAGAGGAGAATTTTTTTTTTTTTTTTAGAACTGCTGACGCTGAGAACTGAAATGAGATAAATGATCAATGTTTGATAAACGTACACCAAAGGGTGCTTCACAGGTTTACCTAAAAACATAACAAGTAGTATAAATGAAAAAAAAATGAGAGTTGCCAGATTATCAGTACAGATAGGTCAATGCAGTTTTTAGAGCTCAATTACAATTGTGACTGCTTGACCTCACGTGTTGTGTCATTGTGTACAAATATATGCATTGATTAGGTAAAACAAATCATTGAAAATGTATAACTAGAAATGTATATATTTAGAACAAAAGGCTTACTTTTAATATACAAAGTAATTTTTTTCTTCTTTCTTTTTTCTTTTTTTTAACACAAATATCCTCTTGTACTTTTGTATTTATTGCAATTCAATAATTTTTTTCAAGTATGAAATAGAATCTTGAATATTTGATCAAAACACTAAATGCTCTTGCTGCCAGGCCGGATCACTGACATAATTTATTCAGCAGGTTACTAATGTTGATGCCTCTGTTTATGAGTCTTCATCAAGCTCTTTATAAATACATAAATGCATAAAACTCACTGCCTTTTTTTAGCAATGTCATATGATTATAGCTCACTTTCCCTCGCAGCAAGACTATGCAAATCTTGTTGACTTGTCTTCTACAATGGAGATGAAAAATTATTATAATTTTGCCTGTCGCTGCTTCTATCTTCGGTCTGAGTGGATTGAACACTCAAAATTCATTTCTTCTGTCCGAGTATCACCAGATGAGATGACAGAAGAAAGCCATCAGTGTTATAAATAATTCCAGGAATTAAAAACAACTCTGGGTAAGCACATTAAAAGCTCAGGTTCAAGAGGAAGCATGCTCTCTAAATCACTGGGCAGCTGACTTAACACAAATATTTAAAATATAAAAAGCACCTTTTGCGTACATGTTTATTTTACCCTTCCTGCAGTAAAGCAAAGCATATTTCCTGTGAATCTGTCAATCATTTGAACCTTAAAAGCAAAAAGTCAAGAGCAGGAAATCAAAATAAGTTTGCCACTAAATGGAGTTTTTATTTGATCATCCCATGGAAAGTGATTACAGAAAAAAAAAAACAAGTGTTCCATCGAGTCTGCCCCATTTTTTTTTTAATTTACAATTTTTTTTTTTTTTTTTTTTTAGTATAGATCTATGTTTGTCCTAAGCATGTTTGAATCCAATTACCATAGACTGGCTCATTCCCTCTGCTTGATGTCTATTACAATCACTATCCTTTCACTAAAATTACACTTTATAAGAATAGTTTCAACTTTCCTCCTGCTAGTTTGAAGTCTTGTCCTCCTTTTTTTGATCTTAGCTTCATATTGAAAAAAATGACCTCCTAAACCTTATTCGCCCCCTGATGTATTCAAAGGGTTCAATTATGTCTCCTGATAAGTTTTATCCTTCAGACCTTTTTTTCGCTCGTCTTTGGACTTGTTCTGTTTTATCAATATCTTTTTGTAAGTGAGGTCTCCAGATCTGGACAAAATATTCTAAATAAGTTCTATCTAAAGACCTGTAATTCGGGGCGTGGCCGGGATGGCGGACTGAGCAGACGTGTGTCCAGAGCTCTCTTGGAGTGAAATCCGTTTACCTTATCCGTATACCGTGACTGTGGGGATCTTTCGGGTCCAGGCACCGCTGAATGCCTTCTAAAGCATCCGGGCACCAGAGGAGGAGCAGGCAGATAAAATTCCCCTGTGTAGTCCGGTGGAATCCTCTCCAGTTCTCTGCGAATTGCGGCCTGTTGCGCGCCATCACAACATGGCCTCACAGACTGACCACGAGGAGGACTCTCCCCGGACGGCTCCGGGTATACTGGAGGTCATGGCTGCTATAGCCTCTTGCCAGACTGCTCTCACAACAAAGATCGAGGAGGTGCAGCTGGATGTCAGCTTAATTTGGCAGGACTTGGACAAGATCCGCTCCCGCATGGCTGAAACTGAGCGGCGGGTTGGCGAGGTGGAGGACACGGTGGCTGACCATGTGGCCTCCATACGGGCTTTGCAGACCAAAGTGAGAGCGCTGGAGTACAGGGCGGAGGACCCAGAGAATAGGAGCCGCAGAATTAACTTAAGGGTTGCCGGCCTCCCGGACGGGGTCGAGGGCCGGTCTCCTGCCTTGTTTACCGAGGAACTCCTCCACTCACTGTTGCCGGCGGCGTGGCTCTGCCCCTACTTCGCGGTCGAACGTGCTCATCGGGTTTCTCCCAAGCCCGGACTGGAGGGGGCCCTGCCACTTAACTTCATACTGAGGCTACTTAATTTCCGTGACCGGGATGAGCTGCTTAGGGCGGCACGAGCGGCCAGGGAATTGCCATATCGCAACAGCCGGATTTTGATGTTCTCGGACTACACTATTGAAACCCAGCGCCAGCGCAGATCATTCGACGGGGTGAAGGCGGCTCTCCGTGCTAAGGGCATTAAATACAGTGTCCTGTTTCCAGCAAAGCTCTGGGTGGTGGATGGGGAGACTGTCCGCTTTTTCACCTCCCCTAAGGACGCTGCGGCCTGGCTGGAGGCCCTGCCGGCCTGATACGGGTGTCGCTGTTACCCATGGTGCTGTCTTTATCTATCGAGGGAGGATGTCGGCTGATCATTGTGGGGGTATGGCTGTTTATCTGTAGAATAAACAGCCATAGAGAAGCCGAACGTCGGTGTGCAGGCGCCGTATAGAGCCACATTGACGTGATGCGCAGTATGCGCCGGTCGGAAGCATGTCAATCACTGCCTGTGATTAGGAACGCCCACTCCCGCGGGAAAGGCGGGGGTGAAAATAGCCCTAAAATGGTATGTATGCAAAAAAAATTTTTTAGGGTGAAACGCCGCTTTAAAGATCACTGCTCCCGTTGGGCTGACCTCCCTCTTAACCTACTAGGGTGCATCAATATTCTGAAAATGATCTATCTCCCCAAATTGACTTATATTTTTAGGAATTGTCCAGTGTGGGTACCCGCGTCCTTCTTTAGGGAGGTGGACAGCTGTATTGGCTCTTTCTTATGGCGGGGTTCTTCCCCCAGATTGGCTAGAGCGACCCTTCGACTCCCAGTGAGTTGTGGGGGTCTTGCCCTCCCTGACCTGCTGACCTACTATTGGGCGGTAATGTTGGTTACGCTGAGGTGGTGGTTTCAGCAGTACAGGGCCAATGCGGCTGTCTGTTTGGAGGCGGCCATAGTGGGCTCCCTCACGGAGCTTACTAACCCTGTGTACCAAGGTCCCTCGGCGTCCCCTTTGTTGCCGACTTCGACTGTTGCGACCCTCCGGGTCTGGGGGGTGGCTAGGAGACGGTTCCTGAGCTCCAACCGGTGGGTCCCCTTTTACCCCTCTGTGGGGAAATCCCTCCCTCCCTCATTTCAGAACCATACCGGACCCGCAGCTTTGGGCCCGGTTTGGCATCAAGTTGCTGCATGACGTTTATCGCGGCAGGTCTCTTCTCTCGTTTCGAGCTCTGGCGGACAGATTTGGTCTCCCTTCATGGATGACGTATAGGTTTCAGCAGCTGCCACACGCAGCCAGGGCGCAGTTCCCATCCCCCCCTACCCTGAAAGCGGACCCCATAGAGGACCTGTTAGCTCAGGAGTCTCTTGCTAAGCCTTTGTCTGAGCTGTATTTTGCTCTCCAGCGGAGGGACTCGCCAAAGATGGAGGCCTTATGGGAAAAATGGAGGGAGGATTTGCCCAATTTGGATAGAGAAACCTGGGAGGAGTGTTTTGAGGCCAGTTCTAGTGTAGTTATTTCCTCTAGGGACAAGCTGATACAAACGAAATTTCTGCACAGAGTGTATTTTACGCCTCAGAGGTTGCACAGAATCTATCTGCTCCACTCACCGAACTGCCCCCATTGTCAATCTCCTGATAGCACCTTCTTACACATGTTCTGGACCTGCCCAAGGCTGGCGAGGTTCTGGGTGGCGGTGGGTAAAACTATCAATTTCCGTCTTCAACTGGATTTGCCCTTGTCGGTGGAATTGGCCCTGTTGGGTGTTCAGGATGAGGAGCAGCGGCCTAGGTATACCAAGAAGCTGATCTCCTTGTTGTTCTTTTATGCAAAAAAGGAGATCCTGTTGAAATGGATCTCGCCCCTCCCCCCACTGTCGGCTCCTGGGAGAGTGCGGTTAATGCAGTGCTTCCAATGTACAAATTGACTTACATAAGTAGAGGGTGTCCTCTAAAGTACGAGAGGGTTTGGCGGCCCTGGACGGATCCCACATATGTTGCTAACACCTGAGTTGTTTTATGCGGAAGTGTTATCCTTGGCACACTGGACGGCCCCCCCCTCTTTCCCCCCCCCCTTCCTCCCCCTCCCCTTCCCTCCTTAACCTCCATGTAGGTTAAGGAGATATTGCAAGCACCTACAGGTAAGCCTTAATGTAGAATCAAGTCGAATCAAAGGGTATACAACCGCTTTAAATAATTTTCCTGTACTACTGGCCAGCACTGTACCCCCAATGTTGTACTCTGTCAAAGGACTCTTTTTCCCTAGGTGCGATATTTTACCTTTATGAATGAATACCTGGGGGAAAAATAGCATAGAATTTTTTTTTTCAAAATTGTATATAAGCAAATAAGACAAAACTGTTTCATAAGGTACAGAATACTGATAACAGAAACATAATGTCATAAAAAAAGACTCTACGAAAGAGAAAAACAGAAACAAATGACAGGTACACAGTATCCAGAAACACAGAGCACAGGGGTGATCTGCATAGCTTTTCAGAATAATACAAAGAAAACAACTCATAGGTAAATAGTAGAATTCTAAATCAGAGAGCAATAAAAAATAAAAAAAGGAACAACGTTAATACAATACAATTTAAGGTGAGGCTGTTGGCACAGGGGTCCCATATTCCGATCGATCCCAAGGTTCCCAAACTTTATCAAATTGTGGGATGGATTTGTGAACAGAGGCCGTTAAATATTCCATCCTCCGAATCTCAGCAACCAGGTGAAGGAATCTGGACCACGGAGGAGGAGTGTTAGACAACCAGCACAACGGAATGAGCCTTTTGGCAGCTAGCAAAATATAGGCGGTTAATCGATTGACATTTTTGGTTTGGCCTGGAAATGGAAGGCCCAATAGAAAATTCAAGGGATCAAACGGAAGGGACACATCCATCACCTTCTGGATTAGTAGCCTCACCAATTGACAAAAGGACTGAATCAAAGAAAATTGCCAGAAAATATGAAATAAAGAACCAGTATCGTTTCCGCAACGCCAGTAGTGCGGTGAGACTGAGGAATCATATTTGTGAATGACATCAGGGGTTTTATACCAAAACATGAGAATTTTTATGGACGTTTCCCATTGGGTTACACATTTGGAGGACCTAAAGGAACACTAAAGGTTCGTTTTTTATTAGATCAATTGATTGCTGTAAGCTAGAGCATTTAAATATCACTTACCTCGTTTTTCCTTTTGACCTCCAAAATACAGTAATCCAGGTTTGAAAATGCCATTTCCTGTCTCTCCTCTTCTTGCTTTCCACCAGCATCTGAGCCGTTTTGCATGGTGGAAAGCAGAATGTGCTCACCCCCTCCCTATGACTATAGCCCTGCGTGAAGATGCTCTCTTATCCCTCACAGGCATGGAGGCTAAGCCTAATGGGAACTGTAGTTCCCATTTAGGCCGTGATGTAGCAAGAATGAATGCGCACCGCAAACCAGGAAGTCAGTGAGAATACTGATTCAGATCCCCAATCACATTATTGGAATTACAACAGGCAGTCAAAGGACTCTCCAATCAAAAGTCCCCAGGGCCAGATGGCCTGCCAGCGGAGATTTACAAACAATATGGTGAGGTACTGCTCCCGGAATTACTAAAAACGCTGAACTGGGCGATAGAAGGAGGAAGGCTACCCCCCTCAATGATGGAAGCAATTATTATAGTGCTCCAGAAGGAAGGGAAGGATCAACTAGATACATCATCTTATAGACCTATATCTTTGCTTTGCTCAGATGTAAAAATATTGTCTAAGGTATTGGTGACGAGAATAAACAAATATATTCAGAAATTAATACACCCAGATCAATCTGGATTTATTCCAAATCGGTCCACGAGTATAAACATAAGAAGGCTGTATCTAAACTTACAGACTCCAACGGAGAATATGGGAGATAGATCTATTCTATCATTGGACGCCACCAAGGCCTTTGATAGCTTGGAGTGGGACTATCTCTGGCATGCTCTGGAGAAGTTTGGGTTTGGTCCATCTCTTATTAAATGGATAAAGCTATTGTATAATTCCCCAAGGGCCAAAATAAAAATAAACAACGAAGTTTCACAGTCATTTGAATTGGAAAGGGGAACGAGACAGGGATGTCCATTGTCCCCCCTCCTCTTCGCCCTGGCAATTGAGCCCTTGGCGATTGCTATTAGAGCAAGACAGGAAATACAGGGGTTTCAGAGAGGAGTACAGGAGGAAAAAGTCGCACTTTATGCGGACGATATCCTTCTTTTTTTGGGCAACTCTACAACCTCCCTTAAAACGGCAGTCCAAACAGTAGAAGCGTTCGGACGATTTTCGGGCCTAGTAATAAATTGGGAAAAGTCAACACTCTTATTAGTGGACCCGGTAAGCAATATGGATGGAATGGGAATCCCTCAATTAAAAATTGGGGAGAAGATGGAGTATCTAGGCATTGTGGTAACATGTAACCCAGAACAATTTATAAACAACAACCTAGTGCCACTTCTGGGTAAATTTAAACGCAAAGCGGAGATATGGGGACATTTGCCACTATCGGTGGCCGGCCGCAGCAATTTAATCAAAATGATATGGATGCCACAATTGCTCTATATACTCCACAACTCCCCAGTATGGATTGATAACAGATGGTTTAAAAAGATAGAGACCCTCTTTAGGACCCTAATCTGGAAAAAGGGTAAAGCAAGGATCAGTCTCCGAACGTTGCAATTACCAACAAATAGAGGAGGATTAGCGGTCCCACACCCTTATAGTTATTTTTTGGCGGCACAGTTGCAGCACTTGGGGGGGTGTAGTATAGAGGGGGGTGGAAACGCAAGCGGGAAAATGAAATTAAGAGGATCTCCTCATAGATCTGTAATAGAGACCTTGGAGGCTAACTCCTTCTCGGTGAAAAATCCTACAGTAAAGATGGTGGTAAGAATATGGCAAGCAGCAAAATTAGCTTTGGGCTATAAAGGATTAACAGAATATTCCCCACTATGGGACAATAATAATTTAAAAGAAATTCTTGCCATGGGGAAACTAAAAGAATGGGATAAAAGGGGGATAACCAGAGTGGTACAATTGTACACAGGTTGCACATTAAAACCTTTCTCAGAGCTAAGTAGTAAATATAGCATCCCAAACTCCATGTTTTTTACTTATTTACAGGTGAGACACGCACTAAAAGCCCAATTTAAATTACAGCCGATAAGATGGCAAAAGCTCACGCATCTCCAAAGACTAATCAAGACGGGGGTTCTGAAAGGTCTTATCTCAGAATTATATGAACAGATCAGTGATCAGTTAATAGGAAAAGAGAAGTTGAGCAGGAACAAACAGAGATGGGAGGAGGATATTGGACCTTTAACGAACAACCAATGGGACAGGATATTGGAACTAGGGACAAGGGTCTCATTAGCCCCGTCACAACGGGTCTCCCATTTATTCCTCATACACAGGGTCTATTATACCCCAAAGAAACTATATGGATTTGGATGGAAGCTGGATGATAAATCTCCCAGATGTCAAAATACAGGGGACCTCATCCACATGATGTGGAAATGTCCAAAATTGCATAGATATTGGGTAAAAATGTTGGATATTATAAATGCAACCTTCAGTGTTACATTGGAACTTGAAGCCAGGGTCTGCCTTTTAGGATGCATTGAGGAGAAAATGGGGCAGAGGGATACATTAGAAGCAGTTATAAGATGCCTGTTTCAGGCGAGGAAATTAATAGCACTAAAATGGCAAGCACAAAATCCACCCACAGTAGAGGAATGGGTCAATGTAATGAATAGCACAATTGGGAAGGAAAGGGGAACATGGATTAGAAGGGGTAACCTCAAAAAATTTAAGGCAATATGGGAGCACTGGTTACGTAAAATTGTCCGCTCACTTTAAATCAGGGAAAATGGGCAAAGAAAAATCTAAGGAAAAGAATGGAATTAAAAACGTGTATGCACTTTAAAAGCAAGATAGGAGGGAGGGAGGGAGGCGAGGGGAGGGGTGGGAATGGGATGTATGGTCATTTTTAATTTTTGCAATAATTTTTTTTTGTATGCACATAAAATGCACTAAGTATATAAAAAGAATGGATCTGTAAATTTTTACTTGCATTTGTATGGAAACAATAAAAAAAAGTATTGAAGTTAAAAAAAAGAGAATACTGATTCAGGAGTGACGGAGGTGAATAAAACAGCTCGATTTCAACAGGTATCAAACTAGTTATAATGCAAAACATTACTTTTTACTTTATCAGCTACTGTCAGAGTTTAATTTAAGAGGAAAATATTTTTGTCTTTACAACCCCTTTAAAGATGGAAGACCAAATCTTATCCCAAACTTGAACTGAGATAGGTCTACCTAATAAGTGAGACCACTTTCTCATGTAAAGGTGTGTGGTTTCAGAAAGAGGGGTCGAATCATGGAGGATACGGTGGACAGAGGATATTATGTGTAATTGGTGAGGGCCCTGGGCACACAAAAGTTCAAAAGCTGTTGGTTTATCGAGAGTCAGGCCCCATACACACGAGAGGATTTATCCGCAGATACGGTCCAGCGGACCGTATCCGCGGATAAATCCTCTCGAGGATTTCAGAGGATTTCTATGCGATGGCGTGTACACACCATCGCATTGAAATCCGCGCTGAAATCCTCTGCCGATGACGTGTCGCGCCGTCGCCGCTATTATGACGCGGCGACGGGCGCGACGCTGTCATATAAGGAATTCCACGCATGCGTCAAATCATTACGACGCGTGCGGGGAATCCCTTTAGACGGATGGATCCGGTAAGTCTGTACAGACGAGCGGATCCATCCGTTGGAATGGATTCCAGCAGATGGATTTGTTGAGCATGTCAGCAAATATCCATCTGCTGGAAATCCATCCCAGGGGAGATTTATCCGCGGATAAATATCCGTTGGCGTGTACACACCATAGGATCTATCCGCAGAAACCCATTTGATGGGATTTATCTGCGGATAGATTCTATGGTGTGTATGGGGCCTCAGGGTAGGAGATTTGGAGTGAACGGACTCCCGTGAATTTTAATTCAGTACCCCTGGTGTTGAGTATGGACTTCTTGCACTGTATATTAATGAGGGCAGATATGGGAAAGGATCACTCTAACATTGTTACCATAGTAAACATTGCTAACATTGTAAAAAAATAAAAATATTGCAGTCAGCCATAGAAACATCTAAAAGGTAATACATATTTAAATAAAATGTCTAGGCATGATGTGTGAATGGAAACACATAACAAACAGAGTGGGGGTTTCTCAAATTTGACTGCAAAAGTAGAAATACACTTTAAGCAATGGAAAGGCTCACTTTAATTACTTCACTAATTCAGTAGAAAATATAATAACATGGCTTTGAAGTTTTGATGGTGGGTGCCCAAATGACAATCCAGAGTCAACTCTATCTATTTTAGTTCAATCTAATTTTATTAGATTATACAAGAGGTGTGTACAAAGAGTATACATACAAAGGGGCAGATTCACATACAGTTGGACAGGCGCAGCGTATCAGAGATACGCTACGCCGCCGTATCTTACCTGGCGTAAATTTGAATCCAGGAAGAATTTGCACCGTAAGTTACGGTGGCGTAGTGTTTTTCTGGCGGCGTATTTGAAATTGGGCGGGTTGGGGCGGGTTTCATTTAAATGAAGCGCGTCCCCGCGCCGAATGAAATGCACATGCGTCATTCCTAAATTTCCCGCCTTGCATTGCACTAAATGACGTCGCAACAACGTCATTTTTTTTACTTAGACGTGACTTACGTCCATCCCTATTCACGGACGACTTACGCAAAAAAAAAAAATCTAATTTCGACGCGGGGACGACGGCCATACTTTAACATGGCAAGTCTATCTATACGCCACAAAATAGCAGCTTTAACTATACGCCGGAAAAAGCCGACTACAGACGACGTAAGAGAATGCGACGACCGCGCGTACGTTCGTGGATCGTCGGAAAAAGCTCATTTGCATACCCGACGCTGAAAATGACGCAAACTCCACCCAGCGGACGCCGAAGTATTGCATCTGCGATCCGAAGGCGTACGAAGCCGTACGCCTGTCGGATCTTACCCAGATGCCGTCTTATCTTGGTTTGAGGATTCAAACTAAAGACCCGACACGGGAAATTTGAAGGTACGCCGGCGTATCAGTAGATACGCCGGCGTACTTGGTCTGTGAATCTGCCCCAAAGTGTGGTAAATAGGCACAATATGAGATTAGTGTACACCGGTACATATAATGTGACAAAGAGCCATAGCAATGCATAACAACAAAAATGAATTAATGAATTCAGCTATAATGTAATAGATATTTAAATGGGATCCAAAAAATTTCCATATTTAACTTTGTAATAGACACCCCATTTAAACTGTGTCCAATGCCTACCCCTTTTTCAGGTTGAGATGTGTATTTTGTGGGGGTAGTTCAGAGGAATTGTTCAAGAACAAAGTTAGTTCTATGTATTTTAATCTTGCAAAATGGATTGTTAGAACTTTTTTAGATAAATGTCAGGGAATCTCATCTCTGATGCATAAATATAACCGCATACAATTATTAATTTAATATATCGAAAGCCTTAAATGTATTTTTCTACAGATAGAGTGGGGAATGGTAAAAACCCTGTCCAGGAAATTTACCACACACACCTATCTGATTCTGTGTTCAAAGGTAGAAATGGAAAGGACTCATTTATACCTAATGCCCCGTACACACCATCACTTTATGTGATGAAAAAAAATGACGTTTTTAAAAACGTCACTTTAAATGACCGTGTGTGGGGGAAAACGTCGTTTTATGTCTTGTAAAAAAACGACAAAAAAAATTGAAGCATGCTTCAATTTTATGTGTCGTTTTTCAAAACGTCATTTTTTACTTCACAGAAATTGACCGTGTGTAGCAAAAAACGTCGTTTAAAATGACGTTTTTTCACCCGCGCATGCCCAGAAGCTACTAATGAAGCAAGCTTCAATGGAAAAACGTGGTGAACGTAACCTCGCTTTGCTAGAACATTGTGAGAAAAACGATGGTGTGTAGGCAACTTCAACTTTGAAAATTTAAGTTTCAAAAACGGAATTTTTTACTTCACAGAAAATGTCGGGTTTTTTTCATCACATAGTGATGGTGTGTACGGGGCATTAGTGTTAAGTTGCATTGAGTTACCTGCACATATTCCATTTAATTTTGAATGGGCTACCAATGCCTCCAAAAAAGACTTGAGCCATTTTTATAAACACAGCGCACCACAAGGCCAAGTTACATGGTGTCGATTTTCATGAACTGCAGTGTGGGTGCTTTGCTTGCTTTGTCTTAGTGTGTTGGAGTGTTAGGCCTCGTACACACGATAGGTTAAACAGAGGACAACGGTCTGATGGACCGTTTTCATTGGTCAAAACCGATCGTGTGTGGGCCCCATAGGTTATTTAACCAACGGTTAAAAAAAAGCCAACTTGCTTTAAATTTAACCGATGGATTCCTAACCGATAGGTCAAAACCGATCGTTAGTAGGCACAACCATCGGTTAAAAATCCACGCATGCTCAGAATCAAGTCGACGCATGCTTGGAAGCATTGAACTTCATTTTTTTCAGCATGTCGTTGTGTTTTACGTCACCGCGTTCTGACACGATCATTTTTTTAACCGATGGTGTGTAGGCGCGACGGACCATCAGTCAGCTTCATCGGTTAACCGATGAAATTGGTCCATCAGACCGTTCTCATCGGATGGACTGATCGCATGCAACATATATGCTTTTCATATTGTTCTTGGTTATTGTTTGCTGGCCTTGGCCTGCAATATACAGTAATAATTCGAAAAAAAAAGTTCCAGAATAATGTGTAGAAATTAGATTTTTGATGGTTAAATCATAGTCTTAATACATAAATTCACATGATTTTGTTAGGATATTGTCTGTGGTATAGCTCATTGTGGGAGAAGCTGTAGGATTTGCATATGCATATGTATGTAAATACAATTATCAATAAAGAAAAGCTGTGATTAGAGAAATATATAGGTTTTCTCTTCTCCTTTTGCAAATTCTAGTTGTCTGACTGTTATACATATCCAGTGGCTTCCATACTTTTTTTTTTCTCAAAAAGAATGTTTATTGACACATATGGCAACAATCACAGGTACAGGGTACTTGTACAAAACTAGATCAGTCATTCCAGAAAATATTAGTATAGTATATAACAAACCAAAAAGGTCCCTCCCGCATTCAATACAGTTGGCATCATTATACACATCTCCCACCAGGCCCTAGCTGAGCTCCATCCACCACCCCGGTACTGTGCTTCCGCCGCCCACGTCTGTGTCTAAACTAATAGTTTTTCCAGAACCAGTTCAAGAGGAGCCAACCCAGGGGTATCCAACCATGGAGCCCACAGGAGATCAAACTTCCCCCGCCGGCCCCTGTGCTGATAAATATATTTCTCCATGCGCAGCGTAACTCCCATCTGTGTTATCCATTCGTTGATCTTGGGAGGCTCAGACGCCTTCCAATGATGAAGAATGAGTTTACGGGCCTGAAAGAGGGCCCTGTTTAGGATTGTCCTCAAGCGGTATATCGTCCAAGACGCCCAGGACACAGACCTTTGGGTCCCGAGGGACCGTGGCCGAAAACACAGTGGACAGAGTGTTAAGAACCCCACTCCAGTACAGGTGTAACTTGGGGCACCTCCACATCAAATGAATGAGGTCCCCACGGTCTCGTGCACACCTGGGACAGATATCATCTTCCCCCAAGCCCATTCTAAACAATCTTGCAGGCGTGTAATGTACCCTCATCAGAATAAACAATTGTGATAGACGTTGTGCAGTGTTAAGTGAGCACCCCTGTACTGCCTGTAAAGCTCCCTCCCACTGATCGTCCTCAAAGGTCCCCACGTCCCTCTCCCAGGAAGACAGTACTTTTGCAGGAAACCCCGGCTGGAACGAGGAGAGCAACATGGAGTACGAATCTGAAATGAAGCCCCTAAAACATTTCACTCCCAACATGTATTGGAAGATCGGGGCGGAGGAGAGAATCCATGGGTTGTCTCCCACTTGGGCCCTGACAGCATGCCTCAGCTGCAAATAATAGAAGTACATGGACTGAGGGAGTCCAAATCTCTCTTGTAGTTCTGTGAAGGGGTGCAGCTTGCCGCCCGAAAAAATGTGAACCAAATGTGTCACCCCAAACCTTCTCCATCTCTCCTCACACGTCAACTGAGCCAATTCCCCATAATACTGATTTTTCCATATTGGGCTATGTCTTGTAAAACCCTCAACATCCAGGAGCTGCCGCACCTTGTTCCAAATTTCCAAATCCCATAGGTGGGAAAGCGTTTGTTGGATTTGGCAAATTGTAACGCTTCGAGGCCCATAATTACTGTGTCTGCGCCTGAGGTGTGTCTTAACAAAGCATTCATAGGATCCCCTCTAAGTCCTCCCGACACCCACCGGGCAATATGTTGTAATTGGGCTGCTAGATAGTAAAGCCACGGATTAGGAAGGGCAAGCCCCCCCAGCTCCTTGGGCTTTTGTAACTGTTCTAATTTGATTCTAGGGGACTTGTTAAGCCAAATAAAGGCCCTGAATAGGGAATTCATTATCCTAAAGTACTTCAATGGGATTACCATCGGGGTATTATGAAGGATATACAGGAGCTGCGGCATAAATATCATTTTTATAAGGTTTGTGGCTTCCATACTAAATTAGTTAAGAATTCCAAGCTAATAGGCAGATCCAAATTTCTGACTTCACTATGGTTTCTCTTGCTACATATTTGGCATGGGTTATTGGCTCCAAAATAGCCAGGAAAATTCTGTTTTCACAAGGAGGTCATCAAACACAATCTACGGTACTTATTTCTCTCAGTATAGGTCTTCTATAAGAAGCTAACTTATAAAGAATGTGGCGCTTTTCTATGTTGCATATTATTTATTGTAATTTACTTGCAATTTGTAACTTACTTAACAATAAAAACATTTTTATTTGGTAATGCTTTTTCATTCGTGAATTAAATCTCTTAGAAACTGTGTGAGCGCCTAGAGCTTTCAAACACTTTCCATGCCCCAGGTCATTTACTTGCTACAAAGAATTAGTTGTATGGCCTGAAGACAGGTACTCCTCTCGATGATCATAATGGCTCGCTAATTCTAATAACGTTCTTTCAGCCTTAAGCGTTTCAGTAGTATGACACCCCAGAGGTTAACAAGGCCACTTAGCAGAAATTTTTAGTCATTTAAAATAATGTAACCTATTTTGTTTTACATGCCAACTGTCTATTCCTGGGAAAAGGACATTTGCAGCTGCAAAAAAAAAAAAAAGAACCGTGTTACGACTCTGTAAAATATCTTCTGCTTCTCTTTTACTGTGCTCTATGTTTACCATAATGCATCACAGCTGTATACACACCAAAGTTTAAAGCTTAAACAAACAGCACAATAGACAGATGAAATGCATATAATGCCTCGTACACACGACCATTTTTCTCGGCAGGAAAAAAAAATGTTTTTCCCAACGGGATTCTTCTCAAGCCTGCCTTGCATACACATGTTCAGGCCAAATACCGCCTGTCCAAAGCATGGTGACGTACACCACGTACGACAGGACTATAAAGGGGAAGTTTCATTCAAACGTCGCCACCCTTTGGGCTGCTTTTGTTGATCCTTGTGTTAGTAAAAGTTTGGTGAGAGACGATTCGCGCTTTTCAGTCTTCGTGCTTTTCAGTCCGTTACAGCGTGACGAATGTGCTATCTCCATTACGAACGCTAGTTTTACCAGAAAGAGCGCTCCCATCTCATACTTGATTCTGAGCATGCGCAGTTTTTTTTCCCCTCGGGAAAGCATACACACAACCATTTTTCCCGACGGGGAAGAAGTGCGCCGGGAATCCCGATGGGAAAAAAGAAAACATGTTCTCTTTTTTTTCCCCTGCAGTTTTCCTGTTGGGAAAACTACGATGGAGCATACACACGGCCGGGATTCATGGCCAAAAGCTGTCATGGCAGTTTTCCTGCCGGGAAAACCGGTCGTGTGTACGAGGCATAAGAGAGCTATTTTACCTGCCTAAGAATTTTTTATGTTTCTCTATCCACTCCTTCTATACCCCCAGCCTTTCTCGCTGGACAGTGAAGGAGAATCCGCATACTGATTACATCATCTGTCTACTCACTTTGCTCTCTCCTCTTTGTCAACATTCCTTGCTGTTTAATTACTGGGCTCCCCTACGCTGCAGCACAAAGCAACTGTGAATAAAACATTGTTTAAGAAGGGATCTTGGTAACAGAAAACAGAACTGTGTAGTTCACCTTCCCTTGTCTTATCAAATATTCTGACAGTCCCACTGCTCTGAATACCCAGACAGGTTGCAACAAAAAAAAAGAAGCATTGCTAAATATTAGGGGATTGAAAGTGAAATATAAGACTGTAGATCAGACATCAGGTGAACACTGCTTATAAACTAAAAAAACCTCAATGGGAATGGGATTTTTAAGGCAACAAATATAGGTCATAAAAGTCCCGCCCTCCTCCTAGATCTGTCTATTAGTGTTGCTCACGAATATTCGTATTGCGAATATTCGTTACGAATATTGCATATTCGATTATTCGCGAATAACTCGAATATCGCGGCCAAAATTCGCTATTACGAATATTCACATTTTTTCAAATTTATTTTTAAAACAGATCACATCCTAGTGATCTCCATCGACGTCTAAATGCATTGCTGGTATGATTAGAGACCCTGGGCCGAGTAGCTAAGCTGAGGCGATCCTTTTATGTTGACGAATATTCGTGAATACTTTCTCCGCCCTTCTTTTGCATCAGAGCCAATCAGAGTTCTCCTACCACAGTTGTCAGAGGTTAGCAACCTCCATAGCAACCAATAGGAACCTGCCTGCACGACCAGTATATAAGATCACTCCCAGCAGTATTTCAGTGCAGATTCACAAGGTGGCTAGAGAGAGTGGAGTGTTTCTGTGCGTTTTTCCAGTGTATCACATCTTCAAAGAATTTTCCATCTTTTGTCCCGTGTCATCATTTGCATTTCACCTCTTTAATGAGAATAATAACTGTTTAACATAAAGACATTTAAGAGATGTCAACGTAAACGGTTTACTTGGCTTTTTTTTAACTCAACAGAATCAGGGGCCCCAGTGTGCGGTTGATCTTTACCTAACTCAATACAGGTCAGTCTAGAGGAGAGATCTGTATTTTCCAAATCTATGGTTATTCAATATTTATTAAACTAATCAATATACAAATTGGTCAAAGTAAACCCTCAAATCTATATAATAATGTATTTATTTTATTAATACCTTGTTGTTAGTTGCAGGGTCCATTACGTAAAACCACACTTTTTCCAAAGGGCAGGTGAAATTGAATGTTTCAGAATTTCGCGATCAATTTCGCATTCGCATTAGCGAAATTTCGCAAAAATGTTTTTTTGATAAAATATCACGAATATTCGATTTTAGCGAATATTTCACGAATATTCGTCTATATATTCGTGATATATCGCGAAATCGAATATGGCGTATTCCGCTCAACACTACTGTCTATCACACAAGCTGGTCTAGGAGGAGGGTGGGACTTTTATCACAGCTCGCCCAAACTTTTCACAGTGAGCTCCGTGACGCAGCAGGAGCAGGAGATGTGCATAATGCAAACACTGACTGGTGAGGCTACATTGTTTGGCACAGTAAGGCTGCAATGATGGTGAGGGGGGCTGCAATGATGGTGAGGGGGGCTGCAATTATGGTGAGGGGGGCTGTAATGATGGTAAGGGGGGCTGCCATGAGTGCACAGTAAGGCAGCAATGATGGCGAGGGAGGCTGCAATGAGGGCACAGTAAGGCAGCAGTGATGGTGAGGCTGCAATGATGGTGAGGTGGCAATGATGGGCACGGTGAGGCGGTAATGATGGGCATGGGTTAGGGGACTTTCATGTTTTTTTTGCCGGGGGGCGGCATTGAAGGACCCAGCCTTAGGGCGGCAAAGGGAGTAAATCTGGGCCTGAACAGGGGCCACTGATATTAATGGGATTTGACTTGCTTAGGTGTGAATGAGGCCTTAAGGTTGAATAATGACATCAGTCCAATCAGTTCAAGCTGTGTGTGTGTGTGTGTGTGTGTGTGTGTGTTTCTGTCACTATCATATTCACTATCCTTGTACATTGTGTTTGCTAAGAAACACATATAAAGCCCTGTACACACAATCGGATATCTGATAGAATCTAATCCGATGAATTTTTTCGTCGGATATCTGATGAAGCTGACATTCATTAGTCTTGCATACACACTATCAGATTTTTCTATTGTTTTTTTATCCATAGGAAAAATGTAAAACATGTTCTATTTTTTAACGCCGATGGAAAAAAGACCGATGGGGCCCACCCATGATCGGTTTGTCCGATGAAAATAGTCTGTTTTCATTGGACAAACCGATCATGTGTACACGGCTTAAATGATTTTTTTTTCAATGTATCCATACTCCTCACCAACTGTGGAAGAGATTTCCAAATACTCTCTAATAGTAAAAAAAAAACACTTACGCAGTTTAAGATTGAACTTATTGGTTGAACTAGATGGACTTTCCCAAGAAGAATTTGTTTAACCACTACAATACAGGCCATTTTTACCCCCAGGCCAATTTTCAGCTTTCAGCTTTCATCACTGTCATGCTCCCAAACAAAATTGACGTCCTTTTTTCCCACAAAAAGAGCTTTATTTTGGTGGTATTTGATCATCTCTGTGGTTTTTATTTGTTTGCGCTATAGACAAAAAAAGACTAACAATTTTGAAAAAAAAAACACAATGGGCCAGATCCTCAAACAAATTACGCCAGCGTATCTATGAATACGCCGCGTAATTTCAAAGTTCCCCCGTTGTATCTCTGTTTTGTAACTACAAAACAAGATACAACGGAATCTGGGCTCGATCCGACAGGTGTACGTCTTAGTACGCCGTCAGATCGTAGGTGCATATATACGCTGGCCGATAGGTGGCGTTTCCATCGAATTCCGCGTTGAGTATGCAAATTAGCTAGATACGGCGATCCACAAACCTACGTCCGGCCGGCGCATTTTTTTTACGTTGTTTGCGTTCGGCTTTTTCCGGCGTATAGTCACCCCTGCTATATGAGGCGTATCCTATGTTAAGTATGGCCGTCGTTCCCGCGTTAAATTTCGAATTTTTTTATGTCGTTTGCGTAAGTCGTTCGCGAATAGGGCTTTGCGTAGAATGACGTCACCGTCGTAAGCATTGGCTTGTTCCGGTTTAATTTCGAGCATGCGCACTGGGACACCCCCACGGACGGCGCATGCGCCGTTAAAAAAAACACCATTTACGTCGGGTCACGACGTATTAACATAAAACACGCCCCCATCACATACATTTGAATTGCGCACCCTTACGCCGCCTAAATTACACTACGGCGCCGTAACTTACAGCGGGAAATCTTTGAGGATACAAAAAAAAGTTACGGCAGCGTAGTGTATCTGAGATACACTACGCCGGACGGAGAGAAGTGCCGCGCTTCGTGGATCTGGCCCAATATTTTTTTTCTCAGTTTAGGCCGATATGCATTCTTCTACATATACATATATTTTTCGTAAAAAATATCGCAATAAGCGTATAGTGATTGGTTTGCGCAAAAGCTATCGCCTACAAAATAGGGGATATATTTATTAATTTTTTTTATTTATTTTTTTACTAGTAATGGCGGTTATCTGCATTTTTTGTCAGGACTGTGATATTGGGGCGGACAGATCGTACACTTTTGACACTATTTTGGGGCCATTCACATTTATACAGCGAACAGTGCTTTAAATATGCTCTGATTATGGTATAAATGTGACTGGCAGGGAAGGGGTTCACACTAGGGGGCAATCACAGGGTTAAATGTGTTCCCTAGGGAGTGATTCTAACCATGGGGGGAGGGAACTGACTGGGGGAGGTGACTGATCTGTGTCCCTATGTACAAGGGACACACCATCGGTCCCTGGCTCTGCAACTGCCAATCGAGGGTACCTGGCAGACATCACGGCCGCCAGGCACGTGCATCGGCAACCGAGTGACGTGGCGGCCACGCGCCCCTTAGCGGCAGAGCCACCTTGTGGACGTCATATGATAATAGGCGGGATGGGAAGTGGTTAATTTTTGTGCAACTTAGACATTCTTCATACAGTAACTGAGGTCCTCCAGCCCCTTATTAGGTTTGTTGCCCTTCTCTGGACTCTCTCAAGTTCCAGCACATCCTTCCTGAGGTTTGGTGACCAGAACTGGATAGCAATCTCAAGTACATTACATTTTTCACTATTAACCACTTGACCTCTGGAAGATTTACCTCCCTTCATGACTAGGCCAATTTTTTGGGATACAGCACTGCGTTGCTTTAACTGATAATTGCACGGTCATGCAACACTGTATCCAAATAAAATTGATATCATGCTTTTCCCACAATTAATGATCACAACTGCATCTTTTATTTTATTTTGTGCGCTGGAAAAATAAATGCTGATGATTTTGAAATAAAAGCAATATTATTTACTTTCTGCTTTTACAACATGTTTAATAAAAAAAAAATCAAATGTCTTCATAGATTTAGGCCAATATGTATTCTGCTACAAATCCCGATAAGCGTATATTGATTGGTTTGCACAAAAGTTATAGCGTCTACAAATTATGATATATAAACTGGATATACTGGAATATTTATTTATTTATTTATTATACTAGTAATGACGATGATCAGTGACTTATAGCCTGCTGGGAAGAGGTTAAACATCTAGGGCGATCAAAGGGTTAACTCTGTGCCTAGCCAGTGTTTTACTGTACTATGTGTATTGCTTTTACTCAGGGAAGTGATGGATTTTATTCCCTGCTTTTGGAAACAAAATCCACCCCCCTCCCCCTTGTCAGAAAGGAGATCTGCCATGTTTTCCTCCACTTGCAAGATGAGTCAGTTCCTGTTCCTGTGATGCCTCCCGATCGTATTCTGGCCACTGTTCAAACTAGTTTCACTTCACCTGGTGACAGAATTCTTACCACTTAGATCCATCCGCCTCCTCAGAAGCCTGGTGACCGCTGCTTTGTCCCTGACAATCTCTGCCCTGCTTTGCTCCAGACTTACCATGCGCCCAAGGCAGCTGGCCACCCAGGGTACAATCTACTCATTTGGGCTATTTCTCAACAATTTTGGTGACCTAGTCTCCACCCTGATGTGACCGCCTTCATAGATGCTTTTTCCATGTGTGCTCAGTGTAAGACACCACAAAACCTTCCAGTGGGCCTCCTACAACCCATACCCAATGGAGAGAGGCCTTGCACCCACCATGAATTTTATTGTGAAGTTTCCCAACCCCCAGGGCACCACAGTTATTCTTATGGTAGTTGACCGGTTGTCAAAAATGTCTCATTGTATTCCACTGAAGAAGTTGCCCACATCCAAAGAACTGGCTTCCTTTTTTGCTCGGGCGATCTTTCGGTTCAATGGGCTAATCAAGGTTATCATCTCAGACAGGGGAAGTCAGTTTCTTTCCAGGTATAAGCAAGCCTTTTGTGCACAGTTAGGAATTCAGCTTTCCCTCTCCTCTGCGTATCACCCACAGTCTAATCGGGGTGCAAAACAAGCCAACCAAGCAGTTTTTAGGTTGCTATAGTGATGACCACCATAACAACTGGTCAGACCTCTTACCTTGGGCGGACTTTGCTCACAATAGTGCCATCAATACCGATTCCCGATTGTCTCAGTTTATGGCAAATTATGGTTTCCAGCCATCTATGTTGCCTGACTCTTTTATTCCTTAAAGAATTCCTGCGTTAGAGGAGCATCTCTGTGATCTTCGTTCCACTTGGGTAAAGGGCCAAGAGTCCTTGTGACATGCCAGTGAGAGTAGACTCCATGCTGACCGCAGACACCTATCTGCACCTTCCTACCTACCCCACTATTTTATAGAGGTCTTCTTGTAAAGTTGCTATATATAGTTACAAGTGTTAGAATATTTAAGTAAATTCCATTTTGAATGTAAGTTAGTAGTCGGCTGGCCTGACTTGCTGCAGCTTGGCATTGCATATTACAGAGTCTTTCATCTACCCAGACTCCCAGATCTCCCAGATCTTTTTCTATCTTCGATTCCCCCAGAGGTTCACCCCCTAGTGCAGTGATGGCAAAAAGAATAGGCATGCAGAGCAGTCTCAGTGGGCATGTGAGCTATACTCGAAATAACTTGACAAAGAGGCGCACACTGATCGTCCAGTGCACTTGCTTGGAAACAAATCACGGCTCATCCAGTAATGTCATCGTGCCTGACGCCGCGCTCCAAGAGAATTCCATCCCTCTCCCTCATGCACGCCAGTAGCCACTATCCGAGGCCCCTTGTAAGGGGCATACCAGTTGGACAGTTCCTTAGGATTCATAGGAACTGCTCCATTGATGGTGATTATAGGGATGAAGTGGGTGAGCTCTATGAAAGATTCAGGGAGAGAGGATATCCTGCCACACCCTTAGGGGGACCAGGAAAAAGGCAACCAGTAAGGTGGGAACTGACCTTCTTAAACCTAAATGTACCCAAGCTAACGATACCAATGGCCCAATGAAGATTATAACACAATAGGAGGAGGTGGGTTAAATCCTGAAATGATTTTAGTGCCTTATGTGCCTCCCTAGCCCTGTATAGGGCAGGTCAGATGTGATCCACCTTTATGGGTGTATGTAGTATTGTTTTGTAACCATCTTTGGCTATGTTGTATGTGTTTGACAGTGGAACTTAAGTGTATGGTGCCTGGGTCCTTTTTAGGGTGACAACATTGTCTATCCTTTTTATATGGTGTTTGGAGGATTTATGGCCTTTGGGAGGTCAATCTGTGACTTCCTGATGTCTATAGTGCTGCTTGGCTAGTTGAGATGCCCCACCTCATAATGAGTCGGTGACTGGACCATTATAAGTAGAGTTGAGCAGACACCTGGATGTTCGGGTTCGACGGGTTCGGCCGAACTTTGGAAAAAAGTCTGGGTTTGGGACCCGAACTTGACCCGAACCCAAACCCCATTGAAGTCAATGGGGACCCAGACTTTTGACTACTAAAATGGCTCTAAAAAACGAATGGAAAAGGGCTAGAGGGCTGCAAATGGCAGCAAAATGTTTGTAAGAGCATGGCAAGTACTCTGCAAATAAATTTGCATAGGGAAATAACTTAAAATAACATAAAAAATAAAAAATAAAATGATCTTGACCTAGGAGGACGAGGTTAGGGTTAGGGTTTATCTCACACGTACAGATATGGAGGAAACACTGCAAAATATATTTTTTTGCCCTAAATGGGTGTTTTTTTTTTAATAGAACAATAGAAAAACAGTAGCTAACGTGTTTATCTCACACGTACAGATATGGAGGAAACACTGAGAAACACTGGAGGAAACACTTCAAAATATATATTTTTGCCCTAAATGGGTGTTTTTTTAATAGAACAGGGTATATAGGTATAAGGGTATATCTCACAGTAACATATGCAGTGCTGGTGTAATATGCAGAGTATCTCACAGGAACATATGCAATGCTGGTGTAATATGCATAGTATCTCACAGGAACATATGCAATGCTGCTGCAATTTGATTTGTGAAGCAGGACTGACTCCTATATATTTCTCTCACTATAAGAACAATCAGGAACCTTTCCCTAAAGTATCTAATGCAGAGTATCTCACAGGAACATATGAAATGCTGCTGCAATTTGATTTGTGAAGCAGGACTGACTCCTATATATTTCTCTCCCTATAAGAACAATCAGGAACCTTTCCCTAAAGTATCTAATGCAGAGTATCTCACAGGAACATATGCAGTGCTGCTGCAATATGCAGAGTATCTCACAGGAACATATGCAGTGCTGGTGCAATATGCAGAGTATCTCACAGGAACAAATGCAGTGCTGGTGTAATATGCAGAGTTTCTCACAGGAACATATGCAGTGCTGGTGTAATATGCAGAGTATCTCACAGGAACATATGCAATGCTGGTGTAATATGCAGTGTATCTCACAGGAACATATGCAGTGCTGGTGTAATATGCAGAGTATCTCACAGGAACATATGCAATGCTGGTGTAATATGCAGAGTATCTCACAGGAACATATGCAGAGTATCTCACAGGAACATATGCAGTGCTGGTGTAATATGCAGAGTATCTCACAGGAACATATGCAGTGCTGCTGCAATTTGATTTGTGAAGCAGGACTGACTCCTATATATTTCTCTCCCTTTAAGAACAATCTGGAACCTTTCCCTAAAGTATCTAATGCAGAGTATCTCACATATGCAGCGCTGGTGTAATATGATTTCTGTAGCAGGACAGTCTGACTCCTATCTAATTCTCTCCCTCAGATCAGATCAGCAGCAGCCTTTCCCTACCCTATCTAAAGTGACGAGCTGTGCTATGTCCCTCTAGCTTATATAGAGGCTGGGTCACATGCTGGGTCACATGCTGCACTGGCTAATCACAGCCATGCCATTAGTAGGCATGGCTGTGATGGCTTCTTAGTCACAGGAGTAAAACAAATGGTGATTGGCTGCCCTGCAGCCCGCCATTACATTGCCGAACACCGGACCCGAACCCGAACTTACAGCAAATTGTCCGGGTTCGGGTCCGGGTACAAAAAAAAAAAAAAGTCTATACCAACCCTAGTCATAAGCTGCATTATTGTTTTTTGTTGCTTTATTGCAGTGTTGGCACTTTGGAATAAATAAGTTGGTTTTGTGTTGCAGTTTGGGCACTCTGGCTCAAAGTTTTGCCATCACTGCCCTAGTGTGTAACTTGCATTCCGATTTCTAGCTCCCACATGCATTTAATTTTTTCCACAAAATATGCCATTATTCATGACCCTCTGGATATGCTCCTGCAACCAGTTTTCTACCCAGGTGCATACACTATCATCAGTGCCATAAGACTTTTTGTAAATTAAGCGTTTATGGGGTACTGTATCTAATGCCTTATCAAAATCCAAATATGATACATCCACAGGCCTTCTTATATCCAAATTACATCTTTTCTCCTCTGGGAATGTTAAAAGGTTGGTCTGTCAAGAACAGTCTCTCAAAAATCTGTGTTAGTTACTACTAATTATACTATTTTAATTAGCAAATTCTGGCATATGGAATCTTATGATTACTTCTAACAGTTTGCATAATATTGATGTTAGGCTGACTGGTCTGTAATTTCCAGGTATATATCTCACCCGTTTGCTTCACTAACCAGCCAGTACCCTTGCAGTAAGTAAGCTGTCATTAAAAATGAAAAATAATGGTCTGGCTATAACCTGTCTAAGTTTTTTGAAAACTTTTGGGCGTAAGCCATCTAGTCCTGTTGATTTGTTCACAAGTTTTTTTAGTCTTTTGTTAGAAAATGATTGCCCTGCTTATCATCGTATCATCAGCAAACACTGAGATTTAACTTTTTATGCCCGCCTCTATATCATGTTAAACAGAATTGGTCCAAAAACAGAGCCCTGGGACACAACGCTTACAACTCCAGACCATTCAGAAAACATGCCATTAGATGCATGGCATTAAAGATGCACTAGAATCCAAGAAACACATTTTAAGATTCTCACCAGATGGTATAAAACACCGGAAAAGTTAAATAACATTTCCCCAGACGTCCCAGATATATGCTGGAGATGTCAGAAAGACAAAGGTACAATGCTGCATATCTTCTGGGACTGTCCCGAGCTGTAAAACTTCTGGAGAGAGATCATGCGAATCATACAACGGCTTGCAGATTTAGATTTAAAAGAAGACCCAGCACTGTGCCTCTTACACATAAATGACATACCAGAGAAAAGACACAAAGAATCTCTCGCCTGCCATTTACTAGACGCGGCAAAGACCTGCATACCATTGAAATGGAAATCGACAGTAGCTCCTACAATACAAATGTGGGCTCGTAAAGTGAAGGAGATAAGTAGGCTGGAAGACATAGTTTTCTCATCACGCCAACAACAAGAGAATTACTTAGAGACCTGGGCGCCCTGGAACTCTTTTTTGGCTTCAGAGGAGGGAGGACCCCTCCTCGAAGTGGTAAATTAATCCACAAGAGATATGAATAGGGCACAGGAATATGGAAATGGGGTCGACATGCCGACGGGTTGGTCTGGGGGAAGGAGAGGTGAAGGAGGGGACTTTGGGGGGGGGGCTTCCCTTTTTTTTTTTTGGGGTAGGGGGAATTAAGGGGGAATTAGGAGGGATAAGATAGTTTGTAGTCGATACATGTTGAGGGGTAGCTAATGTAAGGAACCCGGATTAATCACTATTCTCTGCATGTATCCAGTTTTCTACTTGGATACACACAATATCCTAAATGCCAAAAGACCTTAATTTTCAAATTAAGTATTTATGGGGTACTGTATCGAAAGCCTTGGAAAAAATCTAGATACACTACACCTACTACTTTAAAAAGCCTTCTTATATTCAAATTATAGCTCACCTGTTCATAAAATGTTAAAAGGTTTGGCTGGCAAGAATGGCCCTTCATGAATCCATGTTGGTTACTATTAATGATACTATTCTCACAGAAAATGAAAATATGTTTCTGCTTTTAAGGGTTAAAATAATCTCATGATAAATGCAAGTGATATAATATACTCAAGCATCACTTGAGCATCGCTTGATGATGGACAGTGCATGGATCTAATTAAACACTAATAATAAACCCTTCACAAACATGATGGAATACTTGGGTGGACAATGTATATGAAAAATTAATGTTATCAAGATTATATAGCAGTGGAATTTAGATTAGATTTTTTTCTACAAAACATAGAGAATTTCTCTCATCCTCAGCATATATAAAACTACAGTAAGCTTACGGAAAATCCTAATCCATATGGTTAGAAACACAGATAATGAAATTGTTAGGTCATGTTCTGGTGGGGACCACAGCTAAACTTCACTAATCCATCCTTAAAATCTATCCTCCACCCCTTTTCCCCCCTTCCTCTCATCCCTCTGCCTTTTTTTTTCTTGCTACCGTTCCACCATTCACTATAATATCCCTTCTATCTTACATGTTATTCTTTCTATCAGAATTCCCACTTTATCCTCAGAAATTCTCCCCCTAAACCTCTACTATAAAAAAATTACAATCAGGTAAGATAAACAAAAGAAAAGCTTCAAACATAAAATTAACAATGCTTTTTTTTCAGTCTCAACTGGAATATTGTCATTTTTATTATTAAATATTGAAATTATACACTCACCAACATTTAAAGTCTTTCTTTTCTTATTAAACATATTGATGAAACACAACACAGGAAGCTTCCTTGGTGCATTAATATTTTCTTGTAGTTATCACAAAAAGAATGCCAAGCAAAAAATTTACCTAAGCCTTCTGTACCCTTGACATTTACATTTTTTATTAAGAATGTATTATAAAAATAAAGGGCCAGATTCAGGTACATATGCGGCGGCGTAACGTATCGCATTTACGTTACACCGCCGCGAGTTTTACAGGCAAGTGCTTGATTCACAAAGCACTTGCCTGTAAAGTTGCGGCGGCGTAGCGTAAATCCCTCCGGCGCAAGTCCACCTAATTCAAATGATCCGGGTAGGGGGCGTGGATCATTTAAATTAGGCGCGTTCCCGCGCCGAACGTACTGCGCATGCTCCGTTTTGAAATTTCCCGCCGTGCTTTGCGCGAAATGACGTCGCACCGACGTCATTTTTTGAACGTCGACGTGAGTTACGTCCTTTCCTATTCACGGACGACTTACGCAAAAAAAAATTAAAAATTTGATGCAGGAACGACGGCCATACTTTAACATGGAAGGTCTATCTATACGCCACGAAATAGCAGCTTTAACTATACGGAAAAGCCGACTAGCGATGACGTAAGAGAATGCGACGGCCGCACGTACCTTCGTGAATCGCCGGAAAAAGCTAATTAGCATACCCGACGCGGAAAACTACGCGAACTCCACCCAGCGGCAAATTTGAAAGTACGCAGGCGTATCAGTAGATACTCCGGCGTACTTGTACTGTGAATCTGGCCCAAAGTTTTTAATCATCAGTTTAGTAATCCACTGCAACCAACCATTAATGTTGATCTGGTCTGACTTAAATGAGTGATTGTTGACTATTTGCAAATGGCTTCTGATCTTAAAGGAGTTGTAAAGTCAGAAGGTTTTGCCTCATTCTATGCATTAAGATAGAAAGCCTTCTGTGTGCAGAACCCCCCCTCAGAGCCCCATTCTCTGTCCAGCTATGTCCACCACAGTGGAAGCTCATCCATAGGGGGTGCACAGGTGCCGCACCCCCCCCCCCAAGGTGTCCCACGATCGTGTCACAGAGCTGCAGAACGGGGAGATGCCTCTGTAAACAAGGCATTTCCCTGTTCTGCCTTGTAATAGGACAGTGATCTACTGCTCCCTGTCATCGGGAGCAGTGATCAATGTTGTGTTACTGGTAGCCCAGCCCCACACAGTTAGAATCACTCCCTAGGACACACTTAACCTCTTCCGCGCCCCCAAGCGGTTAACCCCTTCCCTGCCAGTGTCATTTACATAGTAATTATACAATGACGATGATGGGTGTATTATACAATGATGAGGATGATGATGACAGGTGTATTATGCAATGATGAGGATGATGATGATGGGTGTATTATATTAGATGAGGATAGTGATGATAGGTGTATTATACAATGATGATGATGGGTGTATTATACAATGATGAGGATGACGATGACGAGTGTATTGTACAATGATGAGGAGGATGGGTGTATTATACAATGATGATAATGGGTGTATTAAACAAAGATTATGATAATGGGTGTATTATACAATGATGAGGATTAGGATGACGGGTGTATTATGCAATGTTGAGGATGATGATGACGGGTGTATTATGCAATGATGAGGATGATGATGACAGGTATATTATGCAATGATGAGGATGATGATGACAAGTGTATTATGCAATGATGAGGATCATGATGATGACAGGTGTATTATGCAATGATGAGGATGATGATGACGGGTGTATTATACAATGATGAGGATAGCTATGACAGGTTTATTATAGAATTATGAGGGTGGGTGTATTATACAAGGATGAGGATGACGGGTGTATTATACAAGGATGATGGGTGTATTATACAAGGATGATGATGATGGGTGTATTATACAAGGATGATGGGTGTATTATACAAGGATGATGATGATGGGTGTATTATACAAGGATGAGGATAATGGGTGTATTATACAAGGATGAGGATGATGAGGATGGGTGTATTATACAATGATGAGGATAGCAATGACGGGTGTATTATACAATGATGACAGGTTTATATTATGGGGATAAGGATAGTGATGATGGGTGTATAAAATGGGGATGACTGGAGCATCAGGGAGCCAGACAGTGTCAGTGAGGCCTCGTACACACGGCCGAGGAACTCGACGTGCCAAACACGTCGAGTTCCTCTGCGAGTTCAGCCCTGAAGCCGCCGAGGAGCTCGGCGGGCCGAGAGCTCCCATAGAACAACGAGAAAATAGAGAACATGTTCTCTATTTTCTCGACGAGTTTCTCGGCGGCTCCATCGGGCCGAAAGTGTACACACGACAGAGTTTCTCGGCAGAATCAGGCTCTGACCGAGTTTCTCGCCGAATTCTGCCGAGAAACTCTGTCGTGTGTACGAGGCCTCAGTGTGCCACATCATGTCTTGCTGGCTGCTTTGCAATACATGATTTTGGGGATTTCTCGCATGCTTTGTACTGACTATGTTATACTACATAATACTCACAAATTGTGAGTACATCTGTCCTGTAATGTATACAGCAATATACACCCACCTTCTTCTTTCCTGTATATAGAGACCAATATAAATGTAAATAGTATCTCAATATATAAATACAGTTACATGTAAACTGTAGCTAAATTGAGCAGATTTTCAAAAAAGTATGTTAGGGGAGCTCAATGGAAGTTGGCTGATACTGAGGATAAGGGACCCCGTCACAATTTTAATACTAAGTCCCATGATTGAAGCCACTGATTAAATAAAAGAGAAATCCTCTAGAATACAATTAATTTTCTACATAATTTTGTCACTGTGAGAAAAAATAAAAAAGCTTTTTTTTAGGGCTGCAGTACAATGGCTTTCAAGTATTCAATTGTACTAATATTGGCTTAATAAAGATGTGTCTTCTGAGGCAGCAGAGTGGTAGTGTTAAAGCTGTCAAGATGCACAATTTAATGAAAAGGATTTAATTAAAAAAAAAAAAACATTTTACTTTATCCCAGTAATTTTCCTATTAGCACTCATCAGTATTACAAGTGGCTGAAAAATAAATTGTGGATGTTAGAAATTAGTGACATTGTCAGAGAGAGTGCAAATCTTACCATCTCAATTCTTTGAGAGAAAAAAAACTTTTTACCTCTCTGGTGAACATACAGGGCCGAATTCAGAAAGAGATATGACGGTGTATCTCCTGATACGCCGTTGTATCTCTGAGTGCGCTCGGTGGTATCTATGCGACTGATTCATAGAATCAGTTACGCATAGATATTCCTAAGATCCGACAGGTGTAAGTGTCTTACACCGTCGGATCTTAGGCTGCAATTTCAGGCTGGCCGCTAGGTGGCGCTTCCGTATGTTTTACGCAAGGAATATGCAAATTTAGGATTTACGCCGATTCAGAAACGAACGACCGCCCGGCGCTTTTTTTTTACGTCATTTGCGTTTGGCTTTTTTCGTCGTAAAGTTACACCTGCTATATGAGGGGTATGTGCGGCGTATCCTATGTTAAGTATGGCCGTCGTTCCCGCGTCAAATTTTGAAAATTTAACGTCGTTTGCGTAAGTCGTTCGCGAATACGGCTGGACTTAATTTACGTTCACGTCGAAACCAATTACGTCCTTGCGACGTCATTTAGAGCAATGCACACTGGGATATTTTACGGACGGCGCATGTGCCGATCAATAAAAACTTAAAAAAATACTACACGCCCCCAACATCCCCATTTGAATTACGCGGCCTTACGCCGCAACACATACGTTACGCCAGCTGTAAATATGGGCGCAAGTTCTTTCTGAATACAGAACTAAGCGCCCAATGTTACAGCGGCGTAACGTATCAGAGATACGTTACGCCGGCCAGACAGATACGCTCAGGTATCTATATCTGGCCCACAGTGATTTCCAGTGTGAGAATGTAATTTTGTTTTAATATATATTTCATTTAACACACACATCATAGCTTGAAAAAATATACAGTGGAACCTCAGATTACAAGCATAATCAGTTCCAGGAGAATGCTCGTAATTCAAAGTACTTGCATATCAAAGCGAGTTCCCCATTGAAGTCAATGGAAATTTGTTTTTTTTTCCGCATTGACTTTAATGGCACGCAATACCACATGCGGCCAGAGGTGGGGGGCGCCAGAGAGCCTCGGAAATGGACGGAAAGGCCAGAGGACACATCGGCTGACCTTGGCTGACCTCGGCAAGCCTCGCAAAGTTTCAAAAATGTAGTATTTTTTTGTGTCTTTCCGTGTCTTTCCGAGCATTTCTGAACGGCGCTGATCGGCGCCGTTCGGCTCCACTAGGCTCTAGTGGCCCCCCTCAGGCCAAACGCGGTACTGCACACCGCTTTGGCCTGAATCCTGCTCATTTTGCCAGACAACACTCGCAAACCGAGTTAGGATTTTTTCAAATACAGTGCTCATATTGTGAAACGCTCATTAACCGCCTTACTCGCAATCCGAGGTTCCACTGTATTTAAAATGTATTCTCTCAGAATCAAACACTGCAAAGTTTCTTCACAACATTGATTGATTGACCTTACCAAAGGTCTATTGTCTTTACTAAAGGTAAATAGACTGTTCACTTTGCAAAGAAACTTCCCACAGAGCTTAGTGAATTAGGCAAAGCTCTGTTGACTTCCATCATCCAATGAAGTTTAGCGCCTGGTTACTTCCAAGTACTGGTGCTATTGAAATTTAGAGGGTGATCAGAGTACTAATGACTCTGATCCAAATTACAATGTTTAAATAGGGTCTCTGGGCATGCTGGGAGAGGGTACTTATGAGACAGATGCCAGTGAGTCTGGGTCTTCTTCTTCGATTGTGGCACCCACCTTTAGGGTGGCCACATCACGGTGCCCTGGCGTTATGGCCTACCTGGCCGGGGTGTGCGTGTCACGCAGTGTTCCTGGTTCCAGGACCATGTTGGTGGCGGGGACCCAGTGATCGACTGGGTTCCCACTTTAGAAGATCCAAAGCGGTATAACTGTTCGGTGGGGAGTATGCCTGAGGAGCGCCAATGAGAGGCTGGCGGTCCAAAAGGATTTCAACAAACCACCGGGGATCAAGGTAGCCGGACACTGAAGGATTGATCACCTGTCAGTCGGGACCTGGGCGACGTTAAAGCGGTTCTCCACCCTAAAGTGGAGTCCCGCTGATCGGAACCCTCCCCCCCTCCGGTGTCACATTTGACACCTTTCAGGGGGGAGGGGGGTGCAGATACCTGTCTAAAGACAGGTATTTGCACCCACTTCGGGCCACACGATACGGGCAAAAGACGGGCATTCCGTCACATCCCGTCTGTCGCCCGTTGTGTGCTGGGAACACTCGGCTCCCAGCACACAGCGGGAGCCAATCGGCTGGCGCGGCGCGACTCGCGCATGCGCCGTAGGGAACCGGGCAGTGAAGCCGCAGCGCTTCACTTCCTGGTTCCCTGAGCGTGGATGGCGGGGGGAGCAGCAGAGAGACGAGCGATCGGTCGTGCTCTGCTGCGATCGGCGCTGGACTCCAGGACAGGTAAGTGTCCTAATATTAAAAGTCAGGAGCTGCAGTATTTGTAGCTGCTGGCTTTTAATATTATTTTCCCGTGGCACATCCGCTTTAAGAAGGAGATCCAGGCATAATTCTTCAAGGAGGATTGCCTCCGTATTTGCAAATCAGAGAGGGCCTGTGGCAGTGGTGTCTCCCTAAAGTTCATTCCAAGGAGGGTCTGTGGCAGAGACTTTGTCCTAAAAAGGTTTGAGCGATACTCCGGCTGCCAGGTTACTGAGAGAGGCCTGTCCGGGTACGCTAAGCCCACTCGGGCAGGAGTGGTACGGAAAGTGTTACGTATGGGAGCAGGACTGTTCCAATTGCTACGCCTGAATCTGTTGTTCTCCTTCTTCTTACAAACTCTATCCTTTCATCACCAGTTCATTGTTTTTACCCGGCTGGGTAATAAAGAGCACAGAAAAGACACTTGTTGCGGACATTCCTTTACTACTGCGATATGCACCATTCACCCCTAGGAATTCGGAAGAGCCACGAGGTAAATGTGCCACCCAAAACAAGCCACCAGCTTCTCCGGGGGTAGTGCTACAGAAGCATAAGCAAAAATGCTGTTTTTTTTATTTTCCTTGCATTTCATTGCTATTCCTTGAAATTTCACCACGTCTACCAAGCTCTGGGGAAAATTCCATTGCAAAGTGAATAGCCTATTTATTTTTAGTAAATCAACCCCAACATATTGTAGGCTACTACAGCAACATTTAAATGATTAGTAATGCATATGCATCTACTGTAGTAAAGCTAAGTTTACACTTAATAAAATCTTGAACAAGCCAAAGATACTGGTGAAATGTCAGCAGGGAATGGAATAATTGTAGTTTTAAAATTGTAAGGATAACTTTTACTACCTTTATGATACTCTTTTCCCAGTCTTTTGTCTCCAACAAGGGTTTGGGAAATGCAAAAGAGAGATTTGTCCACAATAATATTTAAAACATGATTGTTCATAAACAGGGTGTTTGTTGGATCTTTGCAAAGGGTATTTTCAGAGCATGATAACCCCAAAAGAAATGAAGTTACCATTTGAAAGAAGTGCTATAAAAACAGATACAAATGTAAAATAAATAAATAACAGAGGTAACATGATTGTGAATGAAATGTGCCACAGAAAGAACACACATGTTATGTCTAAAGGTTAAGTTCACCTTTTTTTTCTTTGCAGAAAAACACAAGCTTTTGTTTATTTTTAGAACAAGGCCTTACCTTAGCCCTTGCTATATTTCTTAGAAGTTGTATTTTACCGTCCATGCCAGAAGTGACATGTAAGAAATTCAAGCTTGGCGCGTTTCGTCATCTGAGTGCAACATTATCAAAAGCAGGTGTTTTTGATATTGTCGCACTCAGATAATGAATGCATCAAAATTGAATCCCTTACACATCACTTCTGGCTCGGATGGTGGAATACACGCTGATCTGCAGACAGGAGTAGCCTACATTAGCCATCAGAGGCAAGGGGGACGTTCAGTCGGGTTACCTTTCTTAAAGTAATTTTAACCACTTGAGACGTCCACAGCGCAGCTCTCAACTACTGGGTGGACGTCCCTGGACGTTCTTTTATTTGCATTCCCCGCGCGCACCACTGGGGGCGCGCAGACGGGAAAAACTGTGCCCATCGCATTGCTGAGATGCCGATGCGCGTGCCTGGTGGCCGCGATGTCCGCCAGGTCCTCGGGATCGGCAGTGACAGAGCAGGGACGTGGAGCTCTGTGTGTAAACACAGAGCTCCACGTCCTGTCAGGGAGAGAGGAGACCGATGCTGTGTCCCTTGTACATAGGGACACAGATCGGTCACCTCCCCCAGTCAGTCCCCTCCCCCCACAGTAAGAATCACTCCCAGGGAATACATTTAACCCCTTCCTCACCCCCTAGTGTTAGCCCCTTCCCTGCCAGTCACATTTATACAGAAATCAGTACATTTCTATAGCACTGTTCGCTGTGTAAATGTGAATGGTTTCAAAATAGTGTCAAAAGTGTCCGATGTGTCCGCCGCAATATCGCAGGCCTGACAAAAATCGCAGGTCGCCGCCATTACTAGTAAAAAAAAAATCATAAATCTATCCCCTATTTTGTAGGCGCTATAACTTTTGCGCAAACCAATCAATAAACGCTTATTGCGAAATTCTTTTAACCAAAAATATGTAGAAGAATAAGTATCGGCCTAAACTGAGGAAAAATTATTATTTTTTTTTTTAAATTGGGATATTTTTATAACAAAAAGTAAAAAATATTGTGTTTTTTGTTTATAGCGCAAAAAATAAAAACCGCAGAGGTGATCAAATACCACCAAAATAAATCTCTATTTGTAGGAGAAAAAATAATAAAAAGATCATTTGGGTACAGTGTTGTATGACCGCGCAATTGTCATTAAAAATGCGTCAGCACTGAAAGCTGAAAATTGGTCTGGGCAGGAAAGGGGTTTAGTGACCAATAATGAAGTGGTTAAGACGGACATTTTATTTGTAAGACGTTCATGTCTAAACGTCTAAACATTTTTTAAGAATCTTACACTATGAGGAGTTTTCTATTTTCATATTATAAGCCTGCACACCAGGGCTCAAGTCCTACGGGAACGCGTGGGAACGGAGTTCCTGCACTTTTTTTACAGCAGGAACTCTACCTAAGTGCCCGATCCACAAAGCACTTACCTAGAAATTTTGAGCGGTGTAACTTAAATCCGGCCGGCGCAAGGCGTTTCTCTTCTCCAGGGGGCGATTCCCATTTAAATGAGGCGCGCTCCCGCGCCGGCCGTACTGCGCATGCTCGTGACGTCATTTTCCCGACGTGCATAGCGTGAAAATTACGTTACGCCGGGCTTTGTGGATCGCGACGGGACAATAAAGTTGCGTCGGGTAAAAAAAAAGATACGGCGCCAAAAAAAAATTTTAAATTAAAAAAAAATCGCGTCGCTAGCAAGAAAGGTCTGTTTTTACAAGGTGTAAACAGTTTACACCTTGCAAAAGCAGCCCTAATTTTGCGTTTGCAAAATAAAACTTACGGAGAAAAAACGAAGCTGAAAAGCTTTGTGGATCTCCGTAAGTCCTAATTTGCATACCCGAGGCGGCATTTCGACGCAAAATGCCCCCAGCGGCGGATGCGGTACTGCATCCTAAGATCCGACAGTGTAATTCAATTACACATGTCGGCTCTTCGTCCTAACTATGGAAAACTGATTCTGTGGATCAGTTCCATAGTTAGGACCAGGGATACGACGGAGTAACAGTAGTTACTCCGTCGTATCTCTTTTGAGGATTTGGCCCTCAGTTCCCTTTGCAGGACTAGAGCAGCCGAGAGCAGCCGACCCGCCCGAGCCAATCCTTCACTAAGCGGCGATGCCCAGCTCGAGTCACTGTTAGGGCCAGGCGAACCTTAGTAATCCTTTATGTTACTGGCCGCTTCCTGTATATGGATTCATCAGGTAGTGTGCGGGTATTCCGTCACTTCCTCGATGCCGCAATGTCTCCTGGGAGCTTTTGTCATTGTTCACAGGAGACATTGCGGAGGTCTGCCGCGAGTTATCGCGGGATTTAGAAAGAACTTGCTTCTTTCTAAATCCTGTGATAACTCACGGCAGACCTCCGCAATGTCTCCTGGGAACAATGACAAAAGCTCCTAGGAGACATTGCGGTATCAAGGAAGTGATGGAAAATCTGCACACTACCCGATGAATCCATATACAGGAAGCGGCCAGTAACATAAAGGATTACTAAGGTACAGTGGATCAAAAAAAAAAAACATGCGGTTTAGTAATTATGCATATGAGCGTATCATTTTTATTTATTTTTTGGTGGGGGGGTGGATCTTGGGTGGGAGTTCCCAAACTTTTTTTCCCAGGACTTGACCCCTGCTGCACACCCTGGTACAGGAGCGCTAATATAGCGAGGCGAGTTAACACAGTGGGAGCACCCAGTGGGTACCGTGGTGGGATAAGAGACCTAAAAGCACATTTGACTCCTTTAACCATAAGGTAAAGGAATCCAACTTATCTGGTGAGTGGGGAACCATATAGCCTCGGAAGAGGCTGTTGGAAATTCACCGTTGGAGCACAGAGCACAAGAGCACTTTAACAGACTGGTTGTACATGTATTGGCCCATGTCACTTTATTATATTTTCAAGTCACAAACTTATTCATAATTCACTTGTTTTCACCAATGAAAAGATCTATTTATTTAATTATTATATAATTCATTTGTTTATTATAATTTATATTAGGACTGCATGAGAAAAATAAATAAAGGTCTGGTGTCACCAGAGACACACCTCCATCCCTGCATATAGCGTCAAAAAAGAAAAATCCGCCCTTGGGACTTTGAGTGAGGTGAGCACTATGGAGCCAATAAAATAACAGGAGTAATTACAGTATATGTTTAATTCAAGTAAAAAACGGTACATACATTAATGTCATGAACATGAGCCAATTCATACAGAATACAGAAAATAGGTAAAATTATATTACAAGTAACTGTCCATATTAAAAAACACACAAGCATCAAGTGTATACCGACGCATTTCGCGAGGCTAAGCTCGCTGTGACGTGAAAGCATGCGCCTGCTCACAAACACGTCGGAACAACTGCCTAAGATACGCCGGATCACTGCGTACGCCGTGAACGTAACCTACGCCCAGCCAGACACGCGTCCGACGTACAATACGCCGGCTTGTGTTCCCTGGTGCAGACCTTTGCATGTCTGGTGCTGGGTTGCACCTCCTTTATGGGGCATAACTTTACGCCGGACGTACAACTTACACGCATCTCATGTAGCATGCGCCGGGCAAACGCAGGCGTAAGTCTCTTAGTCGCATAGATAGAAACAGAGATACGACGGTGTATCAGGAGATACGCCGTCGTATCTCTTTGGTGAATCTGGCCCTATGCTCTCACCACTTTTGGCTCAGGTCCCTAATGTACATATAGATATACATGCGTTTTTGTACGCTTACCTACCTTATTACTAACTATCCAACATACATATTTATGTTTAGAGCCAATATTCCTTATGGATCCATTGAGACTCTCTTGGGGATACACAAATTTCATCCATGCTGTGCCCTCCTTCCGTTTGGCCCCGGTTGGGACTTTGTTTGGCCCCGCCTCCTCTGCTCCATGGCGAGACACTCGCTGCCGCCATATTGGGAGCCTCACATGCGCTGCCCCCCCCCCAACCCCCTTCCCCAGAAGCACTATGAAACAAAATATAAAAAATATGCATATGAGCTGCTGGGCTGGGCTGTCCTGCATCCAGCATGCTTTCAGAACAGGCATTTCGGTGCTGCTGGAGGTTTTGTGACAGATAAAAGATCATGTCTGTCCACAGACTCCATGGACCGGTTGACATTTTTCAAAATGAATCCTGGATTAGCAGAAACTATGAAGCCCCTGATGCCAATGTCGCTGATTAGGGGTTTCTGGATCTGGAATCTCTGCAAGACTGTCTAGCTTTGTGGGTGTTGATTTAATCTGGAAGAAGTTTATTTGTGTAGGCTTCATGGACATAATTAACACCCAAGGACCAATTTTTCCATCCAACAGGTGCATATCATTGCAATCATTGCATGAGTACCTCTTTAGGGTTACAGTGTGAAGGCACCACTGACACCCAAAGATCAATTATTCCTCACCTGTTACTTTGCTGCCCCAGTGTTTTAAGCGCTCAGACACCTCTTTGTTTGTACACAATGTTGAGGGCGGAGCATTTGACCCCTCCCCACCTCAGGGGTATAATTGGAGCCTGACATGGCAGTCTTTTTCACTTCACATCATGAGTCTATACACACCAGCTGCACCTCCAGGAGGAGAAGGTTTCACATTACACTCATGTCATTTATGTTGCTTTTTAGCTTAGTTGACATTTTAGAACAATTGCTTGCCTTTTCCTTTAACCCCCACTCTTCTAACCAAATTCTGCGAAAGAGACACCAGAATTTATCCATAAAAATCTCTAATCTTGTTCCGAGTGCACAAAATTGTGGCCTCATCATACATCATTACCCCAAAATTCATATGCCACCTCTTGCATATGCCACCATGCAGAGAGTAGGCTATACAGTGTTGGGATACAGAAGGTTGGAAGTACAGCATCAGAGCACAGGTTCATTTTCTCAATCTATTCATGCTGCCTTGTGACACCAGCAAGGCTTTTGGTTAAGGTCCTCAGCAGAAAATGTAATAAAATGTACAATAACCGCTTTATATAATACTATGAATGTGTTCTTTCTATATTATTTCACTACCTGATATCTCATGCAATACCATGCAAACCAAAGTCAGTTGCCAGCTATTTCCCTTTGAAACACATTTATTCAAATATCTCAATATGTCTATATGCCTTGGCTTCATATATTTGAAAAACAAACCAACATCAACCAGTCCATGTGAATGTGCAATCCCAGTTCCAGTGTTTTTTTTTGTTTTGTTTTTTGCACACAGTCCAATTATATCTTTTTATCTGAGACACAGATTGACTTATGCATTGACTCTGTACATAGCGAACTCCTAAACGTTGCACTCTGTACATAGCGGACTCCTGAATGCTGCACTCTGTACATTGCATACTCTTGAATGCTGCACTCTGTACATGGCGCAAAAAGTAGGCACTTGGTTTCCACTTTTAATGTGGAGAGAGAAAGAGATGGAGCACCAAGAGGAAAAAGTGGAGGCTAAAGAGGAAGGGGTGTGGTTTACAGGTGACAGGGTGAGTCTTAATCAGGAATGGGTGTGGCCTTAACAGGAATAGGTGGGTCATATTTAAATTAGGGGGTGCGCAAGCTTAGTCAGGCCTAGGGCAGCAGAAAACCTAAATACACCACTGGTTTACCCATTCCCTATTATGTCAAAACATTTGGATTTAAAGGGATACCAAAGGTTCCCATTTTTAAAAAAAAATAACATACTTACCTCCACTGTGCAGCTCGTTTTGCATAGCGTGGCCCCAATCCTGGTCTTCTGGAGTCCCTTGTCTCGGCTCCTCCCTGCATCAGCTAACCCCCTTTATGAGAAGCTCTCTCCCAAGGGGGTTAGCTTGCGGACGCGTTCCCATGATACAGCTGACTGTATTACTATGCCCAGCCCTCCAGCGCACCGCATCATTGATTTGATTGAGAGCAGCGGGAGCCAAAGGCTGCGCTGCTATCAATCAACTAATGAATGAGCCGAGAAGCCAGCGCATTCATGGCGGGGGACTTTTGAGGGGTCAGGTAAGTAAACGGGGGGGGGGGGCTGGGGGGCTGCTAATCCTCGGGGCTGGGGGGCTGCTAATGTTTTTTCACCTTGATGCATAGCACTTTGTTTAATTTGCAACGCACACAAGTGGGGAAGAGGTGTGATTATTGAACACAGATTGCATTTGGAGTATAATCCTTTGATGAACTTGTTATAGTTGCCACCTTAAAGTTGCACTTTATGTACTATTTGCACTTTACCTATGAGTTGGAAACTGTATTGAAATCTGATATTGAATGGGGCTATTATATAATTTAGCACAAAAAAAATTCTTATATATTTACAAGATAAAAGACACAGAGGGCCATATTCTCGTAGATCGGCGCATATTTACTCAGGTGTAGCGCATCATAGATGCGCTACGCTGGCTTAACTTGGAGAGAGCTCTCCCATATTCCCGTACCACATGCGTCCTACGTTGCGCTCGCGGAGCTGAAATGTGTTGGCGTAAGTAGGCGCAAGTGACGGTAGGAGGGATGTGGGCGTGAAGAATGCTAATGAACCGTGACCCCATGCAAATGATGTCCAGACCGAACGGAGCATGCGCCGGACGTGCCCCGCCCTCTGCGCATGCGCAAAACAACAGTAGGCGTAAATCCCTGCTGAGTTGGGCCGGCCCAGTGCATAAAAACGTCACCACATGCGCCCAACAAGTGCAAAGTGACTCCATTTTCATTCTGTTGGTGGTGTGATATATTGGAGTGTGAACTTTGCAATGCCTGGACCCAGGAAGGAAAGGAGGAAGAACATTTTCTCCCAAGATGAGAGGGCCATCATAGTCTCTGCCATGGAGAAATATGATTCTAGACTCCTGACAGTGGCAGCACAAGTAAAACAAAAAAGGAGGAGATCCTTAAGAAAGTGACTGCCCAGGTCAATGCCTTAGGCCATGAGGCCAGGACCCCCCAGGACATTGTTAAAAAAATGAATGACCTGCGTGGTGTGGTCAGGAACAAGATGGCCATCATTGCGAAGCATGCCAGGGGCACAGGAGGGGGGCCACCCTGTTCTACCGGCTCACTGAAGAGGAGGAAGTGATTGCCCGCTGCCTTCGGAGGGAGCAGGTGGAGGGCCTGGAGGGCCATGACTCAAGTGAGCCACCCATGAGGACAGGTAAGTGTGTTTTATCTTCTATCTGGTGTGTTGCATGTGTGGTGGGGGTGGTGGGTTATGTGACAAGTGTGTGGATCCACCAACATGTGAATGTTTTGTGTCATCCACAGGTGAGCAGGATGAAGCAGGGCCATCCAATGCTGCCAGTGGCCGTCACATACCATCATCCACTGAGCAGTCTGCTTCTGTGACTGACCTCCTGGGAAGCCAACAGGCCTTGGTGGAGGGGAGTGGTCAGTCCTCCGCGCAGGAGGTTGTTGAGGAGGAGGTCCATGAAGAGGTGGTCCAAGAAGAGGTGGTCCAGGAAGAGGTGGTCCAGGAAGAGGTGGTCTACAGCGAGCAGGAGGTCTTCCTTTTTTTGGAGGAGTCGCATGTGGTGGCAGGACCATCACAAAGCCACCGCATCTCTAGCCCCTCAGGGTCCTCCAACACCCTCTCCAGTCCCTCCCGTCCCATCCCCCTTATCTCCAGCCCCTCAAGGTCCTCACCCTATGCAAGGGGCCCAGCCACTCCTGTCCCCAGGAGGGCAACCCACAGGACAAGGGGTGCGGCAGAAATGCTGCATGAGAATCTGGCCAGGCAGCAGGACCAGCAAAGCCGCCATATGGGGGAAATGGTGGTGGAGTTGAGGCGCCTGTCCGACAGCCTGGCCTCCTCGGGAGCAGTACCAGATGCTCTCCAAGATGTGGCTGGAAACAGCGCAGCCACAATCACCAGCCTGGGTGAGCTGCAGACTACAACTGCAGAACTTGTGGGGGAGGTCAGGTGCCTGCGAATGGCTGTTCAGGCCCAGACAGCTACCCAGGAGTCATTGCTCACCCGCATAGCACTGGCTTTGGAGGGCAGACAGGCAGGCAGGGAGGCACCTGTGGATGTTCCTCCACCTGGAGATGCTCCTCCACCTGATGCCCCAGCTCCCCCCAGGCAAGTGAGGGCCAGGAACCTGGGCATCAGGCGTAGCCCGCGCCGGGGCAAGTGATTGTTTATTCTTTATTTGCTCTGGTTAAGAGCTTTTTTTATTATTTGCTCTGGTTAAGAGCTTTTTGTATTATTTGCTCTGGTTAAGAGCTTTTTGTATTATTTGCTCTGGTTAAGAGCTTTTTTTATTATTTGCTCTGGTTAAGAGCTTTTTGTATTATTTGCTCTGGTTAAGAGCTTTTTGTATTATTTGCTCTGGTTAAGAGCTTTTTTTATTATTTTCTCTGGTTAAGAGCTTTTTGTATTATTTGCTCTGGTTAAGAGCTTTTTGTATTATTTGCTCTGGTTAAGAGCTTTTTGTATTATTTGCTCTGGTTAAGAGCTTTTTGTATTATTTGCTATGGTTAAGAGCTTTTTTTTATTTTTGGGTGCTGCACACAGGCAGTGTTGCAGAGTACAGTGTGAATGGTGTGTGAATGTGGGGTGGTGACATTCCTGCCAGTAAGGGGTGTCACCCTCGGGCGCTGGTGATAAGTTCTCCCCAGGTCCGTATGAATGACGTATGAATGGACAGCAACATCATTGGGGCCTTGACGCTGCGTTGCTGCTCCTTAGTACCGTGCGGTGTACTTTGGTCTAATCCAATGTTCTGTGCATGTGGGGTGTGTGTTAGGGACCACAGTGGTGTGCATGCGTGCATTTTCTGTGTGCCATGTTTAATGTGTGTGTTTAACGTTCAAAGATTCGCTCCACGAGACATCTCCTGACTGCTGTACCATCAGCAGACGGGGTAGCCACGGTTAGGGGGGGACATGGTGGTTGGGGGGTCAGGTCCTCACGTAGGTCAATCTGCAGGCCCTTTCTCACTGCAAAGTTGTGCAGCACGCAACATGCAGCGATGATTTGGCACACGAAGTTGGGGGAATACAGCAGGGTACCCCCAGTCTTATCCAGGCATCGAAAGCGTGACTTAAGGATGCCAAATGTTCGCTCAACCACTGCACGGGTGCGTGCGTGTGCTTCGTTATATCTTCTCTCTCCTGGTGTTTGCGGATTGCAGAATGGAGTCATCATGTGAGGTCCCAGGGCATATGCAGAGTCACCTGGAAGGGAAAAGACAGGAGGATGTTAGTCATGCATGTGCCCCTCGTGATGTCTGCATCATGGGGGGGGACAGTCATACCTGACACCCATGTCACTTACCAACCAGCCAACTGTCCCCATACACATTCTGCTCAAATTGTCTTGGGATGTCACTTTGCCGGAATATAAAGCTGTCATGGCTGGCTCCGGGGTGTTTTGCACGGACGTGCCATATGAGGCCATGTGCATCCACGATCACTTGGACATTGATGGAATGCCAATGTTTTCTGTTGCGGTATATGTGCTCGGTCTCGTGGGGGGGCTGTATTGCCACATGGGTACAATCAATTGCACCCACAGTGCGTGGGAAACCATCAATTAGGCAGAAATCTCTCATTGCCTTCAGCCGCATGTCCTCCTGGGTGGGTCTGATTATGTGGTGCGACATGCGTCGGAGTATTGCGGGGACAACTTGGTGCACGCATCTACTCATGCTGGTTTGGGATATCCCAGCCACGTCTCCACTGGTTCTTTGAAAAGAGCCTGTGGCAAGAAAATGCAATGTTGACAGGACCTTCACCAGTGGCTGCACTGCATGGGATCGTTGTGTTGGGCTGCTGATGTCATTCTGCAGGGCTCTGGTAATTTCAAGGATGGCATCAGGGTTGAATCTATAACGGTGATACACATCCAAATCAGCCATGCCAAAGAGGCTAATGCGCTGTGGGTAGATCCTCTCATGTGCCCTCCTACGTGCCCTCCTCCTTCTACGTGCCTCTTCCTCTTCACACACTAGCAGTGCTAAGACCACGCCTGCCCCTGGCATGTTGGCATACGAATGTGTTGTCCGATAAATTTGGTTGCTCAGCTCGTCCGGGATGGTGCTGCTGTATTTGCTTTTTTCAAGCTAACTTACTCAGGTCTGGAGCAAAGTTAACCAAGCTTTTATAAGGGGTAACTTTCAGCCGGACAATCGCCTAAGCCGATCGCGCGTAGGTTCGGGAATCAGCGCATCTACATCATTTGCATATTTGAATACTAATTCTATGGCAGCCTAGGATGCCATCAGCTGAAATATACGCCTACGCTGCGTAAACTTAAACTAGTTAAGACGGACGGGAGTAGCCTGATTTCTGGCGGATCTGGTTCTGTGACTACGGCGCATAGATAGGACGGCGCATCTTTACACTTACGCCGCGCATCTCCATATACGCCGGTGTAACTTGTTTGAGAATATGGCCCAGACTGTTTGTTTTATCACGTGTTTATTTGGTTAGTAATACTTAATTTAATGTATGGTTATATTGAAAAACAAGCTGCCTTCCTTTAAATTATCCTAAGTGGCGCAACCACAGCAGTTGGTAGATGGATATGTTACTCGGTCCCAATCTGGACTGTGGTCCGTTATTTAGTGATGCCTCCCTATAAGGTAATGTCAGCTCATGTCACTGACAACTGTTCCTATACATTTGAGATAGCACTTAGTAGCCATCCTTTGCATTTTCCCACACTTCTCTCAGCATGGACACTAATATGAAACATGCCAATTCTGTATCTGCAATGTTTCTTTCCATGTTAAATGCAGCACCCAGAGAACGCCACCTGAGACAAATGTCTGCAAACACTTTGTCAGAACCATTGACGTATCTCGGCATAGAGCCTACATATACCGTCAAAATGTTTATTCTGAACTATAAAATATTATTGTATTTATGAAAATATGTAAATCTGTGCTTTGGGAGATATACAATTTTCCTACCATACAAGATATCAAAATTCTTTTATCCGTGCTATTTTGAGGACAAGCAATACAAATGAATATTTAAAATATATATATTTATTAACCAAAGATATAGTGCAAAAACTAAAACCAGGTACAATTCGTATTACAATAAATAATTGATATGCTTCTATAATCAGAAATAAGCGATGGTTGAATGTTTAGATAATATTTACATTATATGACAAGGTATATTCATAGCTCTTATTTAAATCATCTTGGCATATTTAATTTTTTTTTAGCTTTTAGTGACTTAACCTTGACCTTGTATTATCTCTTCTCAATGACAAACAGATCTCTTGCTACTACTTATTATATATGTGTACAGAACAAATGTCATATTTGTACACAAGCTCTGCAATGCAAACAAGCTTAATTTTAAATTTAGGAAGAATTTATTTTCACATACCTCACTCCAAAACCTGTCTACCATCGTTGGCACTTACCTTTTCAAAGACAAACGTAATATGTATGTCTTTAATATTTGGAATACAATTACGTCATACTGCAGTTAGACATAACCAACTCCCAAATTATATTTGCCAAGTATATTTAAACGGTCTTGGTTGTGTGTATGTGGAAACCTTCAAATTACCAAAAGGTAAATAATCAAGATTATACATTACCAGTATGTAAGAGATCTTGCTGTTTGAGAAGTGAGAAAGTCCTACTGAACGACTTCTGTGAGCCCCCTACATGTTTGCGGTCAATCTCTGCCTTCCAGCTTCCTTCAGAGATCAGAGATCAGATCAGGCTCCAGCCATCAGGCCTCCAGCGATCAGCTCCCATCAGCCTTGCCATCTCTCTCTTACCGAGCTTTTTCAGATATCCCCTTCCTGTCTTGTGTAATCACTTTTATCTCTCCAAGAAGTGGGTGTGCATTTCCCTATTACATGACTGGTGATGTCACATGACAATATGTTTTGGTGGGTGACTATCTTGAACCATGCCGATATTAACTTGTAGGGGGCAGTAGCGTATAAGGAATTATTCCTAATGATAAGGTCATTCAGAGTTAATCAGGATTTATGACCCCTCTGACTTGGGCCTATAAAAACCGCCATAAGTTGGCCTGTATGTCAAACAATTGTCAGACATCCTGGCAACTTCTAGTGAATTGTGTGGACTCGGAATGTTTACATATCATTAGCTCATACATCCATTTAATTCTTAAGACTAGTGAAAACCTTTGAAGTACCTTTATAGGAGAACCCTTGCTCTCCAAATATAGGTTTTCAATGCCAAGTGATCTCACATTTGAAGGGAAAATAATATGTATGTGCTTAACGAGTTATACTATATGAACTACTAATAAACATATATTGTTAAGGCATTACAAACACACAATACTATTTTAGATGTATAATATATAAACCCATGCTGTGCAGGGCCTTTCATCTCACAAGTGAAACCAGAATTCCTCATCGTTCTCTTATCTTATAAGTGTCAAACCCCCAAGATATATGATCTGGGAGATGGCACACAAAAGGTTTCTACACTCCCCTGTAAGACATAAAGTCCTTCTGGTAACACAGCCTTATTTACAGGTTTTGAGCTGTGACTCAACTTAAGACACAAAATGGTGTCGCCTCTGCTAAACATATATGAGAATATGGAACACTATGAAACATAAAATGTGTGATCTTATATGTATTCTTTTAACCCCAAATGTTCTGACAACTTCATAGCAGATTTTTGTCAATGAGTAAATTAAGGCAAATGAAAAAATATCCACTGTACTTACCTTGACGGAAAATTTTAAAACTGGCCAACAATGTATTTCCAGGTCTAGTAGCTTACTACCATAAGTACCTTACTACCATATTAGTACCATATTAGTTTAATAGTTGTTTAAATAGTGATGCACCATTGTCTAAAGACATTTACAGCTGCAGGAACACAATGTTCAGCTGCAGGAACACAATGTTAAGCCTATCGTGTCTTTGAGATGGCTAGAAAAAAGTGGTCTCAAAATTATCTCTCAGAATTGTCTTGGCTTGTTGATTATAATTGTTTCTACATTTAGCACATTCTGTGTTTATCTGTTTTTCCACTTACCAAATAGCTTTAAATTCAGTTATTAGGACCTTCAAGCACCAAAGGGAAGTTATATGATTATTGAATTCAGTCCAACCTGCAATTTTACAAATAATTTGATTAAATATATTGGAACCCAGAAGGCTTCATTTGAGCCTCTTTAACAATATTAAACAAAAACCTACTCGTACACATATGTAGAAATAAGACACTTTTCTTGCTAGTTAAAATGTAATTTCCATATGAAGCAATTCTTTTAATGAGAGCATACTGTTCAAGACAATAATAGTGAACAATCACATTACTGAAATCATGTGCAATGTAATTTAAAACTGGCCACCACAATGTATTGTAGAATTAGTGGAAGTAAAGAAACTTTTATTGATTTACATTTACACATTTTCTCTGTTTTAATGGGTACCTTAATAAACAATTTACATATGTTTACTGGTTTAGAGCTTCACTTATTGTAAATAAACATTTGGGTTACCCAATAGGTAAGATTCCAAGGCCTGTATTTGAACACCTAAACAAATTTGCCAAGTTGATTGAAGACTGGGGTGGCAAACTCAGGTGATGTTACTGCTCCCCCTAACAGTTTGGAGTGCAGCCCCTCTAGTAGAAGAGTAAAGGTAATGCAGGTAGGCATAGATATTTGTGGCAATAGGGGATTCTATCATAAGGAGGACTGGTAGAATGATTTGTTGCCTGGATTGTCTCAATCCAGTGGCAGCTGGTGAAGTTTTACGATGGGGGGGCCAGACCCGCCCTTCCTTTTTGACCCATCCCACTTTTCATAAGCCACAGGAGTATACAGCCCCAGAATCACAGGACAGAGTATATAGCTGGGCCTGGGCGGGGAGCAGTCGTCTCAGCGACTCAGGGCAGCTGGCGGATCCTGACTTGGAAGCTGTGATGATGCGCTGCCCCGACTGACTGCAGTGATGCCAGAGAAGAGTGGACTTCAGACTGCTCTCCGCTGAAAACAGGTCACAGGATTGAAAAACAAATTGCACTCCTGTGACCCGTAGGAAAAGCCCAGCCTAAAAGGTTCAGGCAGGACTTCTCCTTTAAAATTGTGTGTGACCAGGAAATGGCAGCAAACTTCAGTACTCTATATTTTTCATAGGTAACATGTTTAAAGCCCACTATAGTTTTAGCGCTTTTAAAGGAGGTCTGGTGCTAGAAATATTGCACTGACTCCAGCATGCGTGACGATATGCAACATGTATCGCAATTGGTGTTTTAATGCGTAGGCACCCCCAATGTGTGTTTTTTTTTGTGTATGTGCATATATGTGGGGGTGGGGGGCCTAAAACATTTGAGGGGGGATTTTATGTGCTTGGGTGTAACTTTAAGTTTTTTCAATTGAAAACTTTTTTTTTTACTTAATTTTTTTCAGCATATGTGATGATTAAGGATATTTTGTTAATAAGGTCTGGACACAGTTAACGCTTCCAAATTAGATACTTTTAAGTGGTTGTAAACCTCCCCTCCAAAAAATTGAAGTCAGCAGCTACAAATCATGTACTTGCTGACTTTCAATATTAGGACACTTACCTGTCCAGAGATCCCGCGATGTCGGCACCCCAGCAGATTTTTCAATCGGCTCTCGGGTGCTGCTGCCACCATTCCTTCTAAGGGAAACTGGCAGAACTTCTGTGGAACCTAGCCGCGATGAGGTCTCCTGGAAATGGGGAAGGATACCTGTCAAAAAAAGGTACCCACACCCCCTCCAAGTGGAGGGGGAGCTACTCCTTTTTCCACTAAAATAAAAAAGATGTTATATTTACCTGCTTGGGCAATGGTGTCCCCTTAACTTTCTGGGGTCCCCCACAGGTTCTATCTAACCTCCTCTTCTCTGAGCACCTCCATAGTAAGATGCTTGCTATGGGGTCACTCGCGCAGAAGCGCTCCTGAGCCGGGGCTATTACAACCATAGACATACAATGGCTCTTGCTGCCGTCACAAGCCAAAATTAAAACTGGCATGCTTTGTCTCTTCTGCATTAATGTTACTTTCCTGCCTGTCCGCCCATGTACAGCGAACAGCGTACGCGCAGCTCACTGTAAATACTGGGCAATGCTGAATATTACTGAACTCCTGCACATGCATGGGAGTGACGTCATACCTGCCCAGCCAATGCAAGTGGGCAACGATCGAGACAATGTCAGAAACGGAGCAGGGCAGGCAGGGAGCTTGGGGATGCTGCATCGTTGGAGCTGAGGTAAGTATAGCTCCATTTTAAGATAATAAACTTTGGCATTTAGAATCACTTTAAGACAAATCCGATTTGTTTTCTAGTTTCAGTAACCCACGGGTCACTAAAACTGAAAGCTTACCAATAGTATGCATGTGCCTGTAGAGCTTGGGTGGGGGGAGATGAAAACACATTACAATGATTAGATCAGCAGAAATATGCAAGTGTGATAAAATCACAATAATTTTAATTAAATGGACTCAATATGCAAATTAAGGTGGTTACACCACTTTTACCTACAGGTAAGCCTATAATAAGGCTTACCTGTAGGTACCATAAATATCTCCTAAACGTGTACAGTTTAGGAGATATTCACTGTATCTGTATCTGCTGATGTCATCGGCACATGTGCACCGAAGAATGGGCCCGCTCGTGCCATTTCGTCAGTAGCATTCCATGACCAACGGCTCCACCAATCGCATCGGAGAAAACTCTGGTAAACATGTCACTGGTCACATCGGTGAGCAGAGCCCGTTGCAATAACTTTGATCTAAGGTAAAAATTTCATAATGAGCTAGTATGCGATGCATAATATCTCCCTATGTCTTAATCGTGCAGGTATTTTTTTTATGAGTTTGCAACCACTTTTACCTCTTCTCGACTAGCCGCCATAACTGCGGCAGGTTGGCTCCCCTGGGTGAACCGAAGTAGCTGTATGTTGGTTCACCTTTTGACCACTAGGGGGCGCGACACCGGAGACAATGCGAATGCCCGGCGGTTGAGATGACCACCGGGCATCCATGATCACTCGTCAAAGAGCGAGAACCAGGATGTGTGTGTGTAAACACAGAGATCATGTGTTCTTTTAGGGGAGAGGAGACAGATTGTGTGTTCATACTAAGTATGAACACCAATCCCTCTCCTCCCCTAGTCAGTCCCATCCCCCCACAGTTAGAACACACCTAGGGAACACAGGTAACCCCTTGATCGCCCCCTAGTGTTAACCCCTTCCCTGCCAGTGACATTTATACAGTAATTAGTGCATTTTTATAGCACTGATCGCTGTATAGTTGTCATTGGTCCCAAAAATTTGTCAAAAGTGTCCAATTTGTCTGTCGCAATATCGCAGTTCTGATAAAAATTGCAGATCACCGCCATAGTAAGTGCAGCACTACTCCCGGAGGAGCTGCTGGTTGTTTTGGGTCTATGCTCTGTGATTAACCCCTTAAAGTGTCTCAAAACCCTCCCTTGACACACCTGGTACTATGGGGGTAGTGGACCCGGGTAGCTTGTGGAGAAGCACAATGTCCTGTTACACTTCAACAAATTATACAAATAAAAGGGGTTACCTTAGATGAAGGGGATCTTGCAATATGAAAGATAGTGACACTCTGTTACTAATACTGCAGGAATCTACAAATAATGTTTAAGTGTGAGCTAAACTGCAATGTCAAGTAGATCTGTGTGAGCACACAGCAAGGGGGTCCCCCTTAAACAAAACATGTACATTGAAACGCCCTCCTGCCAAACCTCACCCAGCTCTCTTCCTCTCTACAATAACATATAAAGTAATAGAGCTGATTACTCGGTCAACGAGCAATGCAATGAATATAGTGAATATACAACTCTAAATAGATAACCCTTATGTACTATAACCCTTATGTACTATAACTAATCAGGATGGCCTGGCGTCCCAGACCAAACTTCAATACAGTCTCCTGCTAAAAGTTTGTGCACTTGTACGTTGGCATGCGTTGGTGCGTAAAGAGCAATTTATAATCCAAAAGGGTAATAGTAAACTGTTTAAAGTTTCCTGAATAGGCAAACCGCAAAGATGGATATAAACGATCCGCCCTCCCGTAAGACTATCAGTACTTTAAGGCAAGTGCCCGTCTCACCCAACTCGTTCAGGCCTTGTCCCTCTACGGCACACCGTTCAGTCGGTCAGCAGTCTCCGGTCCTCAGACAGGTCGCAGGGTTACTGGGATGTCGTCCGATGACTCCGGCAGAAGCTCTGTCCCTCCGTCTCAAAGCCGATCCGCCTGGGCGTATGTAGGCATCAACTGTGGCCTACTTCCTGTGGAGACACTCCTGACAGTGTCCTCCTGGGTTGAAGAGGCGGTCCCCAAGAAAGTGCGCCAAACATGTCCTCTCCCTTAAATTACCTCCCTCAACAGGCGGTGCGGAAGGCAAAGCACCTTGGGGTTGTACAGCTGCTCTCTGGGTAATGTAGTGGGCAAATGGAGTCTCTTCTCCTTCTGAACTCAATCCCCCAACATTCACTGCGGTACCAGAATAAAGTGTAAACAAGTGGCTATAATCCAACTTGGCCACCAAAGGGAGCTGAGATACTTCAGGATCAGCAATGGTAGTCTTTTATATCACATCAGAAGGGCGATACACCGCTACACTAGTAAAAACATAATAATAATAATAATAATAATATTAATGCCGTAAATCTATCCCCTATTTTGTAGATGCTATAACTTTTGCATAAAACAATCAATATACGTTTATTGTGATTTTTTTTACCAAAAATATGTAGAAGAATACATATCGGTCTAAACTGAGAAAAACAATTGTGTTTTTTTTTTTTTTTTTTTAAATGGGATATTTATTATAGCAAACTAGTAAAAGATATTGGGGGTTATTTATGAAAGGCAAATCCACTTTGCACTACAAATGCAAAATAGCATTTTAGCTTGCACATGATTGGACAATAAAATCAGCAGAGCTTCCCCTCATTTCAGATCTACCACTCAGATTTACAGCGACTGCACTTCTGAGGCCCTGTACACACGAGAGGATCGATCCGCTGAAATTGATCCGCGGATCGGTTTCAGCGGATAGATCCGCTGATGTGTACGATCCAGCGGATATTTATCCGCGGATATATTTCGGGCCGACCGATTTCCAGCGGATAAAAATTTCTTAGCATGCTAAGAAATCTATCCGCTGGAATCGGCTCCAGCGGATCGATCCGGTGGTCTGTACAGACTCACCGGATCGATCCGTCCGAACCCATCCCTCGCATGCGTCGTAATGATTCGACGCATGCGTGGAATTCCTTATATGACAGCGTCGCGCACGTCGCCGCGTCATCATCGCGGCGACGGTGCGACACGTCATCGCGATGGGAATTCGGCGCGGATTTCGATCCGATGGTGTGTACACTCCATCGGATCAAAATCCTCAGAGGATTTATCCGCGGAAACGGTCCGGAGGACCGTATCCGCGGATAAATCCTATCGTGTGTACTAGGCATAAGTGTACTTTCAGTGCAATTTCAAGTGTACTTTGCTTTTGTAGCACAAAGTCAATTTGCCTTTCAGAAATAACCCCCATTGTGTTTTTTTTTTTTTTTTTAATTGTCGCTCTTTTGTTTGAGGCACAAAAAATAAAAACCACAGAGGTGATCAAATACCACCAAAATAAAGCTCTATTTGTGGGGGGGCAAAGGACGTGTCTGGGTACAGCGTCGCACGACTGCGCAATTGTCAGTTAAAGCGACGCAGTGCCGTATCGTAAAAAATCACCTTGTCATTGAGCAGCCAAATCTTCCGGGGCTGAAGTGGTTAATTACTTGCACCAAGGTTACCCAGCAGAAATGCCCAGCAAAATGCCAATTATCAGCAATACACCATTATTAACAGATTTCTTAAATAATGCTTACTATAGTCTCCACCACTAATAGCTGTATTTGGGAAGATGCACATCATTGGCGGTAACACCAATTTGTATTAGCACATCAACAATAATGTCAGTTAAGAGGCCAATTCGGCAGAAAATCCAATGCAGTATAGCAATGATGATGCTTAATATTGTGCACATCATTAGCAGTAATGGTCAATAAGATGTAATAAAATAGCCTTGTTACATCTGTGGCAATGCCAAGTAAGATGCCTGCTGCCAAGTAAAATTAACATAGGGTGCCGCCTCAGTCCTGTGGTTATGTAAAGGATTTTTGGCAGTCAGAGCTTGGTCTATAATATCAGATTTCAGAAGTAGGTTATAATGATGAAACCTGCAATTATACATTTTAACCCAATTAGAAAAGGATCTGGGGACATACAGTATACTGACGGGTCATTACATGAATGGGGTCTGAACAACAGTAGACTTTTCAGCCGTCCTAAAAATTTCCTCAAGCTATTTTAGGTTATACTTGCAGTACTGAGGAATCCTATTAAGTATTACTGTACATCCAATATGGGTTTAGTGCCTGTCAGGATGATGTGTGACGTCCTACAAATGACATTATCTTAATAAAGTGAGACTCAGACATGGTAACAATGTACAAGGAAAAGGCACATTAGTACATAAAGGTCACAACACACCCATGTTTCTTTCATTTTATATTGTGCATCTGTTAACCACTTCAGCCCCGGACCATTTCGCTGGTCAGAGACTGGGCCACTTTTTGCGATTCTGCACTGCGTCGCTTTAACTGACAATTGCGTGGTCATACAACGTTGTTCCTCGAACAAAATTGGCATTCTTTTTTTCCCACATATAGAGCTTACTTTTGGTGGTATTTGATCACCTCTGTGTTTTTAATTTTTTGCGCTATAAACAAAAATAGAGCGACAATTTTGAAAACAATTCAATATTTTTTACTTTTTGCTATAATAAATATCCCCAAAAAATATATATTAAAAAAAACGTTTTTTTTCCTCAGTTTAGGCCGATACATATTCTTCTACATATTTTTGGTAAAAAAAAAATGCAATAAGCGTTTATTGATTGGTTTGCACAAAAGTTAGAGCGTCTACAAAATAGGGGATAGTCTTATGGCATTTTTATTAATATTTTTTTTACTAGTAATGGGGGCGATCAGCGTTTTTTTTATCGTGACTGCGACATTATGGCGGACACATTGGACACTTTTGACACCATTTTGGGACCATTCATATTTATACAGCGAGCAGTGCTATAAAAATGCACTGATTACTGTAAAAATGACACAGGCAGAGAAAGGGGTTAACCACTAGGTGGCGCTGTAGGGGTTAAGTGTGACCTAGTGAGCGATTCTTACTGTAGGGGGGGTGGGCTGTGTGTGACATGACACTGATCTCCGCTCTGCGCAATTGGAGTAGAGAGAAGTGTCATGGTCACTAGTTTTTACATTAGCATCTCCCCGCTCTATCTCTCCGTGAGACCATCACGGGTATTCCCGCTCCGATCGAGTCCGAGGGACCCACAGTCGGGCTCGCGGCAGGGTCACGAGCGCGCCGGCAGCGGCATCTTAAAGGGGACGTACCTGTACGCCCATATACCTGTCTGTGCCATTCTGCCGACGTAAATAGGCGTGCTGCGGTCCTTAAAGCGGGGGTTCACCCTAAAAAAAAATTCTAACATTACATTCAGCTCACTACCGACATTGACAGTATGCAGATCGTTTTTTTTTTTTTTTTTGCTGTACATACCTTGTATAGCTATTTTCTTAGCCAGCTTCCGGGTAGTAAATCCCGGGGGAGTGGGCGTTCCTATGCAGCAGTTAGTAATTGACGTGATGATAAAAACTACCCCCCCCCCCCGTCGCATAAGGAGCGTCACGAGTTGCCGAAAGAAGCCGAACGTCGAGGCGGCGCTATACGGCGCCTGCGCACCGATGTTCGGCTTCTTTTGGAAACTTTTTCGGTAGTGAGCTGAATGTTAGAATTTTTTTTAAGGGTGATCCCCCGCTTTAAGCAGTTAAGCAGGAAGAAATGTAGATGCTCAAATGCAATATAAATCCTGAAATATTTTTTATCAGAGACAGGTATTCCTTCATGAGTTACGAGTAACACAGAACAATTTAACATACAATAAATTGGCATTTTCTGTGTGTCTGTTACTTTCACATAAGCCAGATAACTAGAGCTGTGAGCTATTTCAGACAGGCAATAGATGCTTGTCATACATAAACGCATTGCTCTTCTGTGATTTTTTCCAGGAAACTTAAAAGGCTCACATTGCCTTCTAGTGGTCTTTGTCTGTATATGCACTTGCTTCTTTTCTCACTGGGAAATTCTAATGTTTCTTTGATTCTATAGAGAGCAGCATGTTTAAATGGCATAAGACTATCACTTAAACTAACCCGATCTAATAACTGGTATTTGTACATTACTGTACACTAAAACATATTTAATTTTATCTTTTTTCAGATTTGGGGTTTTTAACCATATCCATGCAAGCCACTTTGCATCCTGCTGCCCTAGAAGCACACAACGATTATGGTAAATGTGTCCTTATGTATGTGCACAATGCATACTGCTCTATATTGTTCTGCCATGTTCTGTAATACATGCTTTTCATATAATAAAGTCATGATTTGGTGGTGATTTTTTTTTCAATATAGAAATGAATGAATTACCTACCAGCAGCCAGGAGGACTCAGAGATCATCTTGCTAACCAGTGAAAGCATTGCATGAAACAAATATACAGTAAACCAAATCTACTTGTCAAAACCTGGGGAACAAAAACAACAGAACTTTAACTATGGAGCAAACTGGAGCTAATTGCTATACTAGACATGTTTCCCCTTTTTTGGGATGTTTTGCTGAAGATATATGCACTATATCAGGGGTCCTGAAACTACGGCCCGCCAGTGTGATTTACCCGACCAACGAACTGCCTCTTTAACATTGTAGCAATCCCCCTCCCCTCTACTACATTCATCACGCAAGACGAAAAACATGACAGGTCCGGACAAAGGGGAGGACCTTTTGAGTTAAGAAGCGGGTGATTGGTTACTAGGCAGTGGGACATTCCCAGCAATCAATCACTTGCCTTCACTTTGTCTGGACCTGCCCTGCTTCACGTCTTGTGTGATTAAGGTAGCAGTGGGGAGGGGGGGTGCTGTGATATTATAGAAGTGTAATATCGATGAAGGGGATCTGTGATTGGGTGGGTCTGTTATGGGGGGGTCATGTTATGGGGGAGTCTGTGATGGGGGGTCTGTTATGGGGGGAGTCTGTGATGGGGGAGTCTGTGATGGGGGGCTTGGGGGTGATGGGGTTTCAGGGGGGCTTTGTGATTGAGAGATTTGTGATGGGAGTTTGTGATGGGGGGGTCTTTAATGGGGGCTTTGTGATGGATGACCTGATATGGGGGCTTTTTGATGGGGGGAATCTGTGATGGGGGATCTGTGATGGAGAGGTTCTGTGATGAGGGGGTTCTGTGATGCAGAGGGGGTTCTGTGATGGGGGTGAGGGGTGTCTGTGATGGGGAGGGGATCTGTGATGAGGGGAGTCTGTGAAATACTAATAAGTTTATCTTGATTAAAATTGATTTTTTTATTTGAAATATTAAATAGTTTTTTCCATTTTTTTGCACTACAAATAAGATGTGTGCATAGTCATTTGTTCATATTTTTTAAAACTATAGTCTAGCCCCCCAACAGTCTGAGGGACCGTGAACTGGCCCCCTGTTTAAAAAGTTTGAGGGCCCTTGCACTATATTGTCAAAAGTATTGGGATGTCTGCCTTTACACACACATGAAATTTATTGGCATCCCAGCCTCAGTCCATAGGGTTCAATATTGAGCTGGCCCACCCTTTGCAGCTATAACAGTCTCTTCTGAGAAAGCTTTCCACAAGGTTTAGGAGTGTGTCTACTGATCATTCTTCTAGAAGCACATTTGTGAGGTCAGGCACTGAACAAGAAGGCTCTAATTCTAGTTCTATCGGGTTGAGGTCAGGACTCTGTGCAGGCCAGTCAAGTTCTGTCACCCCAAACTTGCTTATCCATGTCTTTATGGACCTTGCTTTGTTCCACTGGTCCAAACCATTTGGTGGAGGGGGGGGGGGGTTATTGTGTGGGGTTGCCTTTCAGGGGTTGGCCTTGGCCCCTTAGTTCCAGTAAAGGTAACTCCTAAGGTGTCGGCATACCAAGACATTTTGGACAATTTCATGCTACCAATTTTGTGGAAACAGTTTGGGGATGGCCCCTTCCTGTTCAAATATTAAATGTGCACCAGTGCAAAAAGTAAGGTCCATAAAGACATGGATGAGTGAGTTTGGGGTGGAGGAACTTGACCTCAACCTGATAGAACATCTTTGGAATGAATTAGAGCGGAGCCTGCAAGCCAAACCTTCTCGTCCAACATCAGTGCCTGACCTTACAAATGTACTTCTGAAAGAATGGTCAAACATTCCCATAGACACACTCCTAAACCTTGAAAGCCTTCCCAGAAGAGTTGAAGCTGCAAAGGGCTAACTCAATATTGAATCCTACAGACTAAGACTGGGATGCCATTAAAGTTCATGTGCATGTAAAGGCAGGTGTCCCAATACTTTTGATAATAACGTGTGTATATTGTACATTCACATCAGTCCCTGCCCTCAAGGAACTTACAATCTAAGGTCCCTAATTCACATACTAGGGCCAATTTAGACAGGAGCCAATTGACCTACCAGCATGTCTTTGGAGTGTAGGAGGGAACCCACACAAGCACAGGTAGAACATGCAAACTCCAAGCAGGTCATTCCAGGCAGAAGTGCTAGCCACTTAGCCACTGTACTGCCTGGTGGCCTTTTGTCAGCCCAAACAGCTCTAACCATTTGAGGCATGGAAGCCACTAAACTTCTAAAGGTATGCTGTGGTATCTGGCACCAAACAGATCCTTTAGGTCCTGTAAGTTGCGAGGTGGGGCCTCCATTTATTGGACTTGTTTTCCCAGCACATCGCACAGATGGTTAATTGGACTAAGATCTGAAGAATTTGAAGGCCATGTCAACATCTCAAACTCAGTGTTGTGTTCCTCAAACAATTCTTGAACCATTTTTGCAGTGTAGCGGAGCACTATATCCTGTTAAAGAGGTCACTGCCATCAGGGATTACCATTTCTAAGAAGGAGTGTACTTGGTCAGCAACAATGTTTAGGTAGGTTGTGTAGCGCCGGGTTACTTCCAAGTACCGGTGCTTGTCAAAATGTAAGGGATAATCAGATTGTAAGTGACTCTGATTTCAATTTCAATTCTAGAAAGGGTCTCTGTTTCAGCTTGGCTGTACTGTGGGCTCATTCTGTTGCTTGGGTGTTATCCCACCCCGGGGCGACAGGTGGCACCAGTGGAGTCGAGGCTTGGGTGCCTCTTACCAGCAGCCAATCAGGAGGGAGTTTCTCTCACGGGCATGCTGGGAGAGGGTACTTCTGGAACAGACACCATTGAGGCGGGGTATTCTTCCAGTGTGGCACCCACCATCAGGGTGACCACATTTCACGGCCCCCGGCAAAATGGCCTACCAGGCCAGGGTGCACGTGCTACGCGGTGCTCCTGGTTCTGGGACCACGTTGGTTCGGAACGTCTAAGTTGTGTCAGGGCCCCAGTAATCGACTGGGTCCCCAATCCTGAGAAGATCCCAAGCGTTGTTCCTTTGAGAGGAAGCTGTTCGGTGAGGAGTTCGCCTGAGGAGAGCCAAGAGAGGCTGGCAATCTAATAGGGCCTCAACAATCCATCAGGGATCAAGGTAACCGGACACTAAAAGGCTGGATGTTAGTCACCTGTCAGTCGGTACCTAACTGCACACTACCTGAAGGAGATCCAGGCACAAAGTCTATTGAGGAGAATTGTCTCCGTGATCTAAATTCTAGGGAGGGGCTGTGGCAGAGACTTTCTTCCCTTAACCACTTGACCACTGGGCACTTAAACCCCCTTCCTGACCAGACCAATTTTCAGCTTTCGGTGCTCTCACAATTTGAATGACAATTACTCAGTCATACAACATTGTACCCATTTGAAATTTTTGTCCTTTTTTTCACACAAATAGAGCTTTCATTTGGTGGTAGTTGATCACCTCTGGGTTTTTTATTTTTTGCGCTATAAAAGAAAAACGACAGAAAATTAATATAATATAATGAGATAATTAATATTATTCACTCTAAGCGGAGTTCCACCCGAAAATGGAACTTCCGCTTTTCGGAACCTTCCCCCCCTCCGGTGTCACATTTGGCACCTTTCAGGGGGGAGGGGGTGCAGATACCTGTCTAAGACAGGTATCTGCACCCACTTCCGGAAATACTCTTGTGCGGCAGCCACGCCCCTACCCGCAACCCCGGCTGTCTTCTAGGAAACACACTGTTCCCCGGAGAGAGCGGGGATCAGTGACGGCACGCCGCGCTACTCGCGCATGCGCAGTAGGGAACCGGGCAGTGAAGCCGCAACGCTTCACTTCCCGATTCCCTCATCGAGGATGGCGGCGACCTCGGCTGCCGACATCTCGGGCGCGCTGGACAGGTAAGTGTCCATATTTTAAAAGTCAGCAGTTGCAGTATTTGTAGCTGCTGACTTTCAAAAAACTAATTTCGGCGGAACCTCTGCTTTAACCTGTTATGCCGCGTACACACAATCGGGCTTTTGCCTGGCCAAATCACATCAGAATTCCGACGGCATTCCATCAGAGAAAAATAGAACATGTTCTATATCTAAACTCCGATGGAAATCATCGGAATTTCCGATGAAAAAACTCTGATAGGGCTACACACGATCGGAATATCTGATGGAAAAAGTCCATCTGACTTTTTCCATCGGAAATTCTGATCGTGTGTATGGGGCATAAGTGATTATAAAGTTTTGGCTGATCGGTGTATATTTCGTTTATTTTTATTTTTTTGTGTGTTTTTTTTTTTATCTAAACACATACGGCACTGTGGGTACAAAATGTGCCATGGTGCAAAAAAAAAAAAGGCTTTACAGAAGAATCGGACAGATTTAGTATTCACAATATGGTCCTGCGTTTGAGAGTTTTGATAGTTAAGCTCAAGCATAGTTAGCATTGATTGAGGTGAGATGATATTTTTTACTAGTAATGTCACTATTTTGCATTTTATTATAGGTGTTAAGCTGTTGTTATGTGCAAAAAAGTCCCCCCCCCCCTTCCCATCCAAACTCAACTGCTTTGGAAATGCTAAAAGGTGTTTGGTTCTGCCTTTAAAGCTTATTTGAATTGATTTGGAGTGAATTGAATTGAATTGTATGGTGACTGTTGAATTGTAAAAAAAAAAATCTGCAGTATGCTTGCTCAGAATCTAGGCTTGCATGTAATGGCTTGTTCTGTACGGTAAACTAAACAGGTTGTTGCAGTTTATATTATATAATAAGCGTTTCTTGCTCTGTTGGTTGCTCTATTGGCACCTTGTCCTTTAATTTTATTTGGATATAAAGTGCAGCGCCTTAAACTAAAAAGTGTGACGCACTCCCCTTTGGTAAGAATGCTGACACCAGTGAAAACAAATAATGTCAAATCATTGAAATGCACAACAAATGTAATGGCAAAAACAATTAGTGACGTGTATTACACACTAGTGACTGTGATAATGAATCAACGTGTATCTCCATAATGGTCACCAGTCCTAGTAAACACATACTGGAGCTAAATAAATTATAATGTCCATTTAGATACAGCAAACACAACAAGATCTATGCTGGAGATGGAGCTTATTCTTTCCAAAGACACCGCGTCCAGAATCCCCTTGAGGTGAAACCAACATCAGAATATAGGAAGAAGGTTTAAATACCCTTACCAGCTGTGGTGGACCCGAAACACCATACAGTGGTGGGTCAAATGCGCATGGTCAACCCAAACAGCTGGGGTGCAGATCCTCCTGATGGTGCTGGGGCACCGTTCTCCACGTGCTGGATCCAATTCGACTCAAATCCCTTGTCGTGGTGCAATACGATCAATTGCTGTGTTGTCTGTATTCTATGGTGGACTCACCATGTGAAAAAGAAAAAAGCAAGAAAAAAGAAAGAGGACGCCTCCTCACAGTGTTAAAAATGCCAAAAAATGTATTCACAAAAATTCCATCCATCAAACTTTAAAAATTCCATCAAACTTTAAAAATTCCATCAAACTTTAAAAATTCTATAAATGTCCATATCAAAGTACAAAAAAATATTCATAAAAAGAGAGATAGCACAGTATGGGAATGGCTGGGGCCAGTGTTTGTACCCGACCGGTTTCGTCTGCTAAGACTTCAACTACAGTCACCCCCCAGTCCCCTATGCTTATATAACAATGGTTATCAATAACAATTAGCTATCAATTTGAAAAACCAGATATTAGGAAGCTTACGTGAGACCCTGTTCCATGTGGGGATGGTGTGCGCTCCAAGCGAAACAAGGTGCACGCCAATGACGTCATCTGATGCGTTCCAACTGGCCGGAAATGCGTTCCACCAACCCGGAAATGGTGACGTATAGACGGTCATCATAAGCCCCAAAATGATGAAGGAAAGCCATCATTGTTAAAGTAACAAACGATGGATCCATCATCGATCAACATCTCCAGGTGCTCATCACTGCGGCCACTGAATCCCGCACTCCGTACACTCGGAAGGTACGTCAGGTGACCCTGACTCATGCCGGAGTCATGTGACCTCACGGGGAGCCGGAAGCCGAAACCAATCCAATGAGACCCAAACGCCCATAGGTTGCTGAGATCATGTGGCCACTCAAATGTCCATGATTGTTGCCTAGCAACTCAATGGATTGTGAACCTATGGGTTGAGGCTCCATATATGCCCAACATATGGAGGTATAAAGGCCCAATAGGAAAAAATTGGACCCATCTGTCCCCACAAAGAAAACATAGATTGCGGTCTACATATGAAAGTGGGTGTAAGTCCATGACCTCCAAATATGGGGGAGGGGGATAGGAAGGAATGGAAGTATCAGGGTCTCACGGCCACTCCTAAATAGCAATACATCAATATTGTTCATATAAACATCACCCTGGAAGGGTGAAAAGAAAAAAAACAAGAAAAAAATTAAAAAGAAAAACTACTGAATCTAAAACATAAAAGGGGGGGGGAGAAATATGTACCACAACCCCACAATGCTCTGATTCACAGGAGGTACAATAAGGACTTATGATTGGTTAATAAAGGCATTTATGTCCCATGAGCTGGTATATCCAGAATGTTTCCAACCTGGACACAGACTAGGCTCCCCCCTCCAATGGGGGACAAACCTATCAATGATTTGGAAACTCGTACCTAGAGGATTCTTATTATGTTGTTTTAGGTAATGCCTGGGTACTGTGTGTTTGGTACGTCCTTTTATAATACTTGTGATGTTTTCACCTACCCTTGTGGAAAAGGATCGTATGGTACGACCCACATATTGTTTCCCACCAGGGCAGGTGATAAGATACAGAATGTACGTGGTGGTACATGTGGAAAATTGTTTCATGGGGTGCTCCAAAGAGGTTGTAGTAGACCTAAAAACAGTGGACTTCTTTCTTGCACTCACATTATGGGCACAAACCCTGCATCTCCAGCATGGGTGGTAACCTTTAGAAAGTGGAAAAAAACTAGTAGGTACCGGAGGGTCTGTTATGTTGGGCGCAATTTGCCCTTTCAAGGACATGGTGCCCCTGTAAATTACTCCTGCATTGGGAGGGAGTAAGGGGCCTAACACCTGGTCGCTTTTTAGAACTTTCCAGTGTTTCCGTATGATGTCCTTGATCTGTTTATGTTGGATAGAGAAGGTGGTGACAAAAGAATGTCTAAACTTGGATTCTGATGAAACTTTGGGCTGTTCAACTGTTAACGTGTTTCTATCTAGTAGGGCAATTTTCCCAACCTCCAAATCAATGGCCTGGCCTAGGTATCCCTTATCAAGGAATCTGTTTTTTAATACCTCTGCTTGGATATGAAAGTCCGAAAGGTTAGAACAGTTCCGCCTAATCCTCAGTAGTTGGCTGCGGGGCACTGATTTCAACCATGAGGAATGGTGACAGCTATCGACCGGAATGTAACCATTCCGGTCAGTAGCCTTGAAGAAAGTTTTAGTTCTCAACTGACCCTCCTGCACCATGATTTCCAAATCTAAAAAATGGATACTGGAATAACTAGCCTCATATGTGAGGTAGATACCCACTTGATTGTCATTGAGGGAGGTCATAAAATTATCGAGGGATGGACGATCACCCCTCCAGAGGAGGAGGATGTCGTCTATATATCTAGCCCAGAGAACAATCTCGGGCTGATTTAAGGCATAGACGACATCCTCCTCCCATTTGGCCATAAAGATATTGGCCAAACTGGGGGCAAGCTTAGTCCCCATGGCCACCCCTTTTAATTGGAGATGAAACTCCTTGTTATACCAAAAGTAATTATGAGGCGTGGTGAACTCCAGCAAATCCATGATAAACTCCTGTTGGGTATTGGAGATTTCGGATGATCTAGACAAAAAAGTCCTGACCACCAAAAAGCCCAATTCATGTAATATGCAAGTATATAGAGAGGCCACGTCTGCCGTGACCATCAGTATATCGCTATCATACTCCACTCCCTGTAACAAGGAGATAGTATGTCGCGTGTCTTTTAGGTATGATGGTATCGATCTCACTATGGGTTGTAAGTGAAAATCAATGTCCACTGTTTTTAGGTCTACTACAACCTCTTTGGAGTACACCATGAAACAATTTTTCACATGTGCCACCACGTACATTGTGTACCTTATCACCTGCCCTTGTGGGAAACAATATGTGGGTTGTACCATACGATCCTTTTCCACAAGGGTAGGTGAACACATCACGAGTATTATAAAAGGACGTACCAAACACACGGTACCCAGGCATTACCTGGAACAACATAATAAGAATCCTCTAGGTACGAGTTTCCAAATCATTGATAGGTTTTATTTAACCATTATAACCTAAAATTTAGGGAAAAAAACATTTTTACTAATTCTGTTACCCATAAAAAAAGTAATGTTCTCATTTATTTTTCACTCTGTATTTAAAGTATAAATAATTGCAGGTCTAATTTTTCTGCATGCAATGGAATGAACATAATAATGTTAGAACAGGGTATGCAGATTGCTAAGGAAGGAGGAATATCAGTGCTCCTGCTATAAGTAATTGTAAATGTAAAATTACCTTACATTGCTTTTGAAATACTGTGGGTTTCCAAATATTAATCTTAGTTACATAGTCATAGGTTTTTTTTTTTAACAGAAAAGTTTTTATTAAGAAAATAAAGAAAATAAAACAAAAGGTAAATCAACAAACTGTGGTACAGCAATGTTCGATATCTTAAGGGGTATTACATACAGACATATAGCATGGTAGGTACAGAGTAACACACTGGAGGTAGATCTGAGCGGGTCTGGGTTGGGTCGTCGGACAGGGTGAGGGTCAGCTAGTTAGGCTGCAGGGCGATAAGCATTGTCCCTAACCACCAAGGGGGGGAAGTGCACCCCCACCACATGACTAAAGGAGAAGTACCCTGGATCCCTGGGGCACACAAGAACAGGTATTAGACAGAGAGTGCCCTAGCCGTTACCCACGATCCCCAGACTTTGTCAAATTTCTGAGGGCACTTGCGGCCCATATATGTCAACTTGTAGAGAGGTAGAACGGAGTCCACCAGTGTGAGCCACTGAGCCACTGTGGGAGGGGTCGCCAGCTTCCATTGCCGTAACAGTGTTTTCCTGGCATAGACACAAAGAAAGAATAGTAGCAAACCGGTGTGAGTAGACTGTGTCACACCCTCCGTGATACCGAGAAGGAGGATCTTAGGATCTAGTGGCACCTGGAGTCCAGTAGCAGCATTAATTTTTTCCACCACCCCCTCCCAGTATCTTCGGATGACCAGGCAATCCCATACAACATGGTAAAACGTTCCTGTCTCTCTCTGACATTTAGGGCACTGGTCTGACTGGGTACTGAATATCCTGGCAAGGCGCTGGGGGGTGTAATAGGCCCTGTGTAAGAACTTCAATTGAATAAACCTGTCTCTAGCAGATATGACCGTCGGTATGTAATGGGCCAGCGCAGTCTCCCAGTCCTCTTCCGAGAGGTCAGGGATGTCCATTTTCCAGATTCGATGGAGGGGAGAGTCCCCCCTCGAGTCGTCGCACGTGAGTCGGAGGTAGGTGGAGGATACTAGTCTATCGATTCCGCGGGATATAAGGAACCTCTCTATTCTATGCGGTTCGACTACCGATGTCCTCGAGAACTGTGCCTGCGCCGCATGTTTCAGCTGTAAGTACCTGAAGAGCATCCAAGAGGGGAGCCCAAACGTTGCGCGTAGCGCCGGGAAGGGGAGCAGCACCCTGGCAGGCATAATGTGCTGGATTTTCACTATTCCATATCTGGCCCAGACACTAGGATCCGGGATGGACCTGAAATGTGAAAGTCGTGGGTTGCCCCATAGCGGGGCGTGAGGTGAGATGGAGTCAGGGCTCGCGACCGCTGCGGTGACCTTCTCCCAAACCTGAACCGTGGTGCGCATCGGGAGAGTAACCTGCGGGGCGGCTCTGGGTCCCCTGTAAACCAGGTTGGTGAGGGCCGAGTAGGAGCCCATAACCGCGGCCTCCAGGTTCACTGCTGGGTTGGTCCTAGTCTGCTTGAACCACCATCGGACCGTTACTAGTACTGCTGCCCAATAGTATTTTTTGAAGGAGGGTAGAGCCAGTCCCCCTGAGGACAGAGGATGCTGAAGTTTGTGTTGTGCTATTCTGGGGGCCCCCCCACCCCAAATAAATGAGGAGACTACGCCATCTAATTTAGCAAAGAAAGAGGCAGGGATAGGGACCGGGGTGTTACGGAACACATAGAGTAGCTTGGGGAGAAACACCATTTTTAACAAGTTCACCCGCCCCACCGGAGTAAGGGGTAGTGTCTTCCAGGCCTGGCATTTTGCAATTAGTGTTTGTAGGACCGGGTACAGGTTGTCTTGTAAGTAATGACCTAGGTCGTTATCAATGTCTATTCCCAGATAGCGGAATTTTGAAACCCTGCTTAGCGGCGTCAGGTCCGCCGTGGGGGGTGCCAGGTCGGACAGGCGAAATAAACTAGATTTGCCCCAATTAACACGTATCCCGGAGAACCCGCCGAACCTATCGACAATCTTGAGGGCTGCCACTAGGGACTGAGAGTCATCACCGAGGTACAATAGGGTGTCATCCGCGTACAGCGACACCCTTTAGGTCAGCGGTCCCACCTCCAGGCCCCTCACCTCATGCGTCGAGCGAAGCATGATAGCCATGGGCTCGATGGCCAAGGCAAAGAGCCCTGGAGACAGTGGACAGCCCTGCCGCGTTCCCCTGCATAGTTGGAATGGGGCTGAGATACTACCCCCCGTGCGCACCCTGGCTATGGGCGACCCATACAGCAATTTGATCCAGTCTATGAACTTAGGGCCAAACCCAAATTTAGTCAACACTTGCCACAGGAAGGCCCACCCAACTGAGTCAAAGGCCTTGTCTGCGTCGAGCGAGGCCACCGCCCCAGTAGTATTCTGTTCGCGGAAGATTGCAATATTGGTGTGGAGCCTGCGGATATTTATATCCGTGCCCTTTCCTGGCATGAATCCCGTCTGGTCACCATGTACCAGCGTGAGAATCACTGTGTTCAGCCTATTGGCCAGGATCTTGGTCAGGATTTTGGCATCCACATTGAGCAGAGATATAGGCCGATAGGATTAACACAGCTCCGGGTCTTTCCCAGGTTTAGGTATTACAACGATCACTGCCTCCATCATGGAGGTCGGGAGGCTATGGCGCTCTAGCGCTGCATTAAGCGTGGAGTGGAAATCGGGGCCTATTACCTCAAGGTTAGACATGTAGAACTCTGTGGGGAGTCCGTCGGGACCAGGGGTCTTGCCTGCCTGCAGAGACTTAATAGCTCCCTGAACCTCCTTCAATGTGATGGGGGCCTCAAGCGCCTGGCTAGCCGCCGAGGTCAGGGAAGGGAAGTCCAGGGAGAGCAAGAAAGTGTCCAGCTCGTCTGGGGTATACGACGCCCTGGATGCGTAGAGTTCTTGGTAATATCTTTCAAATCTGGCATTAATCAATAGTGGGTCCGAAATTAAGACACCGTCCTCATCTCTAATATTGGCTATGCATGAACTACCCAACCTCTCGGTTGCCAGCCATGCCAGCAGTTTACCTGCTCGTTCCCCCTGTTCAAAAATTTGCTGTGTCTGAGCGAGGAGGAAGCGGCGGCATGAGGCAGCACGGATGAGTGCCAACTCCCTATAGGCAGTAAGCATGTCAGCGTGCAAGCTTTGGTCGGGTGAGTTTGTGTATCTATTTTCCAATCGTGCAGCCCGCCTCTCAGCCTTTGAAAGTTCCAATTTAGACTCTTTCCGTATGCTAGCTATATTAAATTGATACCTGCCCCTGGCGTACGCTTTAAAAGCATCCCATGTCACCTCAGGGGGGGCCGAGTTGTCATTGTGGACCCAATATTCCCCAAGCTCCGCGAGCATTAAAGGTTCCAGTCTGTCGTCAGTGATCCAGTATCTGGATAGTCTCCACAGGCCCTGCGTGGCAGCAGAATCGGTGGAGAGGTCCAACATAACCGGTGCATGGTCCGATATTCCTCGTGGCAAATGGGACACCGCCACCACCCTGGACAAGACAGGGTCGGTAGCATAGATCAGGTCTATCCGAGACATGGTCGCATGGGTCGCAGAGTGACACGTATAGTATTTGTCATACGGGTATTTCCATCTCCACACATCTCTCAAGCCATATATCTCTGCCCAACGAGAGAGCGCCGAGTCGGTCATCTGGTCGGGGTTCAGCCTGTCAATGCTAGGATTGGGGGCCATGTTAAAGTCACCAGCCCAGAGCACAGTTGCCGAGGGGAAGTCGGCAACTACAGCTTGTGCCTTGCGTAGTACTGACATACCTGTCGAGGGGGGTAGATATAAGCCTACAATCACCATTTCTAGTCTGTCGCACAGAGCATGAATAATAACATTAGCAAATTTAAAACTTACATGGATGTTCATAAGTTTGTACGCAAACTTAACATCCAACGTTATGTCTCTTCCAATCCCTTTAATCCCTCAAAAACTTTGGCCGCCAATTACGTCCATTCTGATCTCAGAAATGCCTCTACTTATAACCCTCCTGGTCATATGCCCGCCTCATTGAGGGTATTTAAAGACCTGGTTCTCAGTGATTTAGAGAATCTAAGGGTTAAAAAAGTTAGATGCAAACAGCAATTGGAGGAAGGCATCAAGTCATTAAGTGAAAATAAGAGCCTTGTTATACGCCCCGCTGACAAAGGGGGGGGGGGGTATCGTTGTTCTGAATAAGACTGATTATTTGGCAGAAATGCAACGTATCCTTAGTGACAGTAATACTTATACTCGCCTCCCTTTAGATCCAGGAGACAAGTATAGGAAATCTTTAGTCAAATTGATCAACAGGGGCTTCAGTTTGAATGTTCTCAATAAGAAAGAGAAGGCCTTTTTAGTCCCAAAAGCACCTCGAGTTCCCATCATGTATTATTTGCCCAAGGTGCATAAGGACCCTATTTGCCCCCCGGGACGACCTATTGTTAGCGGTATTGATTCCGTCACATCCCGGGTGGGCAAATACATTGATTTTTTCTTGCAGCCCTTGGTCAGAAATATGCCTTCTTTTTTGAAGGACACCAGACAGGTTATTAATATTTTGACTGACCTTCAACCTCCTCCAGGCCTATGGCTTGTGACAGCGGATGTCACCTCTTTATATACGGTGATTCCACATGATCTGGGCCTGGAGGCAGTAGGTTATTTTTTGGAGAGGGATTCTGGTCTCCCTGAAGTCCAGATTTCATTTATTATGGAACTGCTCCAGTTTGCAGCTTCTCATAATTTTTTTTGGCATAATGGGCAATTCTATCGCCAGGATAGGGGAGTTGCCATGGGGGCCAAATATGCCCCCAGCTTGGCAAATTTGTTTATGGCCAAGTGGGAGGAGGATGTCGTCGATGTTGTCTCTAGGCCCCAGATTTTGCTGTGGGCCAGATATATCGACGACATCCTCCTCCTCTGGAGGGGTTCAGAGGAGGAGCTGACAGGCTTCATGTCTTTCCTGAATCATAACGAGAGGGGTATAGTTCTCAAGTATGAGGCCAGTAGAGAAGCTATCAACTTCCTAGATTTGACCATCTCAGTTAAGGATGAGAGGTTTGCCACCTCTACCTTTTTCAAGTCCTCCGATAGGAATTCTTACATTCCTAATGATAGCTGCCATCATGCCACATGGCTTCGAGCGGTACCCAAAGGCCAGTTCCTTCGCCTTAAACGGAATTGTAGTGAAAAAGAAATTTTCACACAGCAGGCTAGTGTTCTAATGGAACGCTTTGTGGATAAGGGTTACCATCACAATACCCTAGTTCAAACGTTGGATTTGGTCAATAACACCAGGCGTCAAGATCTACTTAGGGAAAAATCTGATGTTGATCAGCTGGCCAGCTATAAAGCGTCTTTCCTTACAGATTACTCATGCCAACATGCCAGTGTCAAACACATCATTTCTAGACACTGGCATGTTTTGAAAAGTGACAAAACCCTGAATGCCATTCTCCCTGACAAGCCGAGAGTGATATTCAGGGATACCACTTCCCTTAAAGATAAGCTGGCCCCCAATGTTCTGGATCCTCCCAAGATTCCGTCCATGTTTTTATCAGGGTTAGTGGGTTTTTTCAAGTGTGGGAGGTGTAAAGTCTGTGTTGTGAATACCAGAATTCCCAAAAGGACCACGAGTTTTTGTTCCAGACATCTGCCCAAACAATTCCCTATAGAGTCCTTCATCACTTGTTCAAGTATAGGAGTCATCTACTTGTTGCAATGCCCTTGCGGGCTTCAATACATAGGTAGGACTAAGCGCCCCCTCCATATTCGTCTGAACGAACACTTAACGAATATCATGAGTGGTTATTTTGACCACTCAGTGTCAAAACATTTTTTGCTATGTCACAACAAGGACCCTAAGGGCATTATATGTGTTGGCATAGACAAATACCAGGCACATTGGAGGGGAAGTGACCTGGTAAGGAGCATCTCAAGGACCGAGATGTTGTGGGTACACACTTTAAAATGCTATGAGCCTCACGGTTTAAACATCGAGGTTGATGTCAATTGTTTTATAGACAACTCCTAGCTTTTATTTTTGTGTACCTCTGCTGTAGGCCTTATTCAATTTTCGGGGTGTTTTAGTATCCGTTATGATATTTTTAATAATGGTTTAATCACTGCAATTTATTTACATGTGCAACTGTTTGCCAATTTTTTATTTATTTTTTATTTGAGCAGTGTATAGGTTTGTAATGGTGAACCATGTATATCTTGATGGACATGTGTCTCCAATGTTTGCTTTTTACTTGAGAAAGTGTTTGCTGTACTGTTTTGTACATGCTTGCAATATATTTCTCATCTATGGTGGCATAATTTTATTTTTCTGTATTTTTCTTTGTTTTTAATAATTAATATTTTTTAATATTTTTTAATTTTGTGGCCAATATGATATTTAAGTAACTCTTTATGACTAATTTTTGGCACATATTGGGCTGCATCATTTATACCACCATCTATGGTGGTTATGAAATCACCATCATGATGGTTTTTAATAGATTTTGTACACCATGCAAAATAATTGACTGTCCGTGACAGAGGATATTTCCCTAGTCTGGCAGACGATATTTTATTAATTAACCTAGGTTCCTGTAGCTCTTGCGGCTTCTGTTCCGACGGATGCTAATGATATGCCAAATCATTGGTGTCCGCAGCGCTTAGGGGACTTCCTTTCTGTTTTGATCGTTTCCCTTAAGTTTTCCCTTAATTAAGATGGCGGACGGTTTGTCATTTGGGACATGTGTCCATCATTTGCTCCGCCCGCTGTTGTGTATATAACGCGGTGACGCGGGACGCCTCCTCATACCCCGTGAACAAGTCTGATTGGACGAAACGTTGGGAGGAGGCGTGCTGACGTCACCGCGAGAGAGGAATTCGTTCCATTACCGGCCGGAATTGTTTTATGCTGTTTTATCTCAACTATGCTGTAAGTGCATTACCTTTTTACCTAATAAATCCTTAAATGATGTCACACTATTGTGAGTTCTCTTCCACATGTGTATACACCATCTGAACATTCGTTTGAGGATCGATCTGACCATTCCCTATCCTGCTGCACACATCTCTTGTACTGTTTGCGCTAGCCATCCCTAGGGCTCTGCTGGAGAACCTATTGTGAGGATCCTAAAGATTCCGATCCCCTGTGCAGTCCAGGTGTGTGGCTGCTTGCTTGGCCTGATCCTTAAGGATCAATCTATCTGGTAAGGGTCATCAATACCAGATATTTGGGATCCATGTTCACCGTCTGATTTCTTTCCAGATTTTTCCACCATCTTTGAACAAATCACCTATGTTCTTGTTTACTTACACGAATGACTTATGATTTTTTGATCACAGTTATCACATTTTTTGTTAAGACTTTCACAATTGAGAAAAATAATTTTTTCTTTTTTATCATTGGATATTTTTTTGATTTATTCCCTTGAATACGGGATACACACCACTATTTTATTTGTTAGCGCAACTCCACCTTTTTTCTATTCAATAATAACATATTGCCCATCCGGGTCCAGGCGGAGGTCCAGGAGAACAAACGGGAGCGCCTTGTGGATTAAAACACTAACCCCACGAGAGTGGGAAGAGTGGGTGGAGTGGAAATAGGATCCCACCCAGGGTTTCTTGAGCGCGAGGACTCTGGACCCAGTGAGGTGGGTCTCCTGGAGTATACAAATGTGCGGGTGGTATCTCTTCAAGTAAGAGAACACCAGGGATCTTTTAAATTTAGAGTTCAACCCGCGCACATTCCAAGATAACACTCTCAAGGGGGCCATGATAACAAGGTGAAAATAGGCATTGCTCCATCGCCATCCGGACCCCCGCCCAGCCCCGCAGTCAGGGAGCACAGGGTCACCCCCCCCAGCAGCCCCCCCACACCCACCGGCAATAGTAGGAAAGGGTAGTGCATGTGTCCGTACCTAACACTGAGTAGTCCATAGCCGTACCAAAAACAGAAAAAAAAATCAACATAAAAATTAACATTCCCTCCCCCCACCCCACGCAACCCCCAAAACTTAGGTGCGTTTTGTTACCCAAACAGTGCATGACTATTAGTCTCTGGGAAGCAGTGCACCAACAGGGCGCCTAGGAGGCCAAGCAGAGGATGCTCGCCAGACGAACCAGCATCCTTGCCACCCGCTTTAGTAACCAAATGTAAGAAGAAAGAACGGAGAAACAGTTATTATTATCGTATTCCCTGCGGAGGAAGTCAATCACCCAGATAACACTGGGGGCGCATTCTTATAACAGTAAGCCGCGTGGCAGTTCAGTAACGGTACAAAATAATGCCACAACAAAGTTAGGTCCCCAAATAGATGAAGGAAACTGTCCCTGATCCTCGGCACAGGGGATAGTTGGTGCCGGAGCTTCCACCCCCCCGGGTTCCCCCATACTCACAGGAGAGTCCTCGGTCAGTAGTCCTAGCGTCGGTAGGCCACTCCACACGAAGGGGAACATCCAGGCATAATCATGAGGAGTGTCATGGGGAGTGCCCCATCCGCAGCCAACAACAGGAACAGAGGCTGCAGCTTTCGTCCTTCGAGAAGGGAGGGAGGGGGGTCACCCAAACATGGCACCAGGCGTGCACGAGGCAGGCAAAGGGGACAGCCAGTGAAGGGGGCCCGAGTTGGCACAGAAACAAGAGGAACCAAAAGAAAAACCAGCGGTTTCAGCTGAAGGGGTTCAGTGGCGCGGGAGAGTTTCCAGCCACGCGGCCGCCTCGTCCGGTACCGTGAAAAACCGATGGGTCTCTCCATCCTGGACCCGTAAGCGGGCGGGAAATAGCATGCTGTATTTCATACCTCGCTGGCGCAGGGCTTGCTTCACGTGGTCAAATGATTTTCGTTGCCTCTGCGTCTCCACGGAGAAGTCGGGGAAAATCATCAGACGGGCCCCCTCGAAGCGCAGTATCTCGGTCTTCCTGCTCTCCCGCAGTATCGCGTCTCTGTCCCTGAAGTTCAGGAGGCGAAGGATGAATGTGCGTGGGGGGGCTCCGGGGGGACCGCGAGCCGCCGGCATCCTGTGGGCCCGTTCCACGGCGAAGTATGGGGAGAAGGCAGCCTGGGGGAGCAGCTGGCGGAGAAGGCATTCAGTGAAAGCGGTGGGGTCAGGATCTTCCGCTCGCTCGGGGAGGCCGATAACCCGGAGATTATTTCTCCTATTGCGGTTCTCCGCGTCCTCTGCACGATGTTCCAGGGCTCTGACCTTGGTGGTGAGGGTGCGGAGAGAGGAAGCATGGTCTCCTAATACCTCGTCAACGTCCCCCACCCGGCGCTCAGCCTCCGTCAGCCGGGTCCTAACCTTGTCCATGTCCTTCCGAATAAAGCCCATCTCCAGCTGCATGGTGTCAATTTTTTCGGTCAGCGTGGACTGGCAGGTCGAGATGGCTTGCATCAGGGCATCAAAGTGGTCCTGGCCCTGAATCGCCGGATCAGCATCCTCGGTCTGCGACGCCATGTTAGATAGCACAAGGAGTGCGGCCCTCCCGCCGCCGGAACTATCACGGGGTGTAGACGGCTTTTGGTAAGCGTTTTTTTCCGCTTATAGGGCATACCAGTCTAGGGGGTAACCAGCTTGCAATTCAGGGCATCGGAGACAGGATAATCCGCAGGGAATCAGGATTTTTAGCAGGTATGGCAGCGGAGCTCCTTCACTAAGCGTCCAGTCCTGTCGCCATCTTGGACACGCCCCCTACATAGTCATAGTTACATAGTCAGTCAGGTTGAAATAAGACACAAGTCCTTCACCCGCAGTTGGTCCAGGGGAAAGCAAAAAACCCCAGCAAAACATGCTCAAATTTGCTGCAACAGGGGAAAAAACTCCTTCCTGATCCCCCGAGAGGCAATCCGATTTTCTCTGGATCAACTTTACCTATAAATGTCAGTAACCAGTTATATTATGTGCATTTAGGAAAGAATCCAGGTGTTTTTTAAAGCAATCTACTGAGCTGGCCGGAACCTCCTCTGGAGGGAGTCTGTTCCACATTTTCACAGTTCTTACTATGAAGAAGCCTTTCCGCATTTGGAGATGAATTCTTTTTTCCCTCTAGATGTAAAGAGTGCCCCCTTGACCTTTGTGATGACCTTAACCACTTGCCCACTGCCGCACACACTTTTACATCAGCAGAATGGCATGGGCAGGCAAATGGGCGGGACCCGCAGTCTTGATGTTTACCATGGTCCCACAATCGTGTCACAGAGCTGCAGAACAGGGGGATGCCTGTGTAAACAAGGCATCTCTCTGTTCTGCCTTGTGACAGGACACTGATTTTCTCCCTGTCATAGGGAGAAGTGATCAGTGTTATGTCACAGGTAGCCCAGGCCCCACACAGTTAGAATCACTCCCTATGACACACTTTCTTGCCCCTAGTGGTTAACCCCTTCCCTGCCAGTGTCATTTACACAGTTATCCGTGCATTTTTATAGCACTGATCGCTGTATAAATGACAATGGTCCCAAAATAGCATCAAAAGAGTCCGATGTGTCCGCCATAATGTCACAGTCACGATAAAAATCGCTGATTGCCGCCATTACTAGTAAACAATTTATTTTTTATAAAAATGCCATAAAACTATCCCCTGTTTTGTAGACTCTATAACTTTTGTGCAAAACAATCAATAAGCGCTCATTGCGATTTTATTTTTTACCAAAAATATGTCGAAGAATAAGTATCGGCCTAAACTGAGGAAAACTTTTTTTATATATATTTTTTGGGGATATTTGTGTAGCGCCCACCCCAATTCTGGGGGATGCTATTTCAAATTTAGGCCCAGATCTGTTTGATTAACCCAAATTTGCCTCTGTTCTGGCTGTGGTACTACTTGGTAGTTTCCCTTGTTGCCTGCAGGTGGTGCTGCCACCCTGGCCTTATGTTGGAACGCAGGTGTACCATGGTGTACAGCGGTGCAGTGGGAGTGGTGACCCCGCTGTGCATGCTGGGGAGGGGTACTTAAGGGACAGACGCCCTTGATCGAGGTTCTTCCTCGCCTTGCGGCCCTCCTGGCGCGAGGGGTGTGTGTGAGTCCGACTTCGGGGCCACGTTGGACCGGAGTGATGCTACTGTGGAGTGGGCCTGGCTATGCTGACTGGGGCCTACAATCCTAAGGGGATCCCAAGCTGTCTGTCTACAAGGGAGGAAGCTATCTTGATGAAGGAAACTGGGGGAGGACCTGCCCTGGAGGAGACCGGAAAAGTGCTAGCATCTCGGGTGAGGCCTGGTGACCCAATCAAGGAGGGATCCACTACATTGAAAGCCCTGCAGTCTTCCGGTTCCGGCTTAAAGGCTCTCTTACTGCTCGGCTGGAGGTTCAGGACTTTGAAATCCTATGGCAGAGGATTCCTGGACACATCCAAATGTATTCTGTGGCAGAGACCAAGCTCATCTAAAGGACTATCTGGGTGAGCAATACCCACTCGATAGCTAAGTGTGAAGACTGATTTATTCTGTACCGTGTGCCTGAACCTTCCCCTGCTCTTCTCCTCCCTCCTGCTTTCTCTGTTTCAAGTTACCCTGCAGTAAAAATAAATAAAACCTAACTTTTGGAGGTTTTACATTGGTCTGGACATTGCATTTGTTGTGGACTTTCCCACCCTGACAACGAAGCTACAAAGGTGACGTGCAAACCCAAAATTTAACTAGCAGCTCCTCCGGGGGTAGTGCTACATTTATTATAGCAAAAAGTAAAAAATATTTTTTTATTTTTTTCAAAATTGTCGCTCTATTTTTGTTTATAGTGCAAAAAATACACACCGCAGATGTTGTCAAATACCACCAAAGGAAAAACGCTATTTGTGGGAAAAAAAGGATGTCAATTTTGTTTGGGAACTACGTCGCACAATTGTCAGTTAACCCCCTTGGCGGTATTCCTGACTCAGGGCCACCTCGCAGCATCCACAGGCACAAGTTACTTACCTTGTCCCTGGATCCTGCGATGCATCCCCGCTGTGTGAGCGATCGGCATCCTCGCTCAATTCACACAGTGCCTGTGTGCCGCCGATCTCCGTTGCCTGCGACGTTACGACGCACGGGGCGGAGAATGGCGCCAAATTAAAAAAAGTAAATAAACACAAAACATACAGTATACTGTAATCTTACAGCATACAGTACTGTATGTAAAAAATACACACCCCCTTTGTCCCTAGTAGGGATAAGCTTTGTATTCGAGTCGAACTCATGTTCGACTCGAACATCGTATGTTCGATCGTTCGTCGAAATATGAACAAAATGCGGCATCGCTGGCTAATGATTGGCCAAGCATGCACTATGACCAGCATGCTTGGCCAATCACAGCTTGCAAAAAACGGAGGGCCATAATTGGCCAAAGCCAGGGTGGCTTTGGCCAATTATGGCTCAGGGGGTTTAGTACACACCCCACACTATAAAAGGCCACCTGCAGGTCGGCCTTGTGTAGTGTGTTGCGGTGGTTAAGAGAGGACAGAGAGAGAGTCATTTTTTGCAGGTAGATAGAGCAGGCAGGCAGGCAGGCTAGTCAGTTAATGTTACAGTGTGTAGAGGATATATATACATCCCAGGTGTTGTACATATATTTATACACTGTATAGTTTAGCTACATCAGTTCTTCCTAATTTACTGGCAGGCAGGTGATTGTGCTAGCTGCAGTATTCTTACGTGGTTTATTGCCTGTGTTCTCTGTAGTTTGCACCTAAAGCTACTTGGTGTGTACTGGCCGTGTGCTCTGTAGTTTGCACCTAAAGATTCAGGAGCAGTGGTTTTAATGATGCTTAAATAAAAAAATAAAAAAAATGAAAAATTCCTTTAAATATTGTACCTGCTGGGTGTCTATAGTATGCCTGTAAAAACGTCTTTGAGAACCCGGGTCTTGCCTGAGGGAACATGTATCAATGGAAAAAAAGTTTTAAAAAGGTCCTGAAAAAAAAGACCTTTTTTAAAACTTTTTTTCCATTGATACATGTTAGACTTAATTAATCTGTGAAAATGTAGCCAAAATCACATAACATATGAAAAGTGTAATTTAAACAAGGGACTATGAGAATTATGGAAAGAAATAATTCGCTCAGCATGGAAGCAATGCTGTTTAGAGTCCATACATATGTTTCCAAACAGGTGGGTGGGAGCACTAATCAAGTGCAGTGAACAATGTGAATAGTTCATAGGTATGCTTCCCAATGAATAAATGAAAACACTTCACGGATGGTGTCAGTTCAGATAAATGAAGACAACAATCATAGCTTGTCTGTAGCAATCTTCAAAAAATCATATCAAGAGAATGGGTACTCTTACCAGCTGTGGTGGACTTGTATGTTAATCTAACACCAAGTCAGATAAGGAATAGTGGTCACAGCGGACCCTGGGCTCTGTGTGGATGGCTCTGTAAGGATGGTCACTCCGGCTTGGATGGTGGAACAAATCTGGTCAGATACCTCACTTCAGGAACAGGAACCCGGATGGAAAAGGCCAATGGTGGAATGGCCAGGCTCGCGAATCAACACAGCATGTGTGGTGTATAGAAACAAAAAAAGAAAGAAATGCTCCCAATGGTGCAGATCAAAAGTAAAACCGTGAAGGCTTTATTTAAAATATTCGATAAAATCATGTGAAAAAAATTATAAAAAGCAGTATGGGGTACTAGGCATGTTACCCGACGCGTTTCGGCTCAAAGCCATCAACAGGGGCATGTATACATGCCCCTGTTGATGGCTTTGAGCCTAAATGCGTCGGGTATACATGCCCCTGTTGACAGACAAGCTATGATTGTTGTCTTCATTTATCTGAACTGGCACCATCTGTGAAGTGTTTTCATTTATTCATTGTGAAGCATACCTATGAACAATTCACATTGTTCACTGCACTTGATCAGTGCTCCCACCCACCTGTTTAGAAACATATGTATGGACTCTAAACAGCATTGCTTCCATGCTGAGCGAATTATTTCTTTCCATAATTCTCACAGTCCCTTGTTTGATTACACTTTTCGTATGTTAAGTGATTTTGGCTACATTTTCACAGATTAATTAAGTCTAGCGCTGCAGTTTTTGTTCCTTGTTCACATTTGACTTTGTTTGTGTGCTGGCTGCTACATTGTTTTTTTGTTTGTTAGCGCAGTTGTATCCCCACATTTCTTTCCATTGATACATGTTCCCTGGGGCAAGACCCAGGTTCTCAAAGACGTTTTCACAGGCATACTATAGACACCCAGCAGGTACAATATTTAAAGGAATTTTTCATTTTTATTTTTATTTTTTTATTTAAGCATCATTAAAATCACTGCTCCTGAATCTTTAGGTGCAAACTACAGAGCACACGGCCAGTACACACCAAGTAGCTTTAGGTGCAAACTACAGAGCACATGGCCAGTACACACCAAGTAGCTTTAGGTGCAAACTACAGAGCACACGGCCAGTACACACCAAGTAGCTTTAGGTGCAAACTACAGAGCACACGGCCAGTACACACCAAGTAGCTTTAGGTGCAAACTACAGAGGACACAGGCAATAAACCACGTAAGAATACTGCAGCTAGCACAATCACCTGCCTGACAGTAAATTTTACGACAATAACATGCATATTAGGCTTTTAGCACTTTTGAATTTGAACGTTCGAGTCCCATAGACGTCAATGGGTCCTAAATGTTTGCGCGAACATTCGGTCCGTTCGAATGTTCTGGTGCGAACCGAGGGGGGGTGTTTGGCTCATCCCTAGTCCCAGTGTTCTGCATGTACTTTTATAAAAATAAAAACTGTTCTTTCTGCCTGCAAACTGTAGATTGTCCATAGCAACCAATAGTGTCCCAAAAGTGTCCCTTTATGTCAAAAGTGATTTTAGAGCAGCTAGAAAACAGCGATAATAAATTATAATCACTTGCAGAATTGAGCGATAGCGATTTGTGGGGAAATTCGTCATAAAAAAATAAGAGTAATGACAGCGAAAATTCTGCAAATTAGCAAATTTTCTATGTTTTTGATTTGATTACATTATTGAATAATTTTTATTATAATTACATTATTATTTTTTATAATTATTTATAGTTATTTATTATATTATAATTTATGATTTTGTGTTTCAAACATTATCATACTCGGGATGTCTACTAGACTCTTGTTTGGATAGATTTAAGTGAGTTATTCCTAAGAATTGCAGGCCTACAGTATAAAACACCAAATTTCCATGCAAAATAATTGTACCGCTTTTGGTACAAAATTCCAGACATAATCATACCGCCAGGGAGGTTAAAGCAACGCAGTGCCGAATTCGCAAAAAGTGCTCCGGTCATTTGGCAGCCAAATCCTCCGGGTCGAAGTGGTTAACCACTTAAGCCCCCGGACCAATATGCAGCTAAAGGACCAAAGGTGATTTTACAATTTGGCACTGCGCTGCTTTAACTGGTAATTGCGCGGTCATGCAATGTTGTACCGAAACAAAATTTGCGCCCTTTTCTTCCCACATATAGATCTTTCTTTTGATGATATTTGATTGCCTCTGCGATTTTTAATTTTTTGTGATATAAACGGAAAAAGACCATAAATTTTGAAAAAAAAATATATTTTTCTTATAACAAAAGGTAAAAAATATCGAATAAACTAAATTTTAGTCAAACATTTAGGGCAAAATGTATTCAGCCACATGTCTTTAGTAAAAAAAAATCGCAATAAGCGTATATTTATTGGTTTTCGCAAAAGTTATAGCGTCTACAAACTAGGGTACATTTTCTGGAATTTACACAGCTTTTATTTTATGACTGCCTATCTCATTTCTTGAGGTGCTAAAATGGCAGGGCAGTACAAAACCCCCCCAAATGACCCCATTTTGGAAAGTAGACACCCCAAGGAAACTGCTGAGAGGCATGTTGAGTCCATTGAATATTTTTTTTTTGTCCCAAGTGATTGAGTAATGACAAAAAAATTTTTTGCACAAAAAGTTGTCACTAAATGATATATTGCTCACACATGCCATGGTTATATGTGGAATTGCACCCCAAAATACATTCTACTGCTTCTCCCGAGTACGGGGATACCACATGTTTGAGACTTTTTTGGGAGCCTAGCCGCATATGGGGCCTCAAAAACCAAGCACCGCCTTCAGCATTTCTAAGGGCGCAAATTTTTGATTTCACTCCTCACTACCTATCACAGTTTCGAAGGCCATAAAATGCCAAAATAGCACAAACCCCCCCCCCCCCCACCCAAATGACCCCATTTTGGAAAGTAGACACCCCAAGCTATTTTCTAAGAGGCATTTCGAGTCCATGGAATATTTTTTTATTTTGACACAAGTTGCGGGAATATGACAAACTGATTTTTTTTTTGCACAAAGTTGTCACTAAATGATATATTGCTCACACATGCCATGGTTATATGTGGAATTGCACCCCAAAATACATTCTGCTGCTTCTCCTGAGTACGGGGATACCACATGTGTGGGATTTTTTGGGAGCCTAGCCGCGTACGGGACCCCGAAAACCAAGCACCGCCTTCAAGATTTCTAAGGGCATACATTTTTGATTTCACTCCTCACTACCTATCACTACCTATCACAGTTTTGAAGGCCATAAAATGCCAAGATGGCACACAACCCCCCCAAATGACCCCATTTTGGAAAGAAGACACCCCAAGCTATTTGCTGAGAGGCATGTTGAGTCCATGGAATATTTAATTTTTTTGCCCCAAGTGATTGAATAATGACCAAAAAAAAATACAAAATGTTGCCACTAAATGATATATTTCTCACACATGTCATGGGCATATGTGGAAGCAGCAGAATGTATTTTGGGGTGCAATTCCACATATAACCATGGCATGTGTGAGCAATATATCATTTAGTGACAACTTTGTGCAAAAAAAATCAGTTTGTCATATTCCCGCAACTTGTGTCAAAATATAAAATATTCCATTGACTCCACATGCCTCTCAGCAAATAGCTTGGGGTGTCTTCTTTACAAAATTTGGTCATTTGGGGGGTTTTTGTGCTATTTTGGCATTTTATGGCCTTCGAAACTGTGATAGGTAGTGAGGAGTGAAATCAAAAATGTACAACCTTAGAAAGCCTGAAGGTGGTGATTGGTTTTTAGGGTCCCGTACGCGGCTAGGCTCCCAAAAAATCTCACACATGTGGTATCCCCATACTCAGGATAAGCAGCAGAATGTATTTTGGGGTGTAATTCTACATATGCCAATGGCATGTTTGAGCAATATATCATTTGGTGACAACTATATTTTTCCCGCAACTTGGGTCAAAATATAAAATATTCCATGGACTTGAGATGCCTCAAACGCTTTTTTTAGGGAATAAAATACACTTTTTTTATTTTAAAGCACTAAAACACACTATATTGCCCAAATTATTAATGAAATAAAAAAGATGATCTTAGGCCGAGTACATGGATACCAAACACGGCATACTTTAAAATTGCACACAAATGCGCAGTGGCGACAAACTAAATACATTTTTAAAAGCCTTTAAAAGCCTTTACAGGTTACCACATTAGATTTACAGAGGAGGTCTACTGCTAAAATGACTGCCCTCGATCTGCCCTTCACGGTGATACCTCACAAGCATGGTGCAATTGCTGTTTACATATGACTCCAGACCGACGCTTGTGTTCGCCTTTGCGCAAGAGCAGGGGTGGACAGGGATGCTTTTTTTTTTATATTTATTTAGCTTTTTTTTATTTTATTTGTAAACTGTTCCTTTCATTTAATTTATTTTTTACCATTTTTATTGTTATCTCAGGGAATGTAAATATCCCTTATGATAACAATAGTTAGTGACAGGTACTCTTTTTTAAAAAAATGGGGTCTATTAGACCCTAGATCTTTCCTCTGCCCTCAAAGCATCTGATCACACCAAGATCGGTGTGATAAAATGCTTTCCCAATTTCCCAATGGCGCTGTTTATATCCGGGGGGGGGGGGCATTCCCTCCCACTGAATGTAAAAGCAGTCTAGAGGCTAATTAGCCGCTAGGACTGCTTTTACATGAAAGTTGACCGCTGGCTGAAAAGAATGATACCAAGATGATAGCTAAACCCGCAGGCATCATTCTGGTATAACTATTCAAAGTCAAGCAACATACCAGTACGTTGATGGTTCTTGTTGGACATGTATTGTAATCTTTTTTTTTTCATGCAGCCTGTTGGCTGAACGAAAAAAAGATTGATCAGTGGGTATGCCCCACATTAGAATACCTCCGTTCATCCATACACTTCTAATGATGGGCATACATGCACCATTTATATATGCCGAAGCATGGGGGCATCCTCCCGCAAAAAAGTCATGCCTCGTACATACGGTCAGACTTTTCTATGCTGTGTACACATGGTCAGACTTTTCCACAGGAAAGCCTCCGTAGGAATGTCAACCGTATGTACGCGGCATTAGGAGCAAAATCGCTCCTCCGCCCTTAAGGCCCCCATGCTTCGGCATATATGCTCTTTTTTTAACTGTGGTGGTGAAATCACCTCCTACAGCGTTGGAGTCGCAGCTTTATATATCGTGGGAGCAAACACTGTTGCTGTCACGCTAAATAAATCCGCGCTGCAACTGAATGGCGTACCTGCTAAGCAAATGATGGTTAACATTAAAACAAAGTAACATTACAGTATAACAGTAAGATCATACCATACCTGCAAAGCAAATACCAAAAAAAACCATAGTAAAAAATAAAACATTTTTTTAACGCAAACTGTGCCTAAAATATGTATATGACGAAGCATGGGGGAATCCTACCGCAAAAAAGTTATGCCGCGTACAAACGGTCGGACTTTTCCACGGGCAAGCCTCGGTAGGAATGTCGACCGTATATACGCGGCATTAGGGGCAAAATCGCTCCTCCGCCCCTAATGCCCCCATGCTTCGACATATATGCTCTTTTTTTAACTGTGGTGGTGAAATCGCCTCCTACAGCACTGGAGTCACAGCTTTATATATCGTGGGAGCAAACGTTGTTGCTGTCAAGATAAATAAGTCCGCGCAACAGCTGAATGGCGTACCTGAAAACAGTAAAGTAAATTTACATACCTGAAAAGCAAGCATGAAAAAACATAACAATAAAACTTTACAGAATAGAATGCAGTAAAAAAGAGCAGAACAATAGAGAATAGAGAGGGAGAGAACAATAAAACGACAACTATTTTTTTTTTTTTTATATATATATATATATATTTTTGTAACTGTAACTGTTCAACTTTTCGGTTCCAGGTTTGGGTCTCTCAAAATGCGATGGCATCTAGGGAGACCCTGTGTAAGTGTGCCTAGCCTGTGAAATGTTTTACCCTACGCTAATACTTCACTCGTGTGTGGAAGCGTTCAAAACATTCACCAATACAAAGACCAGGATCGGCAGGACATTGGGGACAAAAATAATGGGTGTCACGCCTAAATCCGCGCTTGCTACAGACACGACATTTTCTTTGGGGGGTTCGTTGGGTAGGGGTACTCTCAAGGGCATATGATAAATGCCTCTCATGCAGTCGGCTTACTGCATTTGGTAGGGGATGGTGAGGTGCAGAACCGCCTGGATACAGGAGTTCTGTGATGATCTCCTCCTGGAAGTCAAGGAAGGATCCATTCCGTCCTGAAGCTTTGTATAAGACAAAAGCATTCAGTAAAGTCAATTGAAATAAATATAGAGAGACTTTTTTGTACCAGCGTCTCGCCTTACGGGCAATATGATACAACGCCATCAACTGGTCGTTGAGGTCCGTACGAATTTGTACCGTCGTGTCTGCGTGAAGGGTGGTAAGAACGAAAACATTCTTATTGTCCCGCCACTTCACAGCGAGCAAATTATTACACCTGCAGCAGGCTCTCGCCCCCAGCCTAAGAGGGAAATCTACAAGCCGCTGGGGAAAGCCCCGGCGATAAGGTTGCGCGGTGCCACATGCTCCAATCTGACGATCAAACAAGTGACTAAAAAGTGGCACGCTGCTGTAATAATTGTCCACATACAAGTGGTACCCCTTTCCGAATAAGGGTGACACCAAGTCCCACACGATCTTGCCAGCACTCCCTATGTAATCTGGGCAGTCCTCCGGCTCTATCTGACTATCTTTGCCCTCATAAACCCTAAAGCTTTATGTGTAGCCTGTTGCCCTGTCATAAAGCATATAGAGCTTGACCCCGTATCTGGCACGCTTGCTGGGAACGTACTGCTTAAAAGACAAGCGGCCAGAAAATGTAACCAGGGACTCATCAACGCATACAACTTGCTGGGGAATAAACAAGGCTGCATAACGTTCATTGAAATGGTTTATGAGGGGCCGAATTTTATAGAGCCGGTCAAATTCAGGGTCTCCACGTGGACGACAAAGTGCATTGTCACTGAAATGCAAGAACCGCAGGATCGCCTCGTATCGATTCCTGCCCATGTGAGCAGAGAATATGGGCATATGGTGAAGTGGATGTGTGGACCAATACATCCGCAACTTCGTAAATTGGTGTATGCCCATGTTGAGGGTAAGGCCCAGAAAGGTCTTAAATTCGGAAACCGTAAGTGGTTTCCATTCTCTGGCAAGGAGAGACTGGGGATTAGCGGCGATGTAGGTACCAGCATATAAATTACTCTGGTCCACAATAGATCTATAGAGATCTTCTGTTAAATACAGCGAATAAAAATCAAGTGACATAAAATTAGCTGTATCCACCTGAATACCGGGTTGGCCAGTGAATGGGGGAAGTACGGGTGCTGCAGAAGTGGTGGGGACCCAATCAGGATAGGCGAATTCTGCAGGAAGGGCACTATGGGCATGACTGGCCTGTCTTTGTCTTCTTTTTCTTGGTGGCAGCGGGACACTACTTGTGCTTGCCCCCTCGCCAGCTTGAACTGCACTTATGGGACTCGCCACGTCACCACGTGATACTGCAGTGCTGGATGAACGACCAGGGTGTACTAGGCCGCTGGTGCTTGCCAGTTCACCAGAAGGAATAGCGGCGCTAGTACTTCTCTGATCCATACAAGGGTCCTGCGGTTCTTGCTGCTCAACAACATCAGAATGGGGTCGGGTACGCCTGGCCTTAGCAGGGACCACAACTTCGTCGTCAGAGCTATCTGGCATGGAGCCGCTGTCGTAAATAGGATCGAATTCTGAGCCAGAATCTGACAGATGCGTGACCTCCTCTTCACTATCTGTCATGCTCATAAACTCGTAGGCCTGCTTACTAGTGTACATTCGCTTTGCCATTTTGGGCTCTAAATTTAGTGGTACACTTGTAAGGATTCACAGGTAAAAAAGCACCTGATCTGTCAGCAAATAAAGAAAACGATACAAAAAAAACTGTTAGTGATCGCAGGGATCAGGCCTGTCTCTGCGAATGCTGCAGTTATGTGTGTTGTGTTTTGTAAGTGACAGTGATCGATCGATACTGCACTTGGGTGGGCTGGGCTGGGCTGGGCGGAGGGGCAAAACGCAGGTGCTAGCGGGTATCTGGGCTGATCCCGCTAACAATGCGTTTTTGGGAACCCTAAACTGCTGGGTACGCTAGTATAGATCTGATCAGATCAGATATTGATCTGTTCAGATACTATACCACCAAGGGGGGTGTATTCTTTGCGAGTGGGTGTAAGCGTTACTGGCACTAACCTAACGCTGCCTGGGGCGACGCAGACCCTGACTGACGCTAAAATTTAATTGATATCACCCGCTGAGCGATCAGGGGGTTAAACCTTTATTGGGTTATATACGGCGGGTGCCCTGATGCTATAAATAGCAAACTAACTAACCAGCATCAACCGTAACACTTATACGATGATCACTGGTGAAAGGGTTAACTAGGGGGCAATCAGGGGGTTAAAACCTTTATTAGGTAATATATGGGGGTACCTGACACTTTCTAAAAACCTGGCGGCGAACCTAAAAAAACTAAATAACTAACTGGCTAACCTGCGTCACCAGTGACACTTATACGGTGATCACTGGTGAAAGGGTTAACTCTAGGGGCAATCAGGGGTTAAAACCTTTATTTATAGGGGTACCTAACGCTATAGAAACCTGGCGGCGAACCTCAAAAAAAACTAGCTACCTAGCGGCAACAGTGACACTAATACATCAGAAAACTTAGTGACACTGGGGGTGAAAGAGTTAACTAGGGCGGTGATCAAGGGGTTAAACCTTTATTAGGGGGGGTAGGGGGCTACCCTGGACCTAAAGGGGCCTAAAGCTAACTGCCCTAACACTTTTTTCTGTCACAAATGACACTAAATGCAGTGATCAGAAAACAAATGATCACTGCAATCAGTGACACTGTGACAGGGGGCTGGGGGGGGGGTGATCGGGGGGTGACTGGGGGAGGTTTTGTGCCTATGTGTGACTGTGTCAGTGTACTGTTAAGTGCAACTCACAGTTCTGATGTCTTCTCTCCTCAAGTGTCGGTCGAAAAGACCGCCACGAGGAGAGATGACATCACTTCCCCCTGCCTGTGTTTACACTTACACTGGCAGGGCGGGCAGAGGCGGCAGATGATTTGCTGGGAGCGATCGCAAGGGAGTGGCTAGAAACGAATAGCCGCCCCCTCATCCCGGATTGCTTCCAGACAATTACCGACTGCCGCATGTACCGGGGGGGTCCCGATCGGACCCCCGACCCACGTCTAGACAGGGACGTACCGGCACGTCCATCTGCCTGTACGTGCCATTCTGCCGACGTATATTTACATGCGGCGGTCGTTAAGTGGTTAAAGTGAATAACTCAACACCACATGGACCACTTATGTATTTTCACATGTTGATCATATCCCCTCTTAATCTCCTATTCTCAAGTTCACTTGCTCTAATCTTTCCTCATAGCTGAGCTCCTCCATGCCTCTTATCAGTTTGGTTGTCCTTCTTTGCACTTTCTCCAGTATCCCGATATTCTTTTTGAGAACTGGTGCCCCAAATTGAACTTCATATGGGGTCTTACTAATGATTTGTACGAGGGCATAATGATATCTCCCTCTCTGAAGTCCATACCTCTTTTAATACAAGAATATGTAAAAATTGCTTCTGCCAACTTTATTGTACTGTAGATTATGTAACAGCTGCCGCCAGATTAAATTTGTGTAACATGAACAAGAGTATAGCAAAACGTGGGTACCACTCAGGTAAGAGGAAAAGTCCAGGCCAAACCATTATAAATGCTGGCTGTAAAGGATGCTCATTCAGGCTCCAAGCTGCAATAATGTCAAGAAGTAAGATTGGGATCCATAAGCCACACATCAGATAGCAGACCTGTGTGGAGAGGTAAATGGCAGCCTCAGCCTAGGCTCAGGCCAGGCCACGCTCACAAAACATTTTTCTCTGCTTCTCAGATGTTAATCATGGGGTTGGGAGTTCTGAGAAATGGGGGTGGGGGGGTTGAAAGCATCATTGGCTGTTAGGTGATTAAAAGATAGATGACACAAATGAATATGTGACAAGACAAATGAATATGTGGGTGGATCAGTCAGAATGTCCAAAGTTGAAAAGCCTCTACTTATGGTGAACATAGAGAATGAATAAACTTGAAGCTGTAAAAAAAATCAATGTGACCAATCAAAATGTCCATATAGTGGAAATTTACCTATGTGTGTCAATCTAGTGAAGCAAATTAAAACCATTTTAATTCGTAGAGACCCTACTTCTCTCTACAAGGAACAACTAAATTTAGTTGTTAGTGAGGCTGTATCCATAGGGATTTCAACAGTTTCTGAGGCCAATAAAATGCTACCCCTCCACCCAGTAGTTCCTACCTTCCATCATTTTCCAAGGACACATAAAACTGATGTTTCACCCTTAAGTAGAGTTTTGGTTCTTTGGGTGAACCACTTGGAAACCTGATAAATGCACTGACCTGCCTGACCTACATACACTGACCAGTGACCTGCCTGACCTACATACACTGACCACTGACCTGCCTGACCTACATACACTGACCAGTGACCTGCCTGACCTACATACACTGACCAGTGACCTGCCTGACCTACATACACTGACCACTGACCTGCCTGACCTACATACACTGACCAGTGACCTGTCTGACCTACACACACTGTGACCTACATACAATGACATACATACACACACTGGGGGTTATTTACGAAAGGCAAATCCACTTTGCCCTACAAGTGCAAAGCGCACTTGAAATTGCACTGAAAGTGCACTTGGAAGTGGAGTAACTGTAAATCCGAGGGGGACATGCAAGGAAAATAAAAAACTGCATTTTAGCTTGCACGTGATTTGATGATAAAATCAGCAGAGCTTCCCATCATTTCAGCCCTTCCCCTCAAATTTACAGCGACTGCACTTCCAAGTGTACTTTCAGTGCAATTTCAAGTGTGCTTTCACCTTGTAGTTTGCACTTGTAGTGCAAAGCGGATTTGCCTTTCGTTAATAACCCCCACTGTGTGTCTGACCTACCTCAGCTGTGGTGTGCGGTCAAAGCAGGCAGTCAGTCACTGTCAGAGAGGAGAGGAGCCGAGCCGAGGAGGAGAGCCGCCCGCCTGAGCGGGGATGTAGCGTTCCCGCCTTCTGGAGTCTGCAGGCTAAGATGGACGTCAAGTTACATGTCCCGCGGTCCTGGCATTGGTGATGCAGGCTCCAAAAGGCGGGACCTGTGGCACTCAGCCGCACTCGGAACACTTTCGGGTGCACTCGGCCACTTTCGACCCCTATGGCACTCGGACACTTTCGGCCACTATGGCATCCGGACACTTTCGGCCACTATGGCACTCGGCCACTTTCAACCGCACTCGGCCACTTTTGGCCGCTACAGCACTAGGCCATTTTCGGCCACACTCGGACACTTTTGGCCACACTCGTGTCCAGATCGGTCCAGGCAGCCGGCGCTCGGGGCTAACAATGGAATGCAGCATTCCAGAGACTCTGGGCTTTTTGGGGTCACATTCTGAGCTTAAACCTCCCCCCCCCCCAACCACCCCCTCCCGATGCCCCTGGTACAGTATTTGAAGGCTTACACTGGAACTAGAACATGAAATGTTTAATTTGTGATGTTCAATCCCTATACTCTAGCATACCTCATGATTTGAGTCTCTGTTCACTCAAACACAATTTGGATCTTTACACCAAATATTCTCCCAAATAAAATGGTTTATTTTACCATGTTTCCTTTCCTTTTACATCATAATTATTTTATTTCTGAGTAGTCAGCCTCTTTTCTTAGCTCTTCCTTTTTTCCCCTATGATGTTTTAGATTGTTTCCTTATAATTCACTCCTCTTTCATTACTGTATCTTTCCATTTATATATATATACTAGTGATAACTATCATAGTATATGATTGAGTACTTTATCCATCAGTACATAATGACAGATGTATACATTATCCATAATAGATTAAACTGAGTGATTTTCTTATCTTTTGTTCTATTGAGCTATTGGGTTATTTACAAAAAGGCAAATCAACTTTGCACGACAAGTGCACTAAAAGTGCTTAATTTTGTATACATAAATTGGCCAATATATCTCCTAACAGCTGAGTTCTGGTAAATTAGGATTTAATAGTTATCAATGGTAAAGGCTCAAGGTTTTTTCTTTTTCTTTTTTTTTTCTTTGCTGAGTATTGCTAACTTTTCTGTTATTCCAAAGTTGTTAAAATAGCCTCTGTATCCAAAAGCAATAACTGGGGGGGTCAAGATTAATTTGTTCTTTCTGCTGTTATAGTCTCTGTATAGTTCTATTGTCCCACAATTCTTCATAATGTCCTTGTACACTGTAAATAATTGATATTAGTAGCCATTTATAAATTATGTAAAAAGTACAAAAGAAACAGAACAAATGTAGTCAGCATTTTAGGGTTTTCACATCTGCCATATTTTTAGATAGGAACAAAAATGTAATTCTAATATAGAAATCTAGTTAAATCAGTATTGCTTAGATTTTAGCACTGAAGTTCATTGGTCCTTGGGGAACCTCCGGTATGCAGTGAAGAATAAAATAGTGTCTGTTAGAAGCGTCTGGCTTTGGTTCACAAAAGACAGACATTTTGTAAAAACTGTGACTTTATCGTTATGCTTGACTTGGCGGCTCAACCAACTGCTTCATCTATCCAGTACTTTTATTTTACCCGATTTCTCTGTAAAGGTTCTCAGCCATTAGTACAAGTTTTTCTTTTATCTGATTTGTTTTCATGTTAAACTGAAAGTATTGCAATCTGTCTTATTTGAGTCTTAAAGGAAAACTATATAGAAGAAAAACAAGGTATGGTGCTGATTAGCCGATCCTTCATTCATCTGTCCTCCGAGCTCCAACCTGAAATTTCATTGAAAATCTGTAAAAAAGATTTTGTGTAAATACATTGGGGCCAATGTGTTAGATGTTTTTCAAGTTTCCTGGACCTGTTTTTGTGCAATAATGGTGCCCCGTTGGCCTCACAGTTTTCTTATTTTCATAGTTAAACAGACAGCGCAAAAATAAAAAAAAGCCTGTACTTTTACTACAGATCAATAGAAATAATGATACAAAGAACCCTTAATAAAAAAATAACCAAACTACACTAAAATAGACACGCTTAAATACACCCTCAAACAATAAGAGAAAAAAAGGAAATAGGAGGTTTTTTTGGAACCATATTACACCTAAGCAGCTTAAGTAGCAAAATTCAGTTTTTATGATTTGGTTAAAATTTCCTAGTTGGTGAAATTCATAATTTTGCATCTAAATCAACCTCAAAAATCACGCAACTTATCCTTATCCTCCATAAATACCTATTACTTCCTGGTATGGGGCACACGTGTACAGCCTCCCACAAGGAAGTGCCTGAGCAGCTAATTACCAGGTCTGAATGCTGTCATGTGGAGGAGGTGGAGGTGGAGAAGGCTATATGTAAGTTTTGATCTTTAGTTAGCAATGTCAGCTTCCATATTTGTATCCCTACATGTTCACTCTAAAGTTATGGGAATGGAAGCTATTTGTCCCATGCTAACACTGAAGCCTCGTACACACGGTCAGTTTTCCTGATGGAAAAACTGTGAGGAGAGCTTTTGGCCATGAATGCCAGCCGTGTGTATGCTCCTCGCAGTTTTTCCGATTGGAAAACTGCCCAAAATCTGCCGAACCAGTTCTCTTTTTTCCTGCCAGGAAACCCGTCGGACCTTTGTCCGGTGGTTTTTGGCAGTTTTCCTATGGGAAAAACTGCGATGGAATATACACATGGCTGGGATTCCCGACCAAAGCTTCATTGAAGTTTTTCTGTCGGGAAAACTGTCCGTTTGTAGGGGAAAGACTGAACCGAGCAGGTTCTCGGCTTTCCCCTCGGGTTTCCCGGCGGTAGAAACCCTGATCGCGTGTACGAGGCTTCACTCATTCTAATTATAATGCTTAAGACAACCCAACTACCTCAAATACATTTCAATAATGTTCATAATGTTAGATGGCGTGGTGGGAGAAGAACTAGGCTGGGTTTGGAAGATTTCAGTTAGTTGTGCCCCAATTGCGAATGGGGAGTCTTTGTGGAGTAAATTGGCCTGCTAATCCTGCCCATGGTGGCTGGATAGATGAGGAAAAGTCGACAGATTTCTCTCACAGCCACGGAGCTTCAGGTTCAGGCAGCCATTTCCATGCAGTGCCACGCCTCCAAACTTGTGAATTTAATGTCTATAAGGTAAATGGTTACTCTGCAAAGAGGAACTCTAAGCGCCCATTCACATTGGTGTCAATTGACAGGCCAAATCGCATGTCAAATCTGAGCCTATTACCGGCAAAAGGAGGATCCCAATCAGTGCAACTCCGACTTTGCGGCACCGCACCAATTTCCAAAAGTAGTTCCTACACTACTTTTGGCGACTTCGGGGGCGATTTCCATAGACATCTGTGCATGACCCACACAGATGTCTTTGAAGTTCAAATGAACACGCACGATTTCAAAGCTGTGTTCAGTGTGAATGAGGGCTTAAGGTGCCCATTGATTTGAGAGGTAAGTTAGATTTGCAATTCAAATATGACAATCCTAAGATACTGTTTCTGATCACTGGATGGAAAAATATGGCTAAATTATTTAGCAGAATATTATTGTTTACTGCTTTGGACAAAATAGAATGTTTCTGGTAACAAATGGGATCTGCTTACACAAGGGGTTATTGTGACAGGTATAGGCTACTGTTCAATCTGAAAAACTCTAATAACTAATCTAATAACAGCTTTAGATTAGCGAGATATAAAATACAGCTGTTTAATATTTATATTATTGCAGTTTAAAGGCTAAATTCACATTTTCAGGCAGAATTTCACTATTCATAATAAATAGAAGCCATTTCTAAAGTCCTTTCTGCCCAAGTCATCCCAATGTGCTTATCTCTCACTTATCTTGCCCATGGCACCCTTGAGTCTGCACCTCTCTGTTCAAAATCTTAAAAAATGCATTCTGAGCCCTGACTTCCTGTTTGGTCATGTGATCATTAGTGTTGGGTGAATGGTTCAGCCTGAGCATGAGTTTGGGCCGAACATTGACTGTTCACCCCGTTCGGGGAACACCCGAATTTGCAAGGTGTTCGGCAGTTATTCGCCCCACCGAGCGCCTTGCAATGCACAGTAAAAGCTGGTTGTCAATGGGTAACTCCACTTTTGTGGGGAAAAAATAGCAACATATACATGTACTGACCACCCCCAGAAACATAATTTCCTGCTTGTGTGATTGGCTCACCAATTTTCCCAGAAGTCTGTCTAAGATACAAATCAGATTTCAGGCATCCCCTTCAGAAAAAAACATTTTTTTGGTGAGAAACTCCCAGTAGGAACACATCTAAAGGCAAGCAGACCCAGCAGCTTTCCTCACCGGAGCTCTGCAGGTGCACAGCTGACTGATAATTATGAAACCACTGCCATTAGACCAACTCGGAACAGAGGCACAGAGGAACAAACATTTCTTCAGAATAACAAAAGGTAGGAATCTGCAAAAAAGTTGTTATAATCCCTGTAATGTACAAAGAGCACCCAGAGGGGAATGCTTTTTTTCTCAACAAAAGTGGAGTTACGCTTTAAGGAGCGGGGCCTGGAAGCTGGCTGCAGTGTCCTTACCAACCGATGAGTCATCAGCTGTCAATTGGCTTCCCCACTGACAGCTGAATACAAAAAAAACATTTGTCGGTAAAAAAAATGAAAAAAAATAACTGGTGTGGGCCCCCCCCCCCCAAATCCATACCATACCCTTATCTGAGCATGCAGTCTGGCTGGTCAGGAAAGGGGGGAACAAGCGAGCATCCCCCTCCTGAATACCAGGCCACATTCCCTTAACATGGGGGGGTACCTTGATGCATTGGGGGGCTTTAACAAGGGGGCCCCAGATCCCGCCCCCATATGTGAATTAGTATGGGGTAATATGTACCCCTACCCATTCACCAAAAAGTAATAAAAACACAGAGACTGTCTTTGACAATTCCTTTATTAAAAAAATAGAGTTACGCTTACCGGTAACGTCTTTTCCAGTAGTCTTTCAGGACAGCCCACAATTGAGAGATAGACTCCTCCTCTTCCTTTAGGAAACACTGCGCCAGCCCATAAATTTCTTACTTCCCCTGCCAGACCTCAGTTTTTATACGAGCACCTCCGGTCAGCTGGGGAGACACAAGAACATGTTAATAACATACTATTACATATCAATATCATGTCCTGGTCTTAAAATGAGACTTCCTCTATTCGGGTGGGTACCCAGGGCTGTCCTGAAAGACTACTGGAAAAGACGTTCCCGGTAAGCGTAACTTTATTTTTCCCCTTACGTCTTTCAGGACAGCCCACAATTGAGAGAATAATCGAGAACTTACCAACTAGGGTGGGACTATAGCTTGCAAAACATTTCGCCCAAAGGCTTGCTCACCTGCCGACACTAGGTCCACCCTATAGTGTTTAACAAAGGTGGTGTAGCTGGACCATGTTGCTGCCTTGCAAATCTGTTCCGGCGTTGCTCCAGCCCTTTCTGCCTGAGAAGCTGCCAACGCTCGAGTAGAGTGTGCCTTTATTCCTGTAGGGATCTCCCTACCAGCCAAAGTGTATGCTTGCCCAATGCTTAGCCTTAGCCACCTGGCAATAGTGCGCCGAGACGCTTTGCATCCCTTCCTGGTTCCAGAAAATAAAATAAATAGTGAGTCTGACCTTCTGAACGACTTTGTCAACTCTAAGTAATGTAGGATACTTCTCCTAACATCTAACGTACTGAAACGACGTTCCCTTTCCCCAGAGGGACTGGAACAAAAAGAGGGCAATACTATTTCTTGACTTCTGTGAAACCTCAAAGTCACTTTAGGAAGAAAGGCTGTATCGGTCTTAAAGACGACCCGATCCGGAAAAATAACACAAAAAGGGGGTCTGATCGATAGGGCTTCTAACTCGCTGACCCTCCTAGCAGTGGTCACTGCAACCAAAAATACTGTTTTTGGGGTTAAATCCCTTAGGCCTTGTACTCACGGCAGGACATGTCCGATGAAAACGGTCTGCAGACCGTTTCCATCGGACATGTCTGGCCGGGGACTGCCCGGGGACTTCTGTTCGATGGCTATACACACCATCGAACAGAAGCCCGCGCGTAAACATTACGCGGGGCGTGTCCGCGGTGTCGCCGCGTCGATGACGCGGTGTCGCCGCGACAATGACGCGGCGACGTGGGCGGGCCGCCTTAAAAATGCTTCCACGCATGCGTCAAAGTCATTCGACGCATGCGAGGGATGCGGGCGGCAGGACATGTACGGTAGGTCTGTACAGACGACCGTACATGTCCGGGCGGACAGGTTTCCAGCGGACTGTTTTAAAACAAGTCCGGGAAACAGTTGTCCGCTGGAAACCTGTCCGATCCGTCCAAAAATGGTCCGCTCGGGCCAACACACGGCCAAACATGTCTGCTGAAACTGGTCTGCGGACCAGTTTCAGCAGACATGTTTGGTCGTGAGTACGGGGCCTTAGAGAACAATTGTCTAAGGGCTCAAAGGGAGTACCCGTCAGGGTTTGTAATACCAGGGAGAGGTCCCAACTGGGGAAGGGTGGACCTTGAGCCGGTCTCTGTCTGGTTAGCGCTCTAAAGAACCTGACTACCCAGGGATTGGTGGCCAGAGGTTTTTCTAAATATGCACTAAGTGCCGAAACCTGCCCTTTGAGGGTGCTAACTGAAAGTCCCTTATCTGCCCCACACTGAAGAAATTCTAGGACAGCCATGGGGCTCAGTACAGAACAGGGGCAATTTACACACCATTTGTTGAAACAAAGCCAAACCTTCTTGTAGATTTTGCGGGTCTCCTTTCTACTATTAAGGAGGGTGGCAATTAAACCTTCGGAAAACCCCTTGGATTTCAGTATGGCTTCTTCAGTAGCCACGCCGCTAACCTCCACCTGTGAACTTGTAGGCAGAGGACTGGGCCCTGTGATAGGAGATCCTCTCGTTGAGGTAGAAATAAGGGTTGTTCTGCAGCTAACTGTTTGAGGACTGAGAACCATGCCCTCTTGGGCCAGTAAGGTGCTACAAGGACTAGAGAGGTGTGTTCTGATTGGCATTTTCTCAGAACTGCTAGCAACAGTACCGGCGGTGGGATTGCATAGCATCTTCCGAACTTCCAGCTTTGTGACAGGGCATCCACCCCCCAAGCTCCTTCTCCCCTGTTTAGAGAGAAAAAACAGGGGGTTTTCACGTTTTCTCTTGACGCGATGAGGTCTACCTCCAGAGTTACCCATCTCTTGTTCAAGAGATGGAAGACCTCCTGGTTGAGGGCCCACTCGCCCTCCCTCAGTTGCCTTCGACTGAGGAAGTCTGCCGTTATGTTTCATTCCCCCCTCAGAAATACTGCTGAAAGGGAAAGGGTGTGGATCTTGGCCCAGCCCAGAATCTCTGCTGCCAGGGCCGACAAACTTTCGCTTCTCGTGCCGCCCTGCTTGTTTAAGTAGGCCATAGCCGATGATTTGTCCGACCTCACCTGAGTGTGGTGCCCCTGGAGTTCTTCCTGAAAGAACCTGAGGGCTAGGCCCACTGCTCTCAGCTCCTTCCAATTGGAAGATCTTTTCAGATCCTGGTGACCCCAGGTACCCTGTGCTGGAAGGGATCCCAGGTGTGCCCCCCAGCCTTTGCCGCTTGCGTCTGTGGTTACCACCCGAGACACCGGGATAATCCACAAACGTCCCTGCGTTATGTTGGTGGCCTTCCTCCACCACCAGAGGGATCTTTTTACCTGAACTGGTACCTGGACTAAGAAGCCTAGGGCTTCTAGGCTGTGATCCCAGACCCTTAGCAGGAAGGCCTGAAGGGGGCGAAAGTGAAGACCTGCCCACTGCACAGCTGGGAGGGCAGATGTCAACAGACCTAGAGTTGACATCAGAACCCTTAGTGAGACTTGCTGATTGTCTTGGAGGGAAGCCACTGCTCTGTCCAATTTCCTGACTTTCTCTACCGGGAGGAACACTCTTGAGAGAGTGGAGTCCAGCAGGTACCCCAGGTAAGTGATACGTTGTGATGGATTTAAGCTGGACTTTTCCAAGTTCAGCAACCACCCTAGGTCTGTTAGGACCTTCTTGGTCACTTCCAGGTCCCTGGATAGCTGCTCTGGGGAGGCTGCAAAAAGAAGCAGGTCGTCCAGGTAAGCTATGATGGACACCCCCTGAAGCCGCAGAAATGCTATGGGTTCTGCCAAGATCTTGGTAAAAATCTGGGGCGAAGAGGATAGCCAGAATGGCAGAGCCTGGAACTGTAGATGTACAACTGTTCCCTCTAGGTCCACGGCCAATCGCAGAAATTTTTGAGAACTCTCTGCGATCGAAACGTGCAAGTATGCATCTCTGAGGTCCAGAGATACCATGAAACAGTTGTGGGGAAGGAGGGCTCTGACTGTGTAAATCGATTCCATGCGAAACTTCTTGTATGAAATGGATTTGTTCAGAGGCTTTAGGTTTAGGATTAACCTGTATTTCCCTGAGGGCTTTTTTACCACAAAGATATGTGAATAAAATCCCCTTCCTTCCTCTGCCCTTGGAACTCTGAGGATTACATTCTGATCCTCTAGCTCCCTTAGAGCCCCCAACAAGGCTTCGGACTTCTCCTTGTCTCTGGGTAGTTGGGTGATTAGGTATCTCTGGGGGGGAGGAGACGAAAATTCCAGTCGGTATCCCCCTCTTATGACCGCCAGGACAAACTGGTATGGGGAGATTGATTCCCATTGCGGGAGAAAGGTCCCCAGTCTTCCTCCCACCCTGACTAGAGAGTCATGGGTTCTTAGGGGGCTGGACAGGAGGGTGAAAAATCGCTCCACCTCTGCCTTTGCCCTTGGGGGTGCAAACCCTCTTTTGGCCTGCCGGTTTGGACGCCCCCTTACGTTATTGCGGACAAAATCCCTTTCCTGTCTGTACCGAGGCTTTCCGTTTAGGAGGAAAGGCCTTCTTTTTGTCCGCCATGCGGTCTAGAACTGCTTCAAGGTCTGGGCCAAAAAGCAGGTCACCTGTGAAAGGAATACCACACAACTTGGATTTAGAGGCGCTATCGCCAGACCAAGTCTTGAGCCAGAGGGCCCTTCTGGCCGAGTTAGCTAGAGCAGCCGATCTGGCTGACATGCGGACTGATTCCCCCGAAGCATCCGCTCTATAAGCGACTCCTTGCAGGATAGTAGGGAAGGAAGATAGAATAGTTTCCTTCGCTGTTCCTGCTTCAATATGCTCTTGAATCTTAGAGAGCCAATGTTCCAGGTTGCGGGCTATTACCGTAACGGCTAGTTCTGGTTTTAGATTCCCGATAGTAGAGTCCCAAGTTTTCTTCAATAGGGAATCCATTCTCCTGTCCATGATATCAGACAGAACCCCCATGTCCTCAAATGCCAGATCTGTGTTTCTGGACACCTGGGAGAAGGCTGCGTCTAATTTGTGGTTTTTGTTCCAGATAGACGAAGGATCCTCTGAGAAGGGGAATCTCCTCTTTAGGGATCTGGAAAAAAAGGGTTTCCTTTCAGGATCCTGCCACTCCTTCTTAATGATCTCAACCAGTATATCATGTACTGGAAAGACCCTTTTCTCTTGTTCCTCCAGACCCCTGTACATGTGATCATGGAGGGTAAGAGTTTTTTTGTCGGTTTGAATACCAAGGGTTGTGTAAACTGCCCCTAAGAGGTCCTCTACCTCATCCAGTGACAACTTATACCTGGAGGGCTTCCTGGACTCCCCGTCCCGGTCCTCTCCATCTGAACCCTCTTGGGAATCAGAGGTGGCACTATCGGGAAGAACCGGTTCCACCTGGGAAGGGCCTGCAGAAACATCTGCCATAGCTGCTGCGGGTATGACAGGTGCAGGGCCCTGAGCCTGTGGCTGGGTTGTAACCTGGGTGGGAACAACCGGAGGCTGTAATCTTTCAAACAGGGATTTAAATGAGGAGAAGGTGGACGACAGCTCTTTTACTGAGGCTGCGAGCCCTGATTCCTGCTCTAACTCACTCTCCCTGACTAAGGATTGTATACAATCCTTACACAGGACCTTAGTCCATGATTCTGGGAGGACATCCCTACATGAGGCACATTTCTTCCTTGAGCTATGCCTTCCACCACCCGTTTTTTCAATGGCCATCTGAAATACAGGAAAGGGCAGAAAACAACATTCTTAGAAAAACATAAAATTGGTTACAACCCTGGGAGTGCACCTAGCCCCCTATAATCACTGGGACTAAGGACTCCCCCTCCCCTGGCCACCCAGATGGCTTGCCTCCCCATGCATTGAACCCTACATGGAGAGGCAAACCTAAGCTAGAGAGTGCCCCTCCCCAGGGTACTCTTACCTTAGGCTCGCTGGAGGTAGCGTCAGTTGTCAGGGCTGGCTCCGGAGATGCTGCTGACATGACTGCAGGTGGCTGCTTGCTGAAGAGCCTCACTTCGCTTGTGCGAGATCCGACTCACTCCAGTGTCTGCCCGGACCTCCTATCAGCACCGTGACCCGGAACCAGAAGTCGCGGTTCAAAGGGGAGACATCCGCTCCACGCCGGAAATGACGTCACCCGCTGTCCGGCCCACCACGGTTCAAAAAATTTGCGGCCTGTATTAACAGGGCAAGCCTCGATGCCTCCCTCGCTGCGCCCCAGTGGACGCGATAGGGGTCCCCCGCAACCAACCGCCGCGCTTGGCGAGGATGGGGTGGCTAATGGTGGGCATTCACTGCACCTAAGATTCACCTGAAAGCCTCTGCTTTCTTTAAGGTAAGACAAACGGCCTCAGTCCCCTGACTGATTCGGCCTAGGTTCCTAAGCACAGTGTCTCCCCACAGGAGGAAACACTAATACGAGGTCTGGCAGGGGAAGTAAGAAATTTATGGGCTGGCGCAGTGTTTCCTAAAGGAAGAGGAGGAGTCTATCTCTCAATTGTGGGCTGTCCTGAAAGACGTAAGGGGAAAATTGTGTCCCCCAATGTAAATCCATTGTCAGTCACGCCACCCACAGCACCTGAAAAAGAACAAAATGCACCAGTCTGTGACATCACAAGGGGGCGTGCCACCAGGTGATGTCGCCAGATGGCCCCGCCCTTATCTATATAAGAACTGTCAAACAGCGCAGGAGGCATTCAGCAGTTGGCCATCAATGGGCAACCATGTGGCAATGAGGTTTAATGTTGATGAATGTAAAGTTATGCACTTGGGGGCTAAGAATATGTATGCATCATACATACTAGGAGGAGAACAGCTGGGGGAGTCAATGGAGGATCTGGGTGTTCTGATATATCATAAGCTTAATAATGACATGCAATGCCAACTTGCGGTTTCCAAAGCAAGCAAAATCCTTTATATTAATCTCCCTGGCGGTATTTTTATTTCAGATTTTAGGTGCTGAAAGCGGTACCATTATTTTGCAAGGAATTTTGGCATTTTACATTGTAGGCCTATAATTCTTAGGATTAACTCACTTAAATCTGTCCAAACAAGAGTCTAGTAGACATCTCCGGTATGATAAAGTTTGAAAAATCATAAATTATAATACAATAAATAACTATAAATAATTATAACAAATAATAATATAATTATAATAAAAATTATTCAATAATGTAATCAAATCAAAAACACTGAAATTTGCAGTTGCAGAATTGACGCTGTCATTAATTTTTTTTTATTTTATGACAAATTTCCCCACAAATCACTATTGCTCAATTTTGCAAGTAATTATAGATTATTATCGCTGTTTTCTAGCTGATCTAAAACCACTTTTGACATAAAGGGACAGTTTTTGGTTGCTATGGACAATCTACAGTTTGCAGGCAGAAAGAACAGTTTTTATTATATAAAAGTACATGCAGAACACTGGGCAGACCACTAGAGACAAAGGGGGTGTGTATTTTTTACATACATTACTGTAATCTATAAGATATTGTATTGTGTTTATTTACTTTTTGGAATTGGGCGCCGTTCTCCGTCCCCGTGCGTCGTAACGTCGCAGGGAACAGAGCTCGGCGGCACACAGGCACTGTGTGAATCGAGCGAGGAGACAGCTCGATCACACAGCGGAGAGGCATCGCAGGATCCAGGGACAAGGTAAGTAAACCATGCCTGTGGATGCTGCGAGGGGATCCTGAGTCTGGCTCAGGGTTACCGCTCTTGGTTCTGAAATTCCACCCCAGCTTGGGAGCAAGCTTGCATGTGTGCCTCCATAGCAAGCTGGGCTGTGGGTGTCCAAAGACACACACACAGCATTGCTCAGCTCAGCCCACGCCCCCTGCTCTCTGCTTACAGGATTAGATTGACAGCAGTAGGCGTCAATGGCTCTGTCCTGTGAATGCAGGGAGAGAGGCAAAATCCACTAGATATGGGCACTGGATTGTGGACTCAAGTAAGTATTTAGGGGGGTGAGAGGGCAATACATTAATGTAAAAAGTGCATTGGCTTTAGAACCAATTTGTAAATCACAGAATGACAGGTGAGAAGCTGCCCTCCAGAGGCACAGAAAAAGGCACATACAAAATGTAACCACAACATTAAATGAGAAGTATGGCCAAAGGTTTTTTTAGTTCTGTCCCCCCGACCCAATAATGTTGGGATCTGCCCAGATGTCTGATTGGCAGCTCCGTGCGCAACTGAGGGCCTGAACCAGCAGTTCCCATCTCCTCCACAGCCTGGCACTCCAGTGAGCCCTGGAGAGGCTTTACACAGAGCGGTGTCTGACAGTCACCACCCTGTGCTCAGAGAGGACTTGATAACCAAGTGATCAGCAGTCTTTGACTGCTCAGTTCCTGGTGTGAAGTTGGCGGAGGTCAGCTGCAGCATCGGATTGATGCTGTAACCATAGATGAATGTTTTTTTTTTTGGGGGGGGGGGATTCCTGTACTTGTTTTATAATGCATACTTAAAACCAAAAGCAAAAATGTAATAAATTGCAGCTTATCAATCCATAAAGTAGAACTAAATGCAACACTTTTTTTTTACATTTTGAATAGAAAGTGTATATCCTCTTTGAACATAAAAATTCATTTAAAGTACAATTGGTCGTACCATCATCCAGAAGTTTTAGTATAGAGGGATCGGAAGATTTGTCCCCAGATCAAATGCTCCGAAAAGCAAGGGAAAAAGCGGGCAATTTGGACTATCGCGGTACAGGTATATAAATAAGATATAGTATAAGACACAAATATAAAAAAGTAATTAAATTTTATTAATAAAAAATCAATAACAAACAATGACATTCATGCATAATTAAAATCATTTGATGGCAGATCACATGGATCACCATAAGAAAAGTCCCCACATGGGGGGAAGTATCCCAATGGGGAGGGCATCTCTACTAGTTTTGCGGTTAAACCGCTTCATCAGGAGAATATCTAGGGCCCCCTGCCAGACCGGGGACATCAAAGTGCCACAAGGGGAGGCCCCACCACTGCGGACATAGTGGAGGGAGCATGCCATGGATGGGCTAACTGCTGTGTGACAATGCAGTGTAGTGAGTTGGGACCCAGGGAGATATACCAAAGATAGGACGATAACCTGATAAAAACGGACACTAGAGTCAGCACCATGTAGCAGCGCATAGATGGTGCACTGCATGAGCCCAGCAAGGTATACTGGGTAGCTGGCTAGGTAGATTGCTCCCTGGGTCCACAATCCATGTCAGAGTAAAGGACGGATTTTTTTTGCCATCTATGTCCCATTAGGGAGATTTCCCTTCACGTACTCAGCTGTTGGAGAGCACAAGAACACTATATGAAAATTAAAATATAATAAACTTCGGAAGTGGAATAATATTGGCATGCTGAATGTTTTCGCCACCAGCTAGGAGTTTTTCTATAAATGAATTCCACCATATAAAAATCATACCACTCCATCAATTATAAAAGTACAATCACGTCCTGTGTACCATAGCACTTAACCTTGCTACACTTTTTAATAAGACGGCGAAGCTGCTCTAATTGTTGACAAGTGAGTAGGATCTAAGACATTTGTATTGCTTAAACACAGGGAAGGAGTGCACAGCCAGGTATCTGTACTTGTACATTAATATTTTATTTGTGTAATTGCTCCCAGGAGAATGCACCAAAAGGGGATGAGAATATATTTGCATGAGTAAACATGGTAATAAACCTCAGAACATTTCCCTTTTAACCAGGTGGAAACCAATCACTCTAAGTGAAAGTGAAATGAATATCAAAGTGCTCATTAAAATAAAGCACCATGTTCAGAACATTGCAGTTTAAAAGTGAGGAAATGATCAGTTACAATAACGCCACTGACACCAGCCAAGTAAATCAATGGTATGAAATAGAGCTGATCGGCCCTGACAAAGAGCTCCAACTTTATTGTGCTTATTAGACACTGACCCATGCATTCCACCACTGCTCTCCCATTAATACTATATGATGTTGATAGAACAAATATTGCTGTGATGAACACCCAGACAAACATTGCCCCTCCCTGATGTTTCAGCCTTACAGGAACTAATGTTCTCTGCAATGAAGCCTTTTGTCGCTAAACACACTGAGAAGATACAGGTCACAATTACAGGTCTACCAGCCTAGCGTTTTTAAGAAGCGAATGTCATGGGTCAGCTCCTCAAACACTTTTGGCTTCATAACAGAAACATTCATAACAAAGAAAGCACAGAAATCATCTCCCTGCAGTTATTTTTTTTTTTTTTTATTGTACATTATTTCTACTGAGAATTTCATTTAGAGTACAATCTGTCATAGGTCACCTCAGGCTACAAAAATAATACTTGCATCTTTAAGGAAACCAAGAACCAAGTAGGATATTCATTTTCCAAACATTTTCAGTCATTCTTTTGCACAGAGGTTATCTGTGATTTCATGTGGCTAAGCTGTGTCTACATTGTAATTCGTTAGGACATTCAACAAAGGATTGTTGTGAAAGAAATTACTGGCTACAACCTACCTGTGCCAGCAATCCTTCAGTTAGCATCTACTTCCTGACCAAATATACAATTTTCTGGAACAAAAAGAGCATTATACAAGGCAGTGGTGGCTCGTCTATTAGGGGCGCACGGGCGCCGCCAAGCCCCCCCCCCATCCATGCGTCTGACTCCCTAATCTACATGCATGGCACCAGAGGCATGGATTCCAATGAGGTTTTCCTTTCTTTTTTTTTTACGCACATGATTAGAGCCAGAGGCTTCAAAAAAGGATGAGCTTGGGGTGCAGAGCACTGCGCCCTGAGCCCACCCAGTTGTGTGACAATAGCGAATTAATATTTGCTATTGTCTCACTGATCCTCTTCCCGGCCAATCAGGAAGCAGGTCCTTAGACCCGTCACTTAATTAACTGAAAGGACAGGTGATCCTATTGGATGCCTAGTAGGTGGAGAGGAGAAAAAACGATGAAAGCTGCCGCCTATAGGATCGTTGCTCTCCCTCGTCCCAGTCCGGGGCTGAATGACGACAGCCGGCCTGCCCGCCCGTGGTGCTGCCGGCCGACATGGTTGTTTGCTGTCCCCCCCCCCCCCCAGCCGCCACTGATTCAAGGGTTTTAAACTCTGTTGTGACCATTACTGGCACCAAAATGTTTAAACGTGTCTGATCAATAAGGCTTTGGTTATTGTTCAGTCATTTGGTGCTGCAGTTGATAAATTGGTTATGTCCCTTGTTTGTTCCAGTCATAATCGTCCCTACACAAGTCGAATTTAAAAATACATTTTAAGAATGTCTGTTTGATTTGTTTAATGGTTAGTGGGGTCAAATTGATGTTTGCTTTCGACTACAATGATGAGAAAAAGGAGCGGGATGGAAAAACAATTCTTGAACTAACACATTTCTAACAGTGTTATGCCGCATACACACCATCACTTTATGTGATGAAAAAAAACGACCCTTTCTGTGAAGTAAAAAATGACGTTTTTGAAACTTCAATTTTCAAAGACGAAGTTGCCTACACACCATCGTTTTTCTCACAATGTTCTTGCAAAGTGAGGTTACGTTCCACCACGTTTTACCATTGAAGCTTGCTTCATAAGTAGCTTCTGGGCATGCGTGGATGAAAAAACGTCTTAGAAAACGACGTTTTTTGCTACACACGGTCAATTTCTGTGAAGTAAAAAGTGCACTTTTGAAAAACGACACATAAAATTGAAGCATGCTTCAATTTTTTTTGGTCGTTTTTTACAAGACATAAAACAACGTTTTCCCCCACACACAGTCAATTAAAGTGACGTTTTTAAAAACGTCATATTTTTTCATCACATAAAGTGATGGTGTGTACGCGGCATTATTGTATTTCTTTCAGGAAAGTCCATTCACAGCAAAATTTAATGTTAAAGCCTAAGTGCAGTCACAAACAGAAAAATCAGCACAAGGGACATAATTTACAGTCAGATGGATGTGCCCATTGCGCTCATTCCTCTCCTGTGAAAATCTTCCTTTGTCCAGACTCATCACCACCCACATAATCTTCTGGTGCAGCAGGGGTTAATACAACACCTTGTGCCAACACACTTTCCACCTAGCTGCTCCATTCATAGAAGGGATACTACAGTTTTTATGAATGGAAAACAATCCTTAAATGTAGGACAGCCAAATGATTGATAGCTCAGCTATTCATAGATCCTATTTGGCGGGCATTGTCAGGTTCTCTTGATGGGAGTCTGTAACAGTCCATTAGTTGTATTAACCACCTCAAGACCAGAAAATGATGGTAGGGGTCGTGGGGGGTTGGCAGACAAATTTCACCAACAGAAGAGGAATCAGCACAAAGGATACATCCTACCGACTACCGATAAGTTTTGTCCTTTGTCTTTTGTGTTTGTGATTCTGTCTGCTAAAAGCCTAATGCCACGTATACACAACCGTTTTTAATGTCATGGAAAAAACTGTTTTTCTCGATGTGATACTTGTCAAGCCGGCCTTGCATACACACGATCGTGAAAAAGAAATGCTCGAGCAAAGCAACAGCACTATAAAGGGGAAGTTCCATTCAAATGGCGCCACCTTTTGGGCTTGATTATGCAAATGTTCCTTCTCATAACTTGCTTCTGAGCATGCGTGTTTTTTCCCCCATCGTTAAAGCCTACACACAACGTGAAAAACGTTGAGAAAAAAAAGAGTATGTTCTAAATTTTTAATGCCCATTTTTCACGTAGAGAAAAATGCTCTGTAGCCTACACACTACCGTTTTTAATGACCATTTAAAAAAAAAAATATTTCACGTCATGAAAAATGGTCGTGTGTACGCGGCATAAGAAAAAGGTTTGTATATTAGACACTACTACAAAGTTGTACTTTCTGTAATGGCTAACAGGGGAAGATACAGAAGATTCGAAACGTAGAAGTCACACATTGCCCCATTGCAGTTATATGTGGATGAATGCAGACAAAACAAAGTCAAAGGTGTTAAGGAAAAATAACACAAGTGGCCTTTATGCCTTGTGCACACGGTCGGACTTTTGACCGTGCAAAAGTCTGCCGTGAGTCCGTCGGAAGTCCAACGGAAAGAAAGAGAACAAGTTCTCTATCTAAGGTCCGTCGGACTTCTGACCAAAAAAGTCAGATGGAGGCTACTCACGGCCAGACTTTCTGAGAAAAAAAGCCCGTCTGACTTTTTTTCTCGGAAAGTCTGTCCGTGTGTACGGGGCATTAGGATCCCTTTGGTTTTTAACTATTCTTGTAGCTGACTGACAAGCCTAATGTTTAATGTCAAGTCACAAATATCGACTTCATGTATACTAATTGCCATGATTAAAGCAGGGGTAGGCAACCTCAGCCCTCCACCTGTGGTGAAACGACAAGTCCCATGAGACATTGCAAGACCCTGGTACGTTAATATTAAAAAAAAAATTCTATACTTTTAGTTGGTACCTTTGTGGGTTTTTTTTGTTACTATTCTGGACTTTTTGTGAGAACTTTTAAAATGTGATTGTTTTAATGTAGCATGTGAAGGAAAAGTAATGGCATATAAAAGTTTAAAAAAGTGCTCTTTGGAAGTTACTTATTTATATGCTATATTGGTAGTCGCCCAGCTACTAAATTTGCTATTTTATGTCTACATGCATGCACCATGAAGAGTATTAACAGCACAGCGAGGAACTGTACTATGAAAGTAAAATAATGTCTGATATTACTACACTAAGGCACACGATCAGTCCAAACCGATGAAAACAGACTGAAATTCTGTTTCATCGGTCCAAACCGACCGTGTGTACGCCCCATCGGTCTGTAGTCCTTCAGTCCAGAAACAGAGAACTTGCTTTAAAATTGGACCGATGGATGCCTGACCGATAGGTCAAAACCGATGGTTAGTACGCAAAAGCATCGGTTCCAAACCCGGGCATGCTCAGAATCAAGTCGACACATGCTTGGAAGCATTGAACTTAATTTTTTTCAGCACGTCGTTGTGTTTTATGTCACCGCGTTGGACTAGATCGGTTTTTGAACTGATGGTGTGTAGGCACATCAGACCATTAGTCTGCTTCATCGCTGAACCGATGAAACTGAACTTCAGTCTGTTTTCATCAGTTTGGACTGATCGTGTGTACAGGGCCTAAAACTGTGATGAACATTTTCAGTGCTTGATAGAGGTAATGACACTTAGAATATTATCAGGTATTTTTAATTAGGCTCAAAAGTATATCTGAAACCATTTTTTATATAGACTAGGGAGTGTACCATTGAGAAAATTTCATGTCACTTCCTGTCCTCTAGACACAACAGGAAATGAGAGTAAATATCTCCAAAAGTGAGGAGAACCCTCAAAAAGAAAAACTAAAAGATTCTTTAATCCACACAAATGAGGTGGACGAAGAAATTTCCACCACTGGGGCACTGTATTCTGACAGCAGCACCCCAGGAGAATCGAGGAAAAGTTTCCAACATGTCCGTACCGATGAGGGTGGATTACTACACACTTTAAAAATTCAGGGGCAGATCCACATACATCTGCGTGGGCGCAGCGTATGTGAGATACACTATGCCGTTGTAACTTACTTTTCTTTTCTTTGAATCCTGAAAGAATTTGCGCCGTAAGTTACAGCGGCGTAGTGTATCTCTCGCGGCGTAAGGGCGGGGAATTCAAATTGGGCGGGTAGGGGGCGTGTTTCATTTAAATGAAGCGCGTCCCCGCGCCGAACGAACTGCGCATGCCCCGTCCGTCAAAACTCCCAGGGTGCATTGCTCCAAATGACGTCACTGGGACGTCATTGTTTTCGACGTGTACGTAAATGGCGTCCAGCCCCATTCACGGACGACTTACACAAACGACGTAAAATTTTCAAAATTATACGCTGGAACAACGGCCATACTTAACATTGAGTACGCCACCAGATAGCAGCTTTAACTATACGCCGGAAAAAGCCGAACGGAAACGACGCAAAAAATGCGACGGCCAGTCGTACGTTCGTGGATCGTCGGAAATAGCTAATTTGCATACTTGACACGGATTACGACGGGAACGCCACCTAGCGGACGCCCAAAAATTGCATCTAAGATCCGAAGGCGTACGAAGACGCACGCCTGTCGGATCTAAAACAAAGATACGACGCGGGAATTTTGAAATTACGCCGGCGTATCAATAGATACGCCGGCGTACTTTCTTTGTGGATCTACCCCACAGTATATGGACAGCTTTAAACAGTTGTTCTCTTACTTTCTGTCCTGGTGAAATGGTCATTAGGACCAACAGAAAGGGTGAGTGTGCCCAAAGGGGATACAGACAGTGAATAAAAAAAAAAAAATATATATATATATATAGAAAAATATGTAAGTGTATCTGGATACAATATGTACAGATAGTTAATAAAGGGATTTTGTATTAACTATCTAACTTAACAATTACCTTGAAATTATTATTATAATATTTCAGCTCATCATCATCTTGAATTTAAACTGTTTTTCTAAGTAAATGACACAGCTCAGGGGTAACAACAACAGGAGAATCATAGCACGGCATCATTACAGGAGAAAATATGAGATTTATCTTTAGGGAAAGAGTTGTGATTATACAAAAAAAACACCCTGAAGCAGCAATAGATATTTTGCAAAATGTTACATCTAAATGTAATTAGTAATCTGCAAATGAATACCTCATGTAAAGAATGAATTCTTCATTTTATTTGGCAATGTAGCTATTTATGTGTTTTTTTTTAAGGCTTGTTTAGACAATTGTCAGTGAGTGTCTAATTTTCAAAAAGTTGAAATTCAAACAGTGGGCTTTGCAAAGACCTTCAAGACATACATAATTTTAGATATTGAACATTTTCTGTATATTGACTTAGTAAAATTTGAATACTCTTGGTATAATATATTTCAGATCATGTTATACGTTGAGTTTCATACTACAGAAATGTGTACAACGAAATGATCTTGATACTAAGTTGTAGCAAATTTCAAAAACAATATTTTATTTATATATTAAACTTTATCTATCTTTGCACTTTTGCACTGTATATGAATGAATACATTCTTTCAATGATTTAGTTGAATAAGTGTAAAAAATCTTTATAACTGAATTTGTAACATTCAAGCTCCATCCAATTTAAGACTAAAGCAATCTGTCCTAATATGGCATAAAATAAATTATTCATATGAGGCTTAAATAAAATCAGCTGCTGTTGAAGGATTTCCCTGAAGGATTTTAGTTTTACAGTGCAGATGTGGCCATGGTTTGCAGAGAGTGATTAAAAAAAAAAAAATGTTGTGACCTCATATTGAAAGTTACATATCGGAAAATGGAATATAAAGGAATCTTCAAAATATTCTATGTATCACAGGACATCGTAAAGACCACTATTAAGTGAAAAACAGTACAAATAAGATGCAAAAATAAATTCAAATTGTGAATGAGAGTATGTGTATGTGTCTTTTACATAGTTACCTCCAACAATTAGCATAAACTGAGGTTGCTCATATTAACACTTGGTAAATAGGACAGAGAGGCAGATTATGAATCACACATGTGAATTATACCTCAGACAGGAGGCTCATATCTTACGCATTATCTTTCTTTAATAATGCCCATAGCAGAAATACAGTAAACATTTATTGTAACTTAAAAGAAAAAATTCAAAGAACTACCCTTCCCAGCAGTCCCTGGGCCAGCGTAGCCCCTCCCAGACCGTAATCTATATAAGGGACTGTCTGAGGTAACCTATTCCTCTTTCTTTCTGCTCATGGCAGAGCACACAAGATAAGTATTTCATGTACCTTTATTATTTACAAGATAGGTATTTCATGTACCTTTATTATTTACAGGATAGGTACTTCTTGTATCTTTATTATTTACAAGATAGGTGTTTCATGTACCTTTATTGTTTGATTGTGTATATGGTCTCTGATACCGAGTGCCCCGGTGTCGGGTGATTTTGTTCAGTCTTGACTGATATGTTTGAGGTATTGTGGAACATGGGGAGTTTCCCTGGAATTCCTCCCTGATACCGAATGCCCCGGTGTCAGGTATTTTGTCGGAATTGATTGTTCTGTAGTTTTTGGAAGATGTGGAATACTGGGGGTTCTCCCTGCTATCCCCCGTTTCTGCGCTTTATTTCTGTCTGCCTGACACCGGAGCGGTGTCAGGCAGATATGTTTGAGAGGCCACGTTTGTTTGTTTCCAATTCTTTGATTCTTTGCTCGGGTTTTTTCCCTTTCTTTGACGCCGGAGCACTGCGGCGTCCGTGCGGGATCCGCGCTGTTTTTCATTCGCTCCCTCGGCGGGCGCCATGCCTGGGCAACTGTCCCCCCCCCTCCCTCCCCACGCTCCCCTTCGCGCGCTCAGGTGGGGGGCGGGGTCTCCGCCGCTGCCGCTCCTCTCTTTCGGTGCCTCTCTCGGTATCGAGAGCGAGACGGGGAGAACGGTTCTCATCGACCGTTCCGTCCCTCACAACCTCGGGCCAATAAGAACTCCAGAGGCCGTAGTCTCGCGAGACTTCGCCTCTGGAGTTAGAATCTCGTCAGGCTCCCCTCACACCGCAGGATGTCCTTCCCAGCGGTGTCGTAGCCAGGAACCTGCTGCTGTTTCATCCGGGGATGCGTGGACACTACGGGTCCGACTGGACACCGCAGCTCGAATCTTAACGTGGCTTGTTCCCCAGCTGTCTCACCTAGCCGAATCAGACCCCGGTCCGACCACCGAGGGCAGGCTAGTCGGGATCACGCTGATTAAGATATTCCAAGACGGTAGGGCTCTATTCCATCCCGGATGAGCCCAAACGTCATCAAAGTCTAAAACGGTACAGTGCCGGTCTATCAGGAATATAGGACCGGAGATGGACCTAGTCCCTCTTTCCTCGGTCTTCAGACCTGAACACCGCCCTAATAGACAACGAATTGCAGGGCCTCTGGTTCACCCAAATGATAGTGGAGACGGACCCGCTCTCCCCGGTTTTCCCCAACAACGTCTTCCTGGTCAGGAAAGGAGGGCGGTTATCGCCCGGTAGTAACTTGAGATACCGTATAGTGACGACATTCTGCGACACAAAGGGTGAGGTTGATTATCTACTTGAACGACCTACTCTTAATGGCTCGTACCCCTCGCCTGGCGAACGAACACGCCTCCGGGACAGTCCCCCATAGATCACGGGGAATCTATCCTCTCCCCATCTCAGGAGGTAGAGTTTTAGGGTTCTTGGTGGACACCAACCTAGTGCTCCTTCGGCTACCCATGACCACTTGGCCGCCGTCTGCACGAGGTCAGTATCGTGCTGGGCTAACGACGGGTATCCTTACACGGACTGGCTCGCCTGGTCGGCCTGTTTCCAGCGTTAATCCAGGCCATTTGTCCAGCTTCTTTTCACTATCGAGACCTTCAGAGTCTCAGTTCCTACGTCTTTGCCAGGGGCTTCACTGTGCAGACGTCGTCACTCTGGACACGGAAGCCATAATTGAACTACGGTGGTGGCTACGTCAGGTCGACAGACGGCACGGCAGGCCCACCTGCAACTCCACGACGGATTCATCTTGGAATAGGTTGCCAACCACCTCAGTTGGGGTACTCGATGCGGTCCCTCGTCCACAGGAGGGGCGTGGCCCACAGCGGAGTCTCTGCTGCACATTCACACGTGGAAATCCTGACGACCGTCTTGCCATCAGGACTCTAATGCCACACACGTCCACCTACGGTGTGTTCTTGCGTATGGACACCGTATCCGCGGTCCAGTACGACCTTCGCTTGGGGGGTCCTTGACCCAAAATCCTAACGGATCTAGCAAGATCTCTGACATTTCTGCCTGGAACGCGACATCGTTCCAGCTGCGAAATGTACCCCAGGCACTTCCGCTATGGTGTTAGATTGGAATTCTCGTTACCCGCCCAATTCCATCGACTGACGACTGCAACGGTCAGTGTTCCTGGCCCTTGCTCCCTTATGGGATCCTTTCTCTCCCCAGTCTGTACGGGGATCTGCACCCTCTATTCACGACGCACGTCCTACTTCTGTTCGCATGGTTGGGTTTTCGGGGTGTCGGTCACGGACAGCGACCTTTTCTTTTATAACGGGGGTTCCACTTGCCTTGATCTAGGCCTTGGGACTAGATATACATTTCGATCATCCGGAGGACTCTGGGTTAGTTGGTGATCAACGACAAGTTAACCTCATGAAGGCGTTCGTCTGAGATGACCAACTACCTGGTGGACTCATTTGAGTCCGGGAGGTCCTATAGCTCCCCTGCGCCTTCCGCGCTGCGAACTCGGACTACCACTCCCTTGTAGACTTACTACCGGTGGGATAACACCCATGGTTTGCCGACTTAGTAAGCGCTAAGTTTCAACGCCCATCACACCCAGGGTATCAACGCTCTTGGGAGGTGATCAGTGGTCCTGACCACGCGCCAGGACTGGGGGGACAATCTCACTCTGTCGGAGGTTATTGTCGTTTGAGCTACTGCCCCCTCGTGTCTGATTCCGTCAGACGCATATCGGGTGTCACGACGTTGGCCATTCCAGGCGTCAGATCCCGCCTCGGTGAGTCAGGGTTTTTCCGTCGTGCGTAGGACAGTGGCGGGACTTCATCGGTTTTTTCTACCCGTTCTTCCCCGCACATCGTACTCCGTTGTCTACGGATTTCTTAGTCCTTCACGGTCCCACTGCGATCTTCGCATCTCTTCCTACTCCTCATTCCTACGCTAAACCTCAGTTTCCGGTTTCCTCAGCTACGCTAGCCAGAGGGGTAGATCAATCATGGAAATGGCAGGGTCTTACGTAACCCCGTTGGGCGCCCACCCCTCCAGAGGAGCGGTGGCTCCTAGGTCATCACCCCGGGCGGCTCCCTATAGGATTTACGGCTAGCGGCGGACTGGTAACCACGATTGCTTTCCGCCAATTCTCCTTGGATCAGAGGAACACATATCTATATCAATTTTGTAGTTGTTTCATTTGTTATCATCTATATATGCAATGTTATAGCTTTGAACTTGCGTAAGATATGAGCCTCCTGTCTGAGGTATAATTCGAGATTTTCCTAGCTTGTGACGGAAAATATTGATTATATGAAGACAGGAGGCGAGTATCTTCCCTCCCGACCCAACCCTGTCACGAGGTTGTCTCTCTCTCGTTCTAGACTGTTGAACCACACACCCTGCAAGTCGGAGGCTGGTATGCCCCGGCAGTTCGTTTTCACTAACCCCGTCGGGATTGCTGTTCCGTTTCGATCCATGGGTTTAGTTCACCGCAGATGGAGGCTCCTACTACGTTCCAGATCCGGAGTCGGGATGCCGTTGACTGAATCCGTTGGTCCATGTTCCTGAAGACGACTGACCGGTCGGCTCCAAATGGTTTTGGTTTTCCTATAGTCCCCGTTGGGATGAAGTTGGTCTGGATGAAGTTGGTCCGTGTTGGCCTTGTCCTTTCGTTTCCTCCAGATTCAGATGTTGTGTTCCGGTCGGAAGGTTCCCGGCAGCCGCGGAGATGTCTAATTGGACTTTCGGTTCCTGTTTACACTAATTCGCATGAAGAAAGAGGAATAGGTTACCTCAGACAGTCCCTTATATAGATTACGGTCTGGGAGGGGCTACGCTGGCCCAGGGACTGCTGGGAAGGGTAGTTCTTTGAATTTTTTCTTTTAAGTTACAATAAATGTTTACTGTATTTCTGCTATGGGCATTATTAAAGAAAGATAATGCGTAAGATACTCGCCTCCTGTCTTCATATAATCAATATTTTCCGTCACAAGCTAGGAAAATCTCGAATTATGTGTGCTTGTTCTCTAATGTCTGCAGTATATTAAAGTGGTTGTATACCCAACAATAAATAAAAAAAACTGCAAAGGCATAATGAGCTAGTATGACTAGCATACTAGCTCATTATCAATTACTTACCTTAGAACAAAGAACACGCACCGATCCTCGTTCCTCTCCTCCGCCGCCGCCATGATACCCGGAGTGAAATCCGAGTATCGCTGCTCCGGTGCTGTGACTGGCCGGAGCGGTGATGACGTCACTCCCGTGCATGCGCGGGGAACCGGCACAATCCCCGCATGCATGCCTTTCTGGCACTTTCTGACAGGCTCCCATTCAAGACCCGGCACGCTCAGTGAGCCTGCGCCGTTGTCTACGGCGCACATGTGCCGTAGCCATCGGTGCCCGATTTTCTGCAAATATCTCCTTAACCAAGTAGGTTAAAGGGGTTGTAAAGGTAACATCCCCCCCCCCCCCCAAATAGCTTCCTTTACCTTAGTGCAGCTTTTTATTGAAATCACTTGTAACAAAGTACATTTCTAGACTTAATATATGCATCTGGCACTTTACTTACATAGTTACATAGTAGGTTGGATTAAATAAAGACAATAGTCCATCCAGTTCAACCTGTGTTGGTGTACCAATCACCAAACACAGTCTACATAATGACCCCCAAACAATACTCTGTGGAGAGCTGTCTTAGGAAAATAACCCTCTTTTCTGATTCTTACAAATGCTAAAAAAAGATTCAGTGCCCCATGCCTTCTACCTCCTGAAATTTGTATCCCTGCCTGACATTTTTGGGGAAACTCCCCTCATTTCCTAACCTTAAAGGGGTTTCACCTTAATGCATCCTATGTGTAGCGCCCATGTACTTTGCAGCACTGCTACTAGTCAAATTTAAATGTAGATCAGAGTATAGTTAGACTCTCATCCTGATTGTTAGTGGCAAATTGCGGTCTCTGTCTCAGCTTGGCTGTGCTGTGAGCCCATTCTGCTGTGATGGGGTGTTCTTCCAACCCCAGTGCTGCAGGTGGCAGCAGTGGAGTCGAGGTTCCCCTTTGAAGATCCCAAGCTGTGTGCTGTTCGGTGGGGAGTCTGTCTGAGGAGTGCCATTGAGAGACTGGCGGTCCAATAGGGCTTGGACGAAACCACCGGGGATCACAGGTAGCCTAACACTGCAGGACTAATCACCTGTCAGTCGGTACCTGGGCGACAAGTTAAAGGAGATCCAGACATAACTCATCCAAGGAGGCATATCTTCAAGAATTCTACCCAGAGGGGACCTGTGGCAGAGATATCTTCTGAGGCTCTTTGAGAGGGGTCTATGGCAGAGACTTTCTCCCAAGTTCAAGTTCACCAAGGAGGGTCTGTGGCAGAGACTTATTCCTATAATTGTCCCTACCGACACTCCGGCTACCAGGTCAGTGAGAGAGGCCTGTCCGGGTACACTAAACCCACTCCGGCGGGAGTGGTGAAGAAAAGTGTTCCGTTTGGGAGCAGGACTGTTTCCTATCATTACGCCTGAATCTGCTAATATTCCTCCTTTCAACTTTCCTTTCCTCACCGCAAGTTTATTGTTTTTACCCGGCGGGGTAATAAAGAGCACAGCAAAGAGCACCTGTCGTGGACATTCCTTTACTTCTGTTTATGCACATACGCATCACTCAACCCTAGAAAATTCGGAGGAGCCACGAGGTAACATGCCGCCCAAAAATCCAGCAGCTCCAATGGGGGTAATGCTACATATGCATTAAGGTAAAAAAAACTTCTGACACTGGCCGAACCCCCCCCAGCCCCCCCGTTTTACTCACCTGACCTCGTTCGTTCCCTCTGCAGAGACCTGCTCTTCCTCTCTGTCCAGGGTTCTAGGCTCTTGATTGGATAGATTGATAGAAGTGCAGTCACTGGCTCCCGCTGCTGTCAATCAAATCCAATGACACAGGCGCCGGGGGCGGGGCCGAGTCCGGCATTTTGTGTCTATGCACGAAATTGCTGGACTTGGGAGCACGCCCGCAAGGTAGCCCCCAGGGAGAGCGCTTTTCCTAGGGGGTTTACCGATGCAAGGAGGAGCCATGAGTGCCGCCGGGGGACCCCAGAAAACGAGGTTTGGGGCCACACTGTGCAAAACGAACTGCACAGTGGAGGTACTGTAAGTATGATATGTTTGTAATTTAAAAAATACATTAAAAAACAATGGTTTACAATTACTTTAACTTTTAACCTGTCCCCACGCTACAAAAAGAAAAAAGAAAACAGCTGGCTGTGTCTCCCCTGATGATATTTAACTGGTACCAGTAATCACTCTGGGACTGAGGGAAAAGCTTCCTAATGAAGACTCACATTCAGTAAATAGGTTAAAAAAATGTACTGGAATTTCTCAAAGGATAAGTAAACACTCAGGAGATTGCCCCATTGAATCCTATGGAAAACTTCTGCACAGGTATGGACAGTGCACAGAAGACCTTTCCGGTGCAGGATGTAAACAAAAGAGTGTAGATTGCAGGAATAAATTGTGAGCTGAATATGCACCTATGGAGGGAGTAGCCAGATTAATTCATGAGTAAGGGGGTGCCAAAAAGGATAAAAGCTAAAAGCATATCCAGAGGTACATGTAAGGACCTTGCTTCTAATGCTGCGTACACATGATAGGTTAGTCTGATGAAAACGGTCTGATGGACCGTTTTCATCAGACCAAACCGATCGTGTGTGGGCCCCATCGGTTATTTATCCATAGGTTAAAAAAACTAGGAACTTGTTTTAAAATTATCTGATGGATAAAAAACCTATAGAAAAAAACGATCGTCTGTGGGTATGTCCATCGGTTAAAAATCCACGTATGCTCAGAATCAAGTCGACGCATGCTTGGAAGCATTGAACGTTTTTTTCAGCACGTCGTTGTGTTTTACGTCACCGCGTTCTGACACGATCGGTTTTTTAACTGATGGTGTGTGGGCACGACTGATCATCAGTCAGCTTCATCGGATAACTGATGGAAAAATCCATCAGAACGTTTTCATCAGACTAACCTATCGTGTGTACAGGGCATAAGTGTGGTGGTCAAACGGGGTCCAAAGGAAACGGTCCTAACTAAAGAGCTGGCCAAAGACCTCTGGTATGGCTTAGAGTGTTAACTGGCAAATAAAAGATTAAAATGGCTGTACAATCACTTTTACCTACAGATAAGCCTATTGTAAGGCTTACCTGTAGGTGCTGGAAATATCTCCTAAACCTCCACGGTTTAAGAGATATTTACAATAAAGTTGCGTGCCAATGTGTACGGTGCAGGCGCACTTTCGAAAAGGGCAGACCGTGCTGTTTCTCAACCTGGGGGTCGGGACCCCCTCAGGGGTCAAATGATAATTTGCCAGGGGTCACTGAATCCTGGGCTATTCCTGAAGCCCGCATCACTCTCCCAGCCTTTTTACGGCTACCCAGCAGGGCTATCTCTGGAGCCTGTGGCTGCCCAGCTGGGCTGTTCCTGGAACCCACTCAGCCTTTTTGCAGGCGCCCATTCAGTTCACAGCATGGCTGGGGGCAGAGACTAGAGGTCAGCTGACTGGTGAGGAATGTGAAGTGGGATGGGCTGGAGGAGACCCCATCTCCTGATTTCGGGCATAGGTGTCACTGCTGCGAGACACCACAAAGTCAGAAACACAGTGAAGCCGGAGACACAGTGAGTGTGATTATAGTTGCCATTAACCACTTAAGGAACGCCTCCTGCACATATACGTCGGCAGAATGGCACGACTGGGCACATGTATGTACAGGTACGTCCTGTACTAGTACCCAGCCTTGCATTTTAAATGCATTTTTTACTGTGAAAATGACAATGGTCCAAAAAATGTGCCGGCGTGGTCATGGTAGGAAGAGGATTACTTTCACCTCTTCCACTGTTAGATTCCCGTTGTGCTGTGACATCACCCGTGTATGCTGTGTAAAGCATACTTTTTAATTTATTTTGGAACTGCTGCATCCTTTCCGACTTCCGGTAATTTGGTAACATTTCAGGCACTTTCTGCTTATACCGGGGGTCTAGTAGCGTGGCCACCCAGTACAGGTCGTTCTCCTTCAGCCTTTTTATACGAGGGTCCTTCAAAAGGCACGACAGCATGAAAGACCCCATTTGCACAAGGTTGGATGCCGAGCTACTCATGTCCCGTTCCTCGTCCTCACTGATCTCACTGAAGGTCTGTTCTTCCTCCCAGCCACGTACAACACCACGGGTACCAGATAGGTGACAACGAGCTCCCTGGGATGCCTGCTGTGGTTGGTCTTCCTCCTCCTCAAAGCCACATTCCTCCTCTGACTCCTCTTCCTCACACTCCTCTTCCAGCGTTTCTGCAGGTCCAGCAAGTGATGCTGATAAGGCTGTTTCTGGTGGTGATGGTGACCACAGCTCTTCCTCTTCCTCTCGCTCATCTACGGCCTGATCCAGCACTCTTCGCAGGGCACGTTCCAGGAAGAAAACAAATGGGATGATGTCGCTGATGCTGCCTTCAGTGCGACTGACTAGGTTTGTCACCTCCTCAAAAGAACGCATGAGCCTACAGGCATTGCGCATGAGCGTCCAGTAACGTGGCAAAAAAATTCCCAGCTGCGCAGAGGCTGTCCTAGCACCCCGGTCATACAAATACTCGTTGGCGGCTTTTTCTTGTTGGAGCAGGCGGTCGAACTTTAGGAGTGTTGAATTTCAACGTGTCGGGCTGTCGCAAATCAAGCGCCTCACTGGCATGTTGTTTCGCCGCTGGATATCTGAAAAGTGCGCCATGGCCGTGTAGGAATGCCTGAAATGGCCACACACCTTCCTGGCCTGCTTGAGGACGTCCTGTAAGTTTGGGTACTTATGCACAAAGCGTTGTACAATCAGATTCATCACATGTGCCATGCACGGGACATGTGTCAACTTGCCCAAATTCAATGCCGCCAACAAATTGCTTCCGTTGTCACACACCACTTTGCCGATCTCCAGTTGGTGCGGAGTCAGCCACTGATCCACCTGTGTGTTCAGGGCGGACAGGAGTGCTGGTCCAGTGTGATTCTCTGCTTTCAGGCAAGTCAACCCCAAGAAGGCGTGACACTGTCGTATCCGGGATGTGGAATAGCCCCTGGGGAGCTGCAGTTGATGTGGAGCAAGACGCAGCAGCAGAAGAGGACTCAGCCGAGGAGGTTATCGAAGAGGATGGAGTAGGAGGAGTAGAGGAGGTGGCAGCAGACCTGCCTGCAAGTCGTGGCGGTGTCACCAACTCCTCTGCAGAGCCACACATTACATGCTTGGCAGCCGTCAGCAGGTTTACCCAATGAGCAGTGTAGGTGATATACCTGCCCTGACCGTGCTTTGCAGACCAGGTATCAATGGTCAGATGGACCCTTGCCCAAACACTGTGTGCCAGGGATGCCATGACTTCCTTTTGCACAATAGAGTACAGGTTGGGGATTGCCTTTTGTGAAAAGAAATTTCGGCCGGGTACCTTCCACTGCGGAATAGCTACAAATTTTTTGAAGGCCTCAGACTCCACCAGCTTGTATGGTAAAAGCTTGCGGGCTAAGAGTTCCAGCAAGCCAGCTGTCAGACGCCGGGCAAGGGGGTGACTCTGTGACATTGGCTTCTTATGCTCAAACAGGTCCTTGACAGACACCTGACTGTGGGCAGATGAGCAGGAACTGCTCAAGGTGAGAGATGGAGTGGCGGATGGTTGAGAGGGGGCAAGGAGGACAACAGTGGTTGACGTGACTGAAGATGTTGCACCAGGAGGAGGATGGTAGCTTTGAGCTTGTGTGCTGCTTGTACTCGTCATCATGTGTTGATCCCATAGGCGTTTGTGATGTGCGATCATGTGCCTTCGCAAAGCAGTTGTACCTAGGTGGGTGTTGGATTTGCCACGACTCAGTTTCTTTTGGCACAGGTTGCAAATGGCATCACTGTTATCAGAGGCAGACACACAAAAAAATGCCACACTGCTGAGCTTTGCAATGACGGCATTCTGGTGGTGGCAATAGCATGCGTTGATTGGCGTTCTGTCTGGCTGACCCCGGGTGCCGATACATGCTGTCTGACTGTGCCACTAGCTCATTGTGACGACCTCCCCCTGCTTCCAACTCGTCTCCTCCTCCTCTCTGTCTCCCCATCTGAACCCTGTTCTTCTTCTCTTCGAGCGGGCACCCACGTGACATCCCCGGACACTTTATCATCATCAACCGCTTCACTTGTATCTGACAACTCAGAAAAGGAAGCAGCAGCGGATACATCATCATCACACCATACATCCATGTGTGTAATGCTGCCTGACTGAGTCATATCCCTTTTATCTACAACCTCTGACAATAATGGTTGCGCATCACTCATTTCTTCCAACTCATGTGTAAATAACTCCTCGGACAGATCAAGTGAAGCAGCTGTGATGCTAGTGTTGGTGGTGGCGGCGGCATGCAGGTGAGTGGTAACTTGAGAGGTGCCCGAAGCTGAGCTGGAGGAGGATGGTGCATCAAGGTTCCGAGCGGAAGCTGTAGAAGATTGGGTGTCCTGTGTTAGCCAGTCAACTATGTCCTCAGAACTTTTCGAGTTCAGGGTACGTGGCCTCTGAACACTGGGCATTATTCTAGGGCCAAAGGGAATCACAGCACCACGACCACGATGGCCCCTGCGGGGTGGCCTGCCTCTGCCAGTCATTTTTTTTTTATTTGTTTAGTTGTACTATGCGTGCAAGCTACTGTGACAATAGATATGAGTGGCACTGTGCACTGGCAGAAGTTGGCAGAGTAGACGCTGTAGGCCTGAGACACGCCTGCAGACAACTAACTGCTATTCTATTGCAGTCAAAATTGTTTTTTTTTTTTTTATTTAATCTACTATGCCACCAGTTATATGAGTGGTGGCACTGGGCAAGTGGGCACAGTATACACTATGAGCCTGACACACGCTGGCAGCCAGGCAACTGACTATTCTATTGCAGTCAATTTTGTGTTTGTTTTTAAATGTTATCTACTGTGCCACCAAGATAGATGAGTGGTGGGTGGCACTGGGCACAGTGTACGCTGTACCCCTGACACACGCTGGTAGCCAGGCAACTGACTACTATTCTATTGCAGTCAAATATATATATTTTTTTAAATGTTATGTACTGTGCCACCAAGATAGATGAGTGTTGGGTAGCACTGGGCATAGTGTATGCTGTGATCCTGACACACACACACACTGCCTAGCAGGCAACTGCAATTAGATTACAGAGAAAAAAAAAAAGCAGACTGATATACTAGCCCTAAAAATGGCTTTTTGGGGTGCTGTCCTTACAGCAGAGATCAGATGAGTCTTTCAGGACTGGAGTGGACACTGAAAACACTAGCCTAGCTATGGATTTCCCTATAAATTTAGCAGCAGCAACACTCTTCCTCCTCTCACTAAGAATGCAGGTTTAGAATGAATCTAAAATGGATGCTGCCCGAGAGGTGGGAGGGTCAGGGAGGGAGGGTATGCTGCTGATTGGCTGGAATGTGTCTGCTGACTGTGAGGTAGAGGGTCAAAGTTTGCTCAATGTTAATTAATAGGAGGTGGATCGAACATCGCATATGTTCGCCCGCGGCAGCGAACGCGCAAAAATCGCCGCAAATTATTCGCCGGTGAACAGTTCTGTACATCTCTATATATAGTATTATTATATATTATGTTGCTGAAACTTCCCAGCAATACTAAGCAGAAGAGGGCAGGACTGGTTGGTGAAACACACATCATAATAGTGCCGTGCCCTTCACAGAGCAGGTGGGTGTCTGTGTCTAGGGATGAGCCGAACACCCCCCTGTTCGGTTCGCATCAGAACCTTCGAACGGACCGACCGTTTGCGTGAACATTTAGAACCCTATTGATGTCTATGGGACTCGAATGTTCAAATTCAAAAGTGCTCATTTTAAAGCCTAATATGCAAGTTATTGTCGGAAAACGGGTTTGAGAACCCGGGTCTTGCCCCAGGGAACATGTATCAGTGGAAAAAAAGTTTTAAAAACGGTAGTTTTTTCTGGAGCAGTAATTTTAATGATGCTTAAAGAAATGAAAAATTCCTTTAAATATCGTACCTGCTGGGTGTCTATAGTATGCCTGTGAAGTGGGACGTGTTTAGAACTGTCCCTGCACAAAATGAGATTACTATAAGAAAAAAGTAATTTAAAACTGCTTGCGGCTTTAATGTAATGTCTGGTCCCTGCAATATGGATGAAAATCATTGAGAAAAATAGCACAGACACAGACAGTACACACACCACGTAGCTTTATGTGCACAATGTGCAGAGGAAACAGAAAGTACACACACCATGTAGCTTTAGGTGCACACTGCAGAGGACACAGGCAGTACACACACCATGTAGCTTTAGGTGCACACTGCAGAGGACACAGACAGTACACCATGTGAAAGTACTTGCAGCAATATGCTCTGCCTGTAGTATTAATATGAGCAGATCCCTGACTCTAGGAATAAATATGAGAAACACCAGCTTTACGTTAGGTGCACAATGTGCAGAGGACACGGACAGTACACACACCACGTAGCTTTAGGTGCACACTGCAGAGGACACAGGCAGTACACACCATGTAGCTTTAGGTGCACACTACAGAGGACACAGACAGTACACACACCACGTAACTTTAGGTGCACACTGCAGAGGACACAGGCAGTACACACCATGTAGCTTTAGGTGCACACTACAGAGGACACAGACAGTACACACACCACGTAACTTTAGGTGCACACTGCAGAGGACACAGGCAGTACACACACCATGTAGCTTTAGGTGCACACTGCAGAGGACACAGGCAGTACACCACGTGAGAATACTGCAGCTAGCACAATCACCTGCCTGCCAGTAAATTAGGAAGAGCGGATCTAGCTAAACTATACAGTGTAAAAATATATATACAACACATGGGATGCATATATATCCTGTACACACTGTAACTTTAACTGACTAGCCTGCCTGCCTGCTCTATCTACCTACAAAAAATTATTCTCTCTCTCTGTGTCTTCCACCGCAACACACTACACAAGGCCGACCTGCAGGGGGCCTTTTATAGTGTGGGACGTGTACTAAACCCCCTGAGCCTCTGGCCAATTATGGCTCTCCGTTTTTGGCAAACTGTGATTGGCCAAGCATGCAGGTCATAGTGCATGCTTGGCCAATCATCAGCCAGCAATGCACTGCAATGCCGCAGTGAATTATGGGCCATGAAACGCCACTCGATTAGGTGCGAACGGCCTAAAACGTTCGTAATTCGACGAACGATCGAACATACGATGTTCGAGTTGAACGTGAGTTCGACTCGAATACGAAGCTCATCCCTATCTGTGTCCCCATTTGAGAGATTCACCCTCTCTATTTGACCTGTTTACTGTTATCATCAAGAGTGAAAGTAAGCAAAAATCCCAAATTATGAGGTGACCACGGTGACCCGGATTGCCCGGGACATTTTGCAGGTCTGTCCTGGGCACATAAATTCCAGGACAATACAGTGTCCCGGAATAAAACTGACACAGCCACCCCCCCCCCCCCCACCCTGGGCCAATCTGATGCCCCTAAAAAAAGCCACCACATCACCGCTTTTCTCACTGACAGTACTTGTCCTGGCCGGGAATGCCTGGGAGAGCACAATCCCACCCCCTGCTTGTGATTGGAGAAATCATAAATCCCGCCTCTTGTGTCCAATCACTGTGATGTGATTTTTTACAGCACAAGCTAATTTTTGGGAAGGGAGGCTGTCCTGGAAAGGTAGTTTGGAAATGTGGTCACCCTAGGCGTCACCAGAAAAGGAATAGAGGGGAAATCTTCCAAAAAGGAAAGCTCGTTCTGATGACAACAAACGATTCCCTCACTTTGGAGGAATTTTCTCTCACTTCCTGTTTTTGGTTTATGGGACAGTAAGTGAAGGGAAAAATCCCTAATGGGACACAGATGGTAAAGGAAAAAAACAAAACTGACAGGGGCTATAACCATCCCTTATGGTATCCAAAATGGACAAATTATATATACCGTATTTTCCGGCGCATAAGATGACTTTTCAACCCCTGAAATTCTTCTTAAAAATCAGGGGTCGTCTTATACACGGGTAACCTAACATGCAGACCACGACCGTCCATTTTTTTAAAAGCCGCGCCTCCTCCTTCTGCTGTTCCGTGATAGGCGGAACACTCAGCTTCCCAGCAGAGCCTCTGTTCAGTGTTCCACCTATCACGGATGCCCTCTTGTCCTCGGTCTCGGACTGAACACAGTGTCTCCTGGGAAGCTGAGTGTTCCGCCTATCACGGAACAGCACGAGGAGGAGGCACGGCTTTTGAAAAATGGACGGCCGCGGTCTGACAGATTCTGCATGTCAGGGATAAGGTAAGGGATCATCGAGACATGCAATGGCACAGTGGGGTATGCAATGGCACAGTGGGGTATGCAGTGACACAGTGAGGCATGTAATGGTGCAAAGTGAGGCATGTAATGGAGGCACAGTGAGGCATGTAATGGTGACACAGTCTGGCATTTAATGGTGGCACAGTCTGGCATGTAATGGTGGCACAGTCTGGCATGTAATTGCACAGTGAGGCATGTAATGGTGGCACAGTCTGGCATGTAATGGTGGCACCGTCTGGCATGTAATGTTGGCACAGTCTGGCATGTAATTGCACAGTGGGGCATGTAATGGCACAGTGAGGTGAGGCGAGGCATGACTAGTAGGAAGGGGGTCGTCTTATAAGGTGAGTATATCCCAAAACCAACATTTTAGCTGAAAAATTAGGGGGTCGTCTTATACGCTGGCAAATACGGTATATATATATATATATGTGTGTATGTATATATACAGTATATATACAGTATATACATATATAATATATGTGTAGCACTACCCCCGAAGGAGCTGCTGGTTTGTTTTGGGTGGCATGTTACCTCGTGGCTCCTCCGCCGTCTAGGGGTGTATGGTGAAAGTAGTAGTAACGGAATGTCTTTTTCTGTGCACTTCATTACCCAGCCGGGTAAAAACAGTAAAACTTGAGGTGAAGAGTAGAGATTTAGCAGAAGGAGAAATAGCAGATTCAGGCGTAATAATAAGGAAACAGTCCTGCTTCCACATGTAACGTTTCTTTCACCACTCCGGCCTGAGTGGACTTAGTGTACCTGGACAGGCCTCTCTCACTGACCTGGCAGCCAAAGTATCACTCGGAACTTAAGGGAAAAGTCTCTGCCACAGACCCTCCTAAGCATTGAGATAGCGGAGATAATCCTCCTCAATATACTTGCATCTGGATCTCCTTCAGGTAGTTTGCAGTTAGGTTACCGACTGATAGGTGACCAATGTCCAGCCTCTCAGTACCCGGTTACCTTGATCCCCGGTGGATGGTCAAGACCCTATTGGATTGCCAGCCCCTCTTGGCTCTCCTCAAGCTTGACTCCCCGCCGAACAGCTTCCTCTCAAAGGAACAACGCTTGGGATCTTCTCAAGATTGGGGACCCAGTCGATCACTGGGGCCCGGCCACAGCTCTAACGTTCCGGATCAACGTGGTCCCGGAACCAGGAACACCGCGTGGCACGCGCACCCTGGCCTGGAAGGCCGTTTCGCCAGGGTGCCGTCACTGGTGTGGTCACCCTAAAGGTGGGCGCCACACTGGAAGAAGACCCAGACCAATGGCGTCTGTCTCATAAATACCCTCCCCCAGCATGCACAGCGAGGAAAACTCCTCCTGATTGGCTGCTGGGGAAAAGCACCCAAACCTCGACTCCACTGCTGCCACCTGTCGTCCTGGGGTGCGATTAGCACCCCAGAAGCGACAGAATGAGCCCACAGCACAGCCAAGCTGAGACAGAGACCCACATTTGAACAAATTAGCCTGGTCAGAGCTAACTAATTCTCTGACCCCCTCTAAATTTAAACTAGCACTGTTCTTAGAAGTAACCAGGCGCTACATATGTGTTAGGGTGACCACGTGTCCCGGATTGCCCGGAACAGGTCTGTCCCGACACCTTCATTCCAGTACAATACAGTGTCCCGGAATGAAACTGACACAGCCACCCTCCCTGTGCCAATCTGATACTCTCCAAAAAGGCCGCCACATCACCGCTGTACTCACTGACAGTACTTGTCCTGGCCAGGAATGCCTGGAGGAGCACAATCCCGCCCCCTGCTTGTGATTGGAGAAATCATAAATCCCGCCTCTTGTGTCCAATCACTGTGCTGTGATTCGTTACAGCACACACTGATTTTTGGGAAGGGAGGGGTGTCCCTGAATGGTAGTATGGAAATGTGGTCACCCTAATATGTTTGTTTGTGTGTGTGTGTGTATATATATATATATATATATATATATATATATATATATACACACACACACACACACACACACACACACACACACACACACACATATATATATATATATATATGTATATATATATATTTGCCTATTTTGGATAGCGTGAGGGATGGTTATAGCCCCTGTCAGTTTTTTTTTTATATAGATATATATCTAGATAGATATAGCTATATATAGATATATAATATATATGTGTGTATTCATATATTTATCATTTTTATTATTGTAAATGTTATGTTTTTTTTATATAGATATAGAGATGTATATCTCTATATCTATATATAGTATTACAGTATTACATATTATGTTGCTGAAACGTCCCAGCAATACTAAGCAGAAGAGGGCGGGACTGGTTGTGTAACACACATCATAACACAGCGCAGTGACCTTCACAAAGCAGGCGGGTGTTAGTGCCGCAAGGCATCGCGGGAGTTGTAGTTTGTAGTTTGTCCCTTCTCTCTCACTCCAGGCCGCTGGTTAGTAAATTAAAACTACGTTTCCCGTCATGCCCTGTGCGGCGGAACTTGTGCTTTGGGAAAGTTCGGGAAGGTTGCAGGGTAGTTACGTCAGGGCAGTGCGGCGAAGTGGCGTGCGTTTGTGTATTCCTGTAGATCGGGTCCCGTGTAGAATAAGAGGTAATTGTATAGATTGCGGGCTGTGTTTGATAGTCCCATGTTATACTGCTGTGTGTCCATTATATACCTTGTAGTGTGATTACAGTGTGGGGGCTTTATCACAGCTAACATTCAGGAGGATTCTAATAGCACTTCCCTGAAAGTGTAACTAAAGACAAGTGTTCTCCTGGTATTGGACAGAGGGGAGAGGGATTAGATCCCCGGTCATTGCTGTCTGTGTCTTTTATATTTGTCCTGTTTACTATTATCACCAGAAGTGACAGAAAACCCCAAATGATGGCTTGTCACCAGAACAGGAATTGAGCTGAAGTCCTTTAAAGCGGGGGTTCACCCTTAGAGAGCACTTTTCCCCCTTAGATTCCTGCTCGTTTTCTCTAGGGGAATCGGCTATTTGTATTAAAATATGTGCAGTACTTACCCGTTTACGAGATGCATCCTCTCCGTCGCTTCGGGAATGGGCGTTCCTTCTTGATTGACAGTCTTCCGAGAGGCTTCCGACGGTCGCATCCATCGCGTCACGATTTTCCGAAAGAAGCCGAACGTCGGTGCGCAGGCGCAGTATAGAGCCGCACCGACGTCCGGCTTCTTTCGGCTACGAGTGACGCGATGGATGCGACCGTCGGAAGCCTCTCGGAAGACTGTCAATCAAGAAGGAACGCCCGCTCCCGAAGACCCATACCCGGAAGCGACGGAAGAAGATGCATCTCGAAAACGGGTAAGTACTGCTCATATTTTAATACAAATAGCCGATTCCCCTAGAGAAAACGAGCAGGAAGCTAAGGGGAGAAAAAAAAAAAAATAATAAATGGGTGAACTCCCGCTTTTAACCACTTACGCACCTTCCCGCCCAAGCCAATTTTCAGCTTTCAGCACTGTCGCACTTTGAATGGCAATTGCACGGTCATGCTACACTGTACCCAAACAAAATTGGCGTCCTTTTTTCCCCACAAATAGAGCTTTCTTTTGGTGGTATTTGATCACCTCTGCGATTTATTTTTTTTATTTTTTTTGCGCAACAACTAAAAAAAGACATTTTGAACAAAAATTAAGTTTTTATTTTTTTCTGTTAATTTTTTTGTAAATAAGTAAGTTTTCTCTTTCAATTATGGGCACTGATATGGTGGCACTGATGGGCACCGATGAGGTAGTACTGACGGGCACAGATGAGGTGGCACTGATTGACGGCGCTGGTATGCGGCACTGATGGGCACTGATGGGCACTCATGGGCGGCACTGATGGGCACTCATGGGCGGCACTGATGGATACTTATGGGTGGCACAGATGGGCACTGGGCATGGATGGACACTGTGGGGTGGCACTGATGGACACTGTGGGGCGGCACTGATTTACCCATGTGTGCCAATCAGTGCCCATTTGTGGGCACTGATTGGCATCATTTTTTTTATGCTTTTATTTTTTGCCCCCTTTTTTTTTCCCCTTCCCTGTGCTTCCCTGGTGGTCCAGTCTGGCGATCTGAGGGGGGGCTGCGCTGATAAACAATCAGCGTGAACCCCCCCTGTCAGGAGAGCCGCAGATCGGCTCTCCTCTACTCGCGTCTGTCAGACGCGAGTGAGGAAGAGCCATCAACGGCTCTTCCTGTTTACATCGTGATCAGCCGTGATTGGACACGGCTGATCACGTGGTAAAAAGCCTCCGCCGAAGGCTCTTTACCGAGATCGGAGATGCAGGGTGTCAGACTGACACCCCGTATCACCGATCGCTGCGCGCCCCGAAATCCTGCAGGACGTCCATGGACGTCCAGTCAGGATTTCAAAACCACTTCCCGGACGTAAATCGGCCATAGGCTGGACGGGAAGAGGTTAAACAAGAAACTCATTCAGGGGACTCTGGTGACATTGAGGGTTTCCCTCACTTTTGAGAGATTTCCTCTCACTTCCTGTTTCAGCTGTGGGAAAGGAAGTGAAGGGAAATCTCCCCAATAAGACACAGATGGCAAATAACGGGTTATAACCCTCTACTATAGTTCTACTTTAACCACTTAAAGACGGCCCACCACATATATACCTGTATGTCACTTCGTCCAATAGATACTGTGGACGCTAATTGGCCAGAGGGGGAGCCAATCGGCAGGTCCGGCGGATGCAATTGCTCCCCAGAGAGATAGAACTGCGGTCTGCCGATGTAAACAAGGCAGATTGTTGTTTTGTCAGAGATGAACAGAGTGATTTTGCGTTCCAGCTAATATGTTTGTTTTTTTTTGCCTTTCTCTGGATCAAATGTGGGTGAAGGATTGCGTATATGGGATTGTATGAGTTTTTTATTTTATTTAAAGCGGGGGGCCAGCTTTAAAAAAATGTATTTAAAAGTCAGCAGCTACAAACACTGTAGCTGCTGACTTTTAAGAAGCACACTTACCTGTCCAGGTTGCCTGCAATGCCAGCCGCCCGAGGTCGATCGTGGCTGGTCCCGGCGCCACCATCCTCACTAAGGATGAGCTCCAGTGTGTTCGCACAGTCCACGTGCAGAGCCTGCCAGGAGGTGGGCACCGCGCTGTGCTAATCACGGGCAGGGAGACATTGTCCCGATGCTCGGCTGCAGAGATCGTCTCACTGCCTGTGATTAGCGCAGCGCTGACTTCCTGGCAGGCTCTGCACATGGACTTTGCCTTGCGACTTCACTGCCCATTTCCTACTGCGCATGAGTGAGTCGCGCGTCGCTTTGTGAATGGCGGCAGACTTCTGGGAGACGCACAGTTCCTACAAGTCAGCGCGCCCCATTCCCCAGAAGACAACGCGAGGAGGACAAGACCGAGGAGTAAGGATGAGCTCCGGCGTGTTCGCATAGAACACATGCAGAGCCCGCCAGGAAGTTGGCACCCGGCGCTGCGCTAATCACAGTTCCCGATCTCTGCAGCCGAGCAATGGACAATGTCTGCCTGGCTTTGATTAGAGCAGCGCGGGTGCCAACTTCCTGGCGAGCTCTGCACGTGTTCTATGCAAACACGCAGGAGTTCATCCTTACCGAGGAGCACCCCAGACAAGGAAGGGGCAGATTAGGAAGATCTGCCTAGTAACAGCCATTTCTGGTAAGTATAGTGTTTTTTTTTTTTTTTTTGTTTTTTTTTATAGCCTTTTTGGCTGTTTATTATTTTTTATGGTGGACCTCCACTTAAACCACTTTAGCCCAGAAAGATTTGGCTGCTCAATGACCAGGCCATTTTTTTGCGATACAGCACTGCGTCGCTTTAACTGACAATTGCGCGATCATGCGACGCTGTACCCAAACAAAATTGATGCCCTTTTTTTCCCCACAAGTAGAGCTTTCTTTTGGTGGTATTTGATTATCTCTGCGGTTTTAATTTTTACTATATAAACAAAAAAATTGCGACAATTATGAAAAAAAACAAAACAATAATACATTTAAATATAAATCTATCCCCTATTTTGTAGCCGCTATAACTTTTGTGCAAACCAATCAATATACGGTTATTGGAATTTGTTTTACCAAAAATATGTAGCAGAATACATATTGGCCTAAACTGAGGAAAAAATATGATATTTTTTTTTTTTTTTTTTTATTATTGGTTATGTTTTATAGCAGTAAGTAAAAATTATTTTTTATTTTTTTAATTGTCAGCTTTTTTTTTGTTTCTAGTGCAAAAAATAAAAACCGCAGAGGGGGAAAAAATACCAATTGTAATTGTATTTGGGTACAGTGTTGCACCACTGCGCAATTGTCAGTTAAAGTAACACCTGCCTGCCGTATTGCAAAAAAGGCCTGGTCATTAGGGGGGTAAAACCTTCTGGGGTTGAAGTGGGTAAAGGAGAATTGTGGCCAAAGCTCTTTTGGCCATGTTTATGCTATCGATTACAGGAGTGCAGTTCGTTCTGCACTCCTGTGACCCGTATTCAGCAGGCATAAATTAACCATTCTATGCATGAAGATGAGAAAACCTGTGTGCAGGATTCCTCCTGTATTGTAATTGTTCTGTCTTCCCCAATCTTGTAAAGCGCTGCGCAAACTGTTGGCGCTATATAAATCCTGTATAATAATATAGCAATAAAGACTTAACAGGCTGTCTAATCCTCCTCCACTCTATCCCAAATGAAATAACACTGGGCCAGATTCTCGTAGATATCCGGCGGCGTAACGTATCTCCTTTAGGTTACTCCGCCGCAAGTTTAACGGGCAAGTGCCTGATTCCCAAACCACTTACCTGTAAACTTGTGGCGGCGTAGCGTAAAGTCCACCCGCGCAAGCACTCCTAATTCAAATGATCCTGGTAGGGGGCGTGGATCATTTCAATTTGGCGCGCTCCCGCGCCGATCGTACTGCCCATGCTCCGTCGGGGAAATTACCCGACGTGCATTGCGCTAAATGATGTCGCACGGACGTCATTTGTTTTGACGGTAACGTAAATGGCGTCCAGCGTCATTCACGGACGACTTATGCAAACGACGTTAAATTTTCAAATTGCGACGCGGGAACGACGGCCATACTTAACATTGAGTACGCCACCTAGGGGGCATGTTTATCTTTACGCCGCGTATCGCTTACGGAAACTACGTAAAAACACTACGACGGGCAAGCGTACGTTTGTGAATCGGCGTGACTAGTAATTTGCATATTCTACGCTGACCGCAAAGGAAACGCCACCTAGCGGTCAGCGTAGATATTGCAGCCTAAGATACAACGGCGCTGGCCGTCGTATCTTAGGCATGTTTAAGTGTATCTCAGTTTGAGAATACACTTAAACATACGACGGCCTTAGATTCGGACTTACGTCGGCGTATCTGCTGATACGCCGGCGTAATTCTTTGAGAATATGGCCCACTTTGCCTAAAGTTACACCTTTAAAGGGTCACTAAAGGAAAAAATTTTTTTAGCTGAAATGACTGTTTACAGGGCATAGAGACATAATAGTTAACTGATTCCTTTTAAAAATGATTAAAAATAGATAAAAAAAACAATCATATAATGTGCCTGCAGTGTAGTTTCGTTTTTGCTGTTGTTTGCTGGTTCTCTGATGTACAGAGAGCCACTAGAGGGCAGTCAGCCAATAGAGAGCAGTGATACTTTGTCTAAAACTCCTCAGCACCAATCCAGTTTCATTTTACACACAGCTCCTTGATTAGTGACCACCGTGAGAAATCTCCCAGTACTGTGGTTATCAGGAAACAGGCAACCAGGAAGTGTCCAAAACAGAGAGGATTTACAGCAACATGAAAGCAAAAACGAACAATGAGAACATGAAACCAGGACTGCAGCAAGGTAAAGGAAGCTATTTAGCTGAAAAAAAAAATTCCTTTAGTGACCCTTTAATCTCCTGTCCCAGAGATGCAGTAAGAAGTGAGGGGAGCATCCCATTTACACTTTCCATTGGACGCAGTCTGGTATTGTTCTTCTGGTGACAGTGACAAACATTTTGAATTTCCCATCACTTTCTGACCCAGTAACAATGGTCACTGGGACAGACTGGGCAAATCTCTCTGTGGGCTCATGTAAACAAATATCAATAAAACATTCTACCAGACATCCATACAAACCTACTCTATCCAAAAACAAACACGTTTATCTTTTCTTGCTTTAGATCTTCATTGACTGATACAAGATGCTTGCTGCAAGGCTGGCATGCCTTAGGGGCCTTCCTACCCTTGTCCGCCCAGCTCTTAGGAGTTCTCCTTTGAAAACAAGCCAATGGCTCATACAACCTAACCAGGTAAGAGTGTGTCTTATCGTGTATAATTTGTTCTTTACATCTAAGAAGTTCACTTTATCATTCATTGGCTGGTAATCTGCCATATTAAAGTTCAACCACTTTTTTTAGTACAGCTGTTGTGAGAAGAGTATGTGTACCGCCATCACTGGCTTTTGTCTGAAAATACTGGATGCCTGGCTGTGTCTGGCTTTAATAGTAAATGCAGGTTCTAGGTTTAGTAACACTTTAAAGCAGTTGTAAAGTCAGGAAGTTTATCTTCATGCAATAAGATAAAAAGCCTTCTGTGTGCAGCAGCCACCCTCCGCCTCCCTAATACCTGGCTGAGGTTTTTCTAGCTCCAGCAGTATTGTAGGAATGTCTCCCCCATCCAGGACTCCCCTCCTTATTGGCTGATACAGCAGCGTGGCGCCATTGGCTTCCGCTGCTGTCAAAGTCAGTCAGCCAATGAGAAATGAAAGGGGGTGTGGCTGGGCCACAGCTCCCTGTTTGAATGGATGCACGGAGCTGTGACTCGGCTTGGGTGCCCGACAGGAGGAAGTAGCCTGGAGAGCTGAAGGGACCCGAGAAGAGAAGGATCCGGGCTGCTCTGTGCAAATCCACTGCACAGAGGAGGTACGTTTAACATGTTTTTTTTTTTAATAATAGGGAGGTGTGCAGCGGATAGCATAGTCTAATCCGCGTCGGAAACAATATTCTGCGGTATTGTGTGTCGTCAAATGTGGAAGTGTGCATTGGTGTGGTGCTGGTCAAAACAATCTCATAAGAACACTGCAAAACTGTCAGTACTTCCCTTGGCAAGGGGATGGAGGTGTAAGACCCTAGCTGCAGATTTATAGTGGGGAGATGGATCCAGTACCAGGGGCTTTTCAGGAATACTGTGTGTATAATTAGCATATAGACAAAAAAACAAATGTTTTGTTTCCTTAAAAGATTGTGAACTCATAGAGCCGGTTCACACTGCGGCGACCTGGTATACGACTTAAAGGCCCAAGGTGCCCCAAGTCACGCGGTCGAGAAAATGAATGGAAGCCGTCTTAATGTACACTACTGAAGTCGCTTCCACTTCAGAAAAGGTTCCTGTACTACTTCAATCCGACTTCTAGGCAACTTGTACCCATTGATTTCAATGGAAGTCGCCTCAGAAGTCTGGTCACTGTCTTAACTGAAGCAACAATACAGGAAGAGAACATACATTTCTCAGGCAAACCCCTCCCTCCCACAGAGCTGATTGTTGTTTGATTGGCCACTGGAAAGCCTCCTGTCCTGGAGGCGACTTGAAGTTGCCTTGTACTGTCCTGGAGGCGACTTGAAGTTGCCTTGTGCTGTCCTGGAGGCGACTTGAAGTTGCCTTGTACTGTCCTGGAGGCGACTTGAAGTTGCCTTGTACTGTCCTGGAGGCGACTTGAAGTTGCCTGATGATTCATACTGAAGTCGTGTCCAAGTTTCCTCCCAAAGTCGTGCTGGAAGTCGTGTTGCCCCTTTGTGAATGGGCTCTTACCCTGTAAAACAACCAATTCAGTTTAAAATAGAGATGGAAGTCAAAACATTTGTGTATACATACAAAAAAAAAAAAAAGTGTATTTATTTTTAATAAGTGATCACATTCCCTCTGTTTTCAGCTTCACAAGGAGCTCGGAGAGGTGGGGGAAGATATACAGCAGCAAACAGTTTTTCCAGTAAATGTCTGGGAGGGAGGGGGGGGGGGGGTCGTGTCTGCTGAAATCTAATCATTGGGGAAGAGCAAGCTTAATTCCCAGAACAACAAGAAAACTGACCACACTAAACATGAGAGCACAATGTGGTCAGTTTTCATGAGGAAAGCAGAGTGACTTGCAGGAACACCAGGTATTTCACACAAAGGAAGTATTACTCAGAGAACATGATACATTTTCATTTAAGAACATGGTACAGCAAGCACATATCAGGAATATGAAATGTTGAGGTAACACATTCCTTAATGATTACGCATTAATGACTTGCTTCTGTTTCTTTAGGGTTATGCAACTAAAGCTAGATTTGGAATACGTGGTAAATCTGCACGTCAAGAGATCAAGGAGGCTGCTTTTGAGCCATCGATGAAAACAGCAGCTCGTAGTGAGTAATGTCTGCAAAGTCGCATCGTGTCAAAGAGAACCTGTCACTAGACCCCCCATTTTATCTTTAAACGCTTGCAGCAGTAGAGAATAACAATTAGTTGCTGGTTCACAAATGGTTTGTTTTACAGTGTTCTGAGGCATGCAAGGTCTTCCAGGATCCAACTGTTTCAGCAGTATTGTCTGATTTTCTGCTCTCTGCCCTTCACTCTGTCACTTGTGTCTCTGTACATAATTCTGGCACTTATCATAGCTATTCAGTGTTCTGTGTGGCCTCTCTTGCTGTCAGCCTCAGCTCTTTCATGCAAGAAACTGCGAGGGTGAGCTGGAAAACGCACACAGAGAAAGCCAGCATCTACAGTAAGAGCCAGAATTCTGTACACAGACACAGGTGACAGAGGTACAACCTGGGCAGAGAGAAGCTGGTATAGACAGGTATCCAACACTCATGAAAATGTTGGGGCAAAATGTTCATCCGTCAGAACAATTAAAGTTTTTAAGGAACCATTGAAAAACTTTTAAGTAGTTAGTCTCTTACTTGCAAGTGTCTAAAAAGTGTCGGCTGGTGCTTTGTTTAACTAGTTGAAGACCAAGCCTTTTCCGGCACTTTTTGTTTACAAGTAAATTTTGTATTTCTTACTTATAACCCCCAAGTGTGTGTGTGTGTATGTATGCGCTGGGGTTTTTCAAACGCAATTTAAAAAAAATACACTTTTACTTAAGGACCGGAAGGATTTACCCCTTAATGACAGGCCATTTTTTGCGATGCAGCACTGCGTTAAAAGCAGTCCTGCTGCTCCCGGCGAACTGGCTGTAGTGGTGTCTGAAATCAAGCACACCCATGCAATGAAAATCAAGAGTTTTTTATTGGCAAAAACAGGCAATAAGCATATTGGCGGGGGGGAAAAAAGGTTGACTCGTTTCACACGTTAATGCGTGCTTTGTCAAACCATACTGGGCATAACCACCATACACGCATACATTCAACATTTTCACCTGATTAAACAGGTGTAAATGATGAGGCGGACAAGTCCAGGGACATCAATCGGCTGTTTCCATTTGAAAGTAAACGGCAAACCATTTCTGGTAAACCCAATCCTCCACAAAATAAACAAACACAAACAAAAAAATCTGGAAAAATGAGAATATGCAACATATGCTACAAAAAAAACTTAATAAAAAAACGCAAGGGTCTGTAAGCTCTGCACAAAGTGAAAAAAAGCTCACCCTGCAAAAATATATATAATTATACCTATAAAGATTTAAAACTAAATAAAGGTAAGAAATACAATTGTGTCTCACCTCCTGGGAACCTGCACACAACTAAAGCAAATGATGATAGACAATGCCCCCTACATGTTCAATACAGCGAAAAATGTATGCAAGTGTATATATAATAAAAATCCCTATATTCAGGATATATACAAGGATCTTGAGGATCTGCAGGGGGAATCTGACAGCAGTCAGGAGGGGGTGATATACTCTACCAGTGGGGGCCTCTTTTTAGGGTGCAGTCAGATTTCTACCCTGTGAACTCAAGGGGAAAATCCTTGGTTTTATTTCCGAAGTGTTGAAAAGGAGCTTGCTAGATTAGCATCTCGTGTTAATAAGGGATTCATTTATAATGACAATCTTGCTATTGATGTATGCAATGCACTAAAGGCTCTGAGTCAGGACTTTTCCATTGTCATTACAAAGGGTTAACCCCCCCCCCCCCTCACTGGTCGACCTATATTGGTAGAAATAGGCTTTTTAAATGGAAATCTTGGTCTTTGGGTTGATTGCCAACTACAGCCGTTAGTTAAGAGATTGCCTAGTCATTTGAAGGACACTAAACACCTCTTGAATTTATGCGATCAGCTGAGGTGGGAGGAGAGGGATTTATGGATTACCTGTGATGTGTCCAGTCTGTACTCCTCCATACCACATGCCTTGGGCGGGTGGTAAAAAACTATCTGGACCATGACAGTGGATACTCCCCCTTACACAGAGAATATATTCTTGAGTATTTTTTTTTTTTTTTTTTCATTTTATCTCCAGAGATGTGGGGCAGCCATGGGTGCCTGGTTTTCACCCTCTTGCCAACTTGTACATGGGTTGATGGGAGAGGGTGCACATTTTTGGAGATAACAATCCTTTTCGGTCTAGAATCAGGTTTTTCCATTGAAGATCTGTTCATCTGCTTCAAATCCGTAGGTACATTTTAGATGATTTATTTTTAAATAATTTAAACCTCTAATTTATGGGAAATTTGAGTGACACATCGTTCTCTTTTTGGATGTAGTTTTGTCTAGCAGGGAGGGACGCATTGTATCAAGTTTAGAAAGCAAACCCCTCACCTCTCCCTAAAAAATTGTTCAACTGGTATGACCTGGGTGCTCAGAGTCCACATGTTTGGAGGGTTCCTACGTGTGGACTCCCAGGTCATGGGACACGAGGTATACCATTTGAACAATGTTTTTAAGGTGCACGGAATCTGCAGTGAGGAGACTGATTTCCAACAAGAGATAGTATGTGTTCTAGGTTTCTTGCCAGGGGTAACCAGCCCAATACTATAAATGGGGCAATTGAGATAGCAGAATCTACCCCTAAGGAGAAGTTGCTATGAGACGAGATGTGAGCTTACATAAATTAGAACCCCAATCTTTTTAACCTCATACAGTTTGGAATACAATATAATCAGAAAATTGTGGAATATTATGTGCCAATTCTGCATGAGGATGTATGTTATGCTAAAATGTCTGGGGGGGGGGGGGGATAAATTCTGTGTCACAGCGAGCATCGGCAAATTCCTTGTCCCCAAGTGAATTTAGTTCCAGCAAACAAAGCAGAACAAGGCTTGTTTGTTGGCACGCATAAGTGTGGTGCCAATCGTTGTCCATGCTGCTGGTAGTTTTTTTTTTTCTCCAGAGCATAAATTGCAATACTAGGAAAGTGATCTATTTGATCACATGTAAAATGTGTGCAATACAGTATGTGGTTCGCACAACTAGAAGGCTATGGGATCGCCTACACAATCATGTCTATGACATAAAGAAAGAATATGGTACTAGTGTTGCTAGACATTTCAATGAGTTTCATGGGGGTGACACCACCCTAGTACAAATAGAGGGAATTGAAAAAGGTTGTGACCCCTAGAAGAGGCTGAGATGACTTTAGAAGGGAAGTCTTTTGGATATTTTTGCTCCAAACAAGGACTCCAGGAGATACTTGACTCGCTTTTTTTGAATAGGATATTAAATTATAATTTTTTTTTTTGTCTCGACTGTATATGAACGTGCGGTGACTTTTGCCTTTCCTCCTTTTTTTTTCTCGTGTGTTTTTAGACCGCAAAGGTAAAATGGCAATGTAGAGGTTGTCTATATAATTAATATAGGGATTTTTATTTTTTATACTTGGCAGAAATGAGATGCATAGCAGAAAAAAAATATCTCAGTGTAATTTCGTCAGAACGGAGATCTGCCTTGTTGCAAATCCCCGGGGAAAAGGTGCCGGGCTGCCAGCAGACATTGGATCCGCCAGGCACGCCGATTAGCTCCCACACTGATCGGCACGCGCATGCCCACAAAAGCTAGTGCACAAATTCACGCAGCCAAGCCAGCTTGCCGCAGTATAACTGCAGCGGCTGGTCGGCCAACGGTTAATTAATTTTATATAAAAAAACACTATATATAACACAATTTTTGGTAAAAGATGATGTTACGCCGAGTAAATAGATACCTAACATGTCGCACTTAAAAATTGCGCACGCTTGTGGAATGGCAACAAACTAAGATACTTAAAAATTTCCATAGGCAACGCATACATTTTTTTTTTTTTTTACTGTTTAGAATTACATAGGAAGTCGAGCACTATAATTATTGCTCTCCCTCTAACATTTGTTGCAATACCTCACAGGTTTGGTGCGAACACAATTTACATATGCTTGGGCAACCTGCATATGCTTTTGTTTCTGCGCGTGAGCATGGAGGGATACCACTAATCTACAAGGTAGAGCTGTCATATAGACCGCTCCGTCCTGCAAAGTGCAGAACATGCAGAGATAGGAGAGAGGGTCTGCACAGCTGTGCCTCTAACAGCCCCAACAATGCAAGCCCCCTACTGACTAAACACGATAGAAGGCAGAGTGGTTGTGGTTCTGGTGTGTTGAACATAGAGCAGAAGGGATGGTTTTTGTGCACATCTGTCCTGGATGCCCATTGGTGACAGAAATGTTAAAGTGGAGGTTCACCCAAAAAAATCAATTTTTAACATTAGATTGAGGCTAATTGTGGGAAGCACAATCGGGTGTTTTTTTTTTTTTTTTTTTAAATCAAATCAATGCAGTACTTACCGTTTTAGAGATAGATGTTCTCCGTGGCATCCGGGTATGGGCTGCGGGACTGGGCGTTCCTATTTGATTGACAGCCTTCCGACCGTCGCATACAGCGCGTCACGAGTTTCCGAAAGTAGCCGAACGTCGGTGCGCAGGCGCCGTATAGAGCCGCACCGACGTTCGGCAACTCGTGACGCGCTGTATGCGACCGTCGGAAGGCTGTCAATCAAATAGGAACACCCAGTCCCAAAGATCATACCCGGAAGCCACTGAGAACATCCATCTCTAAAACGGTAAGTACTGCATTGTTTTAAAAAAAACACCCGATTGTGCTTCCCACAATTGGCCTCAATCTGTTAAAAAAATAAAAATTGGGTGAACCCCCGCTTTAAGTGAGCTTACTATATGCTCAGTTCTAGAATTGCTAGGGAAAATCCATCCTGTTAAAATCTGCCTTTTTTTATTTTTTTTTATTCCCTTTGTCTGCATTTATAACTTGGGAGACATCTTTTAACACTGAGTTCAGATATATTTCTTTCTTGTCTTTCAGTTGACGCAACAGGTAAACTAATTGTCGCTGGAGGTGCTGCTGTTGGTCTTGGAGCATTGTGTTACTATGGGCTTGGGATGTCCAATGAAGTTGGTGCAATTGAGAGAGCAGTGTAAGTCTTTTTTAGCAAAGTTGACCTGATATTTCACAATAATGTTTTATCAAGCTGATAGAGAAACGATAGATTGGATGCAAAGAGTTAGGTGCACTAATCCCATGCAGTCTGATTACTTTTTCCCTTTGGCTACTAAAGATGTGTACCACATGTCATTGCAGTGGGAATATAGCCATTACAAATTTGATCTCCTGGCTCTTTAATGTAGAAGTTGTCTGATCACTTTTACATACCAGAGGGTGTGTAACAATAACATGGATTGTATTGTGTTTGCCTGAATGAACTGTAATACAAATATTGGTTAGATAAAGAGTTGTGCAGTACAAATTATAATTTTTAGGCCAGAAATGCTAATACTAATTTAACACGTACAAATTTTGGTGGTGACAGGGATAAAATCTAGCTGAACACAAACGCGTTCTCTTTAGAAGACAAACCTCTGCAGGGATCTTTCTCCCATTTTATTTCTAGTTCTAGTGACCAAACACAAATGAAAAGTGTGCAAAGCCACCCTAGTGTAACTCTGCTTTAATATGGTAAAGTTAAAAATGCTACAATGGTCAAACTCGCATTGTGTGAAGATAGATGCAGTATAAGGATTGCACTGTGGCCACACTCCTATAACCACTTCAGGATCCCGATGGAAGGGAGAGCCGTGGATGTTCAACCTAGCTGCCAGGATGCTGGCAGCACATCCGAGGCTATCCACCACCACGCTCGATGTGGAGATCCTAATGCGCTTGAGTCCGGTCCAGCCGGCGCTGCTCTTCGAAGACACACGAGCAGGGATTTGGGGGGGGGGGGGTGAGGACGTCACACAATACGTTTTGGAGGCATGGCCTCCTTCCTCAGGTCATGTCCACTAACTCGCTAGTAACTTGCCAATTTATTGTGGGAAGAGAGACGTGATCATGGTGATGCCTTCCCTGTCTCTTGAGGGAACATGGGTAGGGAAGGCAAAAGGTACTTGTAGGCATTGGTTACAGCGATGGGACTATAGCAACTTAATAGATAAAACATCATAATAGATTCCTTAACAGATTGTAATAAAAACCGTTTTATAAAGATGTATCTGCTTCCAGCGAACACTAATATGTTAAAAAGAAGTTAATAATTTTGAATATGCTTAATTATGCTAATTAAGGGATCGACCATGAGACAGAGAGCATAATACTCCCAATAAGAAAGGGAATTATTATTTTGGTTTAATATAATATATACAATATGCGCACATTTACTTTCCTCTCCCATAAATTACAGTTGTATAATTGCATTATAGTTGCATAAAGATTTGCTTTACATATGTGTTTCATATGGAGATATTTAGACAAATATAAACTTTAAATATAACAGGAGGAGGGAGGGGAAAATAATTTTGATTGGGAACTACCTCTTGTATAATGAACTACTTGCATCTCTATCTCTCTGTGTAACCATCTTCCCTCCTCTAATGGAGGCATAATGGATGACAAAAAGATTTTGTGAGAACATATATACACAAGATTAGTATTCATACACATACATAAACATATATATTTATATACATACACCTATACATTTCCCAAGAACTTAAGCTGAACCCCGGAAGAGCAGTATTCATATAAGGGTGTTTAATTCCAATTCCACATTTAGCCCATTGGGTGACATGGAGTTTAAAGTAAAAATCCAGGTGGTTTCCCGTAAGCATAATCTGGAAAACCTTTCACTTTCTGGAATGATCATAGGTATAGCTTCTCAATTTTTTGTGATATACCAAAAAACAATACTAACCAATTTGGGATCCTCAACCGTTTTCCCACTCTGCAGTTAAAAAAATAGTTTATTATGGCCTGTCACTCTGTTGGATAGCTTTTGTTCACTCTATCCGTGACCCCACATGAAGTGAAGGAGGATCTCTGCAATGGATGAAAATGGATCTACACCCTCAAACAGGGCTGTGGAGTCGGAGGAAATTTTGGGTACCTGGAGTCGGCAAACAATGCACCGACTCCTACTAAATTTAGATTGGAATAAAAATAAAAAAAAGCAAGTTTAAATGTCCCAATTCACAAAAAGTTATAATTAATGACTTCTCTACTGTAAGAATAAAGACCAATGCATGAAGTGCCTCACGTAACCGCAAAACGAACACGTTAAGTGACCGTGAAGAAGCATGCTTTTCATGTGCTTCACTATATGGCACGCAACGCACAATTAGGAGCTGCAATACTTATACTTTCCATAGTGTTGTGTTCTGCTGTTACAGGGAACGCAGCGCCCATGTGTAACCTAGCCTCTCACTGATAAGGGATTAAATAAATATGTTTTTTGCAGGACTAGAGAGTGAGACACTTGTATAAGTGAAGGGAATGGAGGGCCAATAGTTCAAGACTGAAGCTGTAAACCATTGGAAAAACGACAAGTTTTTATAGCCTTAGCTAAATGACAGCAAACTCTGATTGTTAGCTTAAACTTTAAACATGACTATGGGATTCTCCTAGGAAAATCATGTTTTAGAATAAAAAACGTTGTTTTCATTGTGTTTGTCTTTTGCTTAAACTGTGCAATACAGTAGACTGTTGGCTTCCCAGCCAGTAGTCCTGTGGTAGGTTGCGTTTCTTTCCCTCAAGGAATGTATAAAATACATTCTCATATTAATACAGAGGAGTCGGAAGTACAAAAAACTGAGGAGTCGGAACATTTATCTACCGACTCCACTGCCCTGCCCTCAAATACAAGTTGCCTCCTCTCCATCACTTCATACACACTTTTTTTTATTAGCTTTTTTTTGTTAAAATAACTCCCAAGGCAGTCTAAAGAGCATGGAAAAGATTCCAGGAGACAGGCAGTCACTCCTAGGAGAGATGGACAGGGCTGTAGAAGGTGCTTAACCCATCGGCAGGACTGGTATCTGCTCATTTGTGCAAGGAGGAAAAGGATGAGCACTGCCAGAGCCCTACAAAATGTTCTCCAACAGGCCACTGGTGTGAATGTCTGACTAAATAATCAGAAAACGACTTCAGTGTGGCATGACCGCCTGCCGTCCTCTAGTGGGTCAGTAATGATCTGGGGAGACAAATGGTCTGGGGACGCACAGACCCCTTACAGGGTAGACAATGGCACCCTGACTGCCATTAGGTATCTGGATGAAATCTCCGGAGATATCAGATACCTGCTGACCCTTGATACCAGGACCTGTGTTATTGCATACCACACTTTGTGACCTCCTGGAGGTCGAAGTAAGGAGGTGAGAGGCCATCCTTATATTCTGGTGGAGGATCTTTACTCTGGTCACTTTTCTGGATTCGCACTTGTATATGAAATGATTGGATTTCTCTCTCACTTATTCACTTATGGACTTTATTTACTTATTTCATATTATTATTATTATTAATTTTTTGTGCTGCACTTTTTATATCACGTTTCTTTGGGATGTTTTATTTGAATTTATTCTAAGTGCTGGCAAGCATTCTTATTGTATATTTTGTATTTCACTTTGTTTCAGCGCTGAATACTTTCTTTATTTTATCCTTTCATTCCTAACACATTACCCAGTTCATATCAGTATAGATATCCAGCATATCTTTCTCCATTGAGATCTGATGTGTTTTCAAAGTATTCTTTTAAGCAGTGTATGTTTAAACTGTAAGTTAATAATCGTAAAGTGCTCAGTGAATACGTCAAACAAAAAATCGTTTTCATATAGTCCATCAAAATTGCTTCATTGAAGACGTGAAACAACCATTGTGTCCACTGATAAACTTGATCCAATCTGTGTTTTAGATCGCACAGACAATTCCAGAAAGCATATGTAGAAAATGGTGCAGCGCTTATATGGGTACTAAATCACTCATAACATTAAATGTAATTGAACAATAATAAAGTCCATATAAAAATGTGTGTGGAGATGACTGGTTCGGACACCGCCACCAACACCCAAACACACTGCTTCTTGCCAAAAGAAAGATAAAAACTTGCAAGACAAATATATCAATAGCGGCTCTTCAACAGAAAAGGGTGTAGAGAAAAGCTGGATGCCTTCCAAGATAGGATCCTCAGCAGCATGAGCATAATCAGGCCCTTAATCGACCTTGTTAGTGGGGAACCACTCCTTTCCAGAATGGAGTTGAAGCAATCGTATTTGTATAGTAATCACTATGGTAATCGGCTCGCCTTTTCATAATATGGACCCCTTGATTGACTAAAAGTCAAAAATGCATAAATCATTCAATCTTCCCCCATATGAATCCTGTGACCTCTATACTGCGTCTAAATCAAGTCATCCCAGGCCTCATGAAAGAAGGGAACAAGATATGCAAACAACTGTTGCACCACAGGCTTAATTACAAAGCCCTAAATACATAAATGCACAACTACATATTTGTATGTAACAACCTGGTTGACAAAGCATAAACTCATTGTTTCTGTACCAATATGTGTTTTTCAGAATTTGGCCTCAGTATGTGAAAGATAGAATCCGGTCTACTTACATGTACTTTGCTGGCAGCATCGGTCTCACAGCTTTGTCTGCTGTTGCTGTTAGTAGGACCCCAGCTTTGATGAATCTCATGATGAGAGGATCCTGGATGGTAAGTGCACAGAAAAAGATATGGAAATTACTTTGTATTTCTTACTTAAATAATGTGTAGTCCTTTTAACCAGAATTTATTTGGCAAACTTACAAATACAATTGTCCAAAAATTATTCTAGTGTTGAATGTACTTGTAGTTGGTCACTCTCCACCAGGCACAAACATTTTAGGAAATGTCTTGGCTTGCTTTTATTACTTTGTTCTTGAATAGCTGAATTTATGTTGGCATGTCCTTGCCTTACAGGCCATTGGGGCAACATTTGCAGCGATGATTGGAGCTGGTATGCTGGTTAGATCAATATCTTATGACCAAAGTCCTGGTTCCAAGCATCTAGCCTGGATGTTATATGCAGGTATGTTGTCATTTGATGAAATCAAAGCTTTGTATGCAGCTTGTTGAATATGTACATACAATAACAAAAATGCTTTTCCCTGGCGATGGGAATTTTTTTTTTTTCTGTGCAAAATAAATTGAAAAATAAACCATTTGAAAAGATTTGAGATCTGGTAGAGCTTTCAGATTAGGAGCATTTTATACCTGTTGCCACAACACTTTTAGGCGACAGGGGGGCGACGGGGGTCCAGAGGTAGAGATAGTCAGCGCGGAACATATTCCAGACGGTAGTATTGGGGGCATTAGTGGTAGGGTGACCAAAGCACATAAACCCAAGGTAAGTATGGTAGTAAGTCCTAGTTGCAATCTCGGAACACCCAATAAGAGGATAGTATGCAAGCGTAGTCTAAACTACGTAGCATGTTCACCAATGCCAGGAGCCTGGTGGACAAGATGGGTGAACTAGAGATACTGTTGTAGGAGGAGGATTTGGATTTTGTGGGATTGTTAGAGACCTGGTTCAACAGCTTTCATGATTGGCTTGCAACCTTTTAGGGGTATACCCTTTATCGCAAGGATAGAGATGGTTAAAAAGGGGGAGGGGTATGCCTATATATCAACAATGATGTACAAGTGAATGTGAGATGACATCACTAAGGGAGCTAGGGAGGAGGTGGAATGGGTAAAGCTCCAAAGGGATGAAGCTAAGGGGAAAATAATACTGGGAGTATGCTATAGGCCCCCTAACCTGAGGGAGGAGGGGGAGACAGATCTCCTATTACAATTTGGATTAGCAACAAAGATGGGAAGTGTTCTAATGGGGGATTTTAATTATCCAGACATAGACTGGGTGGAGGGAACCACGCATTTATGTAAGGCTCGCCAGTTCCTAAATGTCTTGCAGGACAATTTTATGGGTCAGATGGTAGATGCACCAACTAGAAATAAAGCGTTACTGGATCTACTGATTACAAACAATACAGACCTGATCATGAATGTGGAAATACAGGGCAACTTGGGTAACAGCGATCACAGGTCAATTGGCTTCAGTATAAATCGCACAAATATGAAACATAATAGGAATACAAAGGCACTGAATTTCAAAAGAGCCAACTTCCCTAAACTACGATCCTTGCTAGAAGGCATAAATTGGGATAAAATCTTAAGAACAAAACACGGAGGAGAGCTGGGTTTGCATTAAGAGCATATTACATAAGGGCATTAGCCAGTGCATCCCATTGGGTAATACATTTAAAAGAGCGAACAAAAGTCCTGTATGGCTTAACTGCAATATAAAAATGCATATAAAAGCAAAGGAAAAGGCCTTCAAAAAATACAAGAATCCTCATCAGAATTCAGACTTTATAAAGAATGCAACAAGAAATGTAAGGGTGCTGTTAGGGCGACTAAGATAGAACATGAAAGACACATAGCGGAGGAGAGAAAAAAAAATCAAAACATTTTTTAAGTATGTAAACGGTAAAAAAGGGAGGACAGACCATATTGGCCCCATAAAAAAATGAGAAAGAACATCTGGTTGCAAAGGATGGGGAGATAGCGAAGGTATTGAATTTATTCTCCTCAGTCTTCAAAAATGAATCGGGATGCTTCAGTAACCACAACTGCAGTATCTATCCTCATGACACATCACAGGAAGTGCCTCCATGGTTGACAGAGGACAGAATTAAAATTAAACCTCGGAAACTTAACATTAATAAATCACCGGACCAGATGGCTTGCACCAGAGGGTACTTTAGGAACTCAGTCAAGTAATTGCTAGACCATTGTTCCTAATTTTTACTGACAGTCTACTGACTGGAATGGTACCAGCTGATTGGAGAAAAGCCAATGTAGCACCAATATTTAAAAAGGGCCCAAAATACATCCCTGGGAATTAGATCTAGTTAGCCTAACATTTAATAGTATGTAAACTCTTGGAGGGGATGATAAGGGACCATATACAAGATTTAAGTAATGAGCATGGTATCATTAGCAGTAATCAAGGAAAGCCTGTAAACGTGGTGTATCTGGATTTTGCAAAAGCATTTGACACAGTTCCCCATAAACGTTTACTGTAAAAAATAAGGTCTGTTGGCATGGAACATAGGGTGAGTACATGGATTGAAAACTGGCTACAAGGGCGAGTTCAGAGGGTGGTGATAAATGGGGAGTACTCGGAATAGTCAGGGGTGGGTAGTGGAGTCCCCCAGGGTTCTGTGCTGGGACCAATCCTGTTTAATTCATTAATACACGACCTGGAGGATGGGGTTAGCAGTGCAATCCCTGTATTTGCAGATGATACTAATCTAAGCAGGGCAATAACTTCTTCACAGGTGAAAAGATCTGAACACGTTAATGGGGTGGGCAACTACATGGCAAATAAGGTTCTAAGTAGAAACATTTAAAATAATGCATTTGGGAGGCAAAAATGCATATTTAATCTATACACTGGGGGGGGGGGAGAACCTCTGGGCAATCTAGGATGGCAAAGGACCTGAGGGTCCTTGTAGTAGATGGGCTCAGCAATGGCAGAATATTGGCATGCATTAAAAACGGGATTAACTCCAAAGATGAAACGATAATTCTCCCACTCTACAAGACTCTGGTCCGGCCACACTTAGAGTATGCTGTCCAGTTCTGGGCACCAGTCCTCAGGAAGGATGTACTGGAAATGGAGCGAGTACAAAGAAGGGCAACAAAGCCAATAAAGGGTCTGGAGGATATTAGTTATGAGGAAAGTTTGCGAGCACTGAACTTATTCTCTCTGGAGAAAAGATGCTTGAGAGGGGATATGATTTCAATTTACACATACCATACTGGTGACCCCACAATAGGGATAAAACTTTTTCGCAGAGACACATGGCCACTTGCTAAAATTAGAAGAAAAGAGGTTTAACCCTAAACTACGTAGAGGGTTCTTTACTATAAGAGCGGCAAGGATGTGGAATTCTCTTCCACAGGCGGTGGGTTTCAGACACTATTAGATAAGCATCTGAACGACCACAACATACAGGGATATACAAGGTGATACTGACATATAATCACACATAAGTTGGACGTGTGTCTTTTTTCAACCTTGCTTACTATGTACAGTAACTATATGTAACAATATGGTGTGTCTTTCTGCAGGTGTAATGGGAGCTGTGGTTGCGCCATTAACATTACTTGGTGGCCCTCTACTTATCAGAGCTGCATGGTATACAGCTGGTATTGTAGGTGGATTGTCAACAGTAGCCATGTGTGCACCAAGTGAAAAATTCCTAAACATGGGTGGACCGCTTGGCATCGGTTTGGGTTTTGTTTTGGCATCCTCTATTGGTACGTACATAATTTATTTTGCATTTTGCTGCATTCTTATTTTACAATAGGAATATGTTCAGTAATATAAAGAATAATGGTATGTTATAGGTTCATCAGCTAGTTGCCTTCTGTGTGCAATACCTATAATGCTTTTTTTTTTAAGAAATATCTTGTACAGATATCTGAACGCTATGGTTATCAAGTTAATGTAAAACAACTGTATAGTTTTAAAGCAGAAAAAACTATTTGTGTAATTTGTTTTCCCCGAACACTTATTTGCTCGTACCAAAAGCTTTCAACTTCCTTTTTTAATAAACCACATCTTGATTTTGTCATTTGTTTTTATGCTAGGAAGTGCATTCCTTCCACCAACATCTCTATTTGGTGCTGGACTGTACTCTGTTGCTGTTTATGGAGGCCTTGTTCTCTTTGGCATGTTTCTATTGTATGACACACAGAAAGTTGTCAAGCGAGCTGAAGCTACACCCATGTATGGAATGGTGAAATATGACCCGATCAATTCGTAAGTATCCAGAAAACTGTGTTTTCCACTTCGAATCTAGTATTGACATTGAGTGACTGGTGTAGAAATGTGCTGGGTAGTAAATGGGGTCTGCTGACTTATGATAATGTGAAATACTGATCTACAATGTTTTCTTGTTCAGTGAGATATCATTTTAGAACACTAAATACTTTAGACCAGGGGTGTCCAACCTTTTTTTTTAAAGAGGGCCAGATTTGATGAAGTGAACATGCGTGAGGGCCGACCATTTTGCCTGACATTCTTTTAACCATTAAAATTCGGTCTAAGTGTGTGTGTTCGAGCACTAATACACTGCCCAACAAGAATTCTCTTGCCTTTGTCGCACTTGTTCCCGACACACAGATAAATTCTCCCAGAGAGCCCTCCCTTACATCAGGGTCCCCAGAGAGGCTCCCCCTATACATCAGGGTCCCCAAAGAGCCCCCCCCCCCATACAGCAAGGTCCCCAGAGGCCCCCCATGATTGCAGGTAATAAATTCCCACCATGTATGGACAGCCCTAGACTTTGCCAAGTTAATGTTCTGTTTTCTTTTTTTGTAATTATTCATGTGATCTCATCTGTGTGGTTGAGCATTTTGGTTGTATGTTCATAGCAACAGCAAAGAGGTCTGACGTCTGCTATTGCTGACTTTTATTTTGAAGTTGGCTTGGGTATTCACTTGAAATAAATGTGTTTGGATAAATGAAATACACGTTTGTCCTATGATATTGAATCACAGAATAGTCGATCAGGATGGCAGACCCAGAGCATACACCCATATCCTTCTGCAGTCTGTTTTTTAACCACTTCCAGACCAGGCCTTTTCTGGCACCTTTTGTTTACATGTAACAATCAGTATTTCTTGCTAGAAAACCGATTAGAACCCCCCAAAAACGATATATTTATTTTTAAAGCACAGGCCCTAGAGAATAAATTGGTGGGTTTTGCAAATTTTTACACAGTATTTGCACAGCTGTTTTTCAGATACCATTTTTGGGGAAAACATTGAATTTTAATGCAAATAAAAAAAAAAAAAATACAAGACAAGCTAATTTATTTGGTAAAATATAAAAGATGTTACGCCGAGTACATAGATACCAAACATGTTACACTTTAAGTTTGCGCATCCCCATGCTACAGTGACAGATGACGCTTTAAAAGCCTTTGTTACCAATTTAGATTTACAGAAGAGGTCAAGTACTATAATTACTGCCCTTGATCTAACGTATGCATTGATACCTCACATATGTGAGATGATTACGTGCATTCGCAAACAGCAATCACTGGTGGGGACAATTTATTTTTACACTGTTGCTTACGTTTTTTTTTATTTAATACTTTAATTTCTGTCGCAACGATAAATATCCTTACAAAGGCAATGTGACAGGTACTTCTTTATAGAGGGCGCCTCCAGGTTAAGTGATATAAAGCTTTAATAGCATACAGATTACAGTGTGAACTTATTTAAAATAATAGAATCCAGCATGTAGATTCAATGTGTTTTATAACCATATATTTTTGCACTTTAAAATCTCATAACGTAACTCATCCTGTCATTGGATTTTCATTTGCAGATGCATGGGAATTTATATGGACACCTTGAACATCTTCATTCGTGTAGCCATGATACTGTCTGGAGGTGGGAGCAGGAGGAAATGAATCACCACAACAGTCATAATCGCCTATTGATTGCCTGTAGCACTTTATGCAACTCCTGGACCATAAACACGTTAATAATAAACATCATCAACAAGTTTGTTTATATTGTTCTGTATAACCAGTCTTGTTGATTGAAGCTTTCTGAGATGCCTTTACTTTGAAAAAACGCACAATTCGTGTTTATAATTTAGGCAAGCACTAAGAAATATTCATCTCCTCCACTCTAAAAAGCACCCGAGAATAAAAGGTGCAGTGGAAAATGATTTTACATCCTGAAATGAAATTGCACGGGTAAACAGTGTATCTTCAGAAAAATGCCTTTTACTCTGTGTGGGATGTTGAGCTTCAGATGATTTGTTTGCAATTTTCTGTTAGCAATAAAAAGTAATTTATAGCCACGCAATACATTTAAAGCATATTTGCAGAGGCAGTAGCTGAGCATTCATGCCAATCTTACAATAAATTGTATCCCTTTCAATCTTATGAAACTGCTTTGAAAGTAAAAAAATGCAGATAGAGATCTCACTGCAGTGGTGGAGCGGTCTTTCATGCAGATACAGTGTAAAATTTAGGATACCAGGAGACTCATTCCTTGGTGTTCACTAAAGCTGTTAAAAATATTCCAAACATCTGCTTTGGTGCAGACTTTTTAAATCCTTCACTGGGTGTCTGTAAAAAAAAAATGACTATACTTTATGAAAGAAAAGTAGGCATATTACCATGATTCAGCTTACCAAATTGCGTGTTGAAAATGTTCTGTTTATTATTTAAATTTATTATACTTGGGAAAAACAAATAAAGGTTTGTTTCTTCAGAATGGTATATTTTTTAAGTAGCATTGATACTGAAAATGTTTAAAAATATGGGACTTGTTTTTAATGGCAAGAAACTCCTTCTTAACTATGCACACTGTGACCCATCCATTGATGAAATTTGCACCCATGATTAGCAGATCATGGGTGCAATGCCTAGACCCTGCACACTCTTAGTACAGCTGTCTGCCCCTACCTCTGACATGGGGTGGACAGTTTCTGAATAGCAGGAGGATTCGCTGGAATATGAGATCGCTCACCAGCACCTTCGCAGTTCATTGAGAACTACAAGCCTTCAGCCGCAAAGGCCGACGGTACTTGTAGTTCATTCATTCACAGAACTTTTGTGAATGAATGTTGTGACCACGTGGGCGGAACCCTGCACGGTCGCGTTTTTCAATTCTGACAGCAGGTGTGACAGAGCTGGAACATCTTTCAACCTAAAATACAGGTGGAATGTGTAACCTGTTCCAAAGATGAACTTGCCTTTTAAAGCTTATATTTTCATAAGGCTGGTCATGGTGAGAAGCAATAGAAACCTAGGATTACACTGGTATGACTTTAAAGTAGACGGTATGCTATAAAATCTTTTGCTTGTTGGTGTCCTATTTTTGCCCATCCTATTCATCAAGTTATTTTACAGGCAGTCTAGAATCCACTAGATGTAGTCTTGTGATAATATTCAAGACAAATATATCTTATTTATATTGTGTGTGTGGTTGATCTCATTTAATTGATGCTATCTCACAATAAAAGTAGCACTTCACACAGATAATATATGGGATTGCTTCAAAAGAAGGTATTTTGAATAACTCCAAATGTAATAATTTGGCTTTATCTACGGATTTCTTTCTGTTGGATGTTATCTTCAAATGATAGATGTTGCAGTAATGTTGTGAATAGGTGTCACCAGTTGTTGTTGCTATATAGCACCATAAACCTTTACTATATTCTTGCTTAAAGAATACATTTATTCTTATTGTTCCTAATATTTTATTAGTGCTTTCTTTATTGTACATCCCAGAGTATGGGGTGTTAAACCATTCCAGGTCAGTGATCATCAGCTGGGGAGTCAAGTCCTTGAAGGCTTTTAGTGGTTTGGACCTACAACATGAATTTGTGAGTGCCCTGGGGTAGTCTATGTTGGTACCCTATACCAGTGGTCATCAACCCTGTCCTCGGAGCCCAATAACAGGCCAGGTTTGCAAGATAACTGAAATACATCACAGGTGATATCATTTGCTGCTCAGTGATTTTCCAAAGTAATACATAAAACCTAGCCTGTTGGTGGGCCCTGAGGCCAGGGTTGATGACCACTGCCCTATACTATTGGCCCCCTACTCCCCCTGGATGCAATTGGTACACTCAAAGCCACATGTGCAGTACAGCTGTGATGTCACATCACGACAGGGAGGACAGCTTTACTGCACAGATTGACAATACAGAAAGGGGAAAAGCTGTGTGGCTGCTTATTGGAGGACTGCATGTGACTGCTATTCACATGCTGATAGCTTCTCAATGGATACATGTAATCCTTTCACTGCCACTACTGTAAGGCTTATGGGGGTGGCAGCAGCAGGTTTTACACACACACACACACACCCCTCCACAAGGCGACTCACAAGCTGACAAATGAAAGCGATCCAGTGATTGTACTACTGCTGGATCACTTTTTTCCCCTGTGATATAAATACAATTTTAGTGAAATTGAAAAAAATAGTCACACCCAAGCACCTACACTTACTAGCCCCCCCCCCCCCATGTTCACGTGAACATAAACGTGTCCGTTGGGTGTGCCTACATAAAAAAAGCGGAGGTCCACACAAAGTGAACCTCCACTTTTCAACACACACCCCATGGTGTCACATTTGGCACCTTTCAGGGGGAGGGGCTGCAGATACCTGTATAATACAGGTATTTGCACCCACTTCCGGGAATAGACTTCCGTGGGAGTCGGGCCCCTTCGTGTCACCCCCCGCTGTCTTCTGGGAAACACACTGGTCCCAGGAGACAGTGGGGACCAGTGACGGCACGGCTGGCACATGCACAGTAGGGAAAGGGGCAGTGAAGCTGCAACGCTTCACTTCCTGAATTGCCCTCCAAGAAACATTTAGCTTTTCAAGGAGAATGTTTATTTGGTCCTGCTTTAGATGATTACATCCAGAAGGTGACTATTGGTAAGAGTACCCTGTTTCCACTTAAAAGGAAAGCAAGGCCTACAGTTCAAAAATCTGATGCTCCTACTTACAAAAAGCATTCCTTTAGCCAATCTCAGGCCTCTGGTTTTAAGCCCAAAACTCAGTCCCAGTTCCACAAAAAAACATAGACTCCAAACCTGTCTAAGCCAGGGGACAAGTCCTCTTGGCAATGAATGGATACCCCCACTCATTTGGATGGAGGGATGTTTGCAGGCCTTCACAGAGGTTTAGCAGGGGGAGATTGTGGAATTCCAGAGCCTTACCCCTCTGTGCTTAATGTTTTCAATTGTTCCTTTAAATCCACAAAACAGTTTTGTGCTTTTGTAAGCTCATGATCAGCTATCTCAATAAGTGACCATTCCATTTCCAAAGGGCGAAAAGTTTTTTGCAGTTTCTACTCAAACCTCTTAACTCTTCTAAAATTGAATGGTGATGTTCATTCCAACTACGACGGACTCAACAAGTTTCTGCGGGTGTAGAAATTTGATGGAATCTGTAGTGGCATCTGTCTGTCTTTATCGTACATCACGGGACACAGAGCAGCATAGTAATCACTATGTGGGTTATACAGCTTACCTTCAGGTGATGGACACTGGCACTCCCAAGACAGGAATTCCCCTCCCATATTGGGAGTACCTCAGTTTTGTAGCAAGCAATACAAATCCCAATGTCCCCAAACAAGAGGGGCGGGAGCTCTGTGTCCCGTGATGTACTCCAAGAAAAGGATTTTACAGGTAAGCTGTTACAAAAATCCTATTTTCTTTATCGTACATCACGGGACACAGAGCAGCATAGTAATCACTATGTGGGATATCCTAAATCAATGTCAAATGAGGGGAAAGAGACATCAAGAAAAAAAAACTGGTGCCACCTGACGTGAGGACCTATACTGTAGCCTGCAGTACACCGCGCCCAAAGGCCATATCCTCATGCCTCTTAATATTCAATAGGTAAAATTTTGTAAATGTGAACTGACGACCAAGTCGCCGCCTTACAGACTTGAGCCATGGAGAGCTGATGATGCGCCGCCCAAGAAGCGCCAACCGCTCTAGTGGAGTGCGCCTTAACCTAAATTGGAGGAACCTTCCCTTTCAAGTCATAGGCTTGAGAAATTTCCTGCCAAATCCACCTATAAATTGTAGATTTCTCAAATCGTCTTCCAGGACGACACACTGAGAGATGACTGGCTCCACCTGACAGGAAACACAATCAAAAAGGTTAAAAACCCTGCCCCCTCCCTGTGCTCCTCAGTTCTTGATTGTGTTTCCCCACAGCGAAACAATTTCTTATTTTTCCTGGCCTGGGGCTGGTGGCCCCCCCCCTGGGAGCTGGACCGCAGGCACTGGGTAGCCTCTGGATCTAGGTGGTTATCCCTTGTAGGGGGTCCCTTCCTACTCAGGGGGCCTCACTGGATGCTGGAAGAACCCCTCTGAGCGCTTGTGTCTCCTAGGATAGTGGCTATCCCGGAGCTCCAGGGGCTAGATTCCTCTCTCCCCGGGCCTCCCCCCCCACCTTGGAGGTTGTGGTTTAGGCTTTCTCCGGTGTTTTTTCTTGGCGTCCTGTGCGTTCTGAAGGTGGTTCGCAAATTCCCTGTTTGAATTTGGCGTCTATACAGGAGCCGGCCGGCGCACGGCGATGACGTCACGCGCGTGTCACTTCCGGATCCGGCCCAGGCAAGATGGCGACCGCCAGCAGCTCAGCACGCCAGGAACGACTCAGATCAGAGTCAGATCACTGGAGACACACAAGCACACGCAGCAGCCGAGAGAGAGAGTCGTCCTCCCTCAACATGGAGCGGGAGGACCGACCATCCATGGCTGCAGAGGAGGCCACTGGGGGTGAGTCTACCTAAGTGTGCAGGGGATATGGTGGGCTGGGACCTGCTTTTCTTACCCTGTTATTTATGTGCCTTTTATGTGTATCCCTTCTTTTATCAGGGGAGGACATCATTGGCCAGGGGGGTGCTTGTCGCAAAGACACTAGCCGTTTTGAAAGATGTGGCTATTGCAATAGTAAACTGCCCTCAGATCATTCTAAGCCTTTGTACTAAGTGCATTCAGAAATTGACTGGGAAGGAGACCTCTCAGATCATGAAAGAATTTATTGAGGTCCAGTCTCAGATGCTCTCTATGCTTAAGGAATTTCAAACATCCTGTAAAAGTAAAGCGCCTGAACCACCCACTGTACGGCCCTCCTCTCAGGAAAGTTCCTTGTCTCCCCTTTTTTATAGGGTCTGCCAGGAGTCCCTATGGCCTCTGGTGTCTGACTCCAAGGAATCTGAGTTCCCCCCTCAGGAGGAGGGTTTGGCAGACAGTCATGCGGAGGTAGAAGATGAGGATGCCAGAACAGGCAGATATATTTTTTCAGCCGACGAGATGGAGGGCCTCCTTGGGGCAATTTATGCCTCCGAGGAGATTCTGCAGCCAGCAGAGCAGGTGTCCACACAGGACAGATTATACCAGGGCTTAGTGAATTCTCAGTCTAAACCCATTCCGGTACACCAGTGCCTCAAGGACATCATCCTCAGGGAGTGGGCCGAACCAGAGAAGAAGCTTCTAAGGTACAAAACTTGGAAGCGTTGGTGCCCCTTTAAAGAAGAGGAGCACAATAAGTTCTTCAAGGTTCCTAGGTTAGACGCTTCCCTTTGTGCAGGTTTCCAAGCAGTCGGACCTCTCCTTTGAGGATACGGGCAACTTGAAAGACTCTATAGATAGGCGGGCTGAGACCTCCTTGCGTAGGGCTTGGGAGGCTAATGCAGCAGCTTTGAGCCCCGCATTGGCTTCAGCCTGCGTTGCGAGGAATGCAGATTCATGGATCTCCAAGTTAATGGAATATGTTTCCCAGGTTCCAGATCCCAAGGAGATTCTGGACTCCCTACAGGTCATAGGTAGTGCAGTGGCTTACCTAGCGGACGCTGCGGTAGAGACTGTGCGTTCTACTGCAAAGACAGGAGCCCTCATTAACTCTGCTAGGAGAGCAGTATGGGTCAAGACATGGAGTGGTGATCTTGCGTCCAAGAACCGCTTTTGTGGTCTTCCCTTCGAGGGCTCCCTCCTTTTCGGTACCGGCCTAGATCAAGCTCTGAAGGTCGGTCTTTGTTTAGACCAAGTCTAAACAAAACAGGAAAATAACTTTTCGGGCCTTTCAGAGTGGAATTGGGGGTAAAAACCGCCCTTCAGAAAGGAGACCCTAAAACAATAAGCATTGGGAAGGACAAACAGAAAGGGAGCATCCTTTTTTCCAACACTAAGCCCAACGATAAAGATTTCAAATGACGGGAAAGTCTGGGGGAGACTCTCCCATTTCCTTCCCAGGTGGGAGAGTATTACTCAGAGTCCCCATATTCTCCAGATTATAATAGGGTTACAGGCTAGAGTTCCGCCACTTTCCCCCTCCGAAATTTATTCTGACTCATTTGCCAAGGATCCCCTCAAGTCAGCAGGCCTTCTGCAGAACGTTGCAGAGCAGCGGGTCATAGTCCCAGTTCCTCTGGACCAAAGGGATTTGGGGGTTTACTCCCATATATTTGAGGTCCCAAAGCCGTCAGGGAAGTTTCGGCTGATAATCAATCTGAGACCCCTGAATGCCTCTCTTTCACAAGAAGTTTCATATAGAGAGTGTTTACAGCCTCAGGAGGCTTCTGCCGAGGGAGGCTTTCATGGTGACCATCGATTTAAGGGACGCTTATCTCCACGTCCCTATTTTCTCTAGTCGTCTTCCAGGACAGCCTCTTGAGACCTTGGGCTCCTCCCTCCGGGACAGGAAACACGTACACCCTTTTCTTTAAAGGGCGGTCCTCCAGGTCTCCTCAGTTATTGTGTTTCCTGCCAGAAGGGAAGGAGCACATTTTGGGACTTAAAAAATGCTGGACTCCCTCTCTGCCTTGGTACCCCTCAGTTCCTACAGCGGAAGAGGTGGTCACCGATTCCCACTGCTGTCCGACGCTCGGGGAGAGCGGGAACCCTTGACTGGCGGCACCCCCCCCCCCTAATTCCCTGGTACCTGAGAGCGTTAGCCTTCCCAAGTCCTTGTGGAAGCTGGCGGAGGGTACAGCAGTGATGGTGGCGAGAGACGCTAGCTTTGCTATGCCGCTCTGCACTGCAGACTTCCTCCTTCCGGAGCGGAGCTGAGGGGCGGGGCGGATGCGTTCCACAGGGCGGAAGTGCGTCATCGGAACGGCGTCATCAAGGGGCGCCATCGAATGTGGTCCCGTTCGAGTTAAGCGAGGCAGGGGAAGGAAGGCACACGGAGCGGTGTGTTACAACGCAGCCGGGCTGCACAAGGACACCAGGACTAATGGAGGAAGCGAGGGCGGCCACAGACTCCGGGTCCACTGGCTCCGGCGTCTCCCAGGTAAGGTGGTGAGGCTGTCTTTCCTTACTTCTGGGGGACCAGGTCTGAAGATCTCAGGACCATTTTATTTTCCCTCCCTGGGTGGGGGAACCTGTGGTGGAGGGATCCCCCACACTTTTTTCTGACATAAGCACAGTGGTGTATGGTCAGGGGGTATTTCTTTCTAACGGACTGTTTTCTTGGTGTTTTTTCTGTTTACTTTCAGATCAAAGCTCAGGACAAAACACCAGTCCAGGCCCCTAAGAGAAAGTGTGCTGTATGTGGGGAAAAATTAAGTTCCAACTGGAAAAAGCCTTTGTGCAGAGTGCATCGCCAGTTTGGTTAAGGATGACTCCGCGGCGGAATGCCACAAAGTCTTGGCATCCGTTAAGTATGAACTAGCATCCACATTTAGGTCCTTCAGAGGTATGATGGACAGGGTGCAGATGCCGTCCCCTGTCTACAGGGCCTCTAGTGCTCCATCCTTGGCGGCTCCTGCAGGAGGGGATGAGCTAGAGGAGGAGGAAGCAGGCGGGTCTACGCGATCCCAAGCTTCCTCCCAGGTAGATTCTGAGTCTGGCTCAGAGGTAGAGGAAGACTCCTCCAGGGGGGCTAAGTACAAGCTGTCTCTGGAAGATGTGGGAGACTTGCTTAAAGCCATTTATGAAACCCTAGAGATCAGAGAGGAACCGGTCCAGTTGTCTAAGCATGACCAGCTATATTAGGGGTGCGGTGCTCAAAAGACCAGGATTTTTCCTGTTCACAAGTCGCTGGTGGAAGCGATCTTGCTGGAGTGGAAGCAACCAGAAAAGAGGCCTTTTTTTGCTGGAAATTTGAAACGAAGATTTCCTTTTGACGATGACGCATCGCAGCCCTGGAATAAGGCTCCAAAACTGGACGCGCCCTTAGCCAGAGTTTTTTTAAAAGAACCGATCTGGCCTTTGATGACTTGGGGTCCCTTAAGGACCCTATGGATAAAAGGGGTGATATCCTACTCAAAAGGGCATGGGATGCTTCCACTATAGCGCTGAAACCAGCACTAGCGGCTACATGCGTAGCCAGAAACTTGGAATGTTGGCTCAACCAGCTTCAAGCCCATATCACAGCCGGTACTTCCAGGCAACAGATTTTAAAATAATTTCCGTTGCTCATGAAGGCGGTAGGCTTCCTAGCAGATGCTTCTTCGAAGTCAGTAAAGCTGGCAGCTAGATCAGCGGCGTTAGTTAACGCAGCCAGAAGGTCGGTCTGGTTGAAGACCTGGACCGGGGACGCTGCATCTAAATTAAAGCTCTGTGGCTTGCCCTTTTCAGGAGACCATTTGTTTGGTCCTGGCCTCCAAGAAGCGTTGGAAAGAACGCAGGACAAGAAAAAAGCCTTTCCCGAAAGAAAGAAAAAAGATGGGAACAAGAGGTTTTTTCGAGGGTTTAAGCAAAACCAGAAAGATAAGGAGACCCGTCCTAAAAAACACTGGTCCAACCAGAAAGGATATGGAAGAGGAGGTATCTTGTTTAACCCTCCTCAGGCTACCCCCAAATCCCAGTGACGCTCAGGTCCCGGTGGGAGGAAGGTTGGGGGAGTTCCTCTTACAATGGACAGAATCAACTGTCAGTCCGTTTGTGCAAGATCTCATAAAAAACGGCTACAGGCTGGAGTTCTCTCCCCCCCTCCGATATTTTTGGTCACCCAACTCCCAAATGATCGGGAAAAAGCGGAGGCCTTAGGCCTCCTTCTGGGAGACCTTTTAGACCAGAGGGTCTTAACGGAAGTTCCCCAGACCGAAGAAGGTCAGGGGGTGTATTCCCACGTCTTAGTGGTGAAAAGCCCTCCGGGAAGTACAGGCTGATCTTAAACCTTCGTCCCCTCAACAGATGGGTCAGGTACAAATGCTTCAGAATGGAGTCGATATTTTCAGTGACCAATCTGATTGTTTTATGGCCACGGTGGACCTCAGAGATGCATATTTACACATCCCGATTCGCCCGGAATGCCAAAAATTCCTGAGGCTAGCGGTGAGGCTGGGTTCAGCCATCAAGCATCTTCAGTTCAGGGCCCTTCCCTTTGGTAAATATCCTTGGTGAGGATGAAAGCCCAAAGTCCTAGCAGAGGCCTTGGCGCCCTTGAGACTCCAGGGCATCACGATAATTCCATACCTAAGATGACCTCTTGTTCGTAGCCCCGTCAGGTCCTCAACTAGAGAGCGACCTGAAGGTAGCCCTGTCCTTCCTGCGCTCCCTAGGTTGGCTGGTCAACAAAGACAAGTCACAGCTGTTACCAGCCCAAGAGGTCACGTATCTGGGATACAGGATTTCCTCGGTGGAGAAAAAGATTTTCCTTCCCCAGGAAAAAATTCTCAAGCTAGAACAAGCTATTGCACAGCTTCAGACAAATCAGGGGACCAGCATAAGGGAAGTGATGAGAGTTTTGGGCCTGATGTCGGCCTGTTTCCTGGCAGTGCCCAGGTTTCATATACGCCCCTTACAGGGACTTATGCTCAAACATTGGAATGGCAGGAAGGAGGGGTTGGACCTTCCAATGCCTATTCCAAACAGTATCAAGAGAGATCTGTGGTGGTGGCGGTCCCGAAGGAACCTAGAGAGCGGTCTTTCATGGGATCCTCCAGCAGCCTTGGTGCTGACCACCGACGCCAGCAGGGAGGGGTGGGGAGTCCACCTAGAAGAAGTTTGGACCCAAGGGCTATGGTCATCCTCAGAGGCCCTTCGGTCGTCAAATCAGAAGGAGCTGTTGGCTGTTCTAAGGGCCATTCAGGTCTTCGAGTCCCGTTTAGTGGGGCAGCACCTACAAGTAAGAACAGACAATGCTGCCACAGTAGCATATATAAACAAACAAGGGGGCACAAGGAGTCCCGTCCTTCAGGCCACAGCTACACAAATTCTGAATTGGGCAGAGAAGAATCTAGTGTGCCTTTCGGCAGTCCACTTGAAGGGTTCTCTAAATACCCTGGCCGATTTTCTCAGCAGACAAACCATAAGTCAAGACGAATGGTCTCTAGACAAGGAAGTATTCTATCAGATAGTGTCTCTCTGGGGATTACCAGAGGTGGACCTGTTTGCAGCAGAAGGGAACAGGAAGACTACAGTGTACTTCTCCATTCACCCACAGGACAGAGCGAAGGGAATAGATGCCTTCGCCCATCCCTGGCATTTCAGCCTGGCATATGCATTCCCCCCTGTGAGGTTAATTCCCAGGGTGATTCAGAAATTCCTAGAAGAACCGACAGACCTGATTTTGGTCACACCTTTTTGGCCCAAGCGGCCATGGTTTGCCAGCCTGAAGAGGCTGGCCCTGTATCCACCATGGAGGCTTCCGGAAAGAGAGGACCTGTTATTCATAGGTCCAGTCCTTCATCCTCAGATAAAGAGTCTGAGACAGACCGCCTGGTTTCTGAAGAGCAACAATTAAAGGCCCATGGTTTTCCAGATAGGGTGGTTAAAACCCTCCTGGAAGGTCGCAAACCGATAACAAGTGCAAACTACTCCAAAATTTGTAAGAAGTTTAATTCCTGGAAGATGCAGCAGGGGTTGGACCAACCTGACATTCCAGTAGTGCTAGATTTTCTGCAGGCGGGGGTGGAGTTAGGGTTGTCTGTCAGCACCCTTAAGGTACAGGCGGCTGCATTAAGTATTTTTTTGGAAACTCCTCTTCAGCAAGATCGCTTCGTTAGAATTTTTTTTCAAAGGCTTGACAAGGTCCAAGCCGGCAAGGGGAAGAGCCTGCCCCTCTTGGGATCTGTCACTGGTACTGAAGGCCCTCACCAATAAACCATTTGAACCACTGGAGGAGTCTTCACTGAAGCATGTTATGTTAAAAACAGCCTTTCTAGTGGCCATAACCTCAGCCAGGAGAGTTAGCGACCTACAGGCCCTGTCTATTAGAGAGCCTTTCCTAACAGTTTTTTGAGGACAGGATCATACTTAGGACGGATCCTATTTTTTTGCCGAAAGTGGCACCTGCCTTTCATAGAACTCAGGATATCATCCTGACAACCTTTTTTTCCTCTTCAGACGATGATGAGGGGGATTTACCGTCCTTATTGGATGTGAAAAGAAACCTTTTATTTTATTTAGAAATCACAATGGAATTCAGGCTTTGTGATTCTCTTTTTGTTAATTTTTCGGGTGCCCGCAAAGGCCACAGAACCTCAAAGTCTTCCATTGCCAGGTGGCTTAGGATGTTGATTAGTGAGGCATATCAGATAGGGGGTAGAGAACCACCTACAGTTAAGGCCCATTCTACCCGAGCAGTTTCTTGGGCAAGAGCCGGAGCTTCCCCGGAAGAGATCTGTAAGGCGGCAGCCTGGACATCTTACTCAACCTTTGCAAGACATTACCGGTTGGACCTGCTGTCAAACAAGGATCAGGCCTTCGGACGGAGGGTCCTCCAGACAGTGGTCCCACCCTAAAACGAGTAAGTTTCTTGTATGTCATCTTAAGAGGCTGTCCTCCGGAGTTAGGCTTACCGGTAACTCTGTTTCTAGGAGTCTTCCAGGACAGCCGGAGTTTTTCCCACCCGGTGTCTATTTAGGAACTGGTATTTGTGGTAATGATCTAACGATGTGTTAGTAGATTGTGTCTTTCAGGATCTTCTGGTATTTCTCGGGCTAACTGAGGAGGAGACCTGGAGAACCGCCCTTTAAAGAAAAGGGTGTACGTGTTTCCTGTCCCGGAGGGAGGAGCCCAAGGTCTCAAGAGGCTGTCCTGGAAGACTCCTAGAAACAGAGTTACCGGTAAGCCTAACTCCGTTTTTTTCCGGGTCATCAAAGGTTCCTCAGGTTTGCGATCGCCTCCGCCCAGGGAGTGCAGCATTGGCAATTTGCTGCCCTCCCTTTCGGACTGGCCTCCAGTCCAAGTGTCTTTACAAAGGTCCTGTCGGAGGCAGTCGCTTTCCTGCACTTGCAAGGGATAGCACTAGTCCCCTATCTCGACTACCTGTTACTGTACAACCAGAGTCGGGATCTCCTTCTTGCGGATCTGACCACTGTCATGACTACCTTGGAATCCCTGGGTTGGATTATCAACAAGGAAAAATCCTCGCTTCTTCCGGAGCAGAGGAAGCTCTATCTAGGGTTTCTGATAGACTCCCTGGAAAGAAAGCTCTTTTTGTCCGAGGACAAGATCCAGGGTCTCATGGCAGCAGTCGGGTCAGCAGTGGGAAGAGCGGAATCCTCTTTCAGGGACATCATGAGGCTGCTAGGCCTAATGACCTCTTGTATCCCTGTGGTCCCGTGGGCGCAGCTCCACTCCAGACCCCTCCAATTCTTTCTCCTTTCCTCCTGGGATGGAAAAAGAGAATCCCTAGATGTCAGGGTCAGTGTCCCAGATCCAGTGAAGCTCACACTAAGCTGGTGGCTTCTTCCGCAGAACCTTCAGATAGGTCTTCTGTGGAGTCAGACCGAACCCGTCAGGATCACCACAGATGCCAGCGCCTGGGGGTGGGGGGCTCACTTGGACGAGCTCCGTGCCCAGGGTTCCTGGAGCCAACATCAGAAGGAAGCCTCTTCAAATTACCGTGAGCTATTAGCAGTCAGAGAAGCTCTAAAGGCATTCGAGGAAAGAATTCGGGACCGAGAGGTTCAGATTCTTTCCGACAATGCGACAGCGGTGGCCTTCCTCAACCATCAGGGAGGCACCAGATCCTGTACCCTTCTGGAATTCTCTCTATAGATCCTGGGCTGGGCAGAACTGAGGATTCCCTCTCTTTAAGCAGTCCACCTAAAAAGGGCCCTCAATTTGGAGGCAGACTATTTGAGTCGCCATCCCATTCTCCAGGGAGAATGGGAACTGAATCCAGAGGTCTTTTCCCTGATCTGTCAGCACTTTGGCAGCCCAGAGGTGGATCTCTTCGCCCGTAGGGCGAACAGGAAGGTGAAGAGATTCTTCTCCCTCTCCCGAGAACACGGGTCGGAGGGGGTGGACGCATTGGCTCAGGTATGGAAGTTTCACCTGGCCTATGCTTTTCCTCCTCTGAACCTGATTCCGAGAATCCTGCAGAGGTTAAGTCTAGCAGTAGGCAGACTAATTCTGGTCGCACCCTGGTGGCCCAAGAGGACCTGGTTTCCTGCTCTAGAGCTCAGGTCGGAGGCTCCTCCCCTCCTTCTCCCTGTCCGGGTGGACCTTCTTCGGCGGGGTCCGGTCTATCACCCAGACCCCGGCTTCTTCAAGCTGACGGCCTGGTGCTTCGAGAGGTGGAGCCTGAGGGAGAAGGGCTGCTCCGAGAAGGTTATTGACACCCTTCTGACCAGTAGGAAGGAAGTCACTAGGCATATTTATGCCAAGATCTGGGGTGTCTTTTCTCGCTGGTGCTTAGCGAGACGAGTATCCCAGCAGGAGACTTCGGTCATCCTAGATTTTTTCCAAGATGGGGTGGACCAGGGGCTTGCCACTAGGACTCTGAGATTTCAGGTGGCAGCCTTGTCTTATTTTTTAGATAGGCGCCTATCCCTGGATCCCCTAATTAAAAGGTTCCTAACAGCCAGAGATAGGATGTCCCAGTACGTATTTCTAGGGTTTCACCCTGGGATCTTGCGATTGTTTTGGATCAATTGACCAAGGCTCCGTTTGAGCCAATTGACGGTATCCCTATTAGGTTACTTACCTACTTACCTTTAAGTTTTCCTTCCTTTTGGCGGTGACGACTGCCAAGAGGATAAGTGATATGCAGGCGCTCTCTATTAAAGAGCCATTTTTTCATTTATTTGAGGACAGGGTTGTCCTAAGTCAGGACCCCCTGTACCTTCCTAAAGTAGTGACCAAGTTTCACAGGTCACAGGAGATAGTTCTCTCTTCTTTTTGTTCAAATCCCCAGAATGAGAAGGAAGCTTCCTTTCATTGGCTGGATGTGAGATGGTGTTTATTAGTTTATTTAGAGAGGGTTAGTGAGTTTAGACACTCTACCCATCCATTAGTTAATTTTTCGGGCCAGAGAAGAGGCCATCTGGCTTCCAAGGCCTTCATTTCTAGGTGGATAAGGCAGACGATCTCCCTAGCCTATATCCAAGCCGGTAAAGCAGTTCCAAAAATTAAGGCACACTCCACACGGTCACTGGCAACCTCCTGGGCAGAAAGGGCCGGAGCTTCCATGGAGCAGATCTGCAGAGCGGTGACGTGGTCAAGCCAGAACACATTCCTAAGACATTATAGAGTTGAACTACTGTCACCTCAGGACTTGGTATTTGGTAGAAAGGTCCTGCAAGCAGTGGTCCCGCCCTAAGGTAGGCCTGAAGCTACTTGCTTCTCTCTCAGGGTGCCATCCTGGAAGACGATTTGAGAAAGTACCAGTTATACTTACCGGTAGCTGGATTTCTAGGAGTCTTACAGGACGGCAGGCCTACTTCCCATCCTTGTGATACATGATTGGTTTGTATTTTTTGTGTTTTTTTTCCTGTGCACTGGTGGGTTCATACTTTATCTAAAACTGAGGAGCACGGGGAGGGGCGGGGTTTTTAACCTCTTTTTGATTGTGTTTCCTGTCAGGTGGAGCCAGTCATCTCTCAGGGTGCCGTCCTGTAAGACTCCTAGAAATCCTGCTACCGGTAAGTGTAACTGGTACTTTCGTCGCCACCTGAACCTTCTTGGGTCCATCTGGCAGAATGAACAAGACATCAGTCTTCCGAATCTTGGCAGTAGCCCTAAGATAGACCTTAACTGCCCTTACTACATCAAATGGAAAAAGAAAATATGGACACTGGCACTCCCAAGACAGGAAGTCCCCTCCCTATATAACGCCCTCCCATACCGGTAGCACCTCAGTTTTTTCACCAGTGTCTTAGGTGTTGGTCACGTTTAAGGAAAGCTTCGCTCATGGTTCATTTGCGGCCTAAGTAAGCTGAAAGAAAACCGGATCCGTCCAAGGTGCTTCAGAGCCAAAGTGGACGGTACCCAGGCCTCGGTGGTGAAGAACGAGGTTTTGCCTGTAATGCCTCTTTAGAGGGCTGGATCCTGGGTTCCAGTACTTTTGGTAAGCTTCAAGTACCAAATGTTTTTCTGGCAGGGTGCTATACAGGTCCAGGGGAGTGGTGATCCCAGTCCCTGAAGGCCTTAGACAATACCCACGGTGAAGGGTGAAGATTGGGTCTTTTGCTTTTTAGCAGGACCCTGCGGTGTGGAAGGTAAGGGGAAGTACCTGTGGAACTTGGTTCGACAGGAGGTCTTCCATAGGGGCTACTGTGTCTTGCCTGCGTGTGATGTGATGGATGTGTGCCTGTGTAAAACCACTATGTCTGTATTTAGACAGGATGGCTGCTGTACCCATGTGTTTTCCTATGTTTCCATTACTAAAGGAATGATGCCTCTATTGTGCTGAAGTTTGTTTGCTTACCATCTTGTGTATGGTGCATCTTCAAGGCTGGAGTCTGTGCGGCATTACCCAGCAGCGATCCAAGCGCTTCATCCCCCTTTGGCTGTAGAGCAGCCCTCCTTCTCCCGCCGACGACGTGTACGCCTCAGAAATACATTCTTGGAAGGGGGTGGGCAGCGTGCCGACGTTCCCTGCCTTGTCTGCGCAGCTGCAGAACAGCCTTGGCTATAAAAATTATCAGTGTGATCACACAGGCTGCCGGTGGGACACAGGAGCGCTATGGGAATAGTAGAGCATACAAAGTTTTTTTTTTTTTCTAAACTAATCTGCTTGAGGTGACAGTAGTGTTATACAGGCACCCTTTTGGACACATTAGCCCAGCATTAACAGCTCAGCGTTAGCTCAGCATTTTGCCTGGCTTGGTTGTAGCAGCATCCTGCTGATATATAATCTCAGTAGTGGAGTACCTCTGCATTGTATTATGCCTTCCAAGGGAGCTGGTTTTTAAAAAAATTTAAAAAACCAAAGGGTTCCCCATCGGGCTCTGAGGATCTTGGCCAGGCTTCTGCGGTCCCGTCCTCCCCTGATAAGTCAGAGTTTGTCGCCCGGGACGAGCCATCGGGGTTGCTGGGTGCTGCGGTTGCCCCTAGCCCGCCTGCTCCTGTCTGTAACAGAGGAGGTATTTGCCTCTGCCCTAGGAGGGTTGAAGCAGAGATTGGCAGCATTAATTGCTTCTTCCTTACCAGAAAGAAAGCTGGCCAGGTCTCCCTCTCCTATGCTGGAGTCCCTGACAGCGGAGAATTTTTGCCCGGAGGAAATTGAGTTACCATCGGGAGACCAAGCGGAGGGTAACTGAGGTTTTGGATTCCGAGGAGTCGACCCTGGAGGAGCCTTTTTCAGCCTCCTATTAATCCAGTCCCTAGCGGATATGGTGCGTTTGGCTTTTAAATTGCCTCTGCCAGAGTCGGCAGCTAGCGCAGTGTCCTCTTTGGGTTCCTTAAAAGCCCCGCAGACTAGCTACTCCTTCCCGGTCCACCCTCTATTAGAGAGTCTTATTTATCAGGATTGGGAGCGTCCAAATAGAATCTTTGTTCCTCCTAAAAGATTTTCAATTCTCTATCCGATGGAAGAAAAGTTCAGTAAAACGTGGACTATTCCTGCAGTAGATGCGGCCATCTCATGTGTTAATAAAACTCTGACTTGTCCGGTAGACAATATACAGATGTTTAAGGATCCTACGGATAAGAGATTGGAAACGTTACTAAAAACTTCCTTTGCTACGGCTGGGGCGGTGGTGCAGCCTGCAATAGCATCTATAGGTATCTGCAAAGCTTTGAAGGACGAAACAAAGCAGGTCTTGAAGGATATCCCTGCTCAACAGGCTCCAGAGTTAGCCGACCTGCCTAGAGCTTTATGCTTCGCGGTAGATGCCATCAAGGTTTATATCCATCAGGCCTCCCGACTTTCGCTCCTTTTGGTGCATATGTGGAGACTCTTGTGGTTAAAGAACTGGTCAGCTGAGACACCTTGTAAAAGGCTCCTGGCTGGCTTCCCCTTTCATGGAGAAAGACTGTTTGGAAAGGATCAAGATGGATATATCCAAAAAATCTCCAGTGGGAAAAGTACTCTTTTGCCAGTTAAAAAAGGGGTCCCTCTTTTAAACGGCCAGCCTCTCCGGTCCCGGGAACCTCGGCCTCTAGGCAGTATCGACAGCCTCCCGGACGGTCAGGTATGGGGGGGAAAGGCACAGGGTCAGCCCCAGAGTAACAAGAGACCCTGGAACCGTAAGCCTGTCAAACCAGCCCCTAAGTCAGCTTTATGAATGGACGCCCCCACTCACTCGGGTGGGGGGGAGACTTCAGTTTTTCTCAGGGACTTGGGAGGAGAGGGTCCTCGACAGGTGGGTCCTCTCCACGTTCTCTCTGGGTTACAAGCTGGAGTTACGAGAGTTCCCTCCTCCTCGCTTTCTCACATCAAATCTGCCAAAGGATCCGCAAAAAAGAGGATCTCTCCTGTCGGCCTTAGATCGCCTCTTGTTCCAGGGGGTATTCGTGGAGGTGCCAGTACAGGAGCAAAGTCTGGGGTTCTATTCGAATCTCTTCATAATCCCAAAGCCGAACGGAGACGTCAGGCCGATTACTAGATATAAAGGGTCTAAATCAGTATCTAAATTTCCGATCCTTTCGAATGGAGTTGATTCGTTCAGGAGCCGCCGCCTTACAAGGGGAGGACTTTTTGGCGTCAATCAACATCATGGACGCGTATCTCCACATCCCTATTTTTCCCGGGCATCAGAAACTCCTACGCTTCTGGTTGGCCACAGTGCCTCGAGTTTTCACAAAGGTCTTGGCGCCTTTGTTGGCCAATTTAAGAGCCCAGGGAATCTCGATAATGGCCTATTTGGACGATCTCTTGTTAATAGATCATTCAGCCACCAGCCTGAGTCGGGCAGTACACACCACGGTAAAGTATCTAGGATCTCTGGGTTGGATCATAAACCTGGACAAGTCAGCCTTACAACCAGTAAGGAGGCTGGAATATCTGGGGATGCTCCTGGATACAGAGCAGAGGAAGATTTTCTTGCCTCAGGCAAAGATCGCTTCCATAAGAGAATTGATTCAGTCGGTAAAGAGGAAAAAATAACCATCCATTCGCCTCTGCATGCGGTTGTTGGGAAAATTTGTGGCCTTGTTCGAGGCCATACCGAATGCCCAATTCTACTCAAGGAAGTTGCAAAGTGCCATTCTGTATGCCTGGAACAAGGAGGTTCAAGCGTTAGACTTCCCCATGGCTCTGTCTCCGGCAGTTCGACAGAGTCTCTGGTGGTTAACACCCCAAAATATGCTAAAAAGTAAGTCCTTCAGTCCAATCTCTTGGAGGGTAGTAACAACGGATACCAGCCTTGTGGGCTGGGGAGCAGTCCTGGGCGGATTATCCCTGCAAGGAAGGTGGTCAGCTCCGGAGAAATCTACCGGAGATTCAAGCAGCACGTTTAGCCCTGAGAGCTTGGACAGCCGAGTTACAGGGTTCCCCAGTCAGGATACAGTCCGACAATGCCACGGCGGTGGCATACATAAATCACCAGGGCAGGACCAGAAGCCAGGCAGCCCAAAGGGAAGTGGATCAGATCCTGACTTGGGAGGAAAATAATGTCCCGTGCATATCAGCGATATTTATCCTGGGGATAGAAAATTGGCAGGCAGACTTCCTCAGTCGTCAGCAGCTATCTCCAGGGGAATGGTCTCTTCACCCCGATATCTTACTGGCTATATGCCAAAAGTGGGGATCACCAGATGTGGACCTCATGGCATCCAGGTTCAACACAAAGCTAAACAATTTTGTGTCCCGGACAAGGGACCCGTTGGCTTGCGGAACGGATGCGCTTGTGTGCCTGTGGGATCGGTTCTTTCTAATTTTTGCCTTTCCTCCGTTACAACTGTTACCCCGGCTCCTTCACAGAATCAGGGTAGAGGGGAAGCCAGTGATTCTTGTGGCCCTGAAGGTTCTGGTACACACTAATTGTGAGGATGTTGGTAGGGGATCCATGGACCCTTCCGCTCTGTCCAGACTTGCTCTCACAAGGGCCGATATTCCAACCTTTCTTACGGTCGCTAAGTTTAACGGTCTGGCTCCCACATCCTAAAAAAGAGAGGGCTTTCAAGCTCTGTGGTGTCCACCCTAATTAATGCTAGAAAGCCAGTATCCAGGCTGATATATTACAGGGTGTGGAAAGCATACGTGGCCTGGTGTGAGGCCAAAGGATGGCATCCTCGTAAATATGCCATAGGAAAGATTCTTGAGTTTCTACAACGGGGTGTAGACATCAATTTAGCCTTGAGCACCATCAAAGGGCATGTCTCGGCTTTGTCGATCCTTTTTCAGAGGCCATTAGCTACTCATTCTCTGGTCAAATCCTTTTTACAGAGAGTGATACGTGTCAATCCACCTATCAAGGCTCCCTTGTGTCCCTGGGACCTGAATCTGGTTCTGTCGGCTCTGCAAAAGCAGCCCTTTGAACCCTTGTCCCAGATTCCTTTAGTCTTGCTGACTAGAAAGCTGGTATTCTTGGTTGCCATCTCCTCTGCCAGGAGGGTATCAGAAATGGCAGCCCTTTCCTGTAAGGAGCCATATTTGGTCCTTCATAAAGATAGTCGTTTTACGGCCTCACCCAGATTTCCTTTCTAAGGTTGTGTCAAGCTTTCATTTGAACCAGGATCTGGTTCTCCCTTCTTTTTTCCCAGATCCTAGTTCTGCGAAAGAAAAATTATTACATTCTTTGGATGTAGTAAGGGCTATGATCAGGGCTTTTTTTCAGGGGGAACTTGGGGGAACTCAGTTCCACCACCTTTGGCTCAGACCCTTTGGTGCCTGTTCACCACAATCACTTGTAACCACAGAAGTCTGGTTTCTGTGTTTACAAGTGACAGCTTTGTAACCCCATGAACTCTGCACTCTGTATGTAATGCAATTCTGGTATTTAATGCCTCTTTAAGACCCTTCTACTGTTTGTGAAATCTGAACAGGTCGTGGTTGAGTTCCTGCACCTTTTTTCTGAGAAAAAAAGCTCTGGCTATGATTAAGCACTAATTTATAGTGCGAAACGCGTTAGCTGTTTTACTCCCGTGTAGTGTGATGTGACTTGTAGTGCATTTTCCTTTTTTTAAATAAAGACAACCATCAAGGTTTTTTTTAGAGTGCGGCTGTCCATATTTTATTTTTCCATTTGATGTAGTAAGGGCAGTTAAAGGGTCACTAAAGGAATTTTTTTTTTTAGCTAAATAGCTTCCTTTACCTTACTGCAGTACTGGTTTCATGTCCTCATTGTTCGTTTTTGCTTTGAAGTAGTTGTAATTCTGCTGTGATCTTCACACTTCCTGGTTGCCTGTTTCCTTATAACCATCGTACTGGGAGATTTTCACGGTGGTCTAAGCTGTCATTACTGTTTTGCAATAAAGTACCACTACTTTCAGTTTGTGGCACTGCTGTGCAGCCTGTCCACTGCCCCCAAAATATTCACAAAGGGTTTTGGTTTTGGGGCTTTTGCACACCCAGGGTAAGGGTCTCTCTTCTATAGGGTACTTGGACAACTTAATTCTAAGCGAGCAATCCACTTTTCTTCTGGAGACCAATGTGTCCCACGGTGCACACTCAGAAAAGGTTTGCATGGGTTCAGGATTTACAGAAGTCTTTCTTAAAGGGGTTGTAAAGGTAAAAGTTTTTTCACCTTTATGCATTAAGGTGAAAAAACATCTGTGTATTAGTGACCCCCCTTTACTTACCTGACCCTTCGAAAGTCCCGTTCCGTGAACGTGTAGGCTTCTGAGCCGTCTTCCCAGCTCATTCATTAGTTCGTTGAAAGCAGTGCAGCCATTGGCTTGCGCAGCTGTCAATCACATCCAATGACGTGAGGGATGGGGCTGAGTGATACAGTGAGCGGCTATGGCTGCCAGATGTATCAAGGGAGCGCGCCCGCAAACAGTCAACACCATGCAGGCTCGCTCGCATTAGGTGTTGAGTCCTTGTGGGGGGAGCCGAGACAGCCGCCGAGAGACCCCTAGAAGACGTGGATCGGGGCCACTTTGTGCAAAATGAGCTGCACAGTGTAGGTTAGTATAACATGTTTGTTATTTAAAAAAAATACCTTTAGTGACTGTTTAATTCCAGGCAAGGGTGATTCTCTGCCTTTGTATGAGAGTTCTGGGAAAGATAGTTGCATTCTTTGAAGCAGTTCCTTTTGCCCAGTTTCATTCAAGGCCCCTCCAACAGGGTAAACAGACCCCAACAGTGCCAATGTCTTGGTTAGTATGGAACAGTAGGACATAGTCATTGGATTCAGTGACGGCCTGTCCATAGGGGGCGCCCAGGCGACGCCCCCCCCCTCCCCCAGTCAGTAAAAAATAAAATTATAAAAAAAAATAAAAAATTATTTAAACATGTCCCTTTAATAAAAAAATCCAAAAAAGGTCCTTATGTGCACTATGTCCGGGCGCCGGGCGTAGTGCAGTATGGGTAGCGCCACGTCTGTGCAATCACAAGATTGCAGACGAGGCGCTACATTGGCAGCCAAAAAATACCTTTGTGGCGCTGTCCATCGCGCCACAGCTTCCGGCGCGATGGACTGGTGCACACACTGTAGTGTTCCGACGTCACTCGAAGTACAGGAAGTGACGTCGGGGACTCTGCAGCTCAGTGGAACCAGCGCCTGTGCGGATCATGAAGCAGCCAGGTAAGCGAAGCCCTCCTTGCATTGCTGCTGATCATCAACTTCTTCATGTCAGCAGCAGCAGTGTCCATCCACCCCCCCTTAAACACTTAAAGTTCGGTGAAATTAGCGGCCGGTGCACCCCCGGTTATTAAAACTTTTTTTGTGCCGCGAAAATAGCGGCCATTAGGTTGGTTGGCGGCCGCTATTTTCGCGGCACATTAGGTATAAAAAAATGTTTTAATAACCAGGGGGAGGGGGGTTCGACGACCGCTATTTCCACCGAACGTTAAACTTTGAATAAGCGGGGGGGGGGGGTGTTGCGCCGGCCGCTAATTATTTCACCAAACTTTAAGGGTTTAAGAGGGGGATGGATGCTGCTGCCATGAAAAAGTTCATGATCAGCAGCAGTGTCCATCCACCCCCCTCTTTTAAACTATGGCAGCATTACTGACAGGTCCTGTCATTTTTTGGTATATTAATGTCAGTGTTAGCTGTCATTAGAAAGTAATGCATGCTTCCTAGGCTAGCGGAAGAGTGCTGCCAATCACCAGAAGAGATGGATTAGTGATTAAAGCTTGAACCTTTAGCAACACATGCTTCAGAATTTCTGTTGACCTTGATTTGAAGCATTCATTAGTTTGTTTATTAATGTATTACTAATTGCTTTAACAAAGGCTGCAAGTAGTGCAGTATGCAGTATCTTGTGCAGTATGTCCGCAGTATCTGGTAATCTAATGCAGTATGTCCGCAGTATCAGGTAATCTTGTGCAGTATGTCTTTAGTCTCTGGTAATCTTGTGCAGTATGTTCCGCAGTCTCTGGTAATCTTGTGCAGTATGTCCGCAGTATCTGGTAATCTAATGCAGTATGTCCGCAGTATCTGGTAATCTCGTGCAGTATGTCCGCAGTCTCTGGTAATCTAATGCAGTATGTCCGCAGTCTCTGGTAATCTTGTCCAGTATGTCCGCAGTCTCTGGTAATCTTGTGCAGTATGTCCGCAGTCTCTGGTAATCTTGTGCAGTATGTCCGCAGTCTCTGGTAATCTCCTGCCCATTTAGAGTCCTTCATTACTAACAGTGTAATTTTTTAGTTTGTTTGCGCCGATCTGTAAGGCTGCGCTATACACCATAATTTGTGATGCTGGGGATATATACTCTGTCCTGTGATGCTGAGCTGTATACTCCTGACACTATGAGTGGAAGAAAGTGGAATACAGGGGATGGAGTGGGTGGATTCTATAAGGGGTGTGTCTCATGAGAAGAATTCATGAATCCGAAGGTGCCCCGTGTCCGATAATGTAATTAGCATTTTTGGTTTACCTTTAAAATCCTTACTACAACACTGATGCTTAGCTAAGCTGGGAAAAAAATCTGCCTGATTCAGGGAAACCTGTTTTATATTTGGCCAGTATTCACTCACCTAAAGGTGATTATGAAGGAGTCCTGTAATGTACTCAAAGAAATTATGTTTATGGCATGATGAGTGTAGCCAAGTAACCATGGGCCAAAAAAACCTAAGGTACATAAACTTGCTGAATCCTTCCTGTAAAGAATTTTGACTGTATTGGTTATTCTTAAGGAACTACTGTGGACATGTTATGGCGAGGAGGGCTTAAAGGAACAAAAATCATTCCAATTAAAGCAAGGTCTAAGGTTAAAAGGTCCTCCAAGTTTAAAATCCATTTTATTTTATTTTTACTAAATACAGTACTTACCTGCTCTGTGCAAGGGTATTGTACATAGCAGCTCTAAACCTCCTCTTCTGGCTCCTTCTCTTCTCTGTGTGCCACCAAAGGAAGCTGCATCCTATGGTGGAATGCTTGCGGGCCAATCCCAAGCCAGGCTGTGTGCACCCATTGCGCTCTGCTCACTGGATTTGACTAACAACAGCACGAGCCGATGCCTTCCGCTGCTCTTAGCCAAGTCTGTGAGAGAGGGGAGAGAAGACCTGCAGACGAGCACATTGTTGGATCGATACAGGACTTGGGTAACTATTTAGGTATGGGGGAGCTGAGAACTAGTTTATAACCACTTTAATTTGTGAGAAACATAGAGACTTTTTTTTAAAGAAAAGGAAATATTCGCAAGTCCCACTCCTCCCACAGATCCAAAAAAGTAAAGATTCTTTAATTATTTAATTTAGAATATTGGGCAGAGCTATGCAAGTTATGTCTTTATGGTATTCATACCATTTGAAATGTTCCACATTTTGACATGTTACAACCAAAAACATAAATGTATTTTATTGGGATTTTATGTGATAGACCAACACAAAGTGGCACATAGTTGTGAAGTGGAAGGAAAATTATAAATGTTTTTCTCAATTTTTTTACAAATATGTGAAAAGTGTGGTGTGCATTTGTATTCAGCCCCCCTGAGTCAATACTTTGATGAACCACCTTTTTGCTGCAGTTATAGCTGCAAGTCTTTTTTGGTTTGTCCCTACCAGCTTTGCACATCAAGAGAGTGATATTTTTGCCCATTCTTCTTTGGAAAATAGCTCAAGATCTGACCAGTTTCCCTGTCCCTGCTGACATAAAGCATCCCCACCACATGATGCTACCACCACCATGTTTCACGGTGAGGATTGTGTGTTTAGGATGATGTGCAGTGTTAGTTTTCCGTCACACATAGCGTTTTGCTTTTAAGCCAAAAAGTTCAATTTTGGTCTCATCTGACAGAGCACCTTCTTACACAATACTAAAAAAAAAAAAAAAAACTGTCATTGCCCCTACCTATGACTGGTCTTCACATCAAGGAGCATTGGAAGGACGGACGCATGTCAACACAATACTGCTGTGTCCCCCATATGGCTTCTCACAAACTGCAAACGGAACTTCTTATGGCTTTCTTTCAACAATGGCTTTTTCCTTGCCACTCTTCCATAAAGGCCAGATTTGTAGAGTGTACGACTGATAGTTGTCCTGTGGACAGATTCTCCCACCTAAGCTGTGGGTTCTGCAACTCCTCCAGAGTTACACAAAAGTTACCCAACACTTCCAGCGCTAAGATGCCCTCTGTGGTGCAATGCAGCAAGGCAACAGCAATTCCAAAAAACTAGGTAGCCCTCCTCAGATGGGGTAATCCAAAGTAATACTAAAAAGACAAACAAACAAAAAGGCGCTACCGATAGAAATTTATTCAAGAAAAAATGAATACTTACAAAATAGCAACTAAAAATTAGCAATAGGAAATACTTATGCTGTTAACATCAAGGGGTGTTACTGACGCGTTTTGGGGGCGCACCCCCATCCTCAGAGCTAGGCTGCCTCCAGAGTTACCATGGGCCTCTTGGCTGCTTCTCTGATTAATGCTCTTCTTGCCCAGTTTGTCAGTTTAGGTAGACAGCCATGTCTTGGTAGGTTTGCAGTTGTGCCCTTTCCAATATCGGATGGTGGATTGAACAGTGCTCTGTGAGATGTTTAAAGCTTGGGGTATTTTTTTTATTACTTAACCCTGTTTTAAACTTCTCTACTACTTTATCCCTGACCTGTCTGGTGTGTTCCTCGGCCTTCGTGATGCTGTTTGTTCACTAAGGTTCTCTAACAAACCTCTAACAAACTAATATTAAATTACACACAGGTGGACTCTATTTACTAATAAGATGACTTCTGAAGGCAATTGGTTCTACTAGATCCTAATTAGTGGTATCAGAGTTAAGGTGGCTGAATACAATTGCACGCCCAGCACTTTTCAGATATTTAGTTGGGAAAAAAAAAGAAAACCATTTATCATAATCCTTCCACTTCACATTTATGTGCCACTTTGTGTTGGTCTATCACATAAAATCCTAATAAAATACATTTACGTTTTTGGTTGTAACGTGAAAAAATTTGGAAAATTTAAAGGGGTATGAATACTTTTTCAAGACACTGTATGTGGCCAAATGCACATGCAGAACTGCTGGTCTAGATACAGCAGTATATACAGGTTAATATTATAGAGCCATTTATATGGGGTTAATAATAGGAAGTATGGTTTTCATTTTTTTTCCTATCATACTTACCTCGGTGGATGGAGCATCAGACCGATGCTGCATCTGTGCCCCAGGGTCTCTGCACTGATCTCTCTGCAATCGAGCTACTGAACACCACAGATGGCTGTCTCAGCGGCTCAATGAGACTGCCATCAATCAAGGCAGCTGGCAGATCCAGACTTGGAAGTCGGGATGATGCGCTGCCATGACTGATGGCAGTGACGTCATAGGAGAGCGGACTCCGCTGAAAACGGGTCACAGGAGTGCAAAGCGATTGGACTCCTGTGACCCAGAGGAGAAGCCCAGCCTAAAAAGCTCAGGCTGGACTTCTCCTTTAAGAAGGAAAAATAGGTTCCTATGCGATATTAGTTTGCCTGTTCACTGATACAACGCTGCAGTTTAGGATTTATATGAACTGACCACATGTACAGTACAATGATATTGTTTATCTGGAATGTTAAAGTTTATCATACATTGAAATGTCAGGTTTCTAAATCATACCAGTGAGTCCTAATGGCTTACCTAGTAGTGGCCAACTAAACAAAATGTCGACTGCTGCTTCCAGCCATTTGCCAAGTGCTTGACTGATGGAACTAATTATTCTTTTATTTATTTTTTAATGCTCAACACGGATGGTCTTGAAGGTAATCTAACACTACTTACTAGATTACCTTTGCATAGGTGTTTGCTTGTAATCTTGTTGGTAACTGTGTATGTTTTTACATGCTTAAAGGGGTTGTAAACTCTCGCCGTTTTTCACCTTAATGCATTTTATGCATTAAGGTGAAAACCTTTCTTTACTGTAGCAGCACCCCCTTATACTTACCCCGAAATTTGTGCGATGGAACGGCCACACCAGCCCGGTCGGTGTCGTGTCCTGATTGGATAGATTGATAGCAGCGCAGTCATTGGCTCCCACTGCTGTCAATCAAATCCAGTAATGCGGGACTCGGGAGCAGGCCCGCACGAGTGTCCCATCGGAGAGCGCTTCTCCATTGGGACACTTGAGAAGAGGAGGAGCCAGGAGCGACACAGAGGGACCCCAAAAGTACAGAATAGTGGTCACTCAGTGCATGACCAACTGCACAGCGGAGGTATGTATGAAATAGTTGAACTAGATGGACTAGATGGTGTCTTTTTTCAAACTATGTAACATTTTTGTTTTTTGTTTTGTTTTTTAAACTGAACCTTTACAATCACTTTAAGGTACATACTGTATTGTACTGTCATCTAAAAATATGTTTATGGATGAAAAGATGGGAATGATTACATAGGAATACATTTTAGTAGCACACAAAAATGAATGCCAGCAATGATTATTTGTGGTAAAGATGTAGCTAGGAGACCAAGGTTACAGGTCTATTTCCCACAAGCGCTTTGTTTGCTTCATTTCTTTTCAGTCCATTCTATGTTTGATTGTGTGAGATGCCACAAGGTCAGAGCTGGACGTTATTTATAGCAATACAAACCGCTTCCACCAAGGCTGACAGCACAGTAAATGATGTGTCTGTGTCCTTCAATCATTTGCGTCTCTTAATACAAGACTTTTTTTTTTTAAACTATGGATGCAGTATGAGCATAGCTTTACCATAAATCACACAGGTTAAAATATGATTGTGGTGGCATGTGGTTTGCAGTGCGTAAATCTTCATTTGACCATTTGTCTCTTGAAGGGATAATGGACCTAGACATCATAAAATTTTATTAGACGCCAAAATACATTCATTGAATAAATGCACTTTTCATGTTAATCAGGTAGGACTGCAGAACACCTGTTGTCACATTATTTCTGTATGTAATGATACAGTAGATAAGTTAGTGACAACATTCTGGTAGCCCTTGTTAGTCAAAAGTATTATACATTTTTTTCTGGAACATACTCCTGCCTTAAGGTAAATGGTCACTTTTTGGTCTGCCCTTCATTTTTAATGAGAAGTGTGATGTTTTTGCTTCTGTTTCCCTTCTTAACGGATTTCTAGGCATGGGTGTCAGACAGACATGTCTGATGTTCATAATCCTAGCAGGTCATTTATCAGGGTGGAATGGTGTATTGAATATAGTTCGCTAAGAAAACACATTTTTGCTGTACATGTTCACAACACATAACGGTACACTAGAAACACGGCTAATGTTTAAGGAAAGCTAAGGGTGAGGCAAATTATGCCTTACATAAGGAAAATAGCTTAAAGGGGCTGTAAAGGTACAATTTATTTTCCTATATAGCTTCCTTTACCTTACTGCAGTCCTCCTTCACTTACCTCATCCTTCCATTTTGCTATTAAATGTCCTTATTTCTTCTGAGAAATCCTCACTTCCAGTTCTGTCTGTAACTCCACACAGTAATGCAAGGTTTTCTCCCTGGTGTGGAGTGTGGTGCTTGCCCCCTCCCTTGGACTACAGGAGAGTCAGAACGCTCTCTACATTGCAGATAGAGAAAGGAGCTGTGTGTTAGTGGGCGTCCTGACAGAAGGTCCTTTCACATTTGCAGTCGCCAAGGAACATCCGCCACCAGGCGTACAAAGTCGGCATACCAGGGACGCCAAGGCCAATCTGGGGCAATTAGAATAATCAGAATTCCCTCAGTCTCCACTCTACGGAGCAGACGAGAAAGGAGTTTCAGTGGGGGAAAGGCATAGATTAGCTGATACTGTCCCCACGGAGCCACCAAACGTGTCTGTAGAGTCCGCCCAGGGATCTTTGGACCTGGCCACAAACCTCAATACCTTCCGATTGAGTCGAGAAGCCAGAAGATCCACATCTGGCGTGCCCCATCTCCAGCAAAGTAGTCGAAACACATCCGGGTGTGGCGACCATTCTCCTTGGTCCAGCATCTGGCGACTTAGGTAGTCCGCTTGCCAGTTTTCTATGCCCGGAATGTACACGCTCTGCTCTGCCCACTGCAGGATGTGAGCGACCTCCAATGCTGCAGCCAAGCTTCTTGTTCCTCCTTGATGGTTGACATATGCCACCGCCGTGGCGTTGTCCGACTGGATCCTGACCGGACGTCCCTGAAGCCTCTGTGACCATGTGGAGAGGCACAGCCTAATTGCCTGAAGTTCCAGCACATTGATCGGCAGGCGGGATTCTTCCTGAGTCCAGCGACCCTGTGTCGACTGTACGTCCCAAACACCCCCCCAGCCAGTCAGGCTGGCCTCCATCGTGATCACCGTCCAGCGAAAGGAAAGAAACAACTTCCTGGACTGAAGGGCCGGAGATCTCAGCCACCAGACCAGAGAAACCCGGGTGAGTTAGCTAGTCAGGATTTGACAATCAAGGGACAACAGAGACTTGACCCATTTGGACAGGATCTCCCTTTGCAAGACTCAAGTGTGGAATTGGGAATACGGTACTGCCTCGAAGGTGGCCACCATGAGACCCAGGACTCACATGCAGAAGCGCAGAGACGACCACCTGCGGGATGCCAACAGCTTCACTGCAGTCCGAAGAGTCTGCAACCTTTCCAAGGGGAGAAAAACTCTCACCTCTGAGGAGTCCAGAATTAAGCTCAGGTATTCCAGGCACTGATTCGGTGTCAGGAATGCTGGTAGATCAGACTGTGTGACCGCACAGAGGAACCAAACAAGGTGAGTAGTGGAATAAAAGGTGTTTATTTACAAATGAGTGAACCACCAGTGCACAATAAAACGACAAACAGTATGTACAAATAAAGTGGAATACCGTATTCATAAACGAGCCAAGCCAAGGTCATACACATGGGAGGTCAGTAGATGGGTAAGGATGGGGACAGGAATCAGGACACAGGGAGGACAAGTCCAGGCAGGGATCAAGGATCAGGATCAGGTCCAGGGATCAGGTCCAGAAATCAGGGTCAAATACAAGCTCAGGTCCAGGAGGTATGACGATACCAGGGCGAGGAGTGATTACACACGCCGGGTATTTATAGAGGCGTGCTGATTGCATTCAGGTCACACCTGAACGCAGGAAGGGCTGTATGCTCCATACTGCCAAGAACGCCCCGCTGGTGGACGCCAGTACTGCAGCCCAAGGATAACATAGCAGTAACACCAGCAGGGGGAACCTTCCCTGACATTCGGCACCAACACTGACTTCTGGAGGTTCAGTACCCAAATTCTTGAAGGGTCTGACTGGCAATCGCCTCATCCTCCTCTAATATTGAGTCTGAAGCGGCTCTGAGAAGGAGGTCGTCCAGGTAGCCCACGATAGCGATTCCTTGCTGTCTCAGCAGAGCCAGAATCGGGGTGAGCACCTTTTTGAAAACCCTTTGTGCCGATGCCAGGCCAAAGGGGAGAGCCACAAATTGGTAGTGGTCATCCCCGACTGCACAGCGCAGAAATCCCCTGGATGGAGAGCAGCCACTACAGAGCGGACTGACTCCATCCTGAACATTTGTGCTTTTACAAAGGTGTTGAGGGCCTTGAGATCCAGAATCGGACGGACTTGTCCTTCTTTAGGACTACAAACAGATTGGAGTAAAATCCCTGAGACCTTTCTGGCAGCGGCACATGTACTATCACCCCGCGCCTTAGCTGGTCCTGCACTGCCCCAAACAGGGCGTTTTGGCGAGCCAGAAGAAGATGAAGGTTTGAGGGAAAAAATCAGTTTGGTGGGCAAGAAAGAAATTCTATCTTGTACCCTCATGAAACCACTTCGCAAACCCACCGGTCAGAATGCAGGGAGGTCCATCAAGCTGCAAACTCGCGAAGGCGACCCTACACCCAAGAGTCGGGCGGGGGCAAACCTTCATGCTGTCACGGATTTGTTTGCAGGCTTGTTTAGCTTGCGAACCCAGGGACACTTTTGTCCCTCAGCTGGCCCTTTGTCAGCCTGGGAACGCTTACCTGTGGGCCCAGACTGACTAAAAAAAATGCTTCTGAGTGGAAAAGGAGGGCCCTGGCCTACGGCGCGGCTCCTTACCCCTTCTAGATTGTGGGAGCAGCGTGATCTTACCGCCAGTGACATTCTTAATAATGTTGTCCAGGGAAGCTCCAATTAGCCTCCCTCCCTGGAAGGGCAAATCCGCCAGAGCCTTCTTGGAAGTCTGGCCCATGGACCAGCATTTTAGCCAAATCAGGCAATGTAGCACCACAGCAGATACTGAGGCTCTGGAAAGCAAGGGAGCTGTATCCAAGGCTGCATCGCAGACATACTTAAGGCCATGCACCAACTGGTCGGCCAGTTCCACACAGACCGGGGAAGCCTCTTGCTTCTCCAACTCATAGTGCAACAACTTTGCCCATTCTGTAAGTGTCTGACACCAGGGCCGCGACCTCAATACTGACCCCAGCACCATGAACATATCTGCAGGGTCCTTAAAGGCAGGGGTCCCCTCTACCAGAATCGTGGTTACCTTGTTTAACCTGGATACCGGGGGGGTCCACAATGGGGGAAGATGTCCAAGACTCTCCTCAAAGGGGTAACAGACCACCATGCGTTTTGCGACCGAAAAGGCCCTCTGCGGTCGTTCCCATTCTTTGTCTATAAACTTATCAAAATAAGTTATGTAAGGAAACACCTTAGCAGTGCGGGCCAGCTTGTGGGACCCAAAAGGGACTGACACCTCAGTAGATGCCCCTGCTGTATCCTCCAGTTTGAGGGTTTCCCACACTGTGGTGATAAGCGCTCAAACAAGCGCCTTTTCCTGCGCTGACCCAGACACAGAGTCTTCCTCACTGTCCAAAAGGTCCTGGTCCGCATCCTCTGGCACATCGGAACAGTGGCCCTGTGTCACAGCAAGGCCAAATCTGAATCAGAGCTTTCCCCAGAAGATGGTGGAGGTGTTTTTTTACCCCCTCTTGCACCCACACACCGCTTCCACCCTGGCAAAAAAGGATTCCAGGACCGCCGACAAAGCGTCCACAGGTACCGCAGGTGCTGGGGCATCAGTTGCTATCACAGGAATGTCTGGGAAAGAAGCGCCAGCTGACCCACGCTTACCTGACAGCCACTTAAGGACTAAAAGCAAGGTACACAAAAGGCCCACCCTCCTAGCTGCTACAAACCTGACCCAGGTACTGCTTAGCGCTGTGGTCCACTCTCTCTCCTGCACAGACTGTGCCTGAGGTGTTCTGTTCTTTTTGCGCCGTTCAAAAAGACATTTCCATCGCTAGAGGCCAAATCCAAGCTAGGGCTACAAGAAGATGGTCATCGGCCGCCTCAGGAAAAAAGAGCGCGAGCTACAAGAAAATGGCCGCCAGCTGCATTAGCATTAGAACCAGCGCAGCTACAAGAAAATGGCGCCGGCTCATCCAAAATGGTCGGCGAAACGTTTCTGAGGTAAAATAAAAGACCGTGAACATGCTGGGCTTCCGAGCAGAGGCCCCCCACATGGCAGACCACCCACACTAAGAGCACACCCAGAACACACCGTGCAGCCCCCAGCCAGGACCCGGAGCCCCTCCAGGAGGATCCCTGGTCAGGTACACAGCAGGCCCAGATGCATGGGGAGGAGGGAAGGGACAGGGAGAGAAGAAAGGGAGAGTGAAAGACCCCCTAATAGACCACCCCACGAATGCCCAGCTGTTCCATCCTGCCGAGGGAGGAACCCTATATACCTGTCCTGCGGGGACTGCTGGACACATTCCTGACAGACCCATCACCGAGCAGTACGGAGTGGCTGTCGGCCACGGCCCACTGTGACTCGGACAGCAGTAGCCCGGTCATATGTGTGTCCCGAAGCATAGCTTACCGGCCACCCCTGGAGCAATGGGGTATGTCGTGGCTGACCCAGTGCGTAGCTAAAGGTCTGATCACGCTCGATGACTGGACTGGGGAGACTACAATGATCTATATTATCCAGCCTGTCACCCAGCCGGCAGTTGATAGTAGATCTCAGGATCAAAAAAGTGGAAAAAAGCAAAAAATCTCCAGGACCAATGGTCCCAACCAGGAGCCAGGTCCTTCTCCTATGCTAGCTGCTATATGCAGAGTGAGGGGTTATAGCCAGAGGGACCGCCCCCTGGGTGGTACTGTTCAGCTTTGCTGTTACATGTTTTTAACGGTTTAACATGTCTGCCTAGTTCACTCCTGATAGACCCTACTGTCAAGAATAAAGGAGCTGTGTCCGTCCGTGAACGAAAGAGAAAGTGTGGCATGCATTTGTATTCATCCCCCCTGAATAAATACTTTGTAGAACCACCTTTCGCTGCAATTACAGCTGCAAGTCTTTTTGGGGATGTCTCTACCAGATTTTCACATCTAGAGAGTGACATTTTTGCCCATTCTTCTTTGCAAACTAGCTCAAGCTCTGTCAGATTGGATGGAGAGTATCTGTGAACAGCAATTTTAAATTCTTGCCACAGATTCTCAATTGGATATAGGTCTAGACTTTGACTGGGCCATTCTAACACATGGATATGCTTTGATCTAAACAATTCCATTGTAGCTCTGGCTGTACGTTTAGGGTCATTGTCCTGCTTGAAGGTGATCCTCTGCTATAGTCTCAAGTCTTTTGCAGACTATAACAGGTTTTCTTTTAAGATTGCCCTGTATTTGGCTCCATCCATCTTCCCATTAACTCTAACCAGCTTCCCTGCCCCTGCTGAAGAAACGCATCCACCCAAAACATAATGTTGCCACCACCATGTTTCACAGTGGGGATGGTGTGTTCAGGGTGATGTGCAGTGTTAGATTTCTGCCACACATATCGTTTTGCTTTTAGGCCAAAAAGTTCAATATTGGTCTCATCTGACCAGAGCACCTTTCTCCACATGTTTGCTGTGTCCCCCACATGGCTTCTCGCAAACTGCAAACGGGACTTCTTATGAATTTCTTTCAACAATGACTTTCTTCTTGCAACTCTTCCATAAAGGCCAGATTTGTGGAGTGCACGACTAAGTTGTCCCATGGACAGATTCTCCCACCTGAGCTGTGGATCTCTACAGCTCCTCCAGAGTTTCCTTGGCTGCTTCTCTGATTAATGCTCTCATTGCCTGGCCTGTCAGTTTAGGTGGACGGCTATGTCATGGTAGATTTGCAGTTGTGCCATACTCAATTTTTGGATGATTAATTGATCAGTGCTCTGTGAGATGTTCAAAGCTTGTGATATTTTTTATAACCTGACCCTGCTTTAAACTTCTCCACAACTTTATCCCTGACCTGTCTGGAGTGTTCATTGGCCTTCATAATGCTGTTTGTTCACTAAGGTCCTCTAGCAAAACCTGTGAGGGCTTCACAGAACAGCTGTATTTATACTGAGGTTAAATTACACACAGGTGGACTCTATTTACTAATTAGGGGACTTCTGAAGGCAATTGGTTCCACTAGATTTTAGTTAGGTATATCAGAGTAAAGGGGGCTTAAAACAAATGCACGCCACACTTTTCACATATTTATCTGTATCATTTTTCTTCCACTTCACAGTTATGTGCCACTTTGTGTTGGTCTATCACATAAACTCCCCAAAAAAATACATTTACGTTTTTTGGTTGTAACATGACAAAATGTGGAAAAATTCAAGGGGTATGGATACTTTTTCAAGCCACTGTAGGATGTCACCAGCTGACCCAAGGTAGAGGAGAGTAGACGTACCATGCAGTGATGAAAAAAAGAAAAACATTAAACAAGGTATACAAAACAAGGTATACAATTTAACTAACACATGCCAAATCTACACATCAGAAAAAAAAATTAAAAAGATATAAACAAGGTATACAATTTAACTAACACATGCCAAATCTACACATCAAAAAAAATAAAAAATATATATAAACAAGGTATACAATTTAACTAACACATGCCAAATCTACACATCTGTCCAAAAAAAAAAAAATAGAGGGACAGCCCCTCCTAATGAATGACAGTTGGGATGTATGCATATACCCTGCCAAGAATTGTCTGTTTGTAAGATGACTTCTTTGTCTTTATGGAGCAATAAATCAGCAATAGAAAAAGTATTTTTTAATGACAGCTTGCTCAGACTGGGAGGTGCTCTCTAATATGATCTGAACACTCAGCTCAACTAAGCATGACAGTCCGCAGAGTGAAAATTGTAGGGCAGTGTAACATGAATTGGACACTGACAGGCCTGTGAGTTTTTCTCATTGGTACATTGTTGCATGTCCAAGTAGCATTTGCTTGGCTACTCATTCCCAACACCTGTCTGACCGAGATACAGTGGCCAGTAACAGGCATATATGCATTACCTGGCTTATTTGATAACGTTCCTTTATGCATGTGTTTATTTTGTTACTTATTCAAAGCATTCACTCTAGGTGCCAGTCTAGTTGCTTTGAAGAATTCTTTTAGTATACTCTGCAATGAGATAACAGAAGGATTAACTGAGGCTAATCATCTTTTAGCTAGATTTACCATCTGTACTGTGCTAAATTTGTAACTGTAACCCTACTCAGGTTTATTCCGGTAGCGTATTTCTATTTAAAGTAAAAGTTGGCATAATTATTTAATTGAAATCTCATTTAAAAAAAAAAAAAAATCGCATTTTAGATGTGACAACAACAAAAAAAGCATAGTGAATTTATTTTTTTAACATTTTCCTCTGTTTACGGCCTACAGTTCATCTTTTAAAGTACTGGTCCATTCGTTCAGAATGCAGCATAGAATGCTCTTTTTATGTCAAATGCCATCAAGATTTGAGAAACCGATCAAAAACCTTTCTGTTAGAAATAGAGGCCGGGATTCACGTAGCTCGGCGTATCTTTGAGCAGGCGTAGCGCATCTCATATGCGCTACGCCGACGTAACATAGAGAGGCAAGGCCAGTATTCACAAAGTACTTGCTCCCTAAGTTACGGCGGCGTAGCGTAAATGGGCCGGCGTAAGCCCGCCTAATTCAAAGTAGGCAGGTAGTGGGCGTGTTGTATTAAAATGATTCGTGACCCCATGTAAATAAATGGCCATACGAACGGCGCATGCACGGAATCACGTTGCATATACTCCCTAAGATACGACGGCTCAATGCGTACTACGTGAACGTAACCTACACCCAGCCCCATTCACGTACCACTTACGTAAAAGACGTAAAATACGACGCTGTTCCCGCGCCCATACCTTAACATGACTTACCCCTGCTTTATGAGGGGTAAACTTACGCCGGACGTACGCCTTACGTAAACGACGTAGATTACTGCGACGGGCATAAGTACGTTCGTGAATCGGCGTATCTTGCTCATTTACATATTCGATGCGTAAAACAATGGAAGCGCCCCTTGCGGCCAGCATAAATATGCGCCACAGATACGACGGCGTAGGAGACTTACGTCAGTCGGATGGAGACAGAATTCAGGCGTATCTGGTTTCAAGAATACGGTGCTTAGATACGACGGCGCATCCGTGGACTTACGAGGCGTATCAATAGATACGTTGGCGTAAGTCCTTTATGAATCCCGGCCAAAGTAATTAAAAACATAGTAATAACCAGATGAAATGTAAGTTGTTCTATAGCCATATATAAATGTATAAATGAATACAAAATGTGTATAATATGTTTCCTTTTTTATATATATATATAAAAAGATGTGCTTGTCATTCTAATCGCTGGACAGGAGAGGGTGCTAAAATCAAGTGTATAGGAAACTCTAGCGTCATGCCGGGAGATGCTGCTGCACATGCACAGACTTGTGTTTTCATTTATTCAATTTTTCCCTGCATGTTCTGTATAGTTTTACACAGTTTAAATCAGCATGCCCAGGCTGCTAGTATGACAATTTCTTACTGTAATTATTCTGTGAGAAGGATATCTTTAGCTGTTTTTGCTTGCAAGTTGCACATGCAAAGTGGCTTGATACAGAGCCTGTATACTGTATGCAAACCTTCCATTTTTCTCAATTTAAAAAAATAACTTATTAAGCCCAAATACACCAAATTCCATTTGGTTTAATTATATTAAAATAAATCTTGCTCACATAAGAAGTGTTTTACTGTAAGGAAGTGTGTAAAGGGTTATTTTATTCATTATAGAGAAATTTAGAATATGTACATAATCCTTTGTCCAGGGACAGTTTGAATCTAATATCAGCTCTACAGTCATTTAAAGGGATTGTAAAGGTACAATTTTTTTCCCCTCCCTTGGACTACAGGAGAGTCAGGACGCTCTCTACGTTGCAGCTGCTGGTCACTAAGAAGTTCTTTTTAATCTAGCATAAAAAGAAGGACCTGTTCTGTGCTATATATACCGTATATACTCGAATATAAGCCAACCCGAATATAAGCACCTACTTTTACCACAAAAAAATGGGAAAAATAATTGACTCAAATATAAGCCTAGGGTGAGAATGCAGCAGCTACTGTAAGACTGGCCATAAAAAAGCAAAGATAAAGGGCCAGATTCAGGTAGCTCGGCGTATCGTTGAGCGGGCGTAGCGCATCTCATATGCGCTACGCCGACGTAACTCTGAGAGGCAAGAGCAGTATTCACAAAGCACTTGCTCCCTAAGTTACGGCTGCGTAGCGTAAATGGGCCGGCGTAAGCCCGCCTAGTTCAAATTTGGAAGGTAGTGGGCGTGTTGTATTAAAATTAACCGTGACCCCATGTAAATGAATGGCCGAACGAACGGCGCATGCTCAGAATCACGTCGCATATACTCCCTAAGAAACTACGGCTCAATGCGTACAACGTGAACGTAACCTACGCCCAGCCCCATTCACGTACGACTTACGCAAACAGCGTAAAATCCGACGGCTGTTCTGACGTCCATACCCTAACATGACTTACCCCTGCTTTATGAGGGATAACTATACGCTGGACGTACGCCTTACGTAAATGGCGTAGCTTACTGCGATGGGCGCAAGTACGTTCGTGAATCGGCGTATCTAGGTCATTTACATATTCGACTCGTAAATTAATGGAAAAGCGCCTAGCGGCCAGCGTAAATATGCACCCAAGATACGACGGCGTAGGAGACTTACGTCGGTCGGATGGAGCCAGAATTCAGGCGTATCTGGTTTCAAGAATATGGGGCATAGATACGAAGGCGCATCCTAGAACTTACGCGGCGTATCAACAGATACGTTGGCGTAAGTTCTCCCTGAATCTGGCCCAATGTACACAGTGTAGGAGAGATTAAAAGATGGAGGAGCTGGTTGTATCTTGTTCTTTCCCTTTACAACCACTTTAAAGCGGATGTTCGCTGAAAAAAAAAATATTAAAAGCCAGCAGCTACAAATACTGCAGCTGCTGACTTTTAATATTCCAGCGCCGTCCGCAGCAGAGGACGAGCGATCACTTGTCACTCTGCTGCCCCCCCCCCCCGCCATCCTCGGTGAGGGAACCAGGAAGTGAAACGCTCCGGCTTCACTGCCCGGTTTCCTACGGAGCATGCGCGAGTTGCGCTACGCCTGCTGATTGGCTCCAGCTGTGTACTGGAGAACACAACAGGGGGAGACGGGGACGGGAGTTGACATCATGCCTGCAGTCTGTCCGAGACTGTGTGGCCGGAAGTGGGTGCAAATACCTGTCTTTAGACAGGTATCTGCACCCCCTCCCCCTGAAAGGTGTCAAATGTGACACCGGAGGGTTCCGATCAGCAGGAGTTCCACTTTAGGGTGGAGTTCCGCTTTAAGTTTAATCTTCTGTTCTGTTCTTTTAGGATAGCCTCACACTTTTGCTGCAAGTTGATTTACATTTCGGTCAGCTGGTGCTAAACTCGAGGAAACCCCACCTACAACCCAGGATGATTGAACGAGATGCTTCTCTTGCTCGATTTTACTCCCCCCCACCTAACGGCCTCCAATGAGCCTCCGAGCTGCAGTGGTTGAGGGGGCCTAGTCCAAGGAAACACTGTGGTGCAAGCCGTCTGGAGAGACATTGAGGACGGGCGATGATTGCAGAGGTGAGGAACAGTGAGAGCGGGGCGTGCCGTCAATCACCAGCCAGGTAGAGAAGAGCGAGTGTGCGGCGTGCACTGAGGCGTGGAGCCAGGGGAGAGAGGGGGCAAGTGAGAGGAGGGAGTCTCTGGCTTTAGCGGGGAGACTGAAAACAACTTTGTGAGAGAGCCAACTTTGACCACCATCTTCCGGATCAAGGCATTAGACCTATGCCTAGTCTCAGACTCTATCACTGCTGCAGATGGGCACAGCGCTGGACGGACTTGAGTATAAGCATAGGGGGGCATTTTCAGCACAAAAAAAATGTGCTGAAAAACTCGGCTTATACTCGAGTATATATGGTAATTTCTGTCTCTCTCATTTACTGTAGATCTACTGCTCTGACTTCTCTCTTATTTTACAGTTTAACAAAGCATGTTCACAGGAAAGATGAAAAAGGCCAAAATTACACAAGCAATGTGCTATAAATTTAAGGCATCCCCTACTACTGCATACATTAAAAGTAGCAAAAAGGAATGTGTTAGTTTATTTTTTTAATACAAGCCTGGTTTTAGTAAACAGTGTTAACATTAAAGAACGGTAAGTTCTTTAAAGTGGATATAAACCCACTCTCATCCTTTCTAAACTATTGCCATAGTGCTGATCTATAAGGATGTAGATGCCTCCTGCATGTATCCTTACCTGTCAAATGTCTCCCCTCTGTCTGTTATAAGAACTGAAAAACAACAGATCCTGTGGGTGGATCTGTTGTCTGGAGCTTGGTGGGTTGAGTCATGAAGTCAGTAGACTCCCCACCCACCTAGACACTCCCCTTGTCAACATGCATTTTGTCCTATGTATTTCTTACACTGAATTCTGCTATGATCACTAACATCCAGTCAAAATCCAGAAAAGTAACCACATGACTTCAGAAAATGAGTGGGGGTGGGAATTAAAAAATAATGCCGATCTCCGGGCTAGTGCATGAGATATGTAAATAACCTGTCACTCACAGAAAGGGGGCGGAACAGACCAAGGTTTTTCTCTGTTAGTCTGTTTTATCTCACTGAACAATAAAAGAGGATTACTTAGTGCTGGAATAACTCTTCGTGGCAAGACTGGGCACGGGTGATAGGAAATCTTTTACTCTACATTGTGACAGCAAAAAAAAATAATTTATATATATATATATATATATATATATATATATATATATATATAAATATATATATATATATATATATATATATATATATATATATAAATTTCGGGTTTACATCCACGTTAATGTTAACACTGTTTACTAAAACTTGACAGCAATTTCAAACAAAGCTTACTTGTATGTTGGCCTTCCGCACACACTTACAGTGCCTTGCAAACTTATTCACCCCCCTTGGAATTTTTCGTGTTTTGTTGCCTCACAACCTGGAATTGATGGTTTGAGGATTTGCATCATTTAATTTACAGAACATGCCCACAACTTTGAAGATTTCATTTTTTTTTTATTGTGAAGCAAACAACAAATAGAACAAAATAACAGAAAAAGTCAATGTGCATAACTATTCACCCCCCTGAAGTCAATACTTTGTAGAGCCACCTTTTGCGGCTATCACAACTCCAAGTCACTTTGGATCTTGCCACATCTTACCACTGGGATTTTTGCCCATTACCTCCGTCCTAGCCTCAAATCACACACAGAGTGGTACAGGTTTTGCTCAAGAATATCCCTGTATTTAGCACCATGTATCTTTCCCTCAACTCTGACCAGTTTTCCAGACCGACTGCTGAAAAATGGGGATGGTGTTCTTTGGGTGATGTGATGTGTTGGGTTTGCGGTAGACATAGTGGGCTAGATTCACAAAGAGATACGACAGTGTATCTCGAGATGCACCGGTGTAAGTGAAAATGTGTGTCGTCGTATCTATGCGCCGTACCCACAGAAGCAGATACGCCCGAAAATAGGCTTCATCCATCCGACGTAACTGTCCTCCGCCGGTGGAACTTAGGCGCATATTTAGGCTGGGCGCATCTTTCGTTACCATTGATTTCCTATTCAATTATGCAAATGAGGGAGATATGCCGATTCACATGCGTACGTTTGGCCGGAGTAGGCTACGCGCGGTGCGCGTAAGCTGTACGCCCGGTCTAAAGTTACCCCTCATAAAAGCAGGGGTAACTTTGCACCAGACTTGCACAGGTCAGCTGGAGAGCAGCAACAGCAGCAGCGTTACAGACGACCTGAGCAACAATACTTGCAGGACAACACATCTGTGTGCCAACATGCCAGGGGCAGCCGTGGTCATAGCACTACTGCGTCTACGGGCACGTAGGAGGAGGAGGAGGGCACAGGAGAGGATATACCGAAGGCGCCTGGACCTCTTTGGCATTGTGGAATCGGAGGTGTATGGCATGTTCAGATTTGACACTGATGCCATCCTGGAAATAGCCAGAACCCTGCAGGATGACATCACCAGCACGACACATCGTGCACAAGCAGTGCAGCCACTGGTCAAGGTCATGGCAACACTCCATTTCCTGGCCAGTGGATCTTTTCAAAGAACAAGTGGAGCTGTGGCTGGGATGTCACAATCCACCATGGTGCAGATGTGTGCACCAGGTTGTCCCCGCAATCCTCAGACGCATGTCCCACCACATCTTCAGACCCACCCAGGAGCATCAGCGGATTAAGGCAAGGGCAGATTTCTACAAAATTGCCCGATTCCCACGCACCGTGGGGGCCATTGATTGCACACATGTGGCACTACAGCCCCCCCATGAGACAGAGCACATGTACCACAATCGGAAGCATTGGCATTCAATCAATGTACAGGTGATAGCCGATGCCCAATGCCTCATATGGCACGTCCGTGCCAAACACCCAGGGTCCAGCCATGACAGCTTCATATACCGCCAAAGCGACATTCCAAGAGAATTTGAACAGAACGTGTATGGGGACAGCTGGCTGGTTGGTGAGTGACATGGGTGTCGGGTATGACTGTCCCCCCCATGATGCACACATCACGAGGGGCACATGCATGACTAACATCCTCCTGTCTTTTCCCTTCCAGGTGACTCTGCATATGCACTTGGACCCCATCTCATGACTCCATACCGGAATCCTGAAACCCCAGGAGAGATAAGATACAATGAAGCACACGCACGTACCCGTGCAGTGGTGGAACGCACCTTTGGCCTCCTGAAGTCCCGTTTCCGATGCCTGGATAAGTCTGGGGGTACCCTGTTGTATTCCCCAAACTTTGTGTGCCAGATCATCGGTGCATGTTGCATTCTGCACAACTTCGCAGTGAGAAGGGGCCTGCAGATTGACCTACGTGATGACCTGACCCCTGAACCACACAATCCCCCCCTAACCGAGGATACTCCGTCTGCTGAGGGAAGAGCAGTCAGGAGATGCCTCACAGAAGGCTTATTTTCACGTTAAACACACACATTAATCATGGCACAATGAGAATGCATGCATGCACACCACTGTGGTCCCTAGCACACACCCCACAACCCCATTAAATTGGATTAGACCGAAGTAGACCGCACGGTACTAGGGAGCAGCAACGCCACGTCAAGGCTCCAATTATGTTGCTGTATATTATTTCCCCCCCTCCCAAAAAAATAGCGAGTATAATATAAAATAAATAACACTCATATCGAGTATAATATAAAAAAAATAACACTCGTATCGAGTATAATAATACAATTATATAACTGGCACTCATTTGGCCTGACGTGGACTACGCCTAGTGCCAAGGCTCCTGACCCTCTGTTGCCTGGGGGCAGCCGCGGGTGGGGGGGGTGGGTCATTGGGAGGAGGATCATCCCCCAGTCTCTCCCTGGCTGCCTGGATTCCCTCCAAAGCAACGGCTATGCGTGTGAGGACTGCATTTGTTTGAGCCCTCACCGCCTCAATGGCTGCTGTATTGGCCTGTATGGCCACTGCCAGGCTCCTCACCTCTGCCACAAGGCCTGAATTTGTGGCCTCCAGGTCACTCACGCAGGTCACTAGTGCAGTGCTGTTTACACTGACCTCCTCCACACTTTCTATGATGGCGGCAGTGTAAGCAGCCTGGGTCTGCTGCAAGGAGGCCAGGCTGTCTGCCACCCGGTGCATGTCAGACGCCACACAACCAACATGGTGGGTCTGCCTGGCCTGGTCCCTCGATAAAGTGACTTCTAAGGTGTCTGGATCACCCCTTGTCTTGCTAGTAGCCTTCCTGGGTGCAGGTGTGGCTTGGGGACGACTGTATGGGGATGCCCTTGAGGGTACTTCCCTTATGGAGGAGGGGCTTCCCAAAATGGTGGAGGCCCTTGGGGGGTTTCCCCTGAAGTTGGAGGCCCTTGGGGGGCTAACCCCTATGGAGGTGGAGGTATGGGAGGGTCCTGGGATGGTGGTCTCGTCCCCCAGGTAAATTCCATCCTCAAGGTCCCCGTGCTCCTCCTCTACTTCCTCTAAAGGAGAGGTATGGACACTGTCCTCATGGGATGGGGTTGGTTGCCCAGCCGCCAAGGATGGGCCCGCTTCATCCTGCACATCTGTGAATGACACAAAACATTCACATGTTGGTGGACCCACACACTTGTCACATGTACCCCCCCCCCCCACACATGCTACACACCAGATAAGAGATAAAACACACTCACCTGTCCTCAAGGGCTGATCAACAGACTCAAATCCCTCCAGGCCCTCCACCTGCTCCCTCTCCAAGCACCTGGCTATGACCTGCTCATCAGGTGTCAGTGTAATATTCAGGGCTGGTCCACCTTCTGTGCCTGTTCATCTTGGCCACCTTCTCCTTCACGAGATGCCGCAGGTCATTTATTTTCTTGGCGATCTTGTCTGGGGTCCGTTCCGCATGGCCAAGGGCACTGACCTGCGCTGCAATCTCTGACAAGATCTCCTCCTTACGGACCTTGCTGGTCGTGCCACTCTCCGATCCGTGGAGGTACTTGTTGTGCCTTGCCATGGCATCAATTATGATCGCCTTCTCCTCCTTAGTAAAATTTTTAAGCCTCTTTTCCTTAGGCACAGCTTCAGACATGTTTTTAGAAAATTACAAGACAAAAGTACTCACACCAAACCAAACAAAACTGCTGGTGTACTTTTGCGTTTGACGGGCGCATGTCTGGGCGTATTTATACCCTGGGGCGTAAACGGTGGGCCGGCTTATCTCGGGAGATACGATAGGCGGAGTTGTGCGCATGCGCACTGGGAGGCGGGACATGCAATCACGTGACGGCGCATGCGCCGTTCGTTCGACCCTTCATTTGCATGGGGGTCACGATTCATTTAAATGGATCACGCCCACTTCCTTCCCTCTCCGAATTACATCGGCTTACGCCGTCTAATTTAAGTTACGCCGGCGCATCGCAGCGTGCATTTGCTTTCTGAATACGCTGTTTGCCTCTCAAAGTTTCGCCAGCGTAGTGTATCTTTGATGCGCTACGCCCGCATAAAGATGCGCCGAGGTACGTGAATCTAGCCCAGTGTTTTCTTTGATGGTCAAAAAGTTCAATTTTAGTCTCATCAGACCAGAGCACCTTCCTCCATACATTTTGGGAGTCTCCCACATGCCTTTTCACAAACTCAAAATGTGCCATTTTGTTTTGTGCTGAAAGTAATGGCTTTCTTCTGGCCACTCTGCCATAAAGCCCAACTCTATGGAGCGTACGGCTTATTGTCGTCCTATGTACAGATACTCCAGTCTCTGCTGTGAAACTCTGCAGCTCCTCCAGGATTACCTTAGGTCTCTGTGCTGCCTCTCTTATTAAAGCTCTCCTTGCCAGGTCCATGAGTTTTGAGGTGCGGCCGTCTCTTGGCAGGTTTGCTGTTGTGCCATGCTCTTTCAATTTGGTTATGATAAATTTGATGGTGCTCCTAGGGATCATCAAAGATTTGGATATTTTTTTTATAACCTAACCCTGAATTGTACTTCTCAACAACATGTCCCTTACTTGTTTGGTGAGTTCCTTGGTCTTCTTGGCAGTGTTTGGTTAGTGGTGCCTCTTGCTTAGATGTTGCAGCTTCTGGGGCCTTTTAAAAAGGCGTGTATATGTAATGACAGATCATGTGACACTTAGATTGCACACAGGTGGGCATCATTTCACTAATTATGTGACTTCTGAAGGTATTTGGTTGCACCGGAGCTTTTTATGGGCTTCATAACAAAGGGGGTGAATACATACGCACATGCTAATTATAATTTTTTTTATTTCTGAAAAATAGTTTTATGTATATATTTTTCTAATTTTAATTCACCAACTTAGACTATTGTGTTCTGATTCTACCTATCTATATACCCCTGTTTCAGCTCAAATCCATACAAAACTTTATAAAATGTTATTTGGCAAAACAAAGCCCACCATATTGCTAGATCTGTAGTGTTCTCCCCTTGTACAAAAGGAGGTCTAGGAGCTCCCGATATCATAAAGTATTGTTATATCACACACCTATGTACCATTGCCTCTTGGTCCAGTCAATATCGAAATGGGCACTCTCTACCCTGTCCATCCGTGTTCTTGGATGTGGTCGCCATTTCTTCAGAATGGTAGGGCTTTGAAACATAGATGTCCAGTGTCTATGTTATTCAAATTGCAGATTTGGTGTGCTGCCTCTTTCTCCTCACCATGCCCATCCCTTTCTAATGTCCTTTTCCACCCTCTAATTCCCAACAGTACTTCCTTTGGACATATGGCTCCATGGGCCCAAGCAACCTTGTTTCAACTTTGTCACTTTATTCATCCCATCACCCATAAGATATTTTCTTTTGCAAAATTACAGGCTAAACCCCAGATGCCTAAACATCTACTTTATTCCTATCTTCAAATTAGACATTTTTTTCATCCCTATCTTAATCCCTCAACCTGGCTAGGCCAATCAATTTGAGCTTACCTGATCTCAGGGCCCAAACCAACTCCATTTAATTTCCACCATTTACAAATTATTACATGAGGCTTCCAGAAATTTTGCACTGCTATGATGCTACAGTTCCCGCACTATGTTAGCGATGTGGCACCTCCGCTGGCTCACACTTCCACATTTTCTGGCAATGCCAACCGATACAACCTTTCTGGGCCATTGTGAGGTCCATCCTCGAAACCCTGTTCAGTATCTCTCTACCATTAGATATATTGTATTACTTACTGGGTCTCCCCTTCCCAGGTCTCAATAAAATTACTAAACGATTGCTTTCCTACCTTTTACTAGCCGCAAGGAGAGCTATCCCTGTATGTTGGTTATTAAGAGACCCATCCAACCTATCCCTGCTATTAAATACCATCACTGAAATACATAGAATAGAATATCTCACTGCCTCTGCCAATGTCTCTATACCGCATTTTAACAAAATATGGGAACTATGGGATCTTTCTGTATATGGAACTGTTACTTCCTGATGTTTTATCTTCCTATCCCTCCTTCTTGGACAATCCCTAGCCCTATGCTATCACATAGTATTATAGTTATCTGTTTACTATTCCCCACTTCCTCATGTTTTAGTAATCTATTCATCTTTTACTGTTATGGTAATCGATATTTTAACTATGCTTGGTCTGACATTGTATGTCAACTATGCTTTCTATGTTTTGGAAAATCTCCGAATAAAAAAACAAAATTATGAAAAAAAAATATCTTGGTCTTTTTGCAATCAGGCCTGAATGCGCCGAGTACCATCAAATGCCATAGCTATGCTCTTGTGATCCTATTTCAAAGACTACTAGCCTCCCATTCTTTGGTCAAAACCTTCATACTGGCTGTCACTCATCTAGCACAGCCTCCCGTGACCCTGTGGTATCTAATGTTTTTTCTACCTGTTCTTAAAGCCACCTTTTGAACCTATTATTCTGCATACACACTACCGTTTTTAATGTCATGGAAAAAACAATGTTTTTTCTCAACGTGATTCTTGTCAAGTCTGCCTTGCATACACACAATCGTGAAAACAAAATGCTCGAGCAAAGCGTGGTGACGTACAACGGCACTATACTGTAAATGGGGAAGTTCCATTCGATTGGCCATACCCTTTGGGCTGATTATGCAAATTTCCCTTCTCATAACCTGCTTCTGAGCATGCAAGTTTTTTCCCCCGTCGTTAAAGCCTACACACAACCGTTTTTCAAGACGTGAAAAAAGACTGGTAGTTGGTATTGAGGCCTAGTTCCCTCATTGTTTTCTAAAGGTTGTTTTAGTTTTTCACCTCAACCAGGGCATTGTTCTTCCAGGTCTTTATTCATCTCAAGTTCCTCAAAGTAGATTTTCTATAACTGTCTGGATGTAGTTGGTGGTGTTTGAGTATACCTTTTAACTACTATTTATGTTAGAAAGGCTGACATGCTCTTTGTTACTCCTGATGTTCCTTATAAGGAGAAAATGGCTGCTTATTCTACCATTTCTCAGTGACTAAGACAGCTCATTGTCCAAGGGTTTGGGCTCTTTTCCTGTTAGGGCACATCCTACTACATCAGTAAGTGCCGCTTGGGCTTACATTTTTTCCCACAAGATTTGCAAGGCTACCACCTGTTTTTTTTGTTTATATGTTTTCTAGGTTTTACCAGATGGATGTTAAGGCCTTCTCTAATGACAGCTTCAAGCTTAAGGTATTTAAAGTGTTTATTAACCCCCCCCCAAAAAAAAAATGATATCCTGGTCCTTTAAAGCAGATTAAACAGCACAGTGCTGCCCCTATCTAAACTGTAAAAAAAACCTGCCTGAACCTGCCACTTCCTGTATCCTCTCTCTGTACTGACCACGATAACCAGGGCGGCTGAGCCCTGACCACCATGGTCAGTTTGCGTCCCTGGCCACTGGCAGCCACCCTATGATACTCAGGCATAGCACACTGTATATGTGTTTTCTATATGAGTGCTATACCTGAGTATCATAGAGGGGCTGACATAGACTTATACTTGTGCCTTAACAAACACTTTAAGGCAGTTCTTTGAGCTGCAGGCCTGCCCACTTTTCTTCTATTTGTTTTGGGGGCATGTTAGCAGTTATTTTGCTGTGTTGCCCACCCTTCAGTGTGTTTACTGCTTCTCCACCGCTCCTTCCCATTGAAAACAATGGGACACTGCGGTAATACCACCCGCAATGCGCCTCTGCATTAACCCTTTTTCGGCCGCTAGCGGGGGTTAAAACCGCACCGCTAGAGGCCGAATACTGCCGCAATTCCGCGGCAATTACAACAGTATAGCGCCACTAAAAATAGCGCCGCTATACCGTCAGCGCACCTCCTGCCCCAGTTTGAAAGGGGCCTAATTGTCTCAAATTAACTGAATCATGTGGCCCTTAACGAACGTTAAATAAAGCAGGATTTTTGTACTTTATAAAAAAAAGCCATTTATTGAAGTTCATTAACCACTTAAGACCCGGACCAAAATGCAGCTAAAGAACCTTGCCCCTTTTTGCGATTCGGCACTGCGTTGCTTTAACTGACAATTGCACGGCCGTGCGATGTGGCTCCCAAACAAAATTGGCGTCCTTTTTTTCCCACAAATAGAGCTTTCTTTTGGTGGTATTTGATCCCCTCTGCGGTTTTTATTTTTTGCGCTATAAACAAAAATAGAGTGCCAATTTTGAAAAAAATTCAATATTTTTTACTTTTTGCTATAATATAATAAATATCCCCCAAAAATATATAATTTTTTTTTTTTTTTTTACTCAGTTTAGGCAGATACGTATTCTTCTACCTATTTTTGGTAAAAAAATATCGCAATAAGCGTTTATCGGTTGGTTTGCGCAAAATTTATAGCGTTTACAAAATAGAGGATAGTTTTATTGCATTTTTATACATTTTTTTTTTTTTACTACCAATGGCGGCGATCAGCGATTTTTTTTCGTGACTGCGACATTATGGCGGACACTTCGGACAATTTTGACACATTTTTGGAACCATTGTCATTTTCACAGCAAAAAATGCATTTAAAATGCATTGTTTTTGTTAAAATGACAGTTGCAGTTTGGGAGTCAACCATAAGGGGGCGCTGATGGGGTTATGTGTTCCCTGAAGTGTGTTTACAACTGTAGGGAGGTGTGGCTGTAGGTATGATGTCATCGATTGTGTCCCCCTATAAAAGGGATGACACGATCGATGCAGCCGCCACAGTGAAGAACGGGGAAGTCGTGTTTACACACGGCTCTCCCCGTTATTCAGCTCCGGGGACCGATCGCGGGACTCCAGCGTCAATCGTGTCCGCGGGTTCTGCGGTCCCGGAGCTTCGGACCGGGTCGCGAGGGCGCGCCCGCGACCCACGGCTGGGTACTAGTACAGGACGTACCTATACGTACATGTGCCCAGCCGTGCCATTCTGCCAACGTATATGTGCAGGAGGCGGTCCTTAAGTGGTTAAAGGAACACTAAAGGCAAGATTTTTTTTGTTTAAAAATAACAAACATGTTATACTTACCTCCGCTGTGCAGTTCATTTTGCACAGAGTGGCCCCGATCCGTGTCTTCCGGGTCTCTCGGCGGCTGTCTCTGCTCCTCCTCGCAAAAGCTTTCCACATTCATGCGAGCTTCCTCGCATAGTGGAAAGCTTTTGCGAGCGTGCTCCCGTCATACAGTGGTGGCCATAGCCGCCGACTGTATCACTCGGCCCCGCCCCCGGCACGCCGCGTCATCTGCTGTGATTGACAGCAGCGCCAGCCAATGGCTGCGCTGCTATCAATCCGCCCAGCCTAGCCAATCAACTGCCAAAACTTTTACCTTTACAACCCCTTTAAGAGACATTAAGGTCCCACTGCTGAGTTTGTGATTTCCTTCAATGTACTGTTTTTTTGTTTTTTTTTAAACAAAACTGAAGTGTATTGGGAGTGGTTCATATCTGGCTAGCCAATGGCTTTTTTTATTTACCATTGTCCTGATCCTCTCCTATAGGTGGCAGTATAGCTCAAATATCTCAGATTAACTGTATCCTTAATCCCTAATGAACTTCAAAAAATGGGTTTTACCTAAGTACAAAAGTTCTGTTTTTAGATCTTTGTCTCCTTGACAACATGTACCATCCAGGTAGGGAACCAATCAAAATTTTTCCTGCTGGAAGATAAAACTAAAAAATGCAGAGTTTCTTCCTGTTCTCCTCAGTCTTTCACACTTTCCAGAAATGAATAAATTAACAGTCCTCTAGTCATCCAATTAATTTTGTATAATGAGCAATTACACATGACTGCTGAGTAATCCACTTGAATGTTTGAAAAATGCACATCCTGTCACTTTGTGACTGTCATGCTGGCATTTTTCATGCAAGTAATCAAAATAGACTTGGCTTATTTAACTCAAGGTTTGTAGAAAAAAATAAACTCGGGGCAAACTCGAACAGTGTTGTAATAGCAATAGCAATAAATCAGCAGTCATTTTCTACCAACCTAACACCTTTACAAGTAACTTAAAGTAGCTGCTATGGGTGACCTCTTAGGAGCCTGCCTATCCACACCTGTTGAACTTAACAGGCCACTTGTGTCGCTAGTTGCCAGTGCGGCTTGTAATACCGTAAGCAGTCCCTTCATTTTGGTTTATTAGTGGCACAATCATATGGACAACTTTGAAGTTGAAGCCAGGTCCAAATGATACTTTCTGGTTTTAAAATTGCATGCAGAAACATATCGGACTTTTTTTTTTTTGAAGAAATTGACAGGCTATAATTGAATTTTCTTTGAAACTTGATGTTCTTTTTGTAATTTTGATTTTATTAGCTAATGTTTTACAATTTACACTTGTTACTAGGGATGAGCCGAACACCCCCCTGTTTGGTTCGCACCAGAACTTGCAAACACACCAAATGTTCGTGTGAAATTTAGAACCCCGTTAAAGTCTATGGGACTCGAACATTTGAAATCTAAAGTGCTAATTTTAAAGGCTAATAAGCAAGTTATTGTCCTAAAACGTGTTTGGGGACCTGGGTCCTGTCCCAGGGGACATGTATCAATGCAAAAAAAAGTTTTAAAAACGGACGTTTTTTCGGGAGCAGTGAATTTAACCACTTGCCGCCCGCCAATGACAAATTGACGTTGGCAAAGTGGTTGTAGAATCCTGACTGGACGTCATATGACGTCCTCAGGATTCTGAGCCGATGCACGCCCCCGGGGGCGCTCATCGCGGCGATCGTTGTTGCAGGGTGTCAGTCTGACACCCCGCAACACCGATCAAGGTTTAGAGTCTCTCACGGAGACACTTTACCACGTGATCAGCCGTGTCCAATCACGGCTGATCACGATGTAAACAGGAAAAGCCGGTAATCGGCTTTTCCTCACTCGCGTCTGTCAGACGTGAGTAGAGGAGAGCCGATCGGCTGATCCTGTGACAGGGGTGGGGTTTGTGCTGATCGATTATCAGCACAGCCCCCCTGAGGATGCCCACTGGACCACCAGGGATGCCCACTAGACCACCAGGGATTAAATAAAAATAAAGGTATGCCACTCTAGACCACCAGGGATGAGGACACAAAAAATGGATGCCAATCAGTGCCGCAATGGATGCCAATCAGTGCCCACAATGGGCATCACTGATTGGCAGGCATTGTTTGGCACTGATTGGCATCCATTAGTACAACACATACAATAGTGCCCATCTGTGCCGCCTATCAGTGCCCATCCATGCCACCTATCAGTGCCCATCCATGCCACCTATCCGTGCCCATCCGTGCCAAGCTGTGCTGCCTATCCGTGCCCAGCCGTGCCGCCTATCTGTGCCCATCTGTGCCCATCTGTGCCGCCTATCCAAGCCCATCCATGCCGCCTATCAGTGCCCATCAATGCCACCACATCAGTGCCACCTCATCGGTACCCATCAGTGCTGCCTTATCAGTGCCCGTCAGTGCAGTACCATCAGTGCCCATCAGTGAAGGAGAGAACGTACTTATTTACAATGTTTTATAACAGAAACAAAAAAAAAACGTTTTTTTCCTAAATTTTCGGTCATTTTTTTTTTTGCAGAAAATAAATATCCCAGAGGTGATCAAATACCACCAAAAGAAAGCTCTATTTGTGGGTACAAAATAATAAAAATTTAGTTTGGGTACAGTGTAGCATGACCGCGCAATTGTCATTCAAAGTGCAACAGCGCTGAAAGCTAAAAATTGGTCTGGGCGGGAAGGTGTATAAGTGACCTGTATGGAAGTGGTTAATAATGCTAAAAGTGAAACAATAAAAGTGAAATATTCCTTTAAATTTCGTACCTAGGGGGGGGTTTAAGTTAGCATGTGAAATAGCGCATGTTTCCCGTACTTAGAACTGTCCCTGCACAAAATGTCATTTCTGAAAGGAAAAAAAGTATTTTAAAATCGGACTTGCGGCTATAATGAATTGTCGGCTCTGGCAATTCAGAGCGAATTCATTCATAAAAAAATAAAATAGCGTGGGGGTCCCCCCAAATTCCATTACCAGGCCCTTCAGGTCTGGAATGGATATTAAGGGGAACCCGCCATCAATTTTAAAAAGAAATGACGTGGGGTTTCCCCCAAATATCCATTCCAGACCCTTCAGGTCTGGTGTGGATTTTAAGGGGAACTCCACCCCAAATTTTAAAAAAAATGGCGTGGAGTTACCCCAAAAATTCACACCACACCCCTTATCCGAGCACATTAACCTGGCCGGCCGCAGAAAAGAGGGGGGACAGAGTGTGGCCCCCCCTCTCCTGAACCGTACCAGGCCACATGCCCTCAACATGGAAAGGATGTCCCCATGTTGATGGGGACAAGGGCCTCATCCCCACAACCCTTGCCCGGTGGTTGTGGGGGTCTGCGAGTGGGGGGCTTATCAGAATCTGGAAGACCCCTTTAACAGCACACGTGCAGTAAGAGCGACTGCGTTTATGTGCAATTAAATAGCCCACGTGCAGTAACAGCAACTGTGTTTATGTGCAATTAAATAGCCCACGTGCAGTAACAGCAACTGTGTTTATGTGCAATTAAATAGCCCACGTGCAGTAACAGCAACTGTGTTTATGTGCAATTAAATAGCCCACGTGCAGTAACAGCAACTGTGTTTATGTGCAATTAAATAGCCCACGTGCAGTAAGAGCAAATGCGTTTATGGGCAAAAAAACAGCAAATGTGCAGTAAGAGCGACTGCGTTTATGTGCAATTAAATAGCCCACGTGCAGTAACAGCAACTGTGTTTATGTGCAATTAAATAGCACACGTGCAGTAACAGCTAATGCGTTTATGGGCAAAAAACAGCACACGTGCAGCAAGAGTGACTGCGTTTATGGGCAAAAAACAGCAAATGTGCAGTAAGAGCGACTGCGTTTATGGCCAAAAAACAGCACACGTGCAGTAAGAGCGACTGCGTTTATGTGCAATTAAATAGCCCACGTGCAGTAACAGCTAATGCGTTTATGTGAAATTAAATAGCACACGTGCAGTAACAGCAACTGCGTTTATGTGCAATTAAATAGCCCACGTGCAATAACAGCAACTGTGTTTATGTGCAATTAAATAGCCCACGTGCAGTAAGAGCAAATGCGTTTATGGGCAAAAAACAGCAAACGTGCAGTAAGAGCGACTGCGTTTATGTGCAATTAAATAGCCCACGTGCAGTAACAGCAACTGTGTTTATGTGCAATTAAATAGCACACGTGCAGTAACAGCTAATGCGTTTATGGGCAAAAAAACAGCACACGTGCAGTAAGAGCGACTGCGTTTATGGCCAAAAAACAGCACACGTGCAGTAAGAGCGACTGCGTTTATGTGCAATTAAATAGTCCACGTGCAGTAACAGCTAATGCGTTTATGTGAAATTAAATAGCACACGTGCAGTAACAGCAACTGCGTTTATGTGCAATTCAATAGCACACGTCCACTAACACTGAGTACTATGTTTAGGTGTAAACTAAGCATGCAGGCAATACAACACGTTAGAGCACTGCAGCTAGCACAATCTACTGCCTAACAAATAGGAATAGCTGATCTAGCTAAGCTATACCGTGTATAAATATATGTACAACGCTAGGATGTATATATATATCCTCTACACACTGTAAATTTAACTAAACTGACTAGCCTGCCTGCTCTATCTATCTATCTATCTATCTGGTAGAAAAGACACTGTGTCTCTCTCTATCTCTCTCTCTCTAACTGACTGACTGGCTTCTTCTCTTTAACAACGCCGGAACACACTACACGCGGCCGCCTTGCAGGCTGCCTTATATAGTGTGGGGCGTGTACTAAACCCCCTGAGCCATAATTGGCCAAAGCCACCCTGGCTTTGGCCAATTATGGTTCTTCGTTTTTTTCGCGCTGTGATTGGCCAAGCATGCAGGGTCATGGTGCATGCTTGACCAATCATCAGCGTGCAATGCCACAGTGAATTATGGGCCGTTGCGCGTCACTCGAATTTGGCGCGAACGACCCGTTTTGTTCGAAATTTGTCGAACGTACGAACAGACAATGTTCGAGTCGAACATACGTTCGAATCGAACACAAAGCTCATTCCTAGAGGCAAACATAGCTCAGGTAATTTTGAGAGTAGATGTCCCTTTAAGATGTTCCTCTGCAAACAGCCATGAGCACAACAGTTAGCCCCACGTAGTATGTTAAAGTGGAGCTCCGGCCGAAATTACACTTTTTAAATAAAAATACCCTTATAATACACAAGCTTAATGTATTCTAGTAAAGTTAGTCTGTAAACTAAGGTCTGTTTTGTTAGGTTATTACAGCATTTTGAAAGTTTATAAACTAGCATTAGACCGTGGCTATCTTAAGTGTGGGCATATGAAGCCAGACGGTATTACTTCCTGGATTTCAGCTTTGCAGATCTCGCACATGCTCAGTGCTGCACAAGCAGTGTAATAGGTTTCAGGTCAGGTTTCGACAGCAAGGACAGTGTCAGACGAGGTTGCCGCCCCTTCTGCAAACCTCTCCTGAAATAACCCATTAAAAGTTGATATGCAGAGGGGATAGGGATTGCCGGTCGCTGAAAGTAAATGACATTAAAAGTTGATAATAAAAAACAATGACATCGCCCACTAAAAGTTGATGAGCAGGTATGGGGGGGGGGGGGAGATTGTCGATCGACGAAGTTGATAACCCGGGGGGAGGGGTTGCCGATCGCTGAAAGCAAATGGAGAGAAATGACAATCAACCACTGATCGCCGAAAATAAATTAAAAGACATTAAAAGTTGATAAGCGGGGGGGTTCTGCCGCCGATCGCTGAAAGTAAATGACAATCAATGACATCGCGCATTGCCCATTAAAAGGTTCACAAGCAAGGGGGGAGGGGGGGTGCCTTTGATCGCATATATATGACAATGACCTCGCAATGACAACTTATAAAACATCATGCCGCTGATCGCTGAAAGTAAATTACATTCAATGACATTGCCCAGTCAAAGGCGATGAAGGGGGGGGGGGGCAGGCTTGCCGCCGATCACCGAATATAAATGACACTGACATCGCACATTAAAAATTGCTAAAGGGGGGATGGGTGCCACTGATCGCTGAAAGTAAATGAAAATCAATATAAATCAATCAATATGACAGCGCTCATTAAAAGTAGATAAGCGGGGGGTGCCGCCGATCGCTGAATATAAAAGACACTGACATCGAACAATATAGGTTGAGAAGCGTGGGGGTGCTGCCGATCGCCCAATATAAAATACAATGAGAGGTGGGGGGGGGCCACCGATCGCACACTATAACTTGAGAAGCGGGGGGCGGCGATTGCCCAACATAAAAGTAAAAGACAATAGACATGATGGTTGCCGCCGATCGCCCAACATACACTGCCCTCGGACATGAACACTGAGAAGCGGGGGGGGGGGGTTCTGCCGATCGGCCATCATAGAAGACACTGAGAAGAAGGGGGGTGCTGCCAGTCGCCCATCATAGCGGAATAGAAGACACTGAGAAGCGGGGGGGTGCCACCGATATCAGCCATCATAGAAGAATAGAAGACACTGTGAAGCGGTGGGGGGTGCTGCCGATCAGCCATCATAGAAGACACTGAGAAGGGGGGTGTTTGTCGCCGATCGCCCATTATAGAAGACACTGAGAAGGGGGGATGCTGTCGATCGCAGGTCATGACAAAAAAATATGAGCGGGGGGGTATACGGCTGATCGCGGGTCATGACAAAAAAATATGAGAAGCGGGGAGAGGCGGTGTTTCACAGGACACTAAAATAAATCATGAGGAGCGGGGGGGGGTGGGTGCCGCCGGTCGCGGATCATGACAAAAACATTTGAGAAACAGGGGGGGGCGCCGATTGAGGGACATTAAAAAAAAATCATGGGGGGGCGCCATGTTGCCACTGATCGCGGGGGGGGGGGGGGCGCCGATCGCGGGGGGTGCCAATCGCGGGACATAAACAAGTACTGAGATGATGAGAAGTGGAGAAGATGTTGGTTTCCTACCACTTCTTTCTTTCTCCCTCTACATAGGCGTCCTGCTCCATGGTAACAGGGAGGACATCATCCGCCACTCTAGGCATGACTGGCCAATAAGAACAATGGGAGGGCGTGGCTTAGGGAAATCTGTACCTAGCAAACTACTGCCTTCTGGGATTCATGCCAAACATCTCCCAGGAGGCTTTGCAGATGGGGATGAAGTGCTCAGGGCTCTGGCCGCGGCTGGAGGAGATCTAATTAACTGGTAAAACTGTGAGTTTTTAAAAAAAAAATATATATATATGCCAAATTCGTTTAAAGCGGGGGTTCACCCTAAAAACAACGACATTGACAGTATGCCAATTTTTTGCTATACATACCTCGTATAGCTATTTTCTTACCCGGCTTCCAGGTAGTGCCTCCCGCGGGAGTGGGCGTTCCTATGCAGCAGTTTGTAATGGACATGATGACAAACACTACCCCCCCATCGCATAAGGAGAGCCACGAGTTGCCGAAAGAAGTCGAACGTCGGTGTGCAGGTGCCGTATAGTGCCGACTCGATGTTCGGCTTTTTTTGGCAACTAAAATGCATTGTTTACTGTGAAAATGACAGTTTCAGTTTGGGAGTTAACCACAGGGGGCGCTGATGGGGTTATGTGTGACCACAACTGTAGGGGGGTGTGGCTGTAGGTGTGACGTCATCGGTTGTGAACCCCTATAAAAGGGATCACACGATCGATGACAGCGCCACAGTGAAGAACAGGGAAACTGTGTTTACATACAGCTCTCCCCGGTCTTCATCTCCGGGAAACGATAGCGGGACTACAGCGGTGATTGTGTCTGCGGGTCCCGCGGCTTCAGACGGGGACGCCGGCGCACCACCCGCGACCCACGGCTGGACAATAGCACAGCGCGTACCTGTAGTGTGCCCAGCCGTGCCATTTTGCCGACGTATATGTGCAGGAGGCGGTCCTTAAGTGGTTAAATTGCTGTATGGTCTTGGCCACCATGCTGCAGCTCAGTTTGGGGGTCTTGGCAATCTTCGCATAGCCTAGGCCGTCTTTATGTAGAGCAACAATTCTTTTTTAGTACTTTGCCATAAAGTGCCAAATTGAACTTCCAGTCACCAGTATGAGAGAGTGAGAGCAATAACACCAAATTTAACACACCTGCTCCCCAATCACACCTGAGACCTTGTAACACTAACGAGTCACATGACACCAGGGAGGGAAAGTGGCTAATTGGCCCCAATTTGGACATTTCCCTTAGCGGGGGAAATCACTTTTGTTTCAAGCGGTTTCGACATTAATGGCTGTGTGTTGAGTTATTTTGAGGGGACAGTAAATGTACACTGTTATACAAGCTGTACACTCAGCAGAATAAAGTGAGGGTTCTGGAGTGGCCATCTCAGTCTCCTGACCTCAGTATCATTGAGCCACGCTGGGGAGATCTCAAACGTGCAGTTCATGCAAGACATCCCACGAATTTCCAGGAACTGGAGGTATTTTGCCAAGAGGAATAGGCAGCTTTACCATCTGAGAAGATAATGAGCCTCATCCACAAATACCACAGAAGACTTCAACCTGTAATTTATGTTAAAGGGGGCAATACACAGTATGGGGTATGTAAACTTTTGATCCGGGTCATTTGGGTAGTTTCTGTTGCCATTATGATTTAAAAAGAGTAAACACAGTTGATTGATAATAAATGGCTTCAGCCAAACACTAACCATGCGTGAAAGAAAAGTTTTTGTGTTATCATTCATATTCTCTGAAAAATGGCCAAGAAATCATAAATTCTGCCAGGGTATGTAAACTTATGTCATCATTTATTCATTCTTTGGCTTCACCATATATTCCCACCTTTTTCTGATTTCTGCATCAATTACCTCCTCTTTGATTGTTTCATATACGTTTTTACTATGGCCACACATTTTTTCTCTGTCCTAAGACTAATTATCTAATTGTGCCAGTCCTACATCGGGCCCTTTTGGGTTAGCTGCAGAGACCTCTTTCTGAGGATCTTTGTGTGGGACTTCGTGAGCCTTGGGGGCTTGCCACCCATCTGGCCATTGCTTAACAGGGAGATATGCCTCCTTGTTTGCTCAACTCCATTCGAATCTTTTAAGAAATATTGGATTTTTATGACATAATATTGTTATGTGCATGCTTTCATGGCTGTTTTGTTCAACATGTTGACGCATTGTCTGTTCTGTCCATGTTTTGAACTGTATTTTGCTTTTCTTGTTTCAGAGTACCTCTACACCAATTACCTTTCTCTTCTCAATACCCGAAGAAGGAATATATACTAAGTTTCCTGAAATGCGTCGGGCTATAGGAGAAGCATTCTTGAAAGTGGTGATGTTCTGCACCACTATGGGGGTAATCCACAAAGATCCCAATTTTTCCCATTTAAGTTACACTGCCTTAAAATTTCTACCTAAGTGCCCGATCCACAAAGCACTTACCTAGAAATTTTTGGCTGTGTAACTTAAATTCCGCCGGCGCAAGGCGTTCCTCTTTTCATGGGGGCGATTCCCATTTAAATTAGGCGCGCTCCCGCACCGGCCGTACTGCGCATGCTCGTGATGTCATTTTCCCGACGTGCATAGCGCAAAATTACGTTACGCCGAGCTTTGTGGATTGCGACGGGTCAATAAAGTTGCGTCGGGAAAAAAAAAAGATACGGCGCGATAGCGTCGCTGGACAGAAGGGTCTGCTTTTACATGGTGTAAACAGTTTACACTTTGTAAGAGCAGCCCTAATTTTGCGTTTGCAAACTAAAACTTACGGAGAAAAAACGAAGCTGAAAAACTTCGTGGATCTCCGTAAGTGCTAATTTGCATACCCGAGGCGGCATTTCGACACAAAATGCCCCCAGCGGCGGATGCGGTAATGCATCCTAAGATCCGGCAGTGTAAGTCTCTTACACATGCCGGATCTTCTGTCTAACTATGGAAAACTGATTCTGTGGATCAGTTCCATAGTTAGAAACAGGGATACGACGGCGTAACAGCAGTTATGCCGGCGTATCCCTTTTGAGGATCTGGCCCTATGTTTTTTAATCTTTAAATATTAAAAACTTTTTTTTTTACTATACACTGTCTCCAAGAGTTTGCCCTTAAAGTGCTGCAGTACCGGGGGGTACGTTTCCTTTGGTTTCTGTCCCTCACTAATATGTGAGCCCGGTGAATGTGCTGTATAAATAGAATGTAGCTGAGGCTACATAAAGCATACCCCACTGTGTTGCGGGTTCGAGCAGAGACTTCTTGTCTCCAGTAATGAACAAAAAGCTTCCTCTGATTGGCTGTGTCATCACAACCTCTGACTCAGCCAATCAGAGGAAACTTTGTATCCATTGCTAGATGATTGGTTAAGGGCTTACGTGCAGTGATGAGCATTTGACACATTTTTTACATGCTTTTGCATGCATCTGCAGTGCATTTTTATTAAGCCGTTTCCTTTGAGGTCACTTACATCTTCTTTCTTCCTTGGGGTTCCATGTGCAAAACACTGCATTGCAATGCATTTTTGTGCATTTACTTGCATTTGCACTCGTTTCTGTGCATTTGCAGTGCAGAAAAATGCAGCTTGCTGTATAAAAATGTATTTCAGTTTAAAAAAAATTGCGTTTAAAAAACCGCTGCGCAAATATGTGACAATAAAATATGCAACGCCCATCATTTTATTTTCTAGGGCTTCTGCTAAAAAAAATATATAATGTTTGGGGGTTCTATGTTTTTTACATGTAGGAGAGGAATGCCAGAATTGGCCCAGTCTGGAAGTGATTTAATTAAGTTAGTGTTGAGATTAGGTTAGTGTTGAGGTTCAGTGCATTAGGTACTTAAGCTGGATACACACTATCAACCATGGGTTTGGAAAACAACAACCCTCACATATTCCTGCATCCATACAAGCGAGGTTGATGAGGAATCTCCCTCGCTGCATTATTGTATTCTGATAGCGGACAAACCTCCCCCCGTCAGAATAAACTGATCAGGGCTGTAGCCAGTGGGTACATTGGCTGATCGCATGCTGGTTTTCCAGGGCTACACATGGATTGAAATTCGATGTACCAAGCTTAGGTGTTAGGTGCTCAATTTAGAGTTTGGGGGTAAATGTTAAGAGTGTAGTGGGGGTTAAACATTAAGGGCCAGATCCTCAAAGAAGTTACGCTGGCGTATCTATTAATACGCCGCGTAACTTCTAGTTTGCTCCGGCGTATCTTTGTTTTGTATCCACAAAACAAGATACGCCTGAATCTGGGCTAGATCCGACTGGCGTACGTCTTAGTACGCCGTCGGATCTAAGGTGCATATTTACGCTGGCCGCTAGGTGGCGTTTCCGTCGATTTCCGCGTCAAGTATGCAAATTAGCTTGATACGGCGATCCACGAATGTACGTCTGGCCTGCGCATTTTTTCATGTTGTTTCGGTAAGGCTTTTTTCGGCGTATAGTTACCCCTGCTATATGAGGCGTATCCTATGTTAAGTATGGACGTCGTTCCCGCGTCAAATTTTGAAGATTTTACGTTGTTTGCGTAAGTCATTCGCGAATAGGGCTTTGCGTAGAATGACGTTCACGTCGTAAGCATTGGCTTGTTGCGGGTTAATTTCGAGCATGCGCACTGGGATACCCCCACGGACGGCGCATGCGCCGTTAAAAAAATACGTAATTTACGTCGGGTCAAGACGTATTAACATAAAACACGCCCCCATAACATCCATTTGAATTGCGCGCCCTTACGCCGACAAAGTTACACTATGCCGCCATAACTTACGGCGCAAATTCTTTCAGGATAAGGAAAATACGATGTAAGTTACGGCGGCATAGTGTAAGTTACGGCGGCGTAGTGTATCAGAGATACGCTACGCCGGACGGAACAATGCGCCCAGGGGAGGGCTGGCAGCCTTAGGACTGGGGGGGCAAGTCCAGTCAAGTTGCCCATAGAGCGTGATAAAAGTGATGGATCAAGGAAAACAGTCTAAGATTTTTCATGATCACAAGAATCCGCACAGAACCCCCTTACATCAGAGACCGCACAAAGGCCCCCCTTATATCAGAGTCCACACAGAGGCCCCCCTTACATCAGAGTCCACACAGAGGCCCCCCTTACATCAGAGTCCACACAGAGGCCCCCCTTACATCAGAGTCCACACAGAGGCCCCCCTTACATCAGAGTCCACACAGAGGCCCCCCTTACATCAGAGTCCACACAGAGGCCCCCTTACATCAGAGTCCACACAGAGGCCCCCTTACATCAGAGTCCGCACAGAGGCCCCCCTTACATCAGAGTCCGCACAGAGGCCCCCCTTACATCAGAGTCCACACAGAGGCCCCCTTACATCAGAGTCCTCGTGTCTGTGCAGAGAGAGAAGGGGATGTCAGCGCTGGTGTGCGCTGAGGCTGAGCTATGTGTGAGACGAGACAAAGCTCAGCTCTGCAGCCATCTACCTTGGAGCTGACACAGGCACGGCTGCACAGTGGGAGGTGAACAGCGGCCGTGACCTGTGTTAACAGAGCTCCAGCAGGCATATTCCTGCTCTGCAAAAACAGCATTTGGTAGTGGCGGCCGGTGGCTGTGCATAGTGTCACCAGCCCGGGGGGAGATTTCAACCCTGCCCTCCCTGCCAGCCCTCCCCTGAATGCGCCACGCTACGAGGATCTGGCCCTAAGTGTGTAGTGTTGGGGAGGAGGCTGTATTTTCAGGGGTTAGGCTAAGGACCAGGGCCCAGATTCTCAAAGGGCTTACAACGGCGCAACGCCATGTACGCCGTCGTAAGTCCTAATCTGGGCCGTCGTATCTATGCGACTGATTCTAAGGCCTCATACACACGACCGGATCTATCCGCTGGGATTTATCCGCAGATCAGTTCCAGCGGATAGATCCGGTGGTGTGTACGTCCGAGCGGACATTTATCGGCGGAAAAAATTCCAGCCGACGGATTTCCAGCGGATAAAAATTTCTTAGCATGCTAAGAAATCTATCCGCTGGAATCCTGTCCAGCGAATTGATCCGGTGGTCTGTACAGACTCACCGGATCAATCCGTCCGCTCCTCTCCCTCGCATGCGTCGTAATGATTCGACGCATGCGTGGAAGTCTTTATCTTTCAGCGTTGCGCACGTCGCCGCGTCATCATCGCGGCGACGGCGCGACACGTCACCGCGGATGGATTCCGCGCGGATTTCGATCTGATGGTTAGTACAACCATCAGATCAAAATCTGCCAGAGGATTTATCCTTAGAATCAGTTACGCATAGATATCCATTAGATCCGACAGGCGTAAGGCTCTTACGCTGTCCGATCTTAAATGCAATTTTTTTTCCCCGCTAGGTGTCGCCTCGTTTTCCCCGTCGAGTATGCAAATTAGCTAAATACGCGAATTCCCGAATGTACGCGCGGTCGACGCAGTGAAGTTACGACGTTTACGTTAGGTTTGCGCGGCGTAAAGTTGCCCCTGCTATATGAGGGGCAACCAATGTTAAGTATGGCCGTCGTTCCCGGCCAGCCTGGAATTGCAGCCTAAGATCCGACGGTGTAAGTCACTTACACCTGCCGGATCGTAGGGAGATCTATGCGGAACCTGATTCTATGAATCAGGCACATATATACGACGGACGGAACTCAGAGATACGCCGTTGTATCTCTATCTGAATCCGGGCCAGTGACTCTCCACTCTACTCACTTTACAGCTAAATACTGTGAATGGATTTGTTAACACACAAATCTATTCATAAATGTTAAAGAAAAGAAAATATAAAATAGATATAAATAAATTATTTTCCATTGTTTTTCCTAATTGTTGGTGCATTTTATTATTAGAGGTATTTTATGTTATTATAAAAAAAGATGTCCAAACAGCAACTATATAATTTTAAAGGCAAACCAACACAAGCTTGCACCCAATGTTGACATTGCTATTTTCAACCCTTTTCCCCACATGTATTAAAGTTATTTTATTAATAACAAAATATACCAGCATCCTAATGCTGTATCCTGGCCTAGGCCAGCACTTTGCAGGGGGGCGGCACGAAAAGAGTCCCCACTGGCTTGCGATACACTATTAGTGTAGTGCCAGTCTTATAGGGCGGACTGGGCTGAGAGGCAAATTAGTCGAGCGCTCCCATAGTCTAGCGCTGTTTCTAATTTTGACTTTCCTATCATCCTGGACTAGGGAGGGTTAAAGCCCCTGTCAGCTTATTTTTTACCATTCCTGTACCATTGCAGAGATTTCCTTTCACTTCCTGCCCCATAGCCACACAGGAAGTGAGAGGAAATCTATGCAAATTAGGGCAATTCATTCTCACCCCCCCCCAGGCCCTCAACTAGTGTCCCCCCTCGAAAAATTTCAGGGGTGTTGTCTTGACAGAAAGGGGTGGGTCATATTTAAATTAGGGGGTGCACAAGTTTAGTCAGGCCTAGGTCAGCACAAAACCTAAATATCCTACTGCAGCATCCTTAGCAACTGTCACTGTTACTAGCATATTGCTTACATGGCCTGGAATTCCTGACTATGTAAGCAAAGGGGCTAGGATGGCAGTGACATCATTGCCCAAATATGGTCACTGGTAATATTTGGGCAATGATGTCACTATTATCCCTGCCCTTTGCCTTAAAGTGGAGTTCCACCCATTTTTTTATGTTTGTCTGTGCTGCATGCCCTAATCTCATAGTGTTCAGAATGGACAATTTTTATTTATTTTGTTGATTGTAAATACCTTTATTTTGTAGTCCTTCATTACTTCCTCCTCCTTATTAGCCTAGGCCAGTGATGGCGAACCTTTTTGAGCCCGAGTGCCCAAACCGCGACAAAACCAACTTATTTCTTTCAAAGTGCCAACACAGAATTAAACCTGCCAGCGTCTCTGTACAGAGGATGGGACTGATCATCCCTCTTAATTCACCCCAAAAGGACCAAAAATTTACGTTTCAGCCAAATTTGTTCAGAATGTAGGTTTCAGAATTACATTCGGTTACTGCACAATGAAAACATACTGCACACTGAAAAATGACTGCACACTGAAAACATACTGCATAATGAAAACATACTGCATAATGAAAACATACTGCATAATGAAAACATACTGCATAATGAAAACATACTGCATAATGAAAACATACTGCATAATGAAAACATACTGCATAATGAAAACTGACTGCATAATAAAACATACTGCACACTGAAAAATGACTGCACACTGAAAAATGACTGCACACTGAAAAATTACTGCACACTGAAAAATTACTGCACACTGAAAACTGACTGCATAATAAAACATACTGCACACTGAAAAATGACTGCACACTGAAAAATTACTGCATAATAAAACATACTGCACACTGAAAAATGACTGCACACTGAAAACATACTGCACACTGAAAAATGACTGCACACTGAAAAATTACTGCACACTGAAAACTGACTGCATAATAAAACATACTGCACACTGAAAAATGACTGCACACTGAAAAATAGCTGCATAATGAAAAGTTACTGAACAATGATTACCTGTAATTCAGTCCCCTTCTGCAAACCACTCAGTCCTGCCGAGGAAGGTCTCTCTGCTGGTGCTGCTGACCGGAGAAGGGGGGGCCATCACAGAAAGCCTGCTCTGTGATGGCTCTTGTCAGAGTCACAGCAGCTCTGGTCCTGACTAGTGTTGAGCAGAATATGCCATATTCGATTTCGCGATATATCTCGAATATATATTCGAATATTCGAGATATATTCGCTAAATTCGAATATTCGTGATATTTTATCGAAAGTAAATGATTGCGATTTTTCGCTATTGCGAATGCGAAAATAATTGCGATTTTTTGATAACTGCGGTAGGAGCACTCTGATTGGCTCAGAATATTCGTGATATTTTATCGAAATATCGCAACATGCGAATGCGATATTTATTGCGCAATTTCGAGAAATGCTGGAGGAGCGCTCTGATTGGCTCAGAATATTCGTGATATTTTATCGAAATATCGCAACATGCGAATGCGATATTTATTGCGCAATTTCGAGAAATGCTGTAGGAGCACTCTGATTGGCTCAGAATATTCGTGATATTTTACAATACAAAATAATTGCGAATATTCGGCAAATGCGGAAGGAGCACTCTGATTGGCTCAGAATATTCTTGATATTTTACAATACAAAATAATTGCGAATATTCGGCAAATGCAGAAGGAGCACTCTGATTGGCTCAGAATATTCTTGATATTTTACAATACAAAATAATTGCGAATATTCGGCAAATGCAGAAGGAGCACTCTGATTGGCTCAGAATATTCTTGATATTTTACAATACAAAATAATTGCGAATATTCGGCAAATGCGGAAGGAGCACTCTGATTGGCTCAGAATATTCTTGATATTTTACAATAGAAAATAAAAAGTGTTTTGCATTGGTGGTGATTCTTTACTCTATCCATCTGTCACAGCCGTTTGTCAATCAAACACCTTGAAGATTGAACACGTTCATGCTGCATGCTTTGGACTTTTTTTCACTTCACATATCAAAGACATTTTTATGAAAGATTATTTTTCTATTATTGGGACTATATTTCTTTATATATTTGTTTCACTGTGTATTTCACAAGTTATTTGCGCTTGCTTATTTTATAATTTGCCCACATGTCTTGTCACTAGACATATTTTTTATTCTTGTAGAGCGACTCCATTTTCTGTCTTGTATTAATTTATGTTGTATAACATTTTTGAGTTGCTGCTGTATTCTCCCCTTTTTTAAGGTATGCGCAATTTTTTCCTTCTTACAAAAAATAATAATATCAAACATACAAATATTCATAACATACACATACACATACACAAAGCCCCCCCCTTTTGCATCAGAGACAATCAGAGTTCTCCTACCACAGTTATCGAAAATTCGCAATCATTTTCGCATTCGCAATAGCGAAAAATCGCAATTTTTTTTTTTTCAATTTGGCAACATAATAGGATCGCCTCAGCTTAGCTACTCGGCCCAGGGTCTCTAATCATACCAGCAATGCTTTTAGACGTCGATAGGATGTGATCTGTTTTAAAAATCAAATTGAAAAAATGCGAATATTCGGAATTGCGAATATTCACCGCGAAATTCGAAATATAGCGCGATTTCTCGAATATGCTATATTCGAGTCGAATATTCGCAATGCGAATATTCGTGAGCAACACTAGTCCTGACAGAGGAGAAGCAGGCTCTCTACAACACGGCAAGTGCAGGGAACAGAGCCGAGCAGAGCACACTCCCGCCCACCTCAATACAGCACAGCCACGCTTTCATCTCTGCCTGCATCTTCTTGTCAAATGTGGCGGGCTGCTGGAGGAGGGCGGGTAACAGCAATACTGATTGGCTGGTGGGTGAAGCAAATATTAGAAGCGCAGATCTGATTATTTCGGCAGCTAGCCGCTGATTGGTGGGTGCAGTGTGGATTGGATTAGCGTGCGTACGTCACCCCCCCCCGTCGCTTATTCTTTGTCACTCCCACTCAGGTACGTCACCGCTAGCCAATAGATAGAACTATGGGGGATGTAGTTTGCAGTGCGGTGTGGACAATTAGATTTTCCACTGTATGCTTTCATTTCATGGCGTGCCCACCGAAACAGCTTGCCGTGCCGGGAGCGGCACGCGTGCCACGCGTTCGCCATCACTGGCCTAGGCTATTAAGTCACAAGGCTATTTGCAAGGGTTTCTAGGATAGGCATCATGTATCCCAGTAGTCCTTGCAAATAGCCTATTTGCATAGAGAAGGGGCGGCAACTTCCTCTGACACTCCCGTTGCTATGGAAACCTGACTGAAACCTATTACATCGCTTGTGCAGCACTGAGCATGTGCGAGATCTGCAAGGCTGAAATCCAGGAAGTCATACAGTCTGGCTTCATGATGCCCACACTTAAGATGGCCACGGTCTATTTCTAGATTATAAACTAACTAAATGCTCTAACAACCTAACAAAACGGACCTTAGTTTACAGACTTACTTTACTAGACTACATTAAGCTTGTGTATTACAGGGGTATTTATATTTAAAAAGTGAAATTGTGGGTGGAACTCCCCTTTAACCAGTTCCCGACCCCCGCATGTACATATACGTCCACAATATGGCACGTACAGGCACATGGGCGTACATGTACGTCCTCGCCTATTAGCGGGTGGGGGGTCCGATCGGGACCCCCCCCGCTACATGCGGAGGTCGGGTCCGCTCGGGGAGCGATCCGGGACCACGGCGCGGCTATTTGTTTATAGCCGCTCCGTCGCGATCGCTCCCCGGAGCTGAAGAACGGGGAGAGCCGTGTGTAAACACGGCTTCCCCGTGCTTCACTGTGTCGGCGCATCGATCGCGTCATTCCCTTTATAGGGAAGACACGATCGATGACGTCATTCCTACAGCCACACCCCCCTACAGTTGTAAACACATACTAGGTGCACCCTAACTCCTACAGCGCCACCTGTGGTTAACTCCCAAACTGCAACTGTCATTTTCACAATAAAGAATGCAATTTAAATGCATTTTTTGCTGTGAAAATGACAATGGTCCCAAAAATGTGTCAAAATTGTCCGAAGTGTCCGCCATAATGTCGCAGTCACGAAAAAAATTGCTGATCGCCGCCATTAGTAGTAAAAAAAAAAAAATTCATAAAAATGCAATAAAACTATCCCCTATTTTGTAAACGCTATAAATTTTGCGCAAACCAATCGATAAACGCTTATTGTGATTTTTTTTACTAAAAATATGTAGAAGAATACGTATCGGCCTAAACTGAGGAAAAAAAAATTTTTTATATATGTTTTTGGGGGATATTTATTATAGCAAAAAGTAAAAAATATTGCATTTTTTTCAAAATTTTCGCTCTATTTTTGTTTATAGCGCAAAAACTAAAAACCACAGATGTGATCAAATACCACCAAAAGAAAGCTCTATTTGTGGGGAAAAAAGGACGCCAATTTTGTTTGGGAGCCACGTCGCACGACCGCGCAATTGTCTGTTAAAGCGACGCAGTCCCGAACTGTAAAAACACCTTGGGTCTTTAGGCTGCATATTGGTCCGGGGCTTAAGTGGTTAAATAGCCAATGACAGCTCAGGGAGTTGTCATATTGGCAAGCAGTACCACCAGTATATGCTGGGCTGGGTGTGTCAAATTGTTTATTTCAGCGAGTTGGCAGGCGGCAACATGATTAATGGTGGATTTACAACTATGTATAACTATATAACACTGTTAACATGGGATTGTACACTCCATTAACACCAATCATGCCATAAGAACATACCTAAAATATAAAATAAAACACACAAGGATTGTTGAAAAGTATAGGACCAACATGCTTAGTCACTAAGACTCAAACAGTAATATCTTATACCAACCAAATACCAGTTTACCAACCACTGTCCACCCACAAAGTGGGCGACGTTACTCACATAAAGAGGGGCCGCGACAAGGGAAAATAAAGGGGAGGGAGGGTGGGAGAGCAGGTCAATAGATCCAGAAGGAAGGCTGAGGAGAATCCAGAGGTGAGTCCAACTGACAGACCTGAGGTAAATGCTGACTCCGCCCAGTGACAGGAGAGGATATAAGTAAAAGGTTACACTCATTGGCTAGATGTTTCCCGCCAAAGTATTTGTCACCAATCCAGTGCTCTGCAGCTGAGGTAAATCTTCCTAGCAACAGCAGGCAGCTTGTCACCTGAAACACAAAACAGAAAGAACCAGCAAAGCAGCCATAGAGAGACATGTACTTAACAATTATCATAGCCCTCTATTAAGAGTACAATGTATTTATTAAACAAATGGGTGTTAGGGGTGACAATCCCATGGGGCCACTTTTTTATTCTTTTGTGGCCCTGACATTCTATGTGGAAGTGAGCTGCCATCTATATGAAGGAATATATACTAAAAGATAGAAGATTGACAGTGTGTGTATGGCCTGGTCTAGCCAATCCAATGAACGAAAAAACAAACCTAGTGCTCATAGGCACAGCATAACCCCTCAGGATTTTTAGGACAGACAAGGTGAGTATTTAAAAAATATTGTTTATTAGAAACATTTGATAATCTATACAGTAGGAAAAAGGTAAGATCAATTACAGTACAAAAATACAGGCATGAATGTAAATGCCCTCTGGTATGAAGGGCTATTGCACTTAGCTGTAGAAGATGACGCCTGACATGTTTCAGACCCCTAGATCCTTCTTCATAGGCTGAATGTCATCTAAAGCATACACGCGTCTATAAAATTAACATATTTAGACATTAGTATAATAGTACAATTTTAACATTGATAAACCTGTTGCATGGAATAGAACATCCATGCAAGTACAAAAAATAGGCATGGAAAACTGATACTCACTTGCATGAGCCGATCACCAATGAACCATGAGGGGGACCTGGCAGGGATGGAATTGCTCAGAGCTGGATTAACTCTTTGTGGCAAGACTGAGCACCAGGGGCGGACTGACAACTCATGGGGCCCCCGGGCGATAGGAGATTATGGGGCCCCCGGCAGGGCTCAAGTCCTGCGGGAACGTGTGGGAACGGAGTTCCTGCACTTTTTTCACAGCAGGAACTCAGTTCCCTTTGCAGGACTAGAGCAGCCGAGAGCAGCCGAGCTGCCCGAGCCAATCCTTCACTAAGCGGCAATGCCCAGCTCGAGTCACTGTCAGGGGCAGGTGAACCTTAGTAATCCTTTATGTAACTGGCCGCTTCCTGTATATGGATTCATCGGGTAGTGTGCAGGTATTCCGTCACTTCCTCGATGCCGCAATGTCTCCTGGGAGCTTTTGTCATTGTTCCCAGGAGACATTGCTGAGGTCTGCCGCGAGTTATCGCAGGATTTAGAAAGAAGCAAGTTCTTTCTAAATCACGCAATAACTGCAGAACTCCGCAATGTCTCCTGGGAACATATACAGGAAGCGGCCAGTAACATAAAATAATTTCTAAGGTACAGTGGATCGAAAAAAAAAATGCGGTTTAGTAATTATGCATATGAGCGTATCATTTTTTTTTTTTTTGGTGGGGGAGTGGATCTTGGGTGGGAGTTCCCACACTTTTTTCCCCAGGACTTGCCCCCGGGCAATAGGAGATTATGGGGCCACACAGTATACACACATACAGTATACACACACACACATACAGTATACATACACACACTGAAAAGGTACTGGAGAGGCAGGGCAGCTATAATCTTGGGATTTTTTAAAAAAACACAGATTTTTACACGCTGTCCCTAGTTTTACTGAGGCTGGCAACCCTGATGGAGCCCCTAGTGTCATGGGGCCCTCGGGCAGTGCCCGAGTGACCAAATGGTCAGTCCGCCCCTGCTGAGCTGATCATAGGAAATCTTATACTCTACATTGTGACAGCAAAAAATAAATAAATCGGGTTTACATCCACTTTAACATCACCAACTATGTAACTATATGTAACAAAGAAAATGAATGATACAGTTTAAATTGCCAGCAAATTACAATTCACTGCTGGCTACTTTTAGAAATAAAGGCACACATAAAAATATAAACATATAGATTTAGTGCCACCTAGCACACATACCAATAACTGAATTCGGAAGGAAGTCAGAAATGTATGTATGAACCTGTTGCCCATTGGCACTCCCACTGGGCTGTGTGGCCTTAAATAAGAACATTTAGATCATATGACTGTTTGTGCAAAATGTTGAGGAGAGGGAGATCAGGAGAAAAACACATTCCGACCCTGCTGGTGTGCGTGTAACACTGAGAGAAGCATGAGCAGTCAGGTCAGGCTTCCTAACCTGCCAAATAAACCCTCTCCCCTGAGAGCTGCTGAATCTGGCAAATGTCATCCCATGTCTGTGGGTTACTTAAGCCTGCCCATCTTACCCATTTAACCCTACTCTCCAATCCTTTTCTTAAAGTCATTTCTCATCTGTGTATTTTTCAGCTCCTGAATAGTGTTAATGAACCAAGCCCCTAGCTGCATACATCACATTTAATTTCTTCACGTGAATATTGAATCATAATAACCATACTGTAGGTACTACATAAGTCTGTCTATTTAAAGCTGGAGTTTACATAAAAATAATATCCCACTTGTGAATTCAACATTTTCTTTAATAAAAGAAAAAAAAATCCCTCAGCTACTTGCTCGTTAATTGGTCTAATTAGATAGTAGGAAGGAGAGAAATAAGACGTGTCATCGGATTAGCATCTTAACATCTGTTACCTCCCCTTGCATAGAGAGCCCTTACATTGTCCTGAATGGCACCAACAACTACAGATCTGTAAAGTGAAATTATTACACGAGAAAGAGTGACAAGTCTGCTTCTGGCAATGAAGAATGCCTGGCAACTTATACCTTCTTTTCTTCATCTATGCCTAGCGGGTAAGTACAATTTTTATTTGTATTTTACCTGTGTACGACAGAGAGAAACAGACAGGCTCTGATGGCAAGAAAACTAATCCATCTTTGTTAAGCCTGTGTTTTGTAATGGGTTTTAACGTCTTCAGTTTAAAGGGCCTGTAGCAGAGGAAAACCTTATTGCCCGAACCCTACCCTACTTGTCATATTAATACTTAGGCAAATCCATGTGCAAGGCATCACTTTTTAAGAATGGGGTGTTTTAAAGTTAAAGTAAAAACTTAGTAAAGCAGGTAATTTTAAATAGCTATCAATTTCATAACCTAATAAACATTCTTATTCCTAACAGATACTAAAATAGTCAGTTTAAATTGCTATATTGTACTAATGTGTTTTTTTTTTAACTGTATTTCGTTTTTAATCTCTTAATGTAACTGTTTAAAAGGACAATACCCAAGAGTTGTTTTATTTTAAAACAAAGTGTTAAGGGATACATGCCTTCTGTTGTGCATTCAGTTGTTAAATATGTGTATTTTTTTTTTTTTTTTGATTAAGTTGCTGAAAATGAATAGATCGTGGTCAAAAAAACACTTCATGATTGATTATGATTTTATGCTTTTTCTGGCATGTTTAACTGTCTATAGTTTACAGGATATTATTATTTTACTATACAGTATATTAAACTGAATTCTAATAGACAAACACACTATAAATTATAAATTACGAGAACCAAATGTACCTTCTGTGCCCTATACAGTATTTTAAAATGATTTGGCTGTATTATGTAAAATCAAGAAAAAAAATATATTTTTATCCTTGTTCACTATGGCTTTTGAAGATTAATTTAAGTTTTAGGTACAGATAATAATTGGCACCACGATAATTCCCTACCCTCCCAATCCCTCTATTCAATTTAACCAGGGATGAGGTGCCGTATACTTAGGAGGACCTTCGATCACTAACTTTTCAGGTACAGATGTAAACTGGTGGCACACAAATGTCTTACCACTTACAGAAGCACAGATCCATTCATTTTTGAGTTAATGGGCAAAACAGTTATATTCGATGTATCACATACATTAAATTACATGAGCCTGCTTGTAAAGTATAATGTCATATGCCTATTACTGAAACAGAATATTACTATGAAACATAATGATAGAGCTAGCAATAAAGAAAGAGAAAAAGTAGTGTGCAGAACAGGGAAACAAATCTTCAGATATGGGTGTGGCCTGTGTTTTTACTTTAGTCTTGCCAACATAATTCCAGAAGCTTATGTTCTGTATGTGCTTGCTCGATGGTTATAGTACAATTTCAGCAGACCTCTCGAGAAAAACTGGGGTGATTGAAAGCCTCCTAAGGCTTGGTGCACTGGACATGTTGATGGAACATTTGGCAGACCTCAGTGTTGCATACATGTCCTAAAAATCGACTTCTTCCAGATTAGGTCACTCACTGTATGTCACAGAGAGTGGGGATTTTCACCCTATAATCCCAGTGGCTACAAAAGTTTTCCCTTTTATCCCACCAGTTAACCAGAGGCCACATACAGTAGATGGTGGTGAGTTTGTATTCACTGATATCACTAAAGTGGTTCTAAAGCCAAAAGGCCAGGGGTGTAACTACAGGGGTCACATGGTCACATTTTCTACCCAGCCCCATCCTCTAGAGGTGTCTGTGCAGCTTTTCTGTTCTACAACTGGATAGAAGGGGCAGCAGGAGTGGCAAATGGAAGAACTGATGCCCTCCATCTTTTTCCTGCAGCTGCTGCAAAGCAACCTCAAAGTCTGGAAAATGGTGGGCCCTCCCCTCTGGCTATTGTTAATCTTTTTACTCCTACTTTTACATCTGCCTGGCCCCCATGTTCTTCCTTTGTCCCCTCCCCTCTCCTGCCAACTGCTGCAGAGGATCTAATCAGAATGGAGAGTGGGTAAGGGGCTTGTAAATATGTAATTTACTGGCCCCTTTTTTTCTGAATGGACACAGTGAGTGATCAGTACCAATTGCTCCTGTGTCCATTCATAACTTCAGCATAGTAAACAGTGCTTACTATGCTTCCATTTGTGAATAAAGAGAAAGCTCTGTACATAGTTATTTATGCCCATTCATTCTGTAAAGCTGAGGCTGCAGAGATGGAGATTGTCTCAAAGTCTCAAAGATTAAACATCAGAGGTCTGTTTAGACCCCTGATATTTCACCAAAGCTTCCCAATGGGGCTCCTAAAATAAAAAAAAAAATTGTAAAAAAAATAAAATGGTAAAGGATAATAAAAAATAAAATAACAAAAATAAAATAAAACTAATACAAGTGGTGGAACTACCAGGGTCACAAAGGTTGCACTTGCAAACAGGCCCTGGTGTTCTGCCACCATATGGGGGGGGGCAAGACAGCAGTCAGCAGGGCCTCTACAGAATATGTGAAAGGGTCTCCCCGCAAGATCATAATAAAGGGCCCTGCAATGGGTGTAAAGGGCCCTCCCTGGGTTGGGAGTAAAGGGCCCGAGCTGGCAGTCAGACGGACCCTTCATGGTTTCTTGTCCTGGGGCCCTGAAGGTTCTAGTTATACCCTTGGGCTTTTTACCTTTAAGAAAACCTCCATCTTTCCACACTTTACACGAAATATGTCCCTCACTAACCTGTGAGGCTGCTGGATGTGCAGTATAAACTGTATGTAGCTACGGCTACATACAGCACGGCGTTCCGGGTGCGAGCTGAGACTTCCTAGCTCATACCCAGAACACAGAGTCTACCGCATCAATGCTCAAGTCCTCAGATCAAGCAATATATTCTATCAATGAATAAAAGTATTCCCCTGATTGGCTGAGTCAGAGAGGCGGGCTCACAACCTCTGACTCAGCCAGAGGAAGATTTCTATTCATTGATAAAAATATATTGCTCGATCTGAGTGGCTGAGCACCACTGCGGTAGACTCGTCTGTGTTCCGGATATGAGACAGGAAGTGACGTCTAGCACCCGAAACACAGTGCGGTTTACTGTATGTAGCCACTGCTACAGTTTATACTGCACATCTAGCCATGTAACCATCAGGTTGGTGAGGGGCATCTTTCATTTTGGCCAGCTTGTAAAGTGTGTGGAAAGATGGAGTTTTTTTCCTTTTTCTCTCTGCATTAAGGTAAAAAACATTGTGTGCTGCACGAGTACCCCTCCCTGCCCCCCCATATACATACCCGTGTCTGATCTTGATCCAGTGCTGAGCCCAAGCAGCTGCTCTTTCTTATAGCTCCCTCCTCACAAGGCAGATTGATAGCAGTGGGAGCCATGGGCATAGGACATAGCACAGCTTGGGATCGAGCCCACAGATATGCCATAAAAGAAAATGGCTTCCTACAGTGGCACACTGAGAATAGGAGGAGTCAGGAGCCCTAGTGGGGGACCTGATAAAAGGGGGTTCAGGGCTGCTCTGTGCAATTTTACACCATGTTTGCTATTTTAAAAATGCAATTTTTTTTTTACAATCACTTCATTGTCATAGCTAATATGGGTTAAGATCCTATGGCGTTTAGTGTTTTCCCAATTTTTTTTCACATATGGGTTGTGGTGTCTGTTAACATAAGGGTAGTGGAGAAGTTGGGTGCATATGCTATTTTTTTCAGTGTTAGGTCCTTGATACCTAACTATTTCTCTTCCAAAGGTACCAAAAAGTATTTGTTTTACATTTTTGTATTGACAAATGTTTATCCCAAACATTTGAAGGTACTGTCGCCAACCTAAGAGCTAGCCCAGCATCTGTACACCTCCCTGTGACTTGCTATATAACCTTTTATGTGTGACTTGTGTTTGCTGAGGCTTCTGACATCACATTCAAAATGTAGCAGCACCCAATAAGTAGCCTCAGGGCTTTTGGATGTCTACACAAGACCGGATTATACTGGAAAATCACATGCCTTTAATACATTACATACAAGTGTAATTGTATGAAAAGATTGTTGTTGAAATGAATGGTCTGGCTACAGGGTCTCTCTTCACCTTACTATTGATTGACTCACTACCTCTGCTGGATGTCTGCTCTGAAGCATTACCAGTGTCCACCAGCGGGTGTCTTCCTACACTCAGGACCTGTAATGAGAGGACTCACCTTCTGGTGGCACTGTTGGATCCTTGGGCCGTAGTACCCGTGTCCACCAGAGCGTGTATCCCGGCAGTGTGGAGCAGACAGCACTTCCTGTGCTCAGGTGTTACTTGAGGCCAATTACAGACATGCACATAAATACCCAGCTGATGATGGCTCTCATCGCCTTGGTATATTCCTTGTGCCCTGATTAGTACCTGCTGCCTGATAATCTGAACCTGTTCCTGTTACCTGATCCTGTCTCCCTGTCCTTATACCTATCCTGTCCCACCTGTTACCTTGCATCCCTGCCCTGCAGTCTGATCCATTCATCCTCTCCCTGTTCTGTTGTTTCTTACCCCATCTGCTGATCTCTCGTTGATGACCCTGGCCTGGCTTACGTTTGTGCTTCTGGTACTGCCCTTTGTTTATCTGCTGATCCTTTGTGTATGATCTTGGCCTGGCTATTGTTTATGATTCTGGTATTTCCCATTTATTGTACATATCTGTCTATTGTTTTTTGTGGGTCTCTGTCTGTTGGTTGGTTTATTGCACTGTGTCATATTGGAGGTGGTTGCATTTATATTATTCACTTACCTTAATAAATCATTATATTTTCACTTACATGTGTTTGGTGGTCCCAGGCCCCTTACCACATGATCAGCTGTCAGCCAATGACAGCTGATCACGTGATGTAAACAAAGCTCGGTAATCTTTATTTTTTTTCTCCTCACGCTAAAAGCGTGAGGAGAATAAAAAGCTGATCACCGGCTTTTGTGTAAGGGACATTGGTCCCCAGTGGAAGAGGCACATCCGCCTCATCAGTGCCGCCTGTCAGTGCCCACAGTGACCACTAGTGCAAAACAGTGCCACCTATGAATGCCCACCAGTAGTGCCAATCAGTGCCACCTAGCAGTGCTGCATATCAGTCTCACCTACCAGTGTTAATCAGTGCCCATCACTGCCACCTATCAGTGCCCATCACTGCCACCTATCAGTGCCACCTATTAGTGCCAATTCTCAGTGCCCACCAGTGCCACCTATCAATGCACTTCAGTGTCACCTCTCAGTGCCCACCAATGCCACCTCTTAGTGCCCACCAGTGCAGTTCATCGGTGCCTATCAGTGCCCATCAGTGCAGCCTATTGGTGACCATCAGTGCAGCCTCATCAGCGTACATCAATGAATGAGAATAATTACCCGTTTGCAACATTTTATAACAAAATATAAAACGGTTTTGTACCTTTTTTTTTTTTATTCTGTCTTTTTACTTTTTTTTTAACTAAAAATAAAAACCACAGAGGTGATCAAATACCACCAAAAGAAAACTCTATTTGTGGGAAAAAATTATAACATTTTGGGTACAGTGTTGTATGACTGCGCAATTGTCATTCAAAGAGTGAGAGCGCTGAAAGTTGAAAATTGGTCTGGGCAGGAGGGGGGTTTAAGTGCCCAGTAAGCAAGTGGTTAAACTCTTTTGCCCTGTACACACGGTCGGAATTTCCGATGGAAAAAGTCCGATGGGAGCTTTTCATCGGATTTTCCGACCGTGTGTATGCCCCATCAGACTTTTTCCGTCGGAATTAGATAGAGAGCAGGTTCTCAATTTTTTAGACAGAAAAAAATCCTATCGGAAAATCCGTTTGTGTGTATAGGGCATTTCAGGTTTCAGTCATGCCCCCTTTTCACCATTTGTGTTGTCCGTCTCGGCACTTATTCTGTCTTATCAATAATTTTTTTGAAAGTGAGGCCTTCAGAACTGGACACAGTATTCTAAATGAAGTCAAACTAAATTCTACATAGTAAAGATTCATTTAGTGATGCCCCCCACAATTCTTGCCTTGCCTGGCTATACTGTTTATTTTGCAATTATCTAAAATATGCACCCCCCCAAGTTCCCCCCCCCTGTAGTTTCAGCCAAACCTGTAGTCCTGATTTTGTACTCTAATGCCGCGTACACACGGTCGTCTTTTGTGATGAAGAAAAACTTCATTTTTTCTCATGAAAAAAAACAATGTTTTTCAAACTTCATTTTAAAAAACGACGTTGCCTACACACCATCGTTTTTTCAAAATGCTCTAGCAAAGCACGGTTACGTTCAGCACGTATGGCGGCACTCTGTTCCATTCAAGCTCGCGTCATAACTTGCTTCTGAGCATGTGCGGGTTTAAAAACGTTGTTTTAGCCTACACATGGTCATTTTTTATGACACAAAAAACGACGTTTTGAAAAACGACATAAAAAATTGATGCATGTTCGAATTTTTTTTTTCGTATTTCAGAAGACATAAAACTGCGTTTTCCCCACACACGGTCATTTTAAATGACGTTTTTTTTCATCACAAATAACGACCGTGTGTACGCGGCATTAGAGGATTCTTTTTCTCTAAGTGCATTCTTTGGATTAAAGTGCTGGAAGAACTGAGCATTTGTTAGCTTCTGACAGCTCCATAGATGTACTTATTTGAATTTATTTTTCTAGTAGGTGTGAGAGTTAAAATTGGTGTTAATTTTTATGTATTGCAGTGCAAACCAATTATGCTCCTTCTTTTTATGACAACGGATCTGGAAGCACCAATGGGAACATGGCCCTTCTGAGCCTCTCTGAAGACACTCCAGTAGGTCAGTGCAGTTATTATTTTTTGCATTCCAGATCACATAAGGTAAAACTGGATGAAAATGGCTCATTCTAGGGTGTGAATCTGTTAGCCTGTCATCGTTTTGTGCAGTGCTCAGGAACAGCATATCCTTTAACGTGCACGAAACACATAAATATTTATGAACATAACAGCAACGCTAAAGCTGTGATTTTCCAAAGGTCTGCTGCAATTAGAATTTTTAAAGGTTTCTATTATTGTCTGTTGCTTAGCAGAAAATTGTTTTAAGTATACATTTTTACAAATTCAAACAGCTTTTTGCAAAAAAATAAAAAAAAAAGGTTTTAAAAAAGATCTGCATTTTATGTAAGTAGAGTACTGATTTGAAAGAAAATCAAAGCACAAAAGTACTCAATGCTGACAAGGTTATGCGACCAGCTAGCTACTGATAAACATTGGCTATATTGACTGTCAAAATTGTTTTAATGACTTCCTACACCTCGAGCAAATTGTACAAACTGTTCTGCCACAGTTTGCTTAGCCTATGTTTACAAGCAACCCCTGAAGACGTCAGACGTAGGCTGACGAAAAACGGCATTCGGTGGTGTTTGAGATATGTAATTTCCGGTCAGCTGGAATGCAGGTGGAGCGCTAACCGGCGACTTATTATACAATACATGCTGATCCCTGTCTTCTTTTATTTAATTGTCTTTGGTAAAAAAAATAAACGTATATTGATTGGTTTGCGCAAAAGTTTTAGGCCAGGATTCACATACATTGGCGCATATTTATGCCGGCTTAGCGTATCTAATATACGCTACGCCGACGTAGCGCAGAGAGGCAAGCACCGAATTTACAAAGCACTTGCCTCCCAAACTGCACTGGGTTCCCTCGCCGTAAGCTGTCGTAGGTGGAAGTGGGCGTGAGCCATGCTAATGAGGCGTAACCCCATGCAATTGATGGGCTGAGTGCCATACAAGTACTTAAAACGAACGGCGCATGCGCTGTCCCGTGGCCGCATCCCAGTGCGCATGCTCAGACTCACGTCGGAACTACTCCCTAAGATACTTCGAATCACTGCCTACGATGTGAATGTAACCTACGCCCAGCCCTATTCACGTACTACGTAAACGACGTAAAATACGACGGCTGTGTTCCCTGGTCCATACCTTAGCATGAGTTGCACCTCATATATGGGGAATAACTTTACGCCCGACTTACGCAAACCGCGTATATTATGCGCCGGGCACAAGTACGTTCGTGAATCGACGTATCTCCCTCATTTCCATATTTGAATAGGAAATCAATGGGAGCGCCACTTGCGGCCAGCGTAAATATGCGCCCACGATATGCCGGCGTAGGAAAGTTACGTCGGTCGGATAAGGCCTATTTTCAGGCGTATATCAGTTTATGGGCACGGCGCATAGATACGACTGCGCATACTTACACTTACGCGGCTCGAGATACGTCGGCGTAAGTGCTTTGTGAATCCGGGCCTTAGTGTCTACAAACTATGGTACTGTGTTTCCACGAAAATAAACATGTGTCTTATAGTAATTTTGGCAACAAAAGACCCAGTAGGGCTTATTTTTGGGGCATTTCTTACCATATAATGTGCTGTTTTCTCCCCCCCCCCCCCCCCCTGCCTGTCATTAATCCCCAGTTTGAACAAAGTTAAAATGCTTGTAAGAGAGGATTATAAGAGTACACAAACACCTCAGACTAGGGCTTATTTTTGGGGTGGGGCTTATATTGCCGCCCTCCTGGAAAATAGCGTTAGGTCTTGTTTTTGGGGTAGGTCTTATTTTCGGGCATACACAGTATGTATAATAGAATTTAGACAGCTTTTACTTTCTGACTGCATATCACATTTCTTGAGGTGCTAAAATGCCAGGGCAGTACAAAACCTGACATCACATGTGTGAGACTTTTTGGGAGCCTAGCCGCGTATGGGTGGCCAAAACCGCCTTCAATGGGCATAAATTGCTAATTTCCCTTCCTCACTACCTATCACAGTTTTGGAAGCCCTGAAATGCCAGGATAGTACCCCCCCACCCCATGACCTCTTTTGGAAAAGTGGACCCCCCAAGTATGTGTATAAGTATGTTGCAGATCTAATTTTTTTGTCACAAGGTTTTAAAAAGCAAAGAAGAAATACATTTTTATTTTCCTTTTTTTCATTTTCCAAAAAATTATGGAAACAATTGACATCTGGAAAATACTCACAATGCCTCTTAGAAAATACATTGGGGTCATTTGGGAGGTTTTTGTGCTATCTTGGCATTTCAGGGCCTCTGAAGCTGTTATGGGTAGTCAGGAAGTGTAATAGGGAAATACTGTATATCATTTAAGTGACAACTTTGTGTAATTTTTTTTTTAATTTTCCAGAAACTTGTGGCAAAAACCTCTCTCAGCAAATAGCTTGGGGTGTCTACTTTGCAAAAAGGGGTCATTTGGGGGGTGTTTGAACTGTCCTGTCATTTTATGCCTAGCATTAGAAGGTTATACCACCATTGATCACGCTCTTTTCTAACCACTTGAAGACCAAACTTTTTCTGACACTTATTTCTTGCTAGAAAATTACTTTGAACCACCAAACATTATATATATTTTTAAAGCAGAGGCCCTAAAGAATAAAATGGCGGGTGTTTTTTTTTTTTTTTTTTGTCACACAGTGTTTGCACAGCAGTTTTCCAAACCCAATATTTTTTGGGAATTAAATACACTTTTTTAAATTTTAATGCACAAAAACACAATATATTCCCCAATTGTTTGATAAAATATAAAATATAATCTAACGGCGGGTAAAAAGATACCAAACATGACATGCTTTTAAAATTGCGCATGCTTGTGCAGCAGCGACAAACAACATACATTTTTAAAAGCTTTAAAAACCTTTAAAGGTTATCACTTTAGATTTACACAGAAGATCTAGTGCTAGATTACTACCCTTGATCTGAAATTCGCGGTGATACCTCACATGCATGGTGCAATTGCAATTTACATATGACACAAGACGGATGCTTGATGCTTTGCGCACGAGGGATCAGGGGTGCTTTAATTAAATTTTTTTTTTTTTTTTTATCTTGCTTTTATTTATTTATTTTTACACTGACCCTTTCATTTTTTTCAGTTTTTTTTACCACCTTTATTGTTATCACAGCCAATGTAAATATCCCCTGTGATAGAAATTGGCAGTGACAGGTACTCTTTTAAAAAACAAAATCTTTGGGGACACTATACTATTGGGGACGCTAGTATAATTCTGATCTGATCAAAGATATTGATCTGTTCAGACACTATACTAGTAATAGTGGTTTGTAGTGGGTGTTTTTTGTGAGTGTGTGCAACTGGCAATCAAAGGGTTAAATGTAACAATGAATATGTGGCAGGCAATCTGACGCTATCTGGGATTGATGCTAACTGACGCTAGCGCTATCTGGCGTCACCCCTGAAACTAATACAGTGAGGAGAAAAAAGTCTGTACACTGTGCTAATGATACTGTCACAGGGCAATGAAAAGGTTAACTGGCGGGGCAATCATGAGAGTAAATGTGCCTAAACTAGGTTTTTGTTTGTTGCTTTTACTCACTGTGTGATGTGATCTCCTCTCACATTGGAACCGAAAAGGGCTCCAGGAGAGAAGATCACATACTGTATTTATTGGCATATAACACTCATTTTTTTTACCCTGAAAATAGAGGGTAAACTGTGCCTGTGTGTTATATGCAGGGGACTGTGGAAAGTTATTTTTTTCCTGAAACTTCCCTCTTAAAGTTAGGGTGCGTTTTATACCCCTGTGCGTGTTATACGCCGATAAATACTGTAATTTCCTGTGCCTGTGTTTTGTAAATACAGTCACATGCTGATCTAGAATTTGTCAGAACTGGTCAGCAGGTCCAAGCTCAAAATCATTGGCCTGGACATGAAAACTGATCGATGCTGGATCAAATTACAGCACCACTGGGCCGGTGGTCACGTGCGCCCCCCTGCCCCGGAGCACAGATCACGTACCTATTATTATAAGGAAAGGCTTGGGACTTTAAATGAGGCGTGCAAATACACGCGTCGCCATCGCTGTGACGCAGCTAAAAATAGGAAAAAAGTTGGGACTTTAAATGAGGTGTGTGTCCAAAGATTGGTGCAGTGAACGTGACCGATGTATGAATACATTGATCCATAAACAAAAGGTAAATGCACATTTTAAGATAAACTGTATTAAAACATCTATCATCAGTTGTGATTATGTTGCAGCAGGATCAAAGCGTTACATTGAAACAGATGATTCAGCAACAATACAGCAATTAAGCATAAAACAATCAAGACAAAAATTATATAGTACATAATACTGGATGTTAAAAAAGCAATAATGTGGTTGCCGCACAGCATGCTTGACGCGTTTCGTGAACCATCACTCATCAGGAGCAACCTTGCTGTCGTATATGTAAGTTATAAAGTTGGCAAGCAGTTAAATAACAAAGGGGTGGGGTCACCTGCTGATGTCACTGGGTGGCCATGCCACTTGTGAAGTCATCGGCCAAGCATGCCCCTGGCCAACAACAGCCCAAACTTGCCCAGACAAACTCACTAACCTGTGACGCCAATGGATGTGTGGTATAAACTGTATGTAGCTGGAGCTACATACAACATACCGCACTGTGTTCTGGGTGCGAGCCAATGTAGTCTATCAATGAATACAAAGCTTCCTCTGATTGGTGGAGTCAGAGAGGCAGGCTGATGATGTCACAACCACTGACTCAACCAATCTGAGCTTGAATGATTAACAGAGCTCTGTGTTGTTTATTAAAACAGAGCTCTGGGCTGTGATTGTACACTGCCGATCAGCAGGTTTCAGCTGTGACTCACTGACAGGCTCCCGCTGTGTGCATACCCAGTGGGTACGGGCCGGGGGGGCATGTATGCATGCACCCTAGACCTGGAAGAAGGCAGCGGCGTACTAGAGCATGTCACTTTGTCTACACTGGCCACTTAACCACAGTGCATTGCGGACAGGCGGGCGAGAAGTGGTTATTAAATTGCTGCTCCCCAAATAGAATTGTTTAAAATTGTTTTACTTTTGATACATCTTCCCCAGGGCAGTGCCAGGCCCCCCATGCCATTTGTTTGCCAATACCTTGCCTAAAAGCCTAGGAAATAGACATTATTTTTTTTATATATTCAGCTCCCATTGACTTCAGTGGGTTTCAGAAGGGGCACCATTTTCTGGAAACCCATCTCAAAGTGAACCCAAAAAAATTCTGCTCATTCCTATGGTGTCCACAGCACAGCACCCTAGAAAAACTGTGCTACTGACAGTCTTCTGCTTTTTTGATCCAAGTTTAAAAATAAGTCTGCCACTTTTTTTGCTGCCAAACAACAATATCCAAAAATAAAATGATGTCAAGTAGTAGTAAAAATGTGCTTTGGTTTAGATGTTGTTAGATATTTAACTTCTATTATGTGACAACATCCACTACAAGTATAAAGGTATAGCAATTCTTAAATGTGGTACACAGTAAAGCCTATGCCATCTATTTGATGTATGTGCTGTTGTGGGTGCAGAGAAAGTAGTGCAAAGGAAACATGTAGCAGTCAAGCAGCTTGATAGAACACTTGTTTAGAAAATAGTGTTCTTTTTTAAATGCAGATTCCCAGTATAGCCACTTACTGACTTGGCAAAATCCACAAGCCAATTCATTCTTCAATAAGACACAGAAATGTAATACAACATAGATTTTTGCCGCGTACACACGACCGTTTTTAATGTCGTGGAAAAAACTAAGTTTTTCTCGACGTGATTCTTGTCAGGCCTGCCTTGCACACACACGATCGTGAAAAAAAAATGCTTGAGCAAAGCGCGGTGACGTACAACACGTACAATGGCACTATAAAGGGGAAGTTCTATTCGGATGGCGCAAACCCTTTGGGCTGCTATTGTTAATTTTGTGTTAGTAAAAGTTTTGTGAGAGACGATTCGCGCTTTTCAGTCTTCATGCTTTTCGATCTGTTACAGCGTGACGAATGTGCTATATCCATTACAAACGCTAGTTTTACCAGACCGAGTGTTCCCGCCTCATAACTTGCTTCTGAGCATGCACGTTTTTTCCCCGTCTTTAAAGCCTAAACACGACCGTTTTTCATGATGTGAAAAACGACAACATGAAAAACTTAGAGAAAAATTAGAGCATGTTCTAAATTTTTAATGCCCATTTTCACGATGAGAAAAATGCTCTGGAGCCTACACACAATCGTTTTTAATGACCAATTTAGCCACTTCAGACCCGGACCATATTGCTGGTCAATGACTGGGCCACTTTTTGTGATTCGGCACTGCGTCGCTTTAACTGACAATTGCGCGGTCATGCGATGTTGCTCCCAAACAAAATTGGCGTCCTTTTTTCCCCACAAATAAAGATTTCTTTTGGTGGTATTTGATCACCTTCGCGGTTTTTAGTTTTTACGCTATAAACAAAAATAGAGCGACAATTTTGAAAAAAAATAATATTTTTTACTTTTTGCTATAATTAATATCCCCCAAAAATATATAAAAAACAATTGTATTCTTCTACATATTTTTTGTAAAAAAAAATTGCAATAAGCGTTTATTGATTGGTTTGCGCAAAAGTTATAGCGTTTACAAAATAGGGGAAAGTTTTATGGCATTTTTATTAATATTATTTTTTTACTAGTAATGGCAGCGATCAGCGATTTTTATCGGTACTGCGACATTATGGCGGACACTTCGGACACTTTTGACACATTTTTGGGACCATTGGCATTTTTATAGCGATCATTCTTATAAAAATGCATTGATTACTAAAAAATGCCACTGGCAGGGAAGGGGTTAACACTAGGGGGCGAGGAAGGGGTTAATCATGTTCCCTGGGTGTGTTCTAACTGAAGGGGGGGGGTGGGACTGACATGGGGAAATGACAGATCGCTGTTCATACATTGTATGAGCAGACGATAGGTAATTTCTCCCCCTGACAGGACCGGGAGCTGTGTGTTTACACACACAGCTCCCGGTTTTCGCTCTGTAACGAGCTATCGCGGGTGCCCGGCGGTGATCGCGCCCGCCGGGCACGCTCGTCAGGATCAGGGGCGAGCGAGCGCCCCTATTGGCTGACCGCCGAGATGACGTATAGCTACGCGATCTCGCCCATGCGAGCCGACCTGCCACTGTATAACTACGGCGGCTGGTCGGCAAGTAGTTAAAAAATTGCATTTTTCTGGTCATCAAAAACGATCGTGTGTATGCGGCATAACTTTAGATAAGTGCTGTACCGAGGACGTGTAAAAAGTGTAAGAAGACAATGCCTTTTGATAGCCCTGCCTCTGCTGTGTTAAAGTGAAAATAGCCATAGAGTATGAGGAAGAATGGAGTGTATATCTAAGGACTGTATTAACTATAGGAGGGAAGACAGAGGAACTTGGCAAATGCACAATGACAATACAAATTAAATGCTGCTGTGGTAGCACAGATCAAACATTGTTTTATTTTTCCAAGGTAAGTGTATTAAGATGGGGCCTCAAAATTTTCAAAAATCTTTTAATGCACAAATTTAAGATTCGTAGCATTTTTAGACAAGTTGACAAATGTAGGGTAAATTGTAGATATTTTCAATAATGACCAGGAATGGCATTTTGAGGTGGTTTAATATGCTAATTGCTGATATCTTATCTGGATGTCTTTGAGCATTTGTTCACCTGTTATAAAAGCTATGATTCTAAAAAGCTTTGAATGTTGACTGTTACTAGTTACATGAAAAGCTTAATCACTTTCCATCAGTGCTCACTGACGTCTATCACAGATCATATTTGCACATTCTGGCTTAAAATGGAAACATATGGGGTGCTAACATACAGCTGTGATCTTTGTGTTTACATTGACAACTGCAAACTGTGATTTTGTACTTGCCAGTCCAGTCTTGAAAGCATATGTTATATGTAAGCCAAGAACAGCAAATTCTGGATTTGATAATCTGTTACAAGTGTATCATATGTAGAACAGCACAGTTAGTAGAGTGAATATCCAGACACTGAATTATTCTTTATTTTGTGGTGCTTTCATTTTTTTGTTTAATAATTTTCTGCCTTTACTGTCATTTGGATTAATAAATCATCAGTAATATTGACTAAAGCCCTGTACACACGGCCAGGAATCACGTCAGTTTGAAACTGTCAGTTTTCCAGAAGGGATTCCTGCCAAGCTTGCCTTGAAAAGCCATGTATACACATGGCCACTCAAAAGACCCGCCGTTCTTTTGAATGGCAAGAACGCAGTGACGTCAAAGACTACGACGAACCGGCTAAATTACGTTCTATGCTTACTGCGCATGCGTCAAATTGTTATCAACCATGTACGGTTTATTTCACCTTCAGGTAAGCATACAGACGACTGTTTTTCCTCGGCAGGAAACACTCTGTCGGGAATCATGACGGGAAAATAGAGAGCAGGTTCTCTATTTTTTTTTCTGGTAGTTTTCCTGTCAGGAAAACTGCTAGGAAGCATACACACGGTCGGGATTCCCGGCCAAAAGCTCTCCTGCCAGTTTTCCTGCTGGGAAAACTGGTCGTGTGTACAAGGTTTAAGTATTAGGTCTAGAATTCATTACAGTTGCCTATTTTTGGTAAGATTACCATACTTGATTTGTCTAAAACTTGTATGGCTTCATTTTTGGCCAAAGTTTAGTTTGTGGATTGTCAGGGGTAAATGTGGTCATGCAATTCTTGAATACAGAGTTAGATAACATCCTTATGTATATTTTCAGATGAATTAATCTACTCCTCCTAGTCTGCCAGATTATTAAAAAAGCGCTGCACATCAGTGCTTGGTGGTCCAGTTTTATTGAGTCTTAGGCCTCGTACACACGATAGGTTAACCAGAGGACAACGGTCTGTTGGATCAGTTTCATCGGTCCAAACCGATCGTGTGTAGGCCCCATAGGTTATTTAACCATAGGTTAAAAAAAGCCAACTTGCTTTAAAATTAACCTATGGATTCCTAACCGATGGGGAAAAAACGATCGTTAGTAGGCACGACCATCGGTTAAAAATCCACGCATGCTCAGAATCAAGTCGACGCATGCTTGGAAGCATTGAACTTCGTTTTTTTCAGCACGTCGTTGTGTTTTACGTCACCGCGTTCTGACACGATCGTTTTTTTAACTGATGGTGTGTACGCACGATGGACCATCAGTCAGCTTCATCGGTTAACCTTTGACAACGGTCCTTCAGACCGTTGTCCTCTGGTTAACCTATCGTGTGTACAAGGCCTTAAGGTTCCTGGTTTGAAGTGGGCTGTTTGTTGTGGGGCTCTCACTGTCTACAGATCTACTCCAGTGGTGTATAATTGGGAGTGGGGTGAATGTTCAGCTCCCTGGGTATTGCAGGCTGGATCTATAGTGGGTATAGAAAAGAATAAACCCACCTTTAAAATAATCACATTTTGTGGTTTTGCAGCCTGAAACGAAGATGACACAGTTTTTGTTTTATCCAGTTGTATTTACTCAACTTATAACATCCAAGTGAAAGCTATAACACCAACATGTCAGATAAAACGAATTCAAAAACAGAATCACTGAGTTGGAAAAAGGATCACCTCCTTGTGTCCGTATTGTGTTGTACCACCTTTTGCTTTAGATACAGCTTTTATTCTGTTGGGATATGCCTCTACTAACTTTGCACATCTAGGCTTTGCAATATTTGCCCATTCTTCTTTGCAGAACTGCTCAAGTTCAGTTAAATTTAATGGTGAGCGTTTGTGGACTGTGCATGGTCTTCAAGTCATTCTACAGATTTTCAATGGGTTTTAAGTCTGGGCTCTGACAATGCCATGCAAGGACATTAATCTTTTTCTCCTTCGACCACTGTGTGTGGTCATTAAACCTTCTTCCCATTTATAACTTTTTGGCAGAGGGCAGCAGATTTTCTTCAAGAATTTGATGGTATGTTGCCCCATCCGTATTTTCCTTCTATCCTGACAAGTGCTCCAGTCCCTGCTGCAGAGCAACACCCCCATAACAGGATATTACCCCCTCCATGCTTTACTGTAGAAATGGTGTTTTTTGGATGGTAAGCTGTATTTGATTTCCGCCAGACATATTGTTTAGTGTTAAGGCCAAATAATACAATTTTGGTCTCATCTGACCATAACACCTTTTTTCATGTGGCCTCAAAATCTTCAAGGTGCATTTAGCAAAGCTCAGTCTTGACTGCATGTGGCCTTTCTTGAGGAGTGGCTTTTTTCATGCAAAACTCCTATACAAGCCACATTTGTGCTATTATTGTTACATGCACATAATGACCACTCTCTCTAAATTCCTGCAACTGCTTCAGAGTTTCTGTAAGCCTCTTGGTAGCCTCTCGGACCAGTTTCCTCATGGCTCTTTCATCCAGTTTGGAGTGACATCCTAATCCAAGGAATTATACCAAATACCTTCCACATCTGTAAAATAGACTTCATTGTGCTTATAGGCATTGGTAAAGCCTTGGATTTTTTTTGTATCCATCTGCAGACTTGTGCCTGTCAACAACATTATCCCGGAGATCTTTTGACAGTGCCTTGCCACTCATAGTTGATTGTCTGCTTCAGTTGCACTACCAGGGACTGAAATGCTCCGGGAAAGCTTTTTTCATTATTGAGCTAATCAAAATGGCCACAGCTGATCACAGTTGAAAGTCAATTGGCTTTGTGAGCCTTTGAGAAGGTGATTAGCTGCACCTGATTACGTTTACAAGTAATTTTTTAGGAGGGGGGTAATCCTTTTTCCAACTCAGTGATTCTGTTTTTGATTCTGTTTGCTTTTTTTCTGACATGTTGATGTCATATCTTTCACTTGGATGTTATAAGTTGCACTGAGTAAATACAGCTGGATAAAACAAAAAATGGTGTTTGTCTTCACTTTAGGCTGCAAAGCAACAAAATATGATTATTTTAATGGGGGGGGGGGGGGTATTTTCTATACCCACTGTATATTGCTACTTATGTGGATGTGCACAGGATGTATTGATGAATATAGGTGGCAGCTTGTTGGATGCTGAAAGCATGCACAGGGAGAAATTGGTCTCAGCCCTGGTTCACACTGGGTACGATTTGGAACGATTTGAGATGCGATTTGACATGTCAAATCGCATCTCAAATCGGCGGCAATTGTCGGCAATGGCACTGTCCTAATCAGTGCGACGCCGCATCTGCGATTTCAAAAAGTAGTTCCTGTACTACTTTTTGCGATTTCGGGCCGCGATTTACATTAATTTGCGGCCGAAATCGCGGCAAAATCGCAGCCGCGAAATCGCGGTAAAATCGCGCATGAATTCGCAGCAGTGTGAACCTAGGCTCAAGCATGAAGTGTTCTCATTGAGAAAAGAAAAGTATACAGAAGTGCACCACCAGTTTACTAGTTGTATCCAGATTCTCAAGCAACTTTACAAGACTTTTGCTTTTACTGTTGGATTTGCTCTTTTCAGATTGGGCAGTATGAATCCTTAAAAAATGTACATTAAAAATTGCGTGGAAGATATTCAAGCAGATTGGAGTAGTAGGGGTTAATATATCTAGAAATAGTTGCAGAATATGTTTTATAATGTTGGTTTTGATGATGTAAATAAGTTATTTTGTTATGAAAGTGGGGGGTTATGGAAAGGTGTTGGGTAAATATGTTATCCTATGTTCTGTCCTATGCATGAATTTATATTGAGGGATAGTAATTATGTAAATAATATATTATGTAGCAAGCACTGTTTTGTTTTATGTGGGGGGGGGGGGGGGGTGGGCAAAAAATTAAAAGGTTACCTGCTGTGCATATTTTTTTGTGCTTTAATGGAGTGGCAAAAGATGGCAGTTGGGCAGAGAATAATAATGCAAATTTAAACGGTAAACATAAGCCAAGAAAGAGTCAAGCGACACTTAGCGGTTGCCGATATATCAGTGGCAGGGCGAATTTTCTTTCATTTCTTTCAATGGGAATTCATAAATTTGGACAAGGGAGAGGGCTGTATAGTAAATGTAAATGTTATTTTTTATCTGACCCTCACCAACCCCCTGAAACGTATCCATGGACTATTTAGGTGTCCATGGCCCCCAGGTTAAGAACCCCTGATCTAGGCATATACAATATCTCTCGAAAGTGAGTACACTCCTCACATTATGGAAAATATTTTATCTTTACATGTGACAACCCTGAAGAAATTACACTTTGCTACAATGTAGTGAGTGTAAAGCTTGTATAACAGTGTAAATTTGTCCCCTCAAAATAACTAAAAAATACAGCAATTAATGTCTAAAACATTGGTAACAAAAGTCACTACACCCTAAGTGAAAATGTCCAAATTGGGTCCAAAGTGTCAATATTTTGTGTGGCCACCATTATTTTCCAGCACTGCCTTAATCCTCTTGTGCATTGAGTTCACCAGAGCTTCACAGGTTGCCACTGGAGTCCTCTTCCACTCCTCCATGATGACATCACGATGTTAGAGACCTCGCACTCCTCCACCTTGAGGATTCCCCACAGATGCTCAATAGATTTAGTTCTGGAGACATGCTTGGCCAGTCCATCACCTTTACCCTCAGCTTCTTTAGCTGACCTGGTTGTCGCCACACACGCTTGCCCCCATCAGAACCAAATAAGTTTATCTTGGTCTCATGAGACACAGGACATGGTTCTAGTAATCCATGTCCTTAATCTGTTTCTCTTCAGCAAACTGTTTACAGGCTTTCTTGTGCATCATCTTTAGAAGAGGCTTTCTTCTGGAAAGGCAGCCATGCAGACAAATTTGATGCAGTGTGCGGTGTATGGTTTGAACACTGACAGGCTGACCCCCCCACCCCTTAACCTCTGCAGCAATGCTGGCAGCACTCATATGTCTATTTCCCAAAGACAACCTCTGGATATGGCGCTGAGCACGTGCACTCAACTTCTTTGGTTGACCATCTTTGGTTGACCATGGCGAGGCCTGTTTTGAGTGGAGCCTGTCCTGTTAAACCGCTGTATGCTGCAGCTCAGTTTCAGGGTCTTGGCCACCTTTTAATAGCCTGGCCATCTTTTTCAGCTCCTCAGAGAGTTCTTTGCCATGAGGTGCCATGTTGAACTTCCAGTGACCAGTATGAGAGATTGAGAGCGATAACACCAAATTTAACACACCTGCTCCCCATTCACACCTGAGACATAGTAACACTAATGAGTCAAATGACACCAGTGAGGGAAAATAGCTAATTGGGCCCAATTTAGACGTTTTCACTTAGGGGTTGTCAGAAACCATGAATCAGACCGAGACAGAGGTACAGTTAAATCACACTTGTTTAATAATAGAAATAAACAGAGTAAGCGTAGTCAAAACATAGCCAGAGTTCAGTAACCGGATTGGGTAGTTGGCCAAGCCAATGTTTAAGAGCCAGCGATGAAGGTAATAGTACAGCAAGCAGGATCTCTAGCCAGAGGGAACGTCAGTCAAGCAGGTCTTCAACAGGAACACAGGAGAAAGTCTCTTGTGATGTTAACACAGGTGAAGGCAAAGAGCAAATGAACTGGAAGGCTTTAAGTAGGCAGAGCTGACGAGCAGGATCATCAACATGTGGAAGCAGAATTCAGAGTGCTATAGTGAGCAAACTCCGCCCAAGGTAAGAAGTCTGACCAGTTGTTGTGATGGTCAGAAATATAGCAACGCAGGAATTGCTCCAAGGACTGATTGGCTCGTTCTGCAGCCCCATTAGACTGCGGGTGATACGTAGAGGAAAAGGCAAGCTGAATTCCCAACTGTGCACAAAAGGCTCGCCAGAACCGGGACACAAACTGACTTCCCCTCTCAGAGACAATGACCTTGGGTAGACCATGTAAGTGAAAGATCTCCCAAGCAAAAATGAAAGCCAGTTCCTTAGACATAGGCAACTTCTTAAAGGTACATTGAGAGTACATATAGTATTAGTAGTAACAAGTATTAATTGCATATGAGAGGCAATATAGCTCAGGTACTTTGAGAGTACATATAGTATTTGTAGTAACAAGTATTATTTGCGTATGAGAGGCAATATAGCTCAGGTACTTTCAGAGTACATATAGTATTAGCCCACAGCCACAGGCGTTCACCTGACAGCAAACAACTTTGTATTCCATGGCTGGTGGTACAATAGGCATTCACCAGATACAGAAGTAAGTGCCACCCATTACATGCCCCAAAAATTAGCCCACAGGCGTTCACCGGACAGCAAATAACTTTGTATTCTGTGGCTGGTGGTACATTAGGCATTCACCGGATACAGAAGTAAGTGTCGGCCATTACAGGCCTCAAAAATTAGCCCACGGCCACAGGTGTTCACCTGACAGCAAACAACCTTGTATTCAGTGGCTGGTGGTACATTAGGCATTCACCGGATACAGAAGTAAGCGTCGGCCAGTACAGGCCCAAAAAATTAGCCCACAGGCGTTCACCTGAATTTGAATGAAACATGGTCTACTGGTCACATGTGTTGAATTCCTCCGAGATCCATGCTTCATTCATTTTTATAAATGTGAGGTAGTCAACACTGTTGTGAGCTAGGCGAGTGTGTTTATCGATCACAACCCCCCCTGCTGCGCTGAATGTCCTTTCGGACATGCCACTGGATGAGGGGCAAGCCAACAGTTCCATTGAAAATTGTGCAAGCTCTGGCTAGAGGTCAAGCCTGCCCACCCAGTAGTCCAGGGGTTCATCACTTTTCAGTGCGTCCACATCGGCCGTTAACCCGATGTAGTTGGACACCTATCGGTCTAGGCGTTCCCTGATGCTGGATCTGGGGGACAGCTGTTGATGGGTCGGCTGAAAGAATGATCCCATATCATTAGTGACCAAGACATCTTCAAACCGCCCTATTTTTGGTACCCAAAACTCTTTCTCCATGAGTGGAAATTCCTCTGCCAGCGGACGCAAAAGCAGAATGCAGCATTTCTCGAAGCAAGGCCTGGAAGTGCTGCATTCTGATAGCCCTCTGTGATGGTGGTAACATTTCCGCCATGTTTTGTTTGTACCGGGGGTCTAAGTACGTTGCCACCCAGTACTGGTCTTTGCCCTTTATGCTTTTTATACGGGGGTCCCTCTTAAAACACTGGAGCATGAAGGCCACCATTTGCACTAAACTGGAAGCGCTGTACTGGCCTGGCTCCTGCTCATCATCCAGGATAATGTCGTCCTTGTTCTCCTCCCCCCATCCACGGACAACACCAGGGATCCCAGAAAGGTTTAAAGCATGCTCTTCTTGCTCCTCCTCCTCCTCCCCGGCACCATCCTCCTCTGACTCCTCTTCAGACTCCCGTTGTTGACTTGTCTCAGGTGGAGTAGCCCCCCTGGGAATTAAACCAGCATTGCGACTTCCTCATCTTCATGCTCCTGCTCCTCGACTGCTTGATTAATGACACGACGCAATGCACGCTACAGAAAGAAGGCGTAAGGTACGATGTCACTGATGGCGCCCTGGCTGCGACTGACCAGTTTGGTGATCTCAAATGGCCGCAGAAGTCTGCATGAGTCGCGCATGAGCAGCCACTAGCTCGGTGCAAAAAACCAAGCTCCCAGAACCTGTCCTGCCGCAGAGTTCATACAGTTAGGCTGCTCCAGCAGAAGCGTGCAGTTAACAACTATCAAGCATATACAATGTTGAGTTCCATTGCGTCGGGGCAGTCACAAATAAGACATCTGTCATGCAGGTTGTGTCGCCGCTGAATGTCAGCAAGGCGAGCCATGGCCGTGTAAGATCTTCTGAAATGGGCCAAGATTTTCCTGGCCTGCCACAAGACGTCCTGGAGCCCAGGGTATTTGGCAACGAATCGATGCACAACCAAGTTCAGGACGTGTGCCATGCATGGCACGTGTGTAATTTTGCCCTGTTTCAGAGTGCACAGCAGATTGGCACCGTTGTCACAGACCACTTTACCAACTGTCAAATTGAGCGGTGATAGTCACTGATCTGCCTGTGAATGCAAAGCTGAAAGGAGTGCAGGACCAGTGTGGCTCTTGATCTTCCAAGCACAACAGACGCAGCACAGCATGGCAACGTCTCACCTGGCATGTCGAATAGGTTCTGGGGATCTTGGGCAGAGCAGCGGAAGAGACGGTAGCATCGGAAAATGAGGAGTCAGCCGAGGAGGAGAGGGAGGATGGAGGAAGAGGAGAAGAAGAGGCAGGCCTGCATGCAATCCGTGGCGGTAAAACCAAATCTACATGGGTGCCACGGGTTACATGCTTGACGGCCGTTAGAAGGTTCACCCAGTGGGCAGTGAAAGTTATATACCTTCCCTGCCCATGTTTGCTAGACAATGGGCCATATTCTTAAACAAGTTACGTAGGCGTATCAACAGATACGCCTACGTAAGTCCCTTTCCTATGTTTAAGTGTATTCTCAAACTGAGATACACTTAAACATGCCTAAGATACACCAGCCTGCGCCGTTGTATCTTAGGCTGCAATATTTACGCTGACCGCTAGGTGGCGGTCAGCGTAGAATATGCAAATGACTACTCACGCCGATTCTCGAACGTACGCTTGCCCGCCGTAGTGTTTTAACGTCGTTTCCGTAAGCGATACGCGGCGTAAAGATAAAGATGCCCCCTAGGTGGCGTACTCAATGTTAAGTATGGCCGTCGATCCCGCGTCGAAATTTCAAAATTGAACGTCGTTTACGTAAGTCGTCCGTGAATGGCGCTGGACGCCATTTACGTTACAGTCAAAACAAATGACGTCCGTGAGACGTCATTTAGCGCAATGCAAGTCGGGTAATTTACCCGACGGAGCATGCGCATTACGATCGGCGCGGGAGCGCGCCTAATTTAAATGATCCACGCCCCCTGCCTGGATCATTTGAATTAGGATGGCTTACACGGGTGGACTTTACGCGATGCCGCCGCAAGTTCACAGGTAAGTGGTTTGGGAATCCGGCACTTGCCACTTAAACTTGCGGCGGCGTAACGTAATGTACATACGTTCCGCCGCCTGAAATGTATGAGAATATGGCCCAATGTGTCTGTGGTCAGATATATTTTGGCACCAACACTGTTTGCCAAAGATACATTCACTTGCCGCTGAACATGGCCATATAGCTCTGGGATGCCCTTCTGTGAAAATGTTTTCCTTCCTGGGACCTTCCATTGTGGTGTTCCAATGGCCACAAATTTTCGAAAGGCCTCCGAGTCCACCAGTTTATATGGCAGTAGTTGGCGGGCTATCAGTTCCGACAAGCCAGCGGTCAACTGTTGGGCAAGAGGGTTATCCGGAGTCATTGTTTTTTTACGATTGAACATTTGGGCCACGGAAGCCTGCCTTTTTGCAGAAAAACGTGAGGAAGGCATGATGGAAGGTGAAGTGGAGGACAATTGTGAGCATAGAAGGGAAGGAGAAGGAGAAGAGGCTGGACGGTGAGAGCCTGGTAGTGTGGCTTTGTGGGTTCTGATGGCGTTGCTCCCACTGGGCTCAATAATGGGAGGCCAGGTGCCTTCTTAAGGCGGTCGTCCCTAGGTGAGTGTTGGGCTTACTGAGACTTATGCGTTGACTGCAAAGGCAGATGGCAACACTATTGTCTGCAGCGGACACGTTAAAAAAAGCCCACACTGCGGAGCCATGGGCCGGCGCCCTGGGAGCATCAGATGTGACCGTACATGGTTGATGGCTCGCTTCTGATACATTAGGAGTCTGGTTTGTCCCTCCTCTGCAATGTAAGTTTGGCCTGCTTCTCCTCCCTATCTGCTGGTCCATCTCTCCCTCTGAACTCCCCTCCTCTTCCTCTCTTGTGGGCACCCATGTGATGTCTGTAGACACGTCATCGACGTCACCTTCCCCATCACTAACAATAGAGATCTCGGAGTAGGCAGCAACAGTGGGCACCAACCTCCTTGGCCTGATCTGAGTACTGTCGTCAGACTGCTGAGTGCCGGTTGTTGCTACCTCCTCTTCCTGGTCCAATGCCAAGATTTGGCTGCGCATCTAAAATGTCTTCTGATTGATCGGAAAATAATTCCTGTGACTCAAGTGGAGGGTATATGGTGGTGGTGTTGGTGGCGAGCCACTCAACCAAGTCTGGTGCGTCCTTTGACATAATCGAACGAACATTGTGCCACTTCCCACTTTGGCTCCGGCCTGGTGCTCCTGCCCTACCCCTACCACCCCTGCAGAATGGCCTGCCTCTGCCTCTTCCTCTGCCTGTCATTTTTTAAATGACACTGTGACAAAAGTCTCTAGAGAAGCACAGTATATATGGAAGAAGGTATATAACAAAATTTGTCGTTTTGGGGAGCCACTGGTTTATCGCACCAGTTGTGAAACTTTTTTTTCAGGAAATTTTGTTAATGTGTGTAGCAGAGGTAACACATTGTAAGAGGCAAAAATTCAGCAGTAAACAAATACACCACCAGTCACAATGCTGCACAATACAAATCCACTATAATATGCTTTCTATATTTGAAAGTATATTATAAGTGTATATTACACCTATATAGTGCAGAGAAAGTAGTACACCTATACCAAGCACCAAAGCACTTTTGTGGACCTTTTAGGTAACGATTTGTGTCACTATAGTCTGTCCCTGCTCGAAACAGCAAACTGTCCCTACACTGAGAAAAAGTATATGAATGTATTACACACCTATGTACTGCAGAGCAAGTAGTACACCTATACCAGTGCTTGAAAGGACTTTTGTGGACCTGTTAGGTAACGATTTGTGCCACTACAGTCTGTCCCTGCTCGAAACAGCAAACTGTCCCTACACTGAGAAAAAGTATATGAATGTATTACACAACTATGTACTGCACAGCAAGTAGCACACCTATACCAGTCCTTAAAAGGACTTTTGTGGATCTTTTAGATAGATATTTGATTGAATACAGCCTGTCCCTGCTCCAAACACCAACCTCTTCCTACACTGACAAAAAGCAGAATGTAAGATGGCCGCCAGATCAGGTCTATTTGTAAGGTAGGGGGTATGTCCATGTGCTCAAATGTCTCAATTGTAGAAAGAAATGTTTGCACAGCCGCACTCTGGAAAAACCTTCTCGGTTGCCTTTTACTGATAAAAGTTATCAAACACCACACATCACAGCAAAGACAGGGGCATACAGCTCAAATGTCTCAATTGGCTGTCCTGCACCACCTGATGGATGTGTCATAGTTCAAAGTTCTTACCCATGTAACATTGCGGACCGGTTTGGCGGACTGCGAACACGCAAAGTTCGCCGCGAAACGACCGCCGGGCGAACCGGCAGGCCATCTCTAATAATGACCTGTTGTGGTATTAAAGGCAGTTTTCCACTCGTCGCCCTCCTTAATCCTCACAAGATTGTATGCCCCTCTCAAATCAAGCTTCATGAAAACCGTTGCTGCCTTGAGACGGTCAAATAATTTCCGTAATTAACGGAATCGGATAAGCATTCTTAATGGTGAGACGATTGCGACCCCTATAGTCAATGCAAGGTCTCAGTTCACCACTCTTCTTCTTCACAAAAAAAAAACATCACCAGCAGGAGGATTTGTGAATGAAACCTCGAGAGGTTTTTATTATCTCAGGGAATGTAAATATCCCCTATGATAGCAATAGGTAGTGACATGTACTCTTTTTTTGAAAAAAATGGGGTCTATTAAACCCTCGATCTCTCCTCTGCCCTCAAAGCATCTGACCACACCAAGATCGGTGTGATAAAATGCTTTCCCAACCCTCGATCTCTCCTCTGCCCTCAAAGCATCTGACCACACCAAGATCGGTGTGATAAAATGCTTTCCCAATTTCCCAATGGCGCTGTTTATATGCAGCAAAATCGACCGTAAGTCATGAAATGCTCGTAACTTCCGGTTTCTTAGGCCATTGGAGCCATTCTGGTCTCTTATCAGCTCTTTGGTCAGCTGGCGGAACCACCGGCTGCATTCTCAGGTTTCCTGTTGGGACAAGAGAGCCAGAGAAAACCATGGAAGACGGTGGGAGGGGGGGCATTCCATCCCACTGCTTGTAAAAGCAGTCTAGAGGCTAATTAGCCACTAGGATTGCTTTTAAATGAAAGCCGACCGCTGGCTGAAAAGAATGATACCAAGATTATACCTAAACCCGCAGGCATCATTCTGGTATAACCATTCAAAGTCCAGCAACATACCAGTATGTTGCTGGTCCTTGTTGGGCATATATTGTAATATTATTTTTTATGCAGCCTGTTGGCTGAACGAATCCACCATTAGAATACCTCCCTTCATCCACCCACTTCTAATTATGGGCATACATGCACCATTTATATATGCCGAAGCATGAGGGCATCCTCCCGCAAAAGTTATGCCGTGTACACACGGTCAGACTTTTCAACGGGCAAGCCTCTGTCGTGATTTCGACCGTATGTACGCCGCATTAGAAGCAAATCGTTCCTCCACCCCTGCTGCCCCCATGCTTTGGCATATATGCTCTTTTTTTTTAACTGTGGTGGTGAAATCACCTCCTACAGCACTGAAGTCAGGTTAACAATAAAACACAGTAAACAGTAAAGTATAAAAATAAAAAAAATACATACATGAAAAGCAAGCATGATAACAATACAACATTGCAGAATAGAATACAGTAAAAAAAGAGCAGAACAATAGAGAGAGAATAGAGAGGGAGAGAACAATAAAACAACAACTTTTTTTTTTTTTTTATATTTTTTTTGTGTTTTTTATTTTTTTACTTTTTTTTTAACACTTTTTTTTGTAACTGTATCTGTAACAGTTCAACTATTTGGTTCCAGGTTTGGGTCTCTCAAAATGCGACGGCATCTAGGGAGACCCTGTGTAAGTGTGTCCTAGTCTGTGAAATAGTGTACACTACGCTTTCTTTAGGGGGCTCGTTGGGTAGGGGTACTCTGGAGGACATACGGAAAATGCCTTTCATGCAGCCGGCTTACTGCATTTGGTTGGGGATGGTGAGGTGCAGCACCACTTGGATACAGGAGGGCTAGGACAATATCTCCCTGGAATTTACGAAAATGATCCAGTCCGTCCTGAAGCTTTGTATAGCACAAAAGCATTCAGCAAAGCCAATTGAAATAAATATACAGACACTTTTTTGTATCAGCATCTGGCCTTATGGGCAACTAGATACGGCGCCAACAACTGGTCGTTGAGGTCCACCCCTCCCATGTTAAGTTTATTTTGTGGACACAAAGAGGTTTCTCCACAACACCAGTCACCAAACAAATTTGGACTGTTTTGTCTGGGAGGAAAGAACGAAAACATTCTTATTATCCCTCTACTTCACAGCGAGCAAATTATTACACCTTGAGCAGGCTCTCTCCCCCAGCCTAAGATGGGAATCTACAAGCCACTGGGGTAAGCCCTGGTGATTAGGTCGCACAGTGACACATGCGCCAATTTGATGATCAAACAAGTGACTAAAAAGTGTCACGCTCGTGTAATTATCCACATATAAGCGGTACCCCTTTCTGAATAAGGGTGACACCAATTCTTACAGACTGCAGGGTTGGCCTGTTCGGATTCAGTCCGACAATGCTACAGTCATGGCCTATATCAATCACCAAGGAGGCACCAGAAGTCTGGATGCTCAAAGAGAGGTGAATTACATTCTGGCCTAGGCAGAAAATCATATTCCTTGCCAGTGCCGGCCCAAGACATTGTGCTGCCTGGGACCAAGAATGAAATGCTGCCCCCCCCCCCCCCAGAAAAAAAATCACGACAACCAAAAGGCCTCCACATTCATTATTTTATATCATGATAACTAAAGGGGACCCGTCATGGCTCTATACATGTAAAAAGGAGTATAAAGAGGACCTGTCATTGCTCTATACATGTAAAGGAATATCAAGAGGACCTGTCATGGCTCTATAAATGTATATAGGACTATAAAGAGTATTTGACATGGCTCTATACATGTATAAAGGAGTATAACGAGGGCCTGTCATGGTTCTATACATGTATAAAAAAGTATAAAGAGGACCTGTCATGGCTCTATACATGTATATAGAGGACCTGTCAAGACTTTTTACATGTAAAGGAATATAAAGAGGACCTGCCATGGCTCTATAAATGTATAAAGAGGACCCAACATGACTCTATACATGTATAAAGGAGGGCCTGTCATGGCTCTATAGATGTATAAAGAGGGCCTGTCATGGCTCTATACATGCATATAGGCGTATAAAAGGACCTGCCATGGGCTCTATACATGTATCCAGGAGTATAAAGGGGCCTGTGAATTGCCAGCGGCCACAGTGTCTTTTGCGCAAACTAATCAATGTACGCTAATTGTGTTGTTTTTTTTTGGTACCAAAAATATGTAGAAGAATACATATTGGCCTAAACTGAAGAAAATAGTTTATTTTTGTAAATTTTGGGGATATTTATTATAGCAAAAAGTTAAAAAATATATATATTTATAGCACAAAAAATAAAAACCGCATAGGTGATCAAATATCACCAAAAGAAAGCTCTATTTGTGGGAAAAAAAGGACATCAATTTTATTTGGGTAGCAGAGCTGGCGGAACGGGCTGGCGGGCATCAGTATGCTTCCCCCCTAAAAGTGCTGCCTGGTACCCATGGTACCACCCGTTCCCATCATAGGCTGGCTTTGTTCCTTGCCTATCTGCGGTCTTCATTCCAGGGGTAGGAAATTGGCAGGCCGATTTTTTGAGTCCAGGAGAATGGTCTCTACTCCCCAACATATTTCAGATCATATGTAAAAAATGGGATACCCCAGATGTGGACCTGTTGGCTTCCAGGTTCAACGCAAGCTGGACAACTTGGTGTCAAGAACAAGAGATCCCTGTGCGCAAGGGTCAGATGCCCTGACAATCTCATGGGATCGTTTTTCTCTGATTTATGCATTCCCTCCAGTTCCGCTACTCCCACGATTCCTTCAGAGGGACAAGAGGGAAGGAAAGCCAGTGATTTTGGTCACCCCGGCTTGGCCCAGGGGACCCAGATAAGCAGAAATCGTAAGGATGGCAGTGGGAAGACCTTGGGTTCTCCCACTACGCTTGGACCTACTATCGCAGAGGACAATATTCTATCCTGCCTTACAAAGTCAAAGCTCCCGCCCCTCTTTGGAGTTAAACGTGGGACACTTATTGCTTTGCTACAAAATTGAGACACTCTCCATTTGGGAGATTTTATATAGGGGAGGAACTCAATTCTAATTGGGTTAACCAGTGTCCAATCACCTGTGGTGACTACATAACCCATTAAGTAATTAAGGCTCTGTGTCCCGTGATGTATTTCCAAGAAAACTGAAAATTGTATACTCACCTTTCCATAATTTTCCTTCCCTGACGCATCTTCATGGCAGCACACACTAGGTTGTGACTCCGCCCCCACAACCTGACAGGATTGGTTAGCTATAAATTTGAAGGGGAGACGCCCCGCACCATTCTCTGTATATATCATCATTAAACAGCGGGGTGGGCATTTGTGTGCTGCCATGAAGATGTGTCAGGAAAGGAAAATTACGGAAAGGTGAGTATACAATTTTCCATTTTCCTGATGCATTCATGGCAGCACACACTGGGAAATAACTCACCCCAGGAACAACTCAACCCAGGAGGGTGCAAGAAAACAATAATATTTATTCTATAGCGCTGAGGAATTGGCTCTAACAACAGATCTGCCGAAGTCGGCAGTAGTCAAGTGGGCAGAATCCACTCTGTAGTGTGAAATAAAGGTATGTCGGGAAGACCATGTTGCTGCTCTGCTTATGGTCTCCGGTGAAATCCCGTAAAATGCTGCCCACGAGGTAGCCACTGCCCTGGTCAAGTGAGCCCTGATGCCCTCTGGAACCGTAAGTTGTTGAATGGAATAGGCTTCTTTGATAGCTTTTACTAGCCAGGAGGCGATGGTACGAGAGGTAGCTGCTTGGCCTCGCCTGCTTCTGTGTGGGATAATCAAGAGAGAATCAGTCTTCCTCAAGAGAGATGTAGCTGAAAGGTAACTGGAGATGGTTGATTTGATATCCAAGGCATGGGGCTCGCCCCTGTCATTAGTGAAAGATGGAAGGGCGATATCCTGGTTATAGTGAAAGGAGGAAGCTACCTTAGGTCTAAATCGGTCTGAAGGTTTTAGTACCACTCTGTCAGGGAAGAAAAATAAATAGGGTTCCGTAGCCATAAGTGCTTGTATCTCTGATACCCTTCTAGCTGATGTAATTGCAATAAGGAAAGCCAGCTTTAGAGTTAGGTTCTACAGCAAAACTGAGTTAAACGGAAAAAAGGGTGAATTGGACAAGGCCTCGAACTACTGAGAGATCCCATGCTTTAAAGGCTGGCTTCCTAGGTGGTCTGATCTTCATACAGGCCTTCAGAAATTGAGTGACCAGAGGATGAAGAGCCCATCTAGTACCCATCTTGGCAGAAAGGGCGGATACTTGAACCTTCAGGGTACCCAAGCTTAGGCTTAGGCTTAAGCCCTGACTGAAGAAATTCTAAAATTTGAGATGGTTCTGGAGAGATAGGGTTCCAATCTCTTAGTTGTGACATCGCAACAGACCTCTCCCAGATTCTAGTGTAGGTGGTATTAGTGGAGCTCTTTCTAGCTTGCATTAAATATGAGTAAAAGGGTTAGGAATACTGATGCCTAAACATTTTTTACCTTAAGGCCGGGTTCACACCTATGCGAATTGGTTGTGGCTTAAACTACATTGATTTCAATGAGGCTGGTTCACATATGTGCGATGCATTCGCACTGTGCATTGCCGAAAAAACGTGTGCGTTTTCTAGGCATTGCGGTGCGGCTCAGGTGCGAATTTAGGCCCAATATCTTCTATGGGCACGTATCTAATTCTCAGATGTGTTCATTTCTCTTAAAGTGGAGGTTCACCCTATAAAAAAATTCTAACACTACATCCAGCACCGTGCTGCATATAAAATGACACTGACCTTTATTTTTTTTGCTGTAGATATCGTTTAGCTGTGGAATTCACCGCGGCTTCCGGGTAGGGAATCCCGCGGGAGTGGGCGTTCCTATTGTCATGCCAATTGATTGACATGCTAAACGACGGCGCACACAGTGCGTCACGACTTCCCGAAGGAAGCTCGGGTCGGCCCGGCTCTATTCGGCGCCTGCGCACCGGCGCTGAATAGAGCCGAGCCGACCCGAGCTTGGCTCTATTATGTATGGTGTAGCAAGCATTTGAAGGATCCCCGCGCTCCACCGAAGCAGGACGAGGCAGCTGTAACTCTGCCTGGTATCCTGTCAGTGGTGCGAGGAGGAGACACTGACGCCAATCGCATGAGGATCTGGTGATATTTTCAAATGCCTATTACTGTTTGAATGAATGTACGTTGAATATATAAGGGGAGCCTGATGTACTGGGACTTGAGGGTTTTACATATTAAAAGCTGAATTACGCTATGGTGGCTTTTTCTGTTCTTGCTTGTTTTACCTGAGTGTCCTTAACCACTTGACAACTGGGCACTTAAACCCACTTAATAACCAGACCAATTTTCAGCTTTCGGTGCTCTCACATTTTGAATGACAATAACTCAGTCATACAACACTGTAACCAAATGACATTTTTGTCCTTTTTTCCCCACAAATAGAGCTTTCTTTTGGTGGTATTTGATCACCTCTGCGGTTTTTATTTTTTTCGCTATAAATGAAAAAAGAACGAAAATTTTGTAAAAAAAATGAATTTTTCTTCATTTCTATTATAAAATTTTGCAAAAAATGAATTTTTCTTCATAAATTTGGCCTAAAATGTATACTGCTACATATCTTTGGTTAAAAAAAAAAAAAAATTGGGATATTATTTAGTCTGGGTGAAAGTTATAGGGTCTACAAGCTATGGTACCAATTTCTGAAAATTGATCAATTTGATCACATCTGATGTACTGACAGCCTCTCTCATTTCTTGAGACCCTAACATGCCAGAAAAGTACAAATACCCCCTAAATGACCCCTTTTTGGAAAGAAGACATTCCAAGGTATTTAGAAAGAGGCATGGTGAGTTTTTTGAAGTTGTCATTTTTTCCCACAATTCTTTGCAAAATCAAGGTTTTTTTTATTTTTATTTTTTTTCCACAAAAGTTTCATATTAGCAGGTTATTTCTCACACACAGCATATGCATACCACAAATTACACCCCAAAACACATTCTGCTATTCCTCCCGAGTATGGCGATACCACATGTGTGAGACTTTTACACAGCGTGGCCACATACAGAGGCCCAACATGCAGGGAGCACCATCAGGCGTTCTGGAACACCCAGGCCAATTCTGACATTCCTCTCCTACATGGAAAAATCATAATTTATTTGCTAGAAAATTACATAGAACCCCAAAACATTATATATGCTTTTTTAGCAAAGACCCTAGAGAATACAATGGCGGTCGTTGCAACTTTTTATCGCGCATGGTATTTGCACAGCAATTTTTCGAACGCATTTTTTTGGGAAATAAAACAGTTTTGTGCTTTTTAAAAAAAAAAACATTAAAGTTAGCCCAATGTTTTTGCATAATATGAAAGACGAAGTTACGCCGAGTAAATAGATACCCAACATGTCACCCTTCAATATTGCACACGCTTGTGGAATGGCGCCAAACTTTGCTACTTAAAAATCCCTATCGGTGACGTTTTAAATGTTTTTACTGGTTACATGTTTTTAGTTACAGAGGAGGTCTGGGGCCAAAATGATTGCTCTCGCTCTAACGTTCGCAGCGATACCCCACATGTGTGGTTTGAACACCGTTTTCATATGTGGGCGGGACTTACGTACACATTCGCTTCTGTATACGAGCACGCGGGAACAGGGGCGCTTTAAATATTTTTTTTTTATTTGTATTGTTCATTTTACTTAATTTATTTTAGTTTGACACGTTTTTCCCCAAAAATAAATGTTTTGATCACTTTTATTCCAATTACAAGGAATGGAAACATCCCTTGTAATAGGAATATAGCATGACAGGTCCTCTTTACAGTGAGATATGGGGTCAATAAGACCCCACATCTCACCTCTAGGCTGGGAAGCCTGAAAAAAAACAAGAAAAAAACGATCCTGGCTTTGATCGCAGCGGTGAGTCAGAAGAAGCACCGGAGGGCGAAGGGAGTGGGGACGTCCCTTTTTGCCTCCCATAAGAACGATCAAGAGGCAGAACAGCCGCCATGATCATTCTTATGGTGTAGAGAATCGCCGGCTGAAAAAAATGATATCTGAATGATGCCTGTAGCTGCAGGCATTATTTAGATATCCCTGCACAAAGTCAAGGACCTCATATGACGTGGGCGGGAAGTGGTTAAAACACATTTTTTTCCCCAGAGTATTTTCTGGGTATTGCAGAGTATTGGCCGGGGTATTGCAAAGTATTGGCCGGGGTATTGCAAAGTATTGGTGCGGGGGTATTGCAGAGTATTGGTGCGGGGGTATTGCAGAGTATGGTGCGGGGGTATTGCAGAGTATTGGTGCGGGGGTATTGCAGAGTATTGGTGCGGGGGTATTGCAGAGTATTGGTGCGGGGGTATTGCAGAGTATTGGTGCAGGGGTATTGCAGAGTATTGGTGCAGGGGTATTGCAGAGTATTGTGTGGGGGGTATTGCAGAGTATTGTGTGGGGGGTATTGCAGAGTATTGTGTGGGGGGTATTGCAGAGTATTGTGTGGGGGTATTGCAGAGTATTGTGTGGGGGGTATTGCAGAGTATTGTGTGGGGGGTATTGCAGAGTATTGTGCGTGGGGTATTGCAGAGTATTGTGCGTGGGGTATTGCAGAGTATTGTGCGTGGGGTATTGCAGAGTATTGTGCGTGGGGTATTGCAGAGTATTGTGCGTGGGGTATTGCAGAGTATTGTGCGTGGGGTATTGCAGAGTATTGCGCGGGGGGTATTGCAGAGTATTGCGCGGGGGGTATTGCAGAGTATTGCGCGGGGGGTATTGCAGAGTACTGGCAGGGGGTACTGCAGAGTATTGCGCGGGGGGTATTGCAGAGTATTGCGCGGGGGGTATTGCAGAGTATTGTGCGGGGGGTATTGCAGAGTACTGGCAGGGGGTACTGCAGAGTATTGCGCGGGGGTATTGCAGAGTATTGCGCGGAGGTACTGCAGAGTATTGCGCAAGGGGTACTGCAGAGTATTGCGCAAGGGGTACTGCAGAGTATTGCGCGGGGGTACTGCAGAGTATTGCGCGGGGGTACTGCAGAGTATTGGTGCGGGGGTATTGCAGTGTATTGTGTGGGGGGTATTGCAGAGTATTGTGCGGGGGTATTGCAGAGTATTGAGCGGGGGTATTGCAGAGTATTGCGCTGGGGTATTTCAGAGTATTGCGCGGGGGTTTTGCAGAGTATTGCGCGGGGGTTTTGCAGAGTATTGCGCGGGGGTTTTGCAGAGTATTGCGCGGGGGTTTTGCAGAGTATTGCGCGGGGGTTTTGCAGAGTATTGCGCGGGGGTTTTGCAGAGTATTGCGCGGGGGTTTTGCAGAGTATTGCGCGGGGGTTTTGCAGAGTATTGCGCGGGGGTTTTGCAGAGTATTGCGCAGGGGGTATTGCAGAGTAATTGCGCAGGGAAGGCAGAGCATTGCAGAGTATTGCGCATGGAAGGCAGAGTATTGCAGGGGTTAATGCAGGGATGGCTGAGCAGGGATGGATGGATCTGTGACTGCAATAGTCACAGATCCATCCCACACTGCTGCTGCCATCCGCGCTCTCCTCTCACACTGTACCGATCGGTACAGCGAGAGGAGGGAGGAACCGGCGTCATCAAATGACGCCGGTTTGTTTACCTGTGATCGCGCCGTCATTGGACGGCGCGATCACATGGTAAAAGACCGCTGTTGCCGGTCAGTTACCGTGATCTGTGTAGCGCCGGGTCTCATAGACCCGGCGCGCACAGAATTTTCTGTGTGCGCGCCCGAGGCGGCGCGCATTACAGCTTCTGCGGGGCGCTGTTTCAGAACGGCGACCCCCAGTTAAGCAACCACCTTGCCGCCGTTTTTGGACGGCGGCTGGTGGTTAAGTGGTTAAAGCATCTGGTTCCATGATAGAAGCTGTCCGCTGAGATCCATGGTTAATGAAGTGTTATTCACTGAAAGGCATATTATATATTTCGTTGCGGTGAGTTTGAACCCCCGACGGGGCGTGTGATCACAACTGGTGAATTAAGAAGAATTTTGGTGGATGGTGCACGCTGCTATTTTTCTTTCTTTTTCAACACTCCTTCTGAGACATTTCTCATCTGCTTCTCAGCATTGATTTTTGGACTGCTTGGTGGGAGTGATAACACCACCTATAGAGTAGCGCTGTTGTGCTTTATTTTTGTTGAATGGACTTACCTTTTCAATAAGAGTTAGAGTACTTGTTTATATATGCTTTTCTTTTTAAACAGCTGCTTTTGTTTAGGTTGTCTGCTATTCATTTAGCAGTTAACCTAAGATTTAGATCTTTTTTCTTTTACTCTAGGTTTTGTATAGGTATTCATCTAAGTGGCGCTAAGCAGTGTATTATAGGCCTTTTTTACTCTACTTTATTAAAGTCAGGTGTCTGCCGAGCCTTCAGCCGAGAATCCCCTGTGCGCATGCAGCGGCTCATTGTGAGGGGAATAACTCCTAAATCGTAAAGGTTTAGGAGATTTTTTTTTACCTACAGGTAAGCCTTATTATAGTCAAAAACAAATTTTTAATAGAGTATGGAACGGTTAGAACTTCTTACTAGGGTTTTATAAGTGAAAAGTGGTAGTTAAGGGCACAATAGAACATGTAAACAGATACAATAAATAAATAATGTGCACAATCAATTATTTCATGAAAAATAAATAAGATTAAAAGTCCATAACAACAGATAGACCAGATCTCAATCCAATCGGTAATGGCATGAAATTGTAAAACATCTTCAATCAACTGTATCCTTGAATGGATACCAACAGCTCCCTTCCAATTTCTTTGCAAAGGTTGGTTCCACCATAAATGAGCCACAGAAATGCATTTCACGCCCATGCGTGCTCCATCATGACGCGCGCATGAGCGTGAAATGCATTGAAAGTGAGGCTTGACACGCTTGTAACAGGAGCTCTCCACTTCCACTGAAACTGCTGAGACGCAAGCCGTGTATCGCGTATCACACACCGGTGATGGACCGGCCTCTGCTTCCCCTCTGCTGTGTTGTAACCTGTTGTATCTTACACAAGATATGTAAGTGCTGCTTTTAAAGAAATTTAAAACTTTATTACACTATCTATGCCGTTCTGTGGCTCGTTTATGGTGGAGCCAACCTTTGCACAATAGCCAGTGCGGCTCTTCTGCTTTATTCTGAGCATGCAGGGAATTGTGTGCGTCAGAATTGTGTACCCACAAGCTTTGTTGTCGGACAATTTGAGAACCAGCTCTCAAATTTCAGCAAATGTCCTATGGAGCCTACACACGGTCGGAATTTCCGACAATTTCCGACAAACATTGAACATTTGTTGTCTAAAATTCCGACTATGTGTACGCGGCATTACAGTCGCAAATTTTTTTTTCTGAATACTGACAATTACCTTAATGATGCATGTCTTTTTCAGTAGGAGAGTCATTTTGCTAGGTATAATAACTCTTGGATTCAACAGTCATTACCTAGATGGATGATTCTTTGATGTTTCTAAGACAAACATACTACCTATGTCTGGTATAAGTAACAGTTCTATGTGAACCTTCAAGGGTGGGTTGCACCAGTTTTCATTACTGTAGTTTGTTAAATGCCAACTGTGTGAAATTGTAAAAATTATCCTTATAAATGTTTTTCTTCTCTTCATCTCCCCACCATAGGAACATACATATATACACTGAATGGCAGCGATCCAGAAGGGTATCCAGTGATATATGGCCTCACCTTTCCACCAGGATCAAAAAGTTATTTTTTAGTTGACCCTCTCCTTGGAAATGTTACATTAATGGAAGAACTTGACAGAGAGGTAACTATATATGTAATAAAGTGGGGATCAGGGTAAAGTTATGAATAAACAGTGCTTTGGTAAGATTTATGTCAGAGTTGCATTGTTATTGAAACATGATTGTACTATTTTTATGCATTCAGTCATGCACTGATAAGCTCAGTAAGCTTGAAATAGTGCAGTTGAAGAATGCAGTTTGAAGACATTTTTACACCGAAGCCTGTAAAGCATTGTATCCACGATGGCCGTGGTCCTGCAGACTCTCAAACACTGTCTGCCAGTATCTTCATTACGGACAGGCAGTTACTAAATTTCAGGAAGAATCAATTAAATACAAGGAGGCTCACCAGATCCCTTGCAGTTCATTGAGAAGACAAGCCTCAAGTTTAAGTTCATTAATTCATAGAGCTCTGTGAACAAAAGGCTTGGCTGTGTAAGGCTCCCCTGTTTTTAAATTGTGACAGTGGGTGCTGGGAGAGAATCCCATGTTCACTGTCACAGGGAAGGAGGGAATTAGGGGGAGAGGATGCAGGAGCTGGAACATGTTATATACTCCACCCTAAATACAGGTGGAACATGTAACATGTTCCAAAAGTGTACTTTAATAGATGCCGTATTCTTTGGATTTGTGCTGGAAGTGATAACACACCCACTCTCCATCCAAAGCCTTACCCCCTACCTGCCATCCCCAATCAATAAAATCTCCAACATACATACCTTAAAGTGGAACCTAACCCTCCTATCCTTTACAGCTGAGGAAGCTGCCATCTTAGCCTCTATTTGATTTGCAGTTGTCGTGATGTTGCATATTTAATGGGTGAACGTTTGATTAAAAGCTAGTGCTAGCGGCTCGGCTTGGGTTCCCCCATAGCAAGCTGCTTGCTGTGGGAGCACTCGGCAGGAGGGAGGGGCCAGGATCACCAGTGAGGGACCCAAGAAGAGGAGGATCTGGACTGCTCTGTGCAAAACCATGTCACAGAGCAGGTAAATATTACATGTTTATTATTTTTAAACAAAAAAAAGTTTAAAGTGGTTGTAAAGACAGAAGTTTTTTTTTTTTTAAATCTTAAAGGGGTTGTAAAGGTTTGTTTTTTATTTTCTAAATAGGTTACTTTAAGCTAGTGCATTGTTGGTTCACTTACCTTTTCCTTCCATTTCCTTTCTAAATGTTTTTTTTTCTTTGTTTTCTTTGTCTGAATTTCTCACTTCCTGTTCCTCCTCAGTAAGGTGTTCAGTAAGCTGTTCTAAATGACTTTCCACCGCTCAGATGATGGTAGAAAGCTTACTGAGGAGCTTACTGAGGATAAACAGGAAGTGAGAAATTCAAACAAAGAAAAACAACATTTAGAAGGAAAATCTAAGGAAAAGGTAAGTGAACCAACAATGCACTAGCTTGAATGAACCTATTTAGAAAATACAAGACGAACCTTTACAACCTTTTAATGCATTAAGATAAAAAAAACTTCTGTGTGCAGCAACCCCCCTCAGCCCCCCTAGTACTTATCTGAGCTCCCTCTCTATCCAACGATATTGCACTAGAGACTCGGCTGTCTGGAACTCCCCTCCTCATTGGCTGAGACAGCAGCGAAGCCCCATTGGCTCCAGCTGCTGTCAATCAAAGTCAGTAAGCCAATGAAGGGGGGGGGGGGCAGGGTTGGGCCAGGCCACAGGCCACTTGGAGCTGTGGCTTGGCTCCTGTGCCCCCATAACAAGCTGCTTGCTGTGGGGGCACTCAACAGGAGGGAGGGCTCCAGGTAAGTATAACATATTTATTATTAAAAACAAGACTTTAGTATCCCTTTAATATCACTTTAAAGAGACTCTGTCAGCACCTGTAATATGTCACAGTCTGTTTGTGTGGTTACATGACTGTACAACTATGAACAAATATATAGATGCTGTGAAAGAGCATTTGTCACAGATCCCAGTTCAATGTCTCTTACCAGTGATTTGTGGCTGCTGAAATTGTAGATAACAGGGCAGTACCCAACAGCCAATGAAATTAACTAAATGAACAATAGAAGGCTACATAATTCATAGACAGCATCCAACACTGATGCCACGTACATCATTTTTCGGCATGAAAAAAAACGTTGTTTTAAAAAAATGTCATTTTAAATGATCGTGTGTGGGCTTCACATAATTTTTCAGGTTCTGAAAAACGACAAAAAAAAAATTTGAACATGCTGCCTTTTTTAACGTTGTTTAAACAATGTCGTTTTTCGGGTTGTAAAAAATGATCGTGCGTGGGCTAAAACGATGTTAAAAACCCGCGCATGCTCAGAAGCAAGTTATGATACGGGAGCGCTCGTTCTGGTAAAACTACCGTTTATAATGGAGAAAGCCCATTCATCACGCTGTAACAGACAAAAAAGCGCAAATCGTCTTTTACTAACACGGAATCAGCTAAAGCAGCCCAAAGGCGAATGGAGCCTTCCTACATGTTGTACGTCACCGCGCTTTGCTAGATAATTTTTTTAAAACGATGGTGTGTGGGCAACGTCGTTTTAATGATGAAGTTGGAAAAACTTCGTTTTTTCAACATGCTGAAAAATTATGTTTTTTTTCATGCTGAAAAATAAGTATTTCCCCTAAGGAATCACTTAGAAAACACATTTAAATAAAAATGTTTTTTGGCAAAGGGCAACACAATTAATAAGGGGGGTGGATGGCCTAGACTATGAGGATCAATTGCATAGATTATATTTTATTAACTCTGAAGAAAAGGCGCTTAGGAGGGGATATGATTACAATGTAGAAATATATCTAATACAGTTATTGATACAGTCACCTTTAACTGTTTACTTAACTTTAGCTTGAGAAAAGTTTTTTTTTTTTGCTGTTAGAGCAATACAAATTTGAAATTCCTTTCCCCAGAAAGTGGTATTAGCTGAGAGTTTTGGCAACTTCAAAAAACTTTTAGATGTCTTTCTCAGGAAGCAGAAATTACAGGGCTATGGGAATTGTTAGATAATAAAAATCACGAATGAATACACACATATAGATTGAACTGGATGGACCTGTTTCTTTGTTCAACCTTATACATTATGTAACTATGTCACATTCAGAAAAGCAGGAGGAGAGGGTCCTTTTAAATATGACTTACACCTGTTTTACTGTTTTACCGAATGACCCCCAGTTCGGTTCGCACCAGAACTTTAGAACATCGCAAAAGTTTGAAACCAAATAATGAACCCCATTGAAGTCTATGGGACCAGAACTATAAAAATCAAAAGTGCCCATTTTGAAGGCTTATATGCAAATAATTGGACATACAATGATTAAGAGGGTTTCGGGTACTGCCCTGGGGGACATGTATCAATTTTTAAATGAGCAGTGATTTACTCATGCTCAAAATGAAAGCATAAAAAAAAGAAATAACAATAAAAATGAAAAATTCCTTTCAATACAGTGTCTGAGGGGTCCCCTTAGTCTACATGTAAAGTGTAAAATCTGTACCGTGTATAGAACCTGCTGCAGCAATAATTGTATTTATAAAGTAAAAAAAAATGAAATTTTCCCTGCAAGCTTTCTCTATTTTGTAAACACTGGCTTGGGGAGCCAGTCTGTATGATGAGGCCACAATGTACTGCACTGGGAACAAGATTAGAGATTTTTTGGATACATTCTGGTGTCTCCTCCACAAACTTTGGATAGAAGTAACAAGTGCAGAAAAATTGGTCTTTGGGTCTCAGAGGTGTCTTCACACTGTAATCCTATAGAGGTACTTTTGATGAAAGCAAGAATTGCTTTGCTGTCAAAAATTGAAATGATATGCACCTGTCAAACATGTGCAGAAAAATTGGTCTTTGGGTGTTAATTGTGCTCATGAAACCTACACCAAATAAATTCTTCCAGATGAAATCAACACTCACAACACTAGGCAGCCTAGAAGTCTTGCAGAGATTCCACATCCCAAAAACGCATTATCAGCAACATCGCCATCAGGGGCTTCATAGCTGCTGGTAATCAAGGATTGATTCATTTTGATAAATGTCAGACGGTCCATGGAGTCTGTGGACAGATATACTCTATTATCAGTAATAAAACATTCAACAGAACTGAATGCCAGTTCGGAAAGCACACTGGATGCAGGGCAGCCCAGCAGCTCAATTGCATACTGGGAAAGTGCTGGCTAGTGGTTTATTCTCGTAACCCAGTATATCGTCAACTGGAAAGTTCTTCATCTCTGTTTTTACCCATAGGTAAACGTCCACCATATGATGCAGATGCTGCGGATGGGATGTGGAAGCTGACAGCATTGTGAAATGTATTACTTAGGCGGCCCACTCCACCACTCCTCTCCTTACCAACAGAAGCCTCAAAACGATGTTTTCCACAACACTGTAGTGTTAGATATATCCCTCTTTAAGGTGTCCCCAAGAGATTTCATCTTCTACACACTCTGTGGGGACAGGATGAGTTCCGAGATTTTCCTTTGTAACGGTAGTCAAGGAGGGTTGCCAACCAATAGTGATCCTTCTCCTTGATGCCATATATTCTTGGGTCCTTTCACAGGCTTTGAAGCATGAGGGAGCCCGCGCACCACAAGTTTGCAGAGGCATGAAAAGCAGACTCCTCTAAGGTCACTGAGGATTACAGTATCTGCCTCCTCCCAGCCACTTACTACTTCCAAGGATTCCAGGGATGGAAAACCATTTCTTAAGGTTTGACATATGTCTTCCTCTGCTTCAATGCCTCCAAAACTGCCAGAATCCTCCTTATCCTCCTCCTACCTCTCCTCTTGTGTGTTCTGTGGCGTAGGAAGAATGGTGTCTGCATAAAGCAGACCTTGAGAGGAAAGGAAGTCCTCCTTTTCCTCCGGCTGCTCTACCTCCAGTGTGCTGTTCAGAATGCCACGCAGAGTCTGCTCCAGCAGACAACAGGAATTGTGTCACTGATGCATGAATAATTACAGCTCACCATCCTTGTGGCCTCCTCAAATTGTTACAGTACAGTGCATGCATCTTTTACCAGAAACCAATGGCTTGGGAAAAAAAGCCGAAGTGGCCTGAGCATGTTGTTGTGCCATACACACACAGGTACTAGTTGATGGCCCTCTGCTGCATGTGCAGCTGTTTCAGCATTGCCAAAGTCGAGTTCCACCTTGCGGGAATGTCACAAAACAGGTGGTTTATGGGCAGGTGGAGTTCCCTCTGACTTTCAGCCAATCGAGCACTGGCTGTGTATGACTGCCTTTTTTGGCCTGCTTTAGCAGATCTTACAAACATGGGTACCTATTTAAGAAATGCTGCACCACCAAATTGAGGACATGTGCCAAGCATGGCACATGTGTCAACTTTCCCTGTCTAAGGGCGGACAGGAGGTTTGTGCCATTATCGCACACCACCATTCCTGGCTCCAGCTGGCATGGCGTGAACCACTTCTGGGCCTGCCCTTGCAGAGCTGCAAGAATCTCTGCTCCGGTACGGTTCCTGTCCCCTAGACACACCAGCTTATGCACTGCATGGCACCTTTTTGCCTGACTCATTGAATAGCCCCTTGAATGCTTATGTTTATAAAACAATTCAGCAGAGGAGGGCATTGAAGAGGAGGTGGGGGTAGAGCTGACAAATATTGCATTATCACCACTAGCTGTATGGAGACATGGTGGCACAACAAGCTGCAGCACTGAACCCTGTCCTGCATCCTTCCGAGTTGCAAGCAGGGTTACCCAATGTGCTGTAAACTAAATATATCGTCCCTGACCATGCTTGCTGGACCACGTGTCAGTAGTAATGTGGACTTTGCGGCTGACTGCCTTGCCCAACAATGCCTTCCACGTGATGGTACAGAGCTGGAGTGGACTTGTGTGAAAAGAAATAGCCACTGGGAACCTGCCATTGTGTTACATCACATTCTGCAAATTTATAGAAGGGGCAGAATCCACCAGACGGAAAAGCCAAAGGTTGTAAAGCCAGCAGCTTTGACAAGCTTGCATTTAACATGTGGGTGGCAGTGACTGTATTTTTTTTGCTGCAGCAGATAGGGCAGAGAAATGTGCTGGCTATACTCTACAGCTGGTGGTTTGCTACTGGCAGATGTGCTACAAGGACCTGGGACATCCTGCGTTATACCATCATCTTTGTCAGTGGAGGCTGCTGAGAGGTCATAAGGAACATAATTGCATCTATTTTGTGTGGCTTTCAGGTGCTCTTGCCAATGGGCTGAGTGGTTGGAGGTTAAATGCCTTGTCAAGCATGTGGTATCCAGATGGCTGGTGTTTTTCCACACTTGAAGAGCTTGAGACAAAGTTTGCAAACTGCAACAGTGCAATCGGCTGCATATGTGCTAAAAAAGGCCCAGACAGCTCTATGAAGTCCATGTTCCTACCTTCCTCAACCTCAGAACCAACATCTGAATCAAGTAATGGCTGTGCATCGTCAAGGAGCAAATGGCTGATGCTATGTTCAAATAACTCAGCTGACTTCTCCATGCCTGATGCTGGGGCTATGGCAGGAATAACTGTGGACAAAGAGGCTGAATAAGCCACTCTGGCAGCTGCAGTGGACTGCTCACTAGTTTCTGCTTGGTTGACGGAGGATGAGGATGGTTTTAATAATCCAGTCCACCACCTCCTCTGCATACTGTGGCTGGATAGCACGGGCAACATCACTAAACAGAGGAAATGATGCCCTGCTTGAGGACTGACCACGTCCACCTTTGCCCCTCACAGTGCCATGGGAATCTCTGCCTCTCTTTGTTGGCCTCCCAGACATGATGGGGGGTGCTTTTTAACAAAATGTAATAAATATGTGGATATGTGTACATGGATGCACTTTAATTAAATGAAAGTGGTGTTTTGTGCCCTTTAACCTAAGTGCTCACTACACACTGCACTGACACACTACAATATACTACACTAAAACTGCACTGACGCACTGCAATATACTGCCTTAAACATGCAGTAACGCACAGAGATATACTGCGTTAAATGTGCAGTAACACACTAAAATAGACTGCGTTAAACGGCATATAACGCATTGAAACATACAGCAATACACGTGTAGTAATGCACAGAAATATTTTTAATAGTTTTAATAATAATACGTTTTTATTTTTTGCGCTATAAACAAAAATAGAGCGTCAATTTTAAAGAAAAAAATCAATATTTTTGACTTTTTGCTATAATAAATATCCCCCAAAAATATATTAAAAAACAAATTTCTTTCTCAGTTTAGGCCAATATGTATTCTTCTACATATTTTTTGTAAAAAAAAAATGCAATAAGTGTATATTGATTGGTTTGCACAAAAGTTATAGGCCCAGATTTACGTACAGCGGCATATTTTTGTGCGGCCATAGCGCGCATCTCATATGCGCTACGCCGACGTAACATTGAGAGGCAAGCTGAGTATTCACAAAGCACTCGCTTCCATATTTGCGCCGGCGTAACGTAAATTGGCCGGCGTAAGCCCGCCTAATTCAAAGTAGGGAGGTAGTGGGCGTGATCTATTAAAATTAAGCATGACCCCATGTAAATGAATGGCAGAACGAACAGAATCACGTCAAATTTACTCCCTAAGATACGCCGGCTCAATGCCTACGACGTGAACGTAACCTACGCCCAGCCCCATTCACGTACGACTTACGTAAATGGCGTAAAATACGACGGCTGTTCCGTCGTCCATACCCTAACATGACTTACCCCTGCTTTAGGTGGAATAACTTTACGCCGGACGTATGCCTTACGTAAATGGGGTAGATTACAGCAACGGGCACAAGTACGTTCGTGAATCGGCGTATCTCGGTCATTTGCATATTCTACGCGTAAATCAATGGAAGCGCCCCTTGAGGCCAGCGTAAATATGCGCCCAAGATACGACGGCGTAGAAGAATTACGTCGGTCGTAAGAAGCCAAAATTCAGGCGTATCTTGTTTGCTGAATAAGGCGCATAGATACGACGGCGCATCTGTAGACTTACGCAGCGTATCAGAAGATATGTCGGCGTAAGTCCTTTCTGAATCCGGGCCATAGAGTCTACTAAATAGGGGATAGATTTATGGCATTTTTTAGTTAATTTTTTATTATTATTAATGGCGGCGATCTGCCTTTTTCTATCGTGACTGCGACATTATGGCAGACACATTGTACACTTTTGACACTATTTTGGGACCATTGTCATTTATACAGTGACCAGTGCTATCAAAATGCACTGATTACTGTGTAAATGACACTGTCAGGGAAGGGGTTAAACACTAGGGGACGATCAAGGGGTTAAGTGTGTCCTAAACAAATTGAGAGAAAGAGGGATCACCGCTCCAGGTCGGTCAACTATGTAGTAATAGACTAACTCAGGATACCGTGGGTGCTGGCAGTGCACTAGACATGCATAGGATATGAAGAGAAGAATGGATAGCCACACTCCGATGATCATTAAGGTTGTCTTTTATTCAAATGAACAGCAGATACATCACATCACAGGGGTACAGCAATGGAACAGCCGACGCGTTTCGCACTGAACTAGTGCTTATTCATGGCAAAAAATAAATGTTTCATAGTTTGTTATAACATTTTGCACACAAGTAATTTTTTTCCTTCACTGATGCATGCTGTTGAGGCTGCACTGATGGGAACTAAGAGGTGGCACTGATGGGCACTAAGAGGTGGCACTGATGGGCACTGATGAGGTGGCACTGGTGGGCACTGATGAGGAGGCACTGGTGCGGCTGCACTGATAAGAGGCACTTATAGGTGGCACTGACGGGCTCTAAAAGGTGGCACTGACGGGCTCTAAAAGGTGGCACTGATGGGCTCTTAAAGGTGGCACTGATGGGCTCTTAAAGGTGGCACTGATAGGCACTGGTAGGTGGCACTGATGGGCACTGATTGGCTCTGATTGGCAGCACTGGTGGACACTGATTAGCAGCACTGGTGGGCACCGATTGGCAGCACTGGTGGGCACTGTTGGGACTGCACTGATAATCAGGACACTGATATTCAGTGCCCTGGTTATCAGTGTCAGTGTCCCTTTAACAGAAGCCAGTTATCGTCTTTCTTCTTCTCTCCTCGTGTTGTCAGCTTGAGGAAAGAAAAGCTGATGAACAGCTTGTGTTTACATCCTGTGATCAGCTGTCATTGGCTGACATCTGATCACATGGTAAAGGGCCGCTATAATTTGCCTTTTACCCAAATTTGTGATCAGCTGAGCCCGAAGTGCGATCATAGAGTAGTCCACCACTCGCGCAGACAGCACGATCAAAAGAAGGCTATACTGTAGCTTTCAGCTATAGCGTGGGCGTGGTGTCTTTAAAGTAGTTCAACGATGTGCGCAAGAGTAGAGGCTCTTTCCACTCTCTGCCTTCTCAGTGGCTCAGCTGATCAATCACAGCTAGTGGGGAGGGAGTGGGGCTGAGCCACATTCTGTGTGTATTTAGACACTCAGATAAGGGCTCGGGAGTGAGTCAGCACAAGTGCCCCCATAGCAAACAGCTTGCTATGGGGGCACACAGCAGGGGAGAAGTTGATGGGGAGTTCCGGTGGGGGACCCGAGAAATGGGGGATCAGGACTGCTCTGTGCAAAACCATTGCACAAAGCAGGTAAGTATAACATACTTGGGCTGAGTATCCGTCTTCATTTCATGGGGAGAGAAAAATTGGGAGTTTACAGAATGTAATTTGAAAAGACGACATTGTAAGATGTCTATGCTTTCAGTTCTGCTCTTAGGAAGTGAAGAGGGCATTGCATTTCTGGCTAGAATAAAACAAAATTAGTATGCACCTAAATGGTGTGAGTAGCTCTAAAATCACGTCCATAAATAAGTCCAATAATGTACAGACAAGGGCAGCTGGTCCAAGAGTAGAAGCAGGCTCTGTTATGGCTAGAAAGAACAGAAGAAGGGACAAGCATCTCTCAGGCCGCGTACACACGATCAGTCCATCCGATGAGAATGGTCCGAAGGTGTGTAGGCACATCAGACTGATGGTCTGATGTGCCTACACACCATCAGTTAAAAAAACAATCGAGTCCAACGCGGTGACGTAAAACACAACGACGTGCTGAGAAAAATGAAGTTCAATGCTTCCAAGCATGCGTCGACTTGATTCTGAGCATGCGCGGGTTTTTAACCAATGCTTTTGCATACTAACCGCCGGTTTTGACCTATCGGTTAGGCGTCCATCGGTTAAATTTTAAAGCAAGTTCTAAAATTTTTGACCGAAGGATAACTGACCGATAGGGCCCACACACCATCGGTTTGGACCGATGAAACGGTCCTTCAGTCCGTTTCCATCGGTTTTGACCGACCGTGTGTATGCGGCCTAAGTGTATTTTCTTAGATGCATTTATTAAAAGGCAATAAAATATTCACTCACATGAAATTGAATAGTAACAAGCATGTCAGAAGTATGAAGGATGATCGTGAGGCACGCCTCCACTGGGATGCAAGCAGCACTCTTGGCTTTTCAGGGGAGACAAGATAACATTCTGCACACTAGTAGCTAGATTCAGAAAGAGTTAAGCCGGCGTATCAGTAGATACGCCGTCGTAACTCTGAATCTAAGCCGTTGTACATTTAAGTGTATTCTCAAATTGAGATACACTTAAATGTAGCTAAGATACGACGGCCTGCGGCGTCATATCTTAGCTGTCTAGTTCCGCCGGCCACTAGGGGCGTGAACGCTGATTTACGCCTAGAATGCGTAAATCAGTGAGATACGCCTATTCACGAACGTACGCTTGCCCGTCACAGTAAAGATACGCCGTTTACGTAAGGCGTTTTCAGGCGTAAAGTTATTCCAACAAAAAGCTGGCCTAGTCAATGTTAAGTATGGACGTCATTCCCGCGTCGAATTTTGAAAATGTTACGTTGTTTGCGTAAGTCGTCCGTGAATGGGGCTGGACGTAATTTACGTTCACGTCAAAACCAATAAGTCCTTGCGGCGTACTTTGGAGCAATGCACACTGGGATATGTCCATGGACGGCGAATGCGCCGTTCGTTAAAAACGTCAATCACGTCGGGTCACGATTCATTAACATAAAACACGTCCCCCTGTTCCTCATTTAAATTAGGTGCGCTTAGGCCGGCACATTTACGCTACGACAACGTAACTTAGGACACAAGTACTTTGTGAATACAGCACTTGCCTCTCTAACTTATGGCGGCGTAGCGTAAATACGATACGCTACGTCGGCTGAAATACACCGCCCTACGTGAATCCAGCTATAGGACTGTGTCTGTAGATAGCAGGTACAAAGAGGCAGATTCTCCCTGAATTGTACAGTTATTGGACAACCATTTTTTCTCCATCATCAATAAATATTCTTTAAGATTTTTTTTTTTACACACTGTCATAATATTCAAAGCCAAGTAAGAACCAAAGAATACATTCTTTGTAAGCTGGTAGTTTGTTATCTATGGCAATAGTTGGAACTGCCTGGTTCCAATTGAGGTCTATTATAGAATGTGAAGGTCCTATTTTCTTATTTTCTATGTTTCTCTATAGCCAATAATTTGATATCCAACAGTTTTTCCTGCATCTTGTGTCCTGTAATTATATTTAAGTGAAAAAATACAAACCCATAAAACTGTTTACTGTAACCTAACAGTATCCATGAATCTTGATTATTTCTTTATTTATTTCAATTCAGATAAATTATTACAAATTGTTCATTTTTTTTTTCTTAATAGAAACAAGATGAAATAGAAGCTATTGTCAGTATATCGGATGGACTAAATAAGGTAAAATGGAAAAAATATTAGTACTGTAATGAATGCATTGTTTGATAAAATATAAGGAATAAAATGTTGCTTTGTCAAGAGGAACTTCACCCATTTTCTAAAAAGTACAAAAGTCAACAGCTACAACTACTGTAGCTGCTGAATTTTACAAATTAGGTACTTAAAAGCCCATGCTGTCTTTTATAGCCGGTTCTTCTCATTGCTGATGCTGCCATCTTGGATTTGGGAGTTGGCTGTAACTTCCTGATAACTTGCAGCTGGCTCCATGTTTGAGATTGTGCAGCTCAGGGCAACAAGACTGGTTCTGCAGCCTCTTGGAATGTGTTGTGTCCTAGGAGGCTGTGGGCAGTGAGGGGAGAAGAATGTGAAAATTTCATTCTAGCCTAGATGTCATTTCAGAAAGTGGGAGTGGGTACTTGTCAAAAAGGTAACCTATCCCCCCAAAAATACAAATAAACCCACCTCTGATATTTTTTGGGGAGGAGGGATGAGTGGTACTTTAATTTTAACTTGATCTCTGTTAAACTTTGAGCTTTTTTTTGTTTTTTAAATATTTTTGTTTTACTTTATTGCATACTTGTTGGCTACATTGTCATAAACAATGTACTTGTATGAGCATATGCATAGCCTCATCCTGTGAAAATGTTTTAAAATGAGGCATCAAATACAGTGAACAGGAACCAATCACCACAGTTCCCAATCACGTTGCGTTAACCAGTAGCCATCAGTTGTTTAATGCACTACAGCTCATGTCCGTTATTTTTAAAGCTGAACTTCAAAAAGTTATTAAAAACACAAATTATTGTAGTTTTTTTTTCCCATGTTTTTGTGTATATAAAACTAAAAATAGTTTCTTTATTGAGAAACACATGATTCCAAGACATTTCAATTTTACTGCAGCCTAGGAGGTTTTGGACATGGCAAATGAAATAATAGTGACTAGCTTGGTGTAACCACTCTGGGGCCGCGTACACACTACCGGTCAAAAACCGACCGTGTGTACCACTGACTGATCGGGCCAAACCGATGTTTAGTACACAAAAGCATCGGTTCAAAACCCGTGCATGCTCAGAATCAAGTCGACGCATGCCTGGAAGCATTGAACTTCGTTTTTTTTCAGCACGTCGTGTGTTTTACGTCACCGCGTTTTGACCCGATCGGTTTTTGAACTGATGGTGTGTACACACATCAGACCATCAGGCCACTTCAGCGGTGGACCAATGAAAACGATCCGTCAGACCATTCTCATCGGATGAACCGGTCGTGTGTACAGGGCCTGGGTCCCAGCATGCTTAAGTTTTATTGCTCAATCAAGGTCTCTTATGCAGCTATCTGGATTGGATTAGATATTGTCAGCCATATTTTTGGAGGCTGTACCCAGACCCCACTTGACTAGAGGATTGTGGGACCTGCATGGAATGTAACCTTTAAGCACTGTCCTCTGCTTGTGGTGCTTTGTATTAGAACTAAGTTGACCCTGTTTGAGGAGCAACATGTCAGATCCCACACACAAGAGGAGCAGTCCTGTTGCATTGGGTGCCTCTAGTTCAAGATCCATTAACAATCTGATACAGCCTGCAGTGTACCCTCTTAAAGACCATGCTGCATTCTTTGAAGTTCTCTTTGGCTCCGTTGGGTGGGCTTCCCCCTCTCAGTTTCAACCTGGGCGGATTTCACAACAGTTATTCAGGATTTTATGAGCCAAGAGGCAGTTATTTTTTTATTGTTGCAGGGGACATAACACCTTCGCCTGCAGAATTTTTATCTTACCTGATTGCAGCCTTAGCGATCTCTGAGCTTTCTGTTGCCAAAGCTCTATCTGATGAAGACTCCCACCGACTCTTTCAGGATGAGATTGTCCCTAAAGAGTCAAAGGCAGCCATCATAACTCCCAGTCTGAGAGAGACCATATCAGCTCTTACTGATGCAATGCATGCTAACTTAAACATGGTGAAGAACCCTTTAGATTCCACTATTGCTGCTACTAGTCTGGAATGCCCAAATTGCATTTCAACCTGCCCTGTCTGTTATGTTAGTTTCTCCACTTCACATCACAGCACACAGCAAAGATGTCATTCACTGACACTCAAACGGCCAGCTTATGAAGGTGCATTCTGAGCACCCAACTGGCCATCGGTGTAAAATACAGTATCTCCTTCCCTTCTTCTCTACCTCAGAGGTTGAGTTAAGAGGGAGAGAGGAGAGAAACTGCTGCAATGTTAGGATGAAGACGTCTATCAGCACCAGCCCCTCCCAAAAGTGAAAGTCATTTACTTGCCTGATCCCACTCCCATCATTCTGCAAGACCAGCACCTGCAGCCTCTTCTCCACTACCACAATTCGGTGGTCACAGGTCCTCTGATGTCATCAAGTACTATGCTGTCCCTATAGCCTTGCATTGGAAGTGAGTATGCTGAGGGACACTTCACCAATATAATTTATTGGAGTGATTATCAGGTAAGTAAAGCTGCTTGTTCTAGTCTGTTAGGAGTGAACAAGCAAATACCCCTAAATGTTCATAATAAAATAAATATATAAATAAATAAGACACACCCACTGCTTGGAAGAGTTTTTTTTCCCTGGAGACGGCTTTAAAAGGCTTTAAAACTGCATGTCAGATTTATATAAATCCTGATTTTGATTTCCGTTAAAAAATCTACTACTGTGTTTAATGTAGCACAGCATAGGCAGATGAAGGGCTGTGTTACCAAAAAAATCAAAAATCGAAAACTATCTGGATCAAATTAACTTTACCTTATGACTGTGGGCATATTAAAGGCACATCACAATGGTTTTGAGTTGATTTAATTTTTTCTCTTACTATGTATCTGTGTGTGTATCTTTCAGACAATGTGAGACTGAACCGCAGCTGAAATCTCCCAGGAGCCTAATGGTAGAGGATCTGGGAGGAAACAAGGCTTTCATATAAATGTTTTATGTATCTGTTGACAACATTTTGCATATTAAAGCATGAGCTATGGCTAGCAAGTCTCCTAATGTTTATTGAAGAGATGTTATATGTACCATAACTAAAATCAAACTCATGCATGGCCAACTTACAGGTTCCATTACTACCTGCCCACTATTTATACTTGCCTACTGTTTGCTCCTCCACCACTCTGTTTGCCTGCTGAAGTGAATTGAATTGCCCTTTATTTAGTGGTATAGGGGAGCATGCTTCTCTTCATTACCTGCCAATGTATGGCTTTGGGTGCCTGAGTATTTAGTTTTTACACATGATCACTGTTGCTTTGTTTGACATTGGTTGAATTCTATTTAAGACTTGGGGCTTTCATTTGCTTGACAGGTTTCTGAGAGAGTACGTATTTTGGTGACAGATGCCAATGATGAGAGTCCAGAGTTCCAGAAAACACCATACATTGTGAATGTCCCGGAGGTACGTGTAATTATACTAATAGCTTGGCAATTCTCAAATACTATTCATGATAGCTGAGAGATCTGGCCATATTAACTGTTATCCCCTATTTAGCTCATTATAATAAGATTGTCTCATATTTTCCTTGGGCATCTTTTTTAATCATACACGCATGAATGTGTAAACTGTGTGTTTTGACTGTAATATAAAAGACAAGGCAGAAAGTAAAAAATTAAAAAATAAAGCAGTAATCTGAAACATTGTCTAAATACAAATAATTTTTCCTTAGGATACATCTCCAGGAAGCAGTATTTTTCAGGTGGAGGCACTGGACAAAGACATGGGATCTGGTGGAAGCATCACATATTTAATGCAGGTAGGTTTTATTCTTGAAATCTAAAATAAATGTATCCTTGATCATACATTAACTAGAAAGTGATATTTGGTGTACATTTAGTACTAGGGTTAATTTTGGGCTGCTCTTTGGCTATTTGTCTAGTACTCTTCAGGGAAGAGATTTCCCTGGGGAAAGCAATCAGTGGACATGCTGTGTCATGCCATGTTAAATTTGATGGTACAGAGTACATTGAAGAGATTTATTAGCTGCAAATGTGTTTTGAGCTATTTTGTAGTTGCAAAAGTAGATTGAAGTTATTAGTTTACATGTAGGAATCCCAACATCACAGGGGGCTGTGTTAGGAACTGTGCTAGGGCTGTGCTACCCCCTGGGTAGTCAAATTTGCTCCTACATTCAAATGCCCAAGTAAATAAAAAGATTTTATGGAAAGGAAACATGTTAAAAGTAAACATTTAATATGCATCAGCTATATGAAACACAGCTGATACTATAATATTTTAATAAATATTGAAGTAGAGCTATAGACAAAATGTTATTTTCATTTTGGATACAGTAAGGGAGGCTCATACCCCTGACAGTTTATTTGTTGCCATCTGTATCCATTTGGGAGATATCCCTTTATTACAGTTCATTACTACACTAAAAAGGGGTCCCTGGCCCCTGCCTGCAAAAGACAGTTGCTGAGGCCTGGCTGAGCCAATGTCAGGCCTAACCATGCATTGCTAGCTGTGCTTGGTAGAATTAGAACAACTTATATACACTCCGGTATATACAGATCTCTCTTTCTCCAGCACAAGTCTTACTGCAGACCATTACTACTCAGCTCCTCCAGCTCTATACTTGCTTGAGCAATTCTTTGTTCTAAAAGTCATCCAAATTGATTGTTCTAAAATCCACTGTTTGTCGGCATCTGCGGGAGGAGGAATTATGGGAAATCTGGAAGCCCCCTTTAGCAAGTGAATGGGTATCTGGTACATTGTACACCTAGAATGGTGCAGCACAATATAAATAAGTCCATACACTTTGCAATCAAAATGTAGTAAAGCGATGTAAGATGAAAACACCACATGATAATGGAAGGATCTTCAGCTGACACTGAGTATTCAAAGTGACAAATCCTCCATCGTCAAAAGTATACACTCTTACCAGATGGGAATGAACAGGTGGTCAAACACACTTGTTACCACACATGAGGTAGAAACGATGAGTCAATCCGGCAGTATAGCAGGCAGAATACAATCATGTAGATAAAAGGCATCTGATCCGTCTTGGTATCAGCCTTCTGTCATCTGTGCAGTAGCTCTCTCAGACTAGGAGTGGAAGGGGCAGCACTAGACAGACATTCTCTGCTCCATACACATTTGCTGAGAGGAACCTGCTCACTCCTTCCCACCACGGCTTCGAGACCCAATAATTTTAATAAAGGATCCTATCCCCATTGAGAACGTCTGTTAATGACGAAACATTGTCTGGGAAGGCGCACACTGAGGTCACCGCGTTCCATCTGAAGGAGGAAGGGCTCCTATTGCCGGCCGGCATACATACATGCTTTTAATCATGAGATGTTTGTAAGTACATGTCTTATGCATTTTTATTAAATATTTCGTACGGTATCACGCTATGGTCCGTTTTTATTTATATACCGAGGATATGTTCAATCATCGATGTGGTGCAATTTGAGATCTGCTCCCTGGATCCCTCCCCAGTCTGATGCTAATCTGATGTGGAGCCCATTGAATAGAATCTGTCTACATGCCTAATGTTTGGGTGGTTCTGGTAAGCGGCTTTCAGTTTGGTGGTGTGTTCACACTGAAGTTTTGCTGACACATGGTGGTGCTGCTACAAACTTTTCTATTGGACTGAATGTGCTTTTATTCATATTATCTATTATCATTGCTTTTTACCAGCCTGATATCTGGTTTCCTACTTGGCGCAGTTTACTTTTATATTGAATTTTAATAAAGGAATTGTCAAAAACTGTCTGTTGTGGTTGTTACCCAGACCCTGACAACCACAGCCCACATCAACATGGGGACAAGATGCTTTGGGGTGGGAGGACACAGTGCCCCCCGCTCCAAAGCACCCACCTCCACGGGGCATGTTGTCTGGTATGGTTCAGGGGGGTGCTCGCTCATCTCCCTATCTTGACTCCCAGGCTGCATGCTCAGATAAGGATCTGTTATGGATTTTGGGGGGGCCCCACACCAATTTTTTTTAACATTTTGACTTGGAGTTCCCCTTCATATTCATACCAGATCCGAAGGGCCTGGTATGGACTGGGGGGACCCTACGTTGTTTTTTTCCTTGATTTTTTATCTATATTGCAAGAAGTCGGCAATACATTACACCCACAAGCAAGTTTAAATTACATTTTTTCCTTTAGAAATGTCATTATTGTAGTGATATAGATGTATAGTATGATGACTTATAAATTACGTTGTTTTGCAGCAACACAGGTTCTCCAGAGAACGCAATTTTAATTTAACTTCCAATAACAAACAAAGTCCAAATTCCACAGATGATACAAAAGTCCAACAGAGTAATGTAGTGTCAAAGTCTCATCTTAGAGAATACGTGTTCTGATCACATCCAGACCAACATACGTCCATGCAGAGAATACATAGGGGGATATTCTCTCTGTGACAACCAGAACTCCCAGATTATATCTCCCATTCACTGAATAGCTGAGCAATTTGATTGGTCGTCTTTAATCTAACATCCTGTCATTCAGAGTGGCAGGTAGACAGAGTCACTAATTAGTATGCATCCTCGCATACTAATAAGCCCCCTCTAATAAGTAATTAGATTGCATGTGACCTGAGTAATTGTTTGATGTGTAAAAACGACTCCATCCTGTCTCTGCCTATTTGACAATGGACAAGTATCTTTTGACTTGTAACATGTAACTACAGGTCTGATGTGTAAACTAGACTTATCATTGAATTTAATTCAACTGATTGAGTAATGGTTTGATGTGTAGAAATAGACCCTTCCTGTCTCCCCATCCATTGACAATGGACAAGATTATTTTGCCTTGTAACATGTAATTACAGGTCTGATGTGCAAAATAGACTTCGTCCTGTCTCTTTGAATTACAAGTTTGAAATCTGGCCTGGTCAATTTTGGACACACACATGTGTGTATATATATATATATATATATATATATATATAACACCCAACATTTTACTACATATACTACATATACTACAACAATTATCACTGCGGCATGTTCTACACATGGCACAGATGTGCCACTTTACAGGCAGACTAAAGCCCTGTACACACGATGGGATATCTGATGGAATCTAATCCGATGGATTTTTTCGTCAGATATCCGATGAAGCTGACATTCATCAGTCTTGCCCACACACCATCAGTCAAAAATTTGACCATGTAAAAACACGGTAACGAAAAACACTACGACGTGCTGAGAAAAATTAAGTTCAATGCTACTGAGCATGCGTCGACTTGATTCTGCGCATGCATGGATTTTTGACCGATGGACTTCCACACAGACGATCGTTTTTTTTTCTATCGTCTTTTTTTTATCCTTACGAAAAATTTAAAACATGTTCTATTTTTTTTACTGATGGAAAACAAACCAATGAGGTCCACACACGATCAGTTTGTCCAATGAAAACAGTCCATCGGTCTGTTTTCATCAGACAAACCCATCGTGTGTACAGGGCTTTAGGAGACCCCCTAGGCACGATATTTAAGGCAATATTTCATTTTTATTGTTTCACTTTAAGCATTATTAAAATCACTGAAAAAAATATACTTTTAAAAACTTTTTTTTGCATTGATACATGTCCCCTAGGGTAGTACCTGGGTCCCCATACACTTTGTAGGGCAATAACTTGCATATAAGCTTTTAAAATTTGCATGTTCATGTCCCATTAACTTTAATAGGGTTCGCATGTTGGCTAGAACTTTTTGCCTGTTCGCGGTGTTCTGGTGCAAACCAAACCGGGGGGGGGGGTGTTCGATGCTCGGCCCATCCATACTTACCAATATCATCTAATATGCAATGTAAATTAGAATGATACTGTGTATGAGTTTCTGTAAGTGTCAATAGTATGTCATCTGTAAATAAAGATAATCCCATGAATATTAGTTTCTGTGCAAATGGCTTTGGCCAAAGGTTCTAGGCATAGTAAAAATGACAGAGAAGATAATAGACAACCCTGTACCGTACAATTGTCTAAAGGTAAGCTAGTGGACCTGGCATGTGGAAATTTGACCTGTGAAGTTGATGTGGAGTAGAGTGCTAAGATAGTTTTTAAAAAGGTCCTATGAATGATCTGCATTGCAAAACTGAAAACGTATATGGCCAACCCAATCTGTCATATGCTTTCTGGGTGTCTAGACTCAGCAACAAAGTATGTGCAGGGGTATTGCTCACAGTGTCTATAAGATCTATAGTTTGTCTAGTATTGTTCGCTGCCTGTGAGCAAGTGAGTACAAAGCCATCCTAGTCTCTATTAATGAGTCTGGGTAAAAGGGAAAATAAACTAGTAGCTTGTATTTTAGTAAAAATATTGTAGTCTGAATTTATTAAAGTGATTTGCCTATAGTTAGCCATGGGGGCTGGGTCTTTTCCTGGTTTAGGTATGACTGTTATATATGGATGCAGAAATTGTGTTGGGGGATCTCCTTTTTTAGGTAAAGACTGATATAGTTGAATAAGGGACCAAGACGGTGAGAAAATGTTTATAATATGAATAAGGCAGGCCATCTGGCCCTGGAGTTTCATTTAGGGGGTAATTGGTTTACTCTAGTGATAAGTTCTTCCATACTAATATACCCATTTAAAGAAAGAAGTTCAGTGGCAGATAGTAGGTCATTTTGAGAGAGAATATGACATTTTCAAAATTTTCTTTGTGAAAAGGAGGATGTAGGTTACATAATTTGCTGTAATATTTTTCAAAACATTTGCAAATCTAATTGGGCAGTAAGTATGAATGCCATAAGATTAAAGAAATAATTCAGGTGTGGATTGAGTGGCCATGTCCTCATCCTGTTAGTTAACATCCTATGTGTTTTATTTGCATACTCATAACATTTTTGTTTTGTCTAGGGAAGAAATCTTTCATTTATTTAAAGGCAAGATCTTTAAGACCATTAAGGGGCGGAGTTGGGTTACTGTGGGTCCAGACAGCAAAATTTCTTCTTTTTTCTTCAAAGTGTTAGGCCGCGTACACACGGTCGGTCAAAACCGATGAAAACGGACTGAGGGACCGTTTCATCGGTCCAAAACGATGGTGTGTGTGGGCCCCATCAGTCAGTTATCCTTCGGTCAAAAATTTTAGAACTTGCATTAAAATTGAACCGATGGACGCCTAACCGATAGGTCAAAACCGACGGTTAGTATGCAAAGGCATTGGTTAAAAACCTGTGCATGCTCAGAATCAAGTCGACGCATGCTTGGAAGCATTGAACTTCATTTTTCTCAGCGCGTCGTTGTGTTTTACGTCACTGCGTTGGACTTGATAGTTTTTTTAACTGATGGTGTGTAGGCACATCAGACCATCTATCAGCTTCATGGACTGATCGTGTGTACGCGGCCTTAAAGGTCTGGGTTCAGACAAGGCTAGGTTCAGAGTAATGAAAGCATGATCTGACCTAAGGATAGAGTTCATTTCAGAAGAGACCATGTCATGGAGTAAAGGTGCTGTTATTAAAAAGTAATCTAGTATAGAATGTGTTTTATGTGCCATAGAATAAACAATGAATTGATTATGTAGGATTTTTTTAACAGCTTACCTGTAAAATCCTTTTCTTGAAGGTACATCACAGGACACAGAGGTCCCTAACCTCTTTTGGGATTATTATATATTGCTGTGCTACAAAACTGAGACACTGCCCATTTGGGGGGGGGGGGGGTTATAAAGGAGAGGGGACTTCCTGTCTTGATTATGCCAGTGTCCATCACCTGAAGGTGGCCTATAACCTATGTAGTAATTACTGTCTCTGTGTCCATGATGTACCTTCAAGAAAAGGATTTTACAGTTAAGCTGTTATAAAAATCATATTTTTTGCAGCTCCAGATGGCACTCTAATTTCTATTTCAAAATAAATCCTGTTTCATCTCTACCACTTATATTGCAGCCTAACCAAGCTGCCTACATACTATCTCGCCAGTGAATAACATTTGTGGCTATTGTCTCTCTCTCTGTAAACTATACCTGAAGTCTGTCTTTTGAATATTTTGTGAAAAATTGGGAATAATGGGGGATATGGAGATGGAGATGAGATGGGGTTCAGGGAATATGGGGATGTGGATTTAAAGTATTTGTATGCACTCTTTATAATTTAACAAAATCTCAAAAAAGACACTGCAGTATGGTATTATGAAAAAAGAAGCTTGCAAATGATACTATTAGATTGTTTCACTGCTGGCTGTCTTGTAGAACGTTTAGGGCTTTAAAATAATTTTTTTAAGAGTAATCTTTCCTTTAGCATTTAGATCTGTTGTGACTGCAACTTCTGCTGTTCAATTCAGGCCTGTTAATGTTGCTTAAAAGTGTGGTGTCACAGCCAAATCTACCTAGAAATGCCTTTTTTTTCCCAAGTTGAAACCAATTGGATTGGGGTACTGCTGCTACATGTGAGCTATGCTAAATGTAACAATCTAAAAATCTATAGCAATCAAGCCATAACACCACATACATCATAAAGGCATCTCCCAAGAATTGAATTTAATGGACTGGTGTTTTTTCCATGTTGCCCCTAAAGTTTCAGTAAAAGGGACCCTCTCACTCTTCTTGCTGCACACATTTTTTTTAAAGATTTCTTTGCTTTCTTAAATGTTCCCATGACAATGCTCAGCTCCCTGTACCTTGTTTGACAGTAGCTTGCCTGTTAGCCTTTAAAATGGTCAGAATACGCATAAACTACAGAGCTAATAAACATCCACAGAACTTAGGTACTTCACAGGTCTTTCCAAGAACAAGAATATAATGTGATATTAGCTAAACAACTTATAAATCCTATGAACTATATAATGTAAAATGAACAAGTAAGAATGGAAAGATTGGAGCTGCCTCTGATGAATTATATTAACCCTCCTGGCGGTATTCCCGAGTCTGGCTCGGGGTAAGATTTTTATACCAAGAGCGGTATCCCCGAGCCTGACTCGGGCTCGCGTCGCTGCAGCCAGAGATAAAGTTACTTACCTTGTCCCTGGATCCTGCGAAGCCCTTCGCGCTGTGTGAGCGAGGGGGTCCTCGCTCGATGTCCCCCTGTGCCGCCAACCTCCATTCCCTGCGACGTTACGACGCACGGGGCGGAGAACGGCGCCAAATTCAAAAAAGTAAACAAATACATTACATACAGTAGTCTTATAGATTACAGTACTGTATGTAAAAAATACACACCCCTTTGTCCCTAGTGGTCTGCCCAGTGCCCTACATGTACTTTTGTATAATAACTGTTCTTTCTGCCTGCAAACTGTAGATTGTCCATAGCAACCAAAAATTGTCCCTTTATGTCAAAAGTGGTTTAGAAAACTAGAAAACAGCTATAATAAATTATAATCACTTGCAGAATTGAGCGATAGCGATTTGTGGGGAAATTCGTCATAAAAAAATAAAAGTAATGACCGCGACAATTCTGCAACTGAGCAAATTTCAGTGATTTTGATTTGATTACATTATTGAATAATTTTTATTATAATTACATTATTATTTGTTATAATTATTTATAGTTATTTATTATATTATAATTTATGATTTTGTTTTTCAAACTTTATCATACCCGATATGTCTACTAGACTCTTGTTTGGACATATTTAAGTGAGTTATTCCTAAGAATTACAGGCCTACAATATAAAACACCAAATTTTCAAGCAAAATAATTGTACCGTTTTCAGCACCTAAAACCAGAAAGAATCATACCGCCAGGGAGGTTAAGGTGTAAGTTCCAAGTATGTCATCTGAATCTTGGCTTTACTACAATGTTACATAGATACATAGTAGACGAGGTTGAAAAAAGACACAAGTCCAACTGATGATCCCTGCTGAAACCACTGTCTGTGGAAGGGAATTTCACATACTAACCGCTCTTACAGTAAAGAACCCTCTACGCAGTTTAAGGTTAAATCAATTGTGAGTCAGTAAGTCAGTAAAGTCTAAAAAGTTTGCACTTGGATGCCTGTTTTAAGTGCCTAAAAGGTAGTAAAGCTAGGCTCATTGGCAGTTTCCCATCAGGTTACTCTTCAAAAACATGCCAAAATAGCCAGGCCATGATGGTATGTACTGTATGCACAAAATATTTTATTTTGTAATGCCCTTATATGCTGTATATTATGCAGAGCATACGTTTAAGGCCTTGTACAGACGAGCAAACATGTACGATGAAACCAGTCTGCCGGACCGTTTTCACCGTACATGTCTGCCCGGGGATTTCTGTATGGTGGCTGTACTCACCATCATACAGAAATCCGCGCGTAAACAATACGTGGGGCGTGGCCACGCCGTCGCCGCGACTATGACGCGGCCCTGCCAGTTCAATGCTTCCACGCATGCGTCAAAGTCATTCGACGCATGCGAGGGATGGCGGGCGCTCGGACATGTACGGTAGGTCTGTACAGACAACCGAACATGTCCGAGCGGACAGGATTCCAGCGGGCTGTTTTAAAACAAGTTGGGAAATATTTGCCCGCTGGAAAAAGGCCCGGGGGGCAAATGTACGCTGGAATCCTGTCCGCTCGGGCCTACACACGACCGAACATGTCTGCTGAAACTGGTCCGCGGACCAGTTTCAGCAGACATGTTCGGTCGTGTGTACGGGGCCTAAAAGTTTTAAACAGCTGAACAGTAGCAGACTGGGTATCTAAATGTGGAATCGGATTTTAGTATTACTTTTGGTGGTGATGTGTCAGATCATGTTTTATCAGTTAATGAACACAATAAGAGAAATTTATCAAAACTGGAGCAGACAGAATCTGGAGCAGCTGTGCATGGCAACCGATCATCTTCTATCTTTAGATTGTTCAGATTATACAGGCTATAGATTGTGCAATTTTCTGCCTTCCAGAATGAGCCTTCCCTGCCAACAGAACATAATAAGTGTTACCGGCTATAGCCTGCTGCACTAATAATTTAGCAAAAACCCAACAGACTGGTTGTACACAAGTTAATTGATAGATCGTCTTGTGTACAACCAGGGTGCCCATGCATGGATTGAAATTTGGCTAGTTCCTGCTGAACTAGACAAATTTCGATCCATGTATGGCTGGCTTTAGGTTTAAAATTAAAGATAGAAGCTGATTGATTGCCATGCATGGCTTCTTCAGATTATAGCTTCTCCAGTTTTGATAAATTCCCCTTAATGTTTACTGTTACATCTAAAATGTTGTGCTAATAATTTCATATGCTTCAAGAGGAAAGTGCTACAAACTCCATGAACAGGCGATAATCTCCTTCAAGAATGTATAACAATAAATTGTCATCTACAATTATAATTGGTCTTCAGTAGGAGAATATGATTACAAGAGTTTTATGGTTGTTATAAATGTCTGATCCTTTTCCACACTACCAGATATATTGGCATGAAGCTTCTCTAATTGTTATGATTAAAGTACGAAACAAGTTGAATTTTACAAACGTGCCATGAGTAGCTTGGCTTTTATTTAACTCTAATGTATATGAATGTTAACAAAAGATAGATCCATATTAGGTATGAGAGAATAGGTTTGTATGAACTCAGTTTTACAGCAAATCAGTTTGATACAAAAATAATTGCTGCAGATGATAAATTGTTCCATCAAAGGTTCTGACTTACCCGAGGGGGCGTGGCTTGCGCGCGCACGTGAATGGACGCCTGAGCTGTGAGCTCCGCACACCGGACCGGACAACTAGCGACTAACGGGTGCACACGCCGCTCTAACCGGCACCACGGACACCACCCCAGCTCCCCCGGGTCCCACCGACACGATGACCCGCAAGAGGCCGCAGGATCGCGGTCCAAAGAAGCTGGAAACCTTCTCCTTCCAGCCCCGCCGGAAAAACCAAGATGGCGCCGACGGAGGTATAGCGAGGCAGATGCTGGATTACACAGCTCTCCCCACAGCACAGCCACAGGATCTGAAACTCGCTCAGCACTCCTTTCCTCCTGACACATCGCCTGCTACACCGGGAACGCAGAGCCCAGCAAAATCTAAGATGAGGATGGACCACCCCGGGCAGGCCTCGGTCGCAGTGAGTACAGGCCTACATAATGACTCTGCCATATCCTCCCTACAGTCCTCCATTGCCCAGTTCCCAACCACGGGACAACCAGTCCTAGACACCACAATGAAGGACATGTTAATGACCTTGCAGTCCTCCCTCATGACTAATTTGTCATCTCTGATCAACACGTTCTCATTAGAGATGAAACATATGGATAACAGAATGCAGTTCATAGAGAACAAAATGGTGGACTGTACTGACACAGTAAACGAGTTAGTAGACGCTTATGCTGAGCAAAAGGAGGACACCTCATGGATCAAAGCGAAACTCGCGGACCTCGAGGACAGATCCAGGCGCAATAATCTTAAGATCCGTGGGGTCCCTGAGTCAGTCCAACCGAAAGAGCTGCATGCCTATGCCACTGCCCTGTTCTCTAGCATGCTTCCTGAGCTCACCCCTATTGAACTCACTGTAGACCGGATCCACAGAATCCCTAAACCCCGCCATCTTGAGGCCGATGTCCCACGAGATGTTCTGCTAAGGGTTCATTTCTTCCAGGCTAAAGAGCAGATTCTAATGAAAGCAAGGGAAATCTCCCCACTCCCGGATCCTTATGCAAACATTCAGCTGTACGCAGACCTGTCACAGTACACGCTCCAGATGAGGAGACCGCTCAAAACCATCACAAAGGCCTTCCACAATCAAAAGATCATATACAAATGGCGTCACCCGGCGACCATCTTGGTCACGTATAACGGCATACCCCATACCATTTCTACCATGGAAGGGGGCATGAAGCTTCTGCACTCCTGGGGCATCCTGCCAGAACCCTCCCGCAACGCACCAGACCATAGCGGGCTGCCTAACCCATTCACCTTTGGAGCTGATAAAGGGAAGTTTAAAATGCATCACCCAAGACAACCACGCTGAGCAACGGTATTGTCCGGTTCGGTCATGCGACCCACCACCTGCTAACTAGACTCTCCCCCGTACTCAGTCAGCCGCTCACATAGAGCAGTTAGTAGCTGACCTCTGCTGGTCCCTTCTAATAAGGGAATAATTCTCAGCTTGTTTTCTACTGTTTGTACCTTCATTGGTATTTGTTTTCACGTTTTAATCTCATTTTTTGCTTTCTTTTGAGTTTACCCACCTGTGCTTGACTCTTCCACCATTGGAACTGTGTATCCCTCACCTGCACCAACGGCACGGACTGCTCCCATCGAACCACTGAGGGAACTCACATCTACTGCTCTCTTCTACACTCTAGTACACCGAAACGGTCCTGATACCTGCCCGACTTGAGGACTCACCTCTTCGTCCTCCCTGCCCATTTTCCTGGGTCCTGAGCGGCTACCACAAACAACTGTAAGTACTTTTCATATTGTCACATTAGCCCACACAAGGTCATGGGATTTAAAATACTCTCCGTGCCTAAACCACCCCGCAAAAAGATCATCCTTCTGGTCATCAGCTCTTGCCCACAATTGTGACGTATTATGCGTCCAGGAGACCCATTTTGCCCAGCACGCTGCTCCTAAGTGCTCCCACAAACAGTTCCCGCATGTGTTCCAAGCCCAATTCAACAAGAAACAGCGTGGAGTGATGATAGCTGTCAGAGACTCGGTCACCTTTCTTCTGCACCAATGTGTAACTGACCCGGACGGTCGATACATTTTTTTAGACTGTGAAATCAACAAAGTGCACTACACTTTAGTATCTATCTACGTGCCGAATCAAGGCCAAATGTCGTTTCTTAGGAAAAAGATGAAAGCAATCCTAAAATTCCAAACAGGACACCTGCTTATCTGTGGGGATTTCAATAAGGTCCCTAATAATGCATTGGACTCCACCGCTGGGCCGCCACGTCGTGCTTCCTCTTTGGACTCATTTATCTCTTCCCATAGCATGTATGATGTGTGGAGGTGTTGTCATGCGAGCGAGAGGGACTTTACATTCCTGTCGCCCCGTCACAACACCTACTGAAGGATCGACCTGTTTTTAGCCGATAGCTGGTTATTGCAAAGGGTTCTAGGAGCTGACATACACACCACCACCTGGTCAGATCATGCCCCCATAAGTCTTACCCTCTCTGATGATTCCTCCCACTCCACTCCCTACATATGGAGGGTCAATAACTACCTCCTTAATACTCCCAGCTATTCAGACACCATCAAACAACGTTTAGAAGAGTACTTTGCACTCAACCAGGCCTCTGTCTCTGACCCGCTGGTGGTGTGGACTGCCCACAAGGCAGTGATCCGGGGGGTCTTCATCCAAATGGGAGCTAGAGCAAAGAGAAATAGAACCAAACGGTTAGACGACCTCACACAGACCCTGACCGCAACAGAGGCCCTTAACAAATCCAACCCTTCCCCTGACTTACAGGCGAAAATTTTTACCTTAAGACACGACCTACGGGCAATACTTCTTGAAAAACACCAGAAGTCCTATAAACTACTCAAAGCACAATCTTACTCCACAGGGAACAAAGCGAGTAAAGCAATGTCCCTCAGAGTCAAGGGGCATAGGACCAAGACGAAAATCCCTTACTTACTCCACCCCCTCTCCGGTGAAAAACTCCTTAAACCCCAACTGATCGCGAATGCGTTTAGTACATACTATGAGGGATTATATAACCTCAAAAATGACCCCTCCACTGTCCAACCCTCCCCCACCATGATCCGACAGTTCCTGGACAGTGTTAATCTCCCATCGGTTACCCCCATGCAACTATCTACGCTGAATAGCCCCTTCACAACTGAAGAACTCCTCAGGGTGATCAACGATCTCCCATCCTCCAAATCCCGGGGCCCAGACGGGTTCACGGGGGAATATTATCAAAAATTTCAACGCATCCTAGCCCCCACAATGCAGCACACGTTCAATCTAGCCGCTGGAGCAGCCTCTTTCCCGGCCGAAATGATTGCCGCTACAGTAGTGACCTTACCCAAGCCAGGCAAAGACCCCGTCTCCCCGAAAAACTTCCGCCCCATTTCCCTACTAAATGTGGACCTAAAAATATATGCCAAACTGATAGCCAAAAGATTAGAAAATATTCTCCCTTCTCTCATTTCCCCAAACCAATCAGGATTCACCAAAGGGCGTCAAGCATCAGACGCCACTCGGCGAATGGTAAATATAATACACACTGTTGAGACCGCTGGAACGCCTTCTCTGCTCCTTTCCCTGGATGCAGAGAAGGCGTTCGACAGGGTCCACTGGGGATACGTGTCAGCAACACTGACCAAATTTGGTCTTGTGGGTGGCATCCATGATGCCATTATGGCTCTGTACTCCAACCCCTCAGCTCGTGTGCTATCAGCGGATGCCCTTTCCACGCCATTTCAGATCACCAACGGGACGAGACAGGGATGTCCCCTGTCACCCCTAATATTTAACCTTGTAATGGAACCCCTAGCAGAAACTATAAGATCCAACAAAAACATCTCAGGCGTGAAAATTGCAGAATTAGAACACAAAATCAGTCTATTTGAGGACGATGTGATCCTTATGGTCACTGACCCTGATCGTTCCCTGCCCGAGATCCAGAGGATGCTTGCCTGGTTTAGCGATGTTTCCTTCTACAAAGCGAACAAAGCCAAATCTTACATGCTTGGCCTGGGCCTAGACGAAGCTACTAAGAACCACATATCAATTAAATTTCCGTACGTCTAGGCAGACAATAGCATTACATATATAGGGATCCAGCTCACTCCCTCTACTAAGGCCTTGTTCGCCTCCAATTATCTACCGATTCGACCTAAATGGCAGGCGGATCTCGCCAGGCTGGCATCCTTTGAGTTCTCGTGGTCGGGCCGCCTGGCGGCATTTAAAATGTTCTACCTTCCGCAAATACTATATCTGTTTAGGACACTTCCCATCCCTATCCCCCGTAAATACTTTACATCACTGCAATCGATACTGTCAAGATATGTCTGGAAAGACAAGAAAGCTAGATGTAGTCATGCCCGAATGGTGAAACACCGCTCGGCAGGAGGCATGGGTTATGTCGACTTCAGAGACTATTACATGGCCTCTGTATTAACACAGACTAAAGAATGGCTTGCACCCTGCCCTCCCCTCACACCATGGGGTAAAATAGAAGAAGCCTCGGTCCCGCATCATAGCCTATCAGCCTGGCTATGTGCCACCGCACTGGGGGCGAAAACTCCTCCCCATCTGTCCCCGACCATCTATGCGACCCTATCGGTCTGGTCCCAATTCACACGCTCGCTTACGACCCACGACATACGCTCTACACTACCTGTCCCTCTAGAGACACTGCAAATTTTCATGGTATCCACATCATACTCCCGCTGGAAGGCTATGGGGATAATCCACATCTCCGATCTGATAACGGGTAACGACCTTAAGCCCTTTCCAGACCTTCAAACACAATTCCACATCCCAGACTCTGACCTGTTCCTTTTATCTCTGTACCTGACATTGTCTCCTTTCATTAGCTACGTGGACTTGCTCTCTCCCTCAAAAAGCGTGGATATATTACAGATCCCCTACATTACAGGTCCACAATAAGGGGATTTCGACGTTATACACTCTGCTTGGCTCCAAAACTACATTCACTAGCTGCAATGCATTGACTAAATGGGAAAAAGACTTAGGACAAGAATTCTCCTTGACACAATGGGAAAAAGCCGGCCAATCCACGTATAAAGCCACGTGCTGTTCCACCTTGTGGGAACTGGCATTTAAACTGACTTATCGCTGGTATATTACGCCTGACAGACTCTCCAAATTTGACCCCTCACTTGACAACACATGTTGGAGGAACTGCGGTTCGAAGGGTGACCTACTACATACACTTTGGGGCTGCCCGAAGCTGGACCACTATTGGACCTTAGTGTTTAAACTACTACGGGACGTCACAAAGGTGACTGTGGACAGACAACCGGCTGTGGCGCTTCTTTCACTGACTGTAGACCGCGTCCCTGCTCCATCGAGGATGATCACAATGCATATCCTCTTGGCTGCACGCCTTAATATCACCAGGAAATGGAAGGATCCAGAACCTCCCACGCTCCGAGACGTGGTTCACACCACACATACCCACTTTATCTATGAAACTACTCTGGCACTCCGCCACGGTAATAAAACGCAAAACCTCAAGAAATGGCAGTTATGGACTGACTGGGTAGGATCATCAGGATTAAATGACACACTCTCTCCCTCTCTTTGAATAACTTGACGTAGTGACCTGCAACACAGTACTGGGTAATACTCTTAGTTCCCCCTGGAGGAGGGGGGGGTGCCTCACCAGGGCACAGTATAGTTCCCGAAAGGGGTGCCCCGGGGGAGGGACCCCCTCCCTGTCCTCAGACAAAACTCTTGCAATACTCTCTAAATTCCTTGTATGTTTTGTTTAAGATGTTGAATGTTTGATCCATGAGCGCAGGGCATAGACATTGCCTTATTTTGTACGTCACTCCATGTACGTTATTCCATGTACTTCTTGAGCAAGGCCAAAGCGGACAGAGGTAATACTTTGCTCTACTATTAAAAGCATTTACTGTTCCTCCTCCAAAAGGAAAATATGAAAAAATTGTTTTGTACATGCACTGTTGACTTTGTATGACATATCTCTTATCAATAAAAATCTATTGAGTCAAAGGTTCTGACTTACCCAGACAACTGGTACATGAGTTCTAAGGACTTCTTACCAGTTTGTTTCTGCACTGGAGATCATACAGTTGAATCCTTCTTTGTAGGAAGCCTGCATTCTTCCCTGCTGCTTATTGAGACCTACATTGATCAGGATCCAGTCAGGACAATGCTTTTGCTTACTTTCAGAAGGTGCAGGTAATATTTTAGTTGGATCTCCTGCTCTTTTTGGTGTTGTTGCCCTAATAAAATTAAGAACTCCATTAGAACTTGCATACATTTTTTACTCTGATCAGGATATGGAGCTGTACACTTCACTGTTAAATTAAACTAGTAACTATGCTGTTAGCCAGTGGCGGTTGGTGCTCAAAAAAACATCAATTGCAGCCTCACTGTGCCCATCAATTTTCGCCATTGTGCCATCAATTGTTGCCACTGTGCCATTAATCGCAGCCACTGTGCCCATCAATTGTCGCCACTGTGCCATCAAACGCAGCCACTGTGCCCATCAATTGTTGCAACTGTGTCATCAATTGTCGCCACTGTGCCCATCAATTGCCGCCAGTTTGCCCCCTCAAATGCCGCCAGTTTGCCCCCTCAAATGCCGCCAGATTGCCCCCCCGCCCGGCACTTTCTTTTTTTGGGTCAGCCATCCTCCTCCACATTCCCTCAAAGTCTTCTCCCATCCTCGATGTCGCCTCAGCCAATCAGGTGACCGGTAACCAGACCTGGTGAACCTGATTGGCTGAGACGCATGTTAGTGTTAACCATAATCTATGTATTGTTGAGTGACGGTGCAGGAGAGAGGGGGCGGCGCTTCTGCGCCCACTATGGACGCACCGCCACTACTGTTAGCCTTTATACTGGTTAATCATATGTTGGGAAGTTGGGAATATAAGTCTAGCAAAGTCAACTCTGCATCTATTTTACCAAATTGTTGGCAAAAGGAATATTCTAAATTTGATTATCTATGTAATTCATATAATAACTGCATGAATATAGAGTGTTAAAATTGATGTAAACCCTCACATATACCCAGTGAAGTGAACAGGGATGAAACAAATATTTCTACATAACTTTTACATGTACAGTATCTCACAAAAGTGAGTAGACCCCTCACATATTTTGTAAATATATTATTATATATTTTCGTGTGACAACACTGAAGAAATTACACTTTGCTACAATGTAAAGTAGTGAGTTTACAGCTTGTATAACAGTGTAAATTTGCTGTCCCCTCAAAATAATACACAGCCATTAATGTATAAACCACTGGCAACAAAAGTAAATACACCCCTAAGTGAAAATGTCCACATTTGGCCCAAAGGGTCAATATTTTGTGTGGCCACCATTTTTTTCCAACACTGCCTTAACCCTGTTGGGCATGGCGTTCCACTCCTCCATGACGACATCACAAAGCTGGTGGATGTTAGAGACCTTGTGCTCCTCCACCTTCCATTTGAGGATGCCCCACAGATGCTCAATAGGGTTTAGGTCTTGAGACATGCTTGGCCAGTCCATCAGCTTTACCCTCAGCTTCTTTAGCAAGCCAGTGGTCATCTTGGAGGTGTGTTTGGGGCCATTATCATGTTGCAATACTGCCCTGCGACCCAGTCTCCAAAGGGAGGGGATCATGCTCTGCTTCCTTATGTCACAGTACATGTTGGCATTCATGGTTCCCCAGTGCCGGCAGCACTCATGCAGCCCCAGACCATGACACTCCCCCCACCATGCTTGACTGTAGGCAAGACACACTTGTCTTTGTACTCCTTACCTGATTACCGCCACACACACTTGACACCTTCTGAACCAAATAAGCTTATCTTGGCCTCATTAGACCACAGGACATGGTTCCAGTAATCCATGTCCTTAGTCTGCTTTTCTTCAGCAAACTGTTTGCGGTCTTTCTTGTGCATCATCTTTAAAAAAGACTTCCTTCTGGGATGACAGCCATGCAGACCAATTTGATGCAGTGTATGGCATATGATCTGTGCACTAACAGGCTGACCCACCCCTTCAACCTCTGCAGCAATGCTGGCAGCACTAATACGTCTATTTCCCAATGGAAACCTCAGCATATGACGCTGAGCATGTGCACTCAACTCCTTTGGTCAACTCACAGAACTCTGTGTACAGAGAACAGTGATCTGGCTGTTTCTTCTCCCTAAAAAGCAGGGAGATAAAACAGCCAGATCAGTAAGTAAAAGCAGCACACATTTTTTACGGGTAGGGAGGCCATTGATATGCCAGCTCATTTCTGAATATTTTAAAAAGAAAAAATCTTGAATTGTATTTACTGCTTGTGTTTCTTTTAACTGTCTCCTAGGTTCTCCTAGTGCACTTGTAGTGCCAAGTGGTTGCCAAGTGGGTTTTCCTTTAGTAAATAACTGTAAACACCAACTTAATACAAAAACTGGTATTGAGCATTGAAAGAAGAAGCCACACATTGTTGATTAGAAAAAAAAAATACTTTGTGCACATTCCCATGTGCATTTGAAACATTTTGGGTAAAAAAGCAACATCTTTAAATAAAGTTTTACATTGACATTTTTTTTTTGGCATAAACAGCCAGTTTCAAACAATGACATACACAACTATGGGACTTACAAAGTTCTACGTAGAAAAAGTGAAGGCAATATCAAACATTATAGTATGTCCAAAATGTGTTGATCTTGCCTTCCTCAGATGGGGTGATGTCACCCCTGTAATAGCCAAATTTTGAAGATGCAGACAAATTGCATGTCAAAATGGGGATTTCCCTCCTGATCCCATGCCTAATGTCAACATGTGCTATATCCCATCATGGGGGATCAATGGACGTGTTTTGGGGGTGCAACCCCCTCCTCCTACTTGAGTTGCAAGGAAGGGGTTGCACCCACAAAACGCGTACATTGATATCCCGTGATTGCAGATAGCACATGTTGACACAGCAAAAAAGTTGAATTTTTGTGTATTTTTAGATTCTGCCTAAAAAATCAATCGTGTTCTTCATTTTTTGTTCAACATCATTGATATTTTGCTTTATCATGTCTAAATCCTGTTTTCACACCATTATGTCCTAGATGAGGATTTGTGCACTTGCACTGGTGAAACAAGATTCTTCATCCATATCACCTAAAATAAAAAACACACCATGTATTATAAATATGCAGGCATGCATCTATTACCTGAAGCTGTGGTCTCAGACCTCAGACACTGACCTGTTGTGGTCACTATTTCGCCCACTTCTTCTACCTCTCCTCCCTCCACATCCTCAGGTTGGGGTGTGCCGAGTTCCCCTTCTTCATGAGGTGTGGGGTTTCTGGTGTCCTCATATTTCCCAAGTCTTTTCTCCCCTATGAGAATGAAACAAAAGGTATACCTGGCACACAGATATTTGAGGCCAGAAATAGGAATATGAAGCAATGCTTGGAAGTGTTGTACAATTGTCTGTTTTGGCAGAGTTCTCGCTTAAGACATGATTTTACCAAAGCTGAAATACTTACATTTTTGGGACAAGTTTTACACATGGAGACACCCCAAGTATCCATTGGAGCACCTGTGTGGGACACCCTAAAAAGGTTGTTCTGGTGTCAAACACTAGTGCTCCTGAGTCCAGATGTGTAAACAGCTGCTGAGTGTCCTCTCCTTCCACTGAATCAAGTTTGCATTTCATTCTAGTTACAAACACATCTAGACAACAATGTACTAAACTTCTTTTAATACAAATAGACATGACCAAATGTAGGTAACCTGTATCTGCCAAAAACATTGTATTTAGTGGGCGAACAATATTTACTATGACCGATTACTGTGCCCATGAACAAGAAAGTTGCCATTTTAAACTGTCCAACAGGAAAGAAAAGCACATGGAGCAACATGCAAGTAATAATAATAATAAGAACACAGGACAAATACCGTATTTACCGGGGTATAGAGTGCTCCCGCGTATAGCGCGCACCCCTAAACTTGACCCGGATTCCTGTGAAAAAATGATTTTTTGTACTAGTTTTGGTGTCTTCCATCGGCGGCCTCGTCGGGTCCGGCGTCCGTCTGCGGCTTCGGGTGTCCTCTTCGTCGGGTCCGGCGTCCTTCTGCGGCGTCCTCACGTCCTCCCCGCTCGTTTCCCGAGCCGAGTTTGAATACTGCGCCGACATATACCGAGCGCAGTACACTCGTGTATCGTCGGGCAGGCTCGGCTACTCTCGTGGTGACGTCCTGTACGTCCAGGACGTCAGCGCGAGAGGCGCCGGAACTGCCCGAAGATACACAAGTGTACTGCGCTCGATATATGCCGGCGCAGTATTCAAATTCAGCGCGGGAAAGCAGGTATCGGCATATACCGCGCATCCACCATTTTGCCCTGATTTTCAGGGCAAAATAATTTGCGGTATACGCCGATAAATACGGTACTTACTTTTTAAAAGCAGTTTCCTGATCCTTCTGTACTGATCGTGCTCCCACAATTTCAGGTTTGACCAGCATTTCCTCAATTGCTCCATGGTTCGTTGTACTCCAAAATTCCTGTGCAGACTTCTCACTACTTTAGACATGATCTTGGCCTTTCTCAAATGTGGGTTGGGGTACGGTCCATACTCCCCATCAGTCAGTCCTCTTCAAGATGTCCACCATCTCTACAAAGGACATATTTGAGGCCTTATATCTCCTCCTGAATCAGGATGTTTCTGGCTAAGGGCTTTCCTCCTTTATTAGTGCTATTATCATGCACCTGCTGTGTCTCCGCCATGTTCCTCTCCCACTGCGACGAAAGAGAAGGGGCGTGGAATATAATAGAAAGAACGTCAGGGGCAGGAGACGTGTGCAGTTTCACGCATGCACAGTGTATATAAAGCTAACACGCGTGTGTCGTACCTACGATCTGTGAGCGGAGGAAGGAGTAACAGAAGTTCCAATCGACCGAAGGTAACATTTTTACTTGGGACATCAGTGGCCTATACTGATTCTAGATTGAGGCCTATATTGGGATGAGATTAGGAGAGTTTAGCCTGACAGTGTTTTTGTCTTGTGTTTTGTCTTGCAGTAAAAAGTTCAAGGACCAGTTCATAGACAAGGACAGAGAGCTGACCTGAGATTAAAAACCCCTTACATAAAAATAAACCAGCTAGGAAGGCAATGATGGAGAAACTGCTGCAATTTGTGAAGATGCAGGTCCCGGACGCAGACATCGACTTTTTGGAAAAGATAATTGGTAGCTTGAGAAGCACATATAAGAAGGAGCGTAATAAGGTCCTGGCATCCCAGAGATCAGGAGCAGCAGCAGAAGACGTGTATGTACCCAGTCTTTGGTACTACAACAGAATGCATTTTCTGGATCACCAGACTGAAATGAGGCCATCACTTCCCACACTTTCTTTCACCCTTCCTTCCACCCTTCCCTCAACCCCAGCTGAGGCTTCCAATGACTAACCTGGGCCTTTCATCCAGGAAGAAGTGGAGGAGCCCAGCTTGAGCCAGGTATAGTATTTTCTACATATTTATTGTCTTAAAATTATTGATGTTAACTAGATGTTATTATTGATAACAAATTAATGATTAAACAAAAAGTTTTTTTTTTTACCTATCAATAGACAGTAGTGGCCAAAAATCATTGGGACAACAATGAAAACTGCTGGGGTCAGAATGAGAGTCTTTTCTGTTTATTAACATTCAATTTGCAACAGTCATGAGCTGAAATTGTTTGTGATTGATGAGCCAAAAACGAAAACTATGTCCCTTTTTTATACACAGGAAGACCTCAGCCAGGACGAGTCTCTGGAATGTGGCAGCCAGGAGGAGGGGAGGGTAAGTGGCAGCCAGAGGTGACCGGGCCAAGTAGCCTCACCCAATCCCAGGTGCCTCCCCTCCGCCTTCAAAACAAAAGGGCCAGGAAGGGGAGGAACGTGGAGGAGGCAGCACTGGGCCTCATTAAGGAGGCTAATGTGGCCCTGAGAATCCCCCCAACGTTGAAGAGTCCTATGGCTGCTTGGTAGCAGCAAAAATGCAGAAAATGGAGGAGGGCCAACGCCTCTTCTGTGAGGAATTTATTTTTTGGCCCTTAATAAGGGGATGAGAGGCCAACTGACAGCAACAACCCACTTATGTGACCCCGCTCATCCTCCTCCTCCTCCTCTTGCCACAAGTCCACCACCAGAGCCATAGCCTGGAAGGAGGCATGGAGGGAAGACAAGAAAGTGATGGACTGGGTTCAGTCTGGTCTGACAGAAGACGCAGGCTGTTGTAGTACCACAGACTGGGGACATATAGGTCATCTGCTGCTGTTCCTGATATCTCGGAGTCCTGGACCAGATTGTGCTCCCTAAATGGACTTCTCAAGCTACCAATTTTGTTTTGAAAATAGTTGATGTGTGCCCTGGGGTCCAAAGGCTTCGCAAATTCCAGCTGTTTCCCCATCATTGCCTTCCTCTTTATTTTGTTATGAGCCAGAATAAATGGACATTTTTTTCTGCAAATACAGTACATGTGTTTTCTTAAAAAGGACAGTTTGTTTGTGAGTAGGCAGGTACATTTCAAAAATACAATATCAATTTACCAAGGGACACCAACCAACCTCTTCTAGGTTAAAAATACAAGATAATAATGTTGTTGTAGTAAATAATTTTAAAATACAAAAAAAAGGAGATCTTGATTAAAATAAAAAAAGGGGAAAAAAAATACTATAAAAAAATTCTAAACATTATTATGAAGATCTGGCTTTAAAAAAAAAAAGATTAATTATGAGATCACGAGGAATAATACAGAAATACGTTTGTCAGAGCTCTGCATGAATATCAGCGTGACAAATGTGCTATCTCCATTACGAACGCTAGTTTTACCAGACCGAGCGCTTCCATCTCGTACTTGATTCTGAGCATGCATGTTTTTTTGCACGTCAAAATTGCATACAGACGATCAGAATTTCACATCAGACTTACACTGAGAACTGAGCAATCAAACACTGCCGATCGCTCTGTTCTCACAGCTCCATGAGCAGAGAACTGGTGACTGTCAGTCGCTGGCTCTCTGCTCTGCCCCTACAACACTCTCTGCAGTGGAGGGAGTGGACATCTCAGGCTCTCAGCGGCTCACTGAGCTTCTGAGCCTGGTGCTGATTCAGGCATGTGGGTGGATCCCAACCATAAGGGTGCTATCTTTACAGAGCCTGGACCGGCTTTGTGATGTCAGCCCTAGGGATGAGCTTCGCGTTTGATACGAACGTATGTCGTTCGATCGTTCGTCGAAACTCGAACAAAACGGGTCGTTCGCGCCAAATTCGAGTGACGCAAAACGTCCCATAATTCACTGCGGCGTTGAGCGCTGATGATTGGCCAAGCATGCTGTATGTCCCGCATGCTTGGCCAATCACAGCACGCAAAAAAAACGAAGAGCCATAATTGGCCAAAGCCAGGCTGGCTTTGGCCAATTATGGCTCAGGGGGGTTTAGTACACGCCCCACACTATAAAAGGCAGCCTGCAAGGCGGTCTCGTGTAGTGTGTTCCGGCTTTGTTACAGAGAGGAGCAGTCAGACAGTTAGAGAGAGAGAGATAGATGGAGACACAGTGGGCCAGATTCATGTGCAATGGCGCATCTTTGGACCGGCGTAGTGCATCTTTTTTACACTACGCCGGACCAGCGTGGAGAGGCAGGTAGGCTATTCACAAAGCACTTGTGCCTAACTTTGCACCGGCCTAACTTAATTTCCTCGGCGTAAGTGGAAGTGGGTGTGACCTTATGCAAATGATGTTCTGAACGTGGAGCAGTGATTTACGCCCGGCGTATCTTGAACGGAGCATGCTCAGTACGTTCGTTCCCTTCTGAGCATGCTCACAACTATGCCGGCCCAACTTACAGAGATACGCCGGCCCAACTTACGCCCAGCCGATGCAAATGTACATCCAGTTTTATTCCCCCCCCAGGGAAGGTACATTTGCTGTGAGATGGCTACTCCCGTTCCCCACAGGCAGAGGAGGAAAAAAAACTTTAACACCCAGGAGATGTCAGCCCTCATAACAGCAATGGAGACTTATGACCAGGGCCACCATCAGGGGGGTACAGGCAGTACACCTGTAAGGGGCCCGGGGGTCCCCAGGGGCCCAGATGGGAACCCCCCTTTTTTAAAAAAAAAAAAAAAATGTTTTTAATATATTTGTAATTATATTTTTTTGATGGACAAGAAGGCAAGTCTTGCAGTCTCTGCTCTAATTCATTTCAAAGGTGTTCTATCGAGTTGAGGTCAGGACTCTGTGCAGGCCAGTCAAGTTCCTCCACCCCAAACTTGCTCATCCATGTCTTTATGGACCTTGCTTTGTGCACTGGTGAGCAGTCATGTTGGAACAGGAAGGGGCCCTCCCCAAACTGTTCCCACAAAGTTGGGAGCATGAAATTGTCCAAAATGTCTTGGTATGCTGACGCCTTAAGAGTTCCCTTCAATGGAACTAAGGGGCCAACCCAACCCCTGAAAAACAACCCCCCACCATAATCCCCCCTTTCATCAAATGATTTGGACCAGTCCACAAAGCAAGGACCATAAAGACATAAATGAGTGAGTTTGGGGTGGAGGAACTGGACTGGCCTGCACAGAGTCCTGACCTCAACACCTTTGGGATCGAATATTCCGATGGACATGTTGTGTCGTATAATCAAACCATCTGTACACTCCATCGGACAAAAGAGCAGAAAAACTATGTAGTTTCGTGAATGTTGGCTGAAAAAGTTCTGCCGTCTGTATGCAGAACAAGTTCACGGCCAGTGCCTTTCGGACAAAAATATATATATATAATTATTATTATCATTATTATTATTATTATTAAAGGGCCCAGAGGTCCCGGATGGAAAGCCCCCTTTATTTGGTAATTTATTTTTATAAAAAAAAGGGGGGTTGCCATCTGGGGCCCTGGTGGCCTCCGGACCTTTAAGGGGGTTCCCATCCGGGCCCTCTCCAGCTGACTTGAGCAAGTCTGGTGCAAAGTTACCCCTGCTTTATAAAGGGTAACTTTCCGCTGCAAACCAGAGTTACACGCACCGGGAGTAGCCTGCGCCGGCAATTCGTAATTTGCTGAATCGGACCAACTCCCTCATTTGCATATTTAAAATAGAAAAACCAGGGCCGCGCTAGTTCAGACCAGCGTAAATGGGCGCCCACGCCGCACCGGCGTGGAAAGGTCCAAACGAAAAAAAAAAATCTACGTTACGGCGTAATATTGTTTGCTGAATACGGCGCGGAGATACGCCGGCGCAAATTGGCATTTACGCCGGGCATCTCAGTCTACACCGGCGGAAATTGTTCCTGAATCTACCCCAGTGTCTTTTCTACCAGATAGATAGATAGATAGATAGATAGAGCAGGAAGGCTAGTCAGTATAGTTAAATCTACAATTTGTAGAGAATATATTCACATCCCTAGGAGTTGTCAATATATTTATAAACTGTATAGCTCAGCTAGATCTGCTATTAGTATCTGCCAGGCAGGAGATTGTGCTTGATGCAGTGCTCTAACGTGTTGTATTGCCTGCATTAGGGTTTATCTTAAACATAGTACTCCGTGTTATTCAACGTGTGCTAGTTAATTGCACATACATGCATTACCTGTTACTGCACGTGTGCTATTTATTTGCACAGAAACGCAGTCGCTGTTAATGCAAGTGGGCTATTGAATTGCACAGAAACGCAGTCGCTCTTACTGCGCGTGTGCAGTTTAATACCACCTAAACGCAGTTGGTGTCACTGTGTGTGTGCTGTTACATAGCACCTGAACGCAGTCGCTCTTACTGCGCGTGTGCAGTTTAATACCACCTAAACGCAGTTGGTGTGACTGCGTGTGTGCTGTTACATAGCACCTGAACGCAGTCGAGTTTAATACCACCTAAACGCAGTTGGTGTGACTGCGTGTGTGCTGTTACATAGCACCTGAAAGCAGTCGCTCTTACTGCGCGTGTGTAGTTTAATACCACCTAAACGCAGTTGGTGTGACTGCGTGTGTGCTGTTACATAGCACCTGACCGCAGTCGCTCTTACTTCGCGTGTGCATTTTAATACCACCTAAACGCAGTTGGTGTCACTGCGTGTGTGCTGTTACATAGCACCTGAACGCAGTCGCTCTTACTGCGCGTGTGCAGTTTAATACCACCTAAACGCAGTTGGTGTGACTGCGTGTGTGCTGTTACATAGCACCTGACTGCAGTCGCTCTTACTGCGCGTGTGCATTTTAATACCACCTAAACGCAGTTGGTGTCACTGCGTGTGTGCTGTTACATAGCACCTGAATGCAGTCGCTCTTACTGCGCGTGTGCAGTTTAATGCCACCTAAACGCAGTTGGTGTCACTGCGCGTGTGCTGTTACATACCACCTGAACGCAGTTGGTGTCACTGCGCGTGTGCTGTTACATAGCACCTGAACGCATAAATATGTCTGGAAAGACAAAGCGAGGCAGAGAGTCATGAGGGCAAGCAGGCTCTGCATCTAGAGGTAACGCTGGTGGTGGATGTGGTGCATCCTCTTCAGCACGTGGCCGTGGCCGCTCGTCCTTCTTTTCGGGAGCTGGCTGTGTTGAGCCTCAACATGCAGAGAAATTAGTGGAGTGGATGACCAAGCCGTCCTCATCCTCCTAATCCTCTCTCACACAGACTGATCATAGTTTGTCTGGCAAAGCAGCTGCCAAGGCGTCCTCTTCCCTCTGCACAATGGCTTCACACAATCCTTCCCTAGTCCCACCATGTCCTCCTGAGGAGTCCCCCGAACTGTTTCAACACTGTGTTGGGTACATGCTGCATGAAGATGCGCAGCGTTTTGAAGACTCCGATGACGGAACACAGATAGAGGAAGGCATTGATGTGAGCCCAGGGAGAGGGGGTGGCCGAGAGGAACAACAATCTGGGAGTGATGTTCCCCCAGCTGGAGCATACTGCCAGGTTGTCGACAGTGATGATGAGGAGGGAGGGGATGATAAGGTCACTGACTCTACCTGGGTGCCTGATAGGAGAGAGGAGGAGGAAGAGGAGGAGGAGGAGGACGAGGCACAGGCACATCTCCAAAGAGGCAGGATGCCCTCCAGGGGTCAGCTTAAGGGCAGCACACCAACTGCATTACGTGGCACTGCTGTGTCTCAACGGTACAGCAAAAGTTCTTTGGTGTGGGCCTTTTTTGAAACATGTCCATCAGATCGTACCTTTGCTGTTTGCAACATATGTCTCAAGCGTATCTTGCGTGGCCAAAACATCACCCGCTTGGGCACCACATGCTTGTCCAGACATATGTCGACCTGCCATGCAGCTCGTTGGCAAGCATACCAGAAAGACCCACACCAAAGCAGACCTCCCCTTGCCCTTCTGTGACCTCCAACCCCACTAGACCCCCAGTCCTCTCTGAAGCCTGCACTGAAGTTGTAGAAATAGGTGTGTCACAACCTAGTAGTGGTAGTACATGCGGGCAATCTACTGATAGTACCAGACAAATTTCCCTGCCCCAGCTGCTGCAGCACCGAAAGAAGTACACTCCCAGCCATCCTCATGCCCAGCGGTTGAATGCTAGCTTAGCAAAATTGCTAGCACTTCAACTGTTACCTTTTCAGTTGGTAGATTCTGCCCCCTTCCGTGAGTTTGTGGAATGTGCAGTACCTCAGTGGCAAGTACCCAAACGCCACTTTTTCTCCCAGAAGGCGATTCCGGCTCTCTACCCGCATGTGGAAGGCAATGTCCATGCCTCGCTGGACAGGGCGGTCAGTGGTAAGGTGCATCTTACCGCTGACTCATGGTCCAGCAGGCATGGACAGGGACATTACCTGTCTTTTACGGCCCATTGGGTGACTCTGCTGGCAGCTGGGAAGGGCGCAGGGCAAGGTACAGTAGTTTTGGAGGTTGTTCCGCCATCACGCCTCCAAAACACTACTACTGCTTGTGACACACCTCTCTCCTCCACCCCCTCCTCTTCTTCTTCCTCCGTGGCCTCTTCCTGTGGTGATGTTTCCTCAGAACCAGCCGTGCTTCGTAGGCGTACGAGGGGCTACGCAGGAATGCAGGCCAAGAGATGCCATGTGGTGCTAGAGCTGGTGTGCTTGGGAGACAGGAGCCACACTGGGGAAGAGGTTCTTTCAGCTCTGCATGGGCAGGCTCAGAGGTGGTTGACGCCACGCCAGCTGAAGCCTGGAATGGTGGTCAGCGATAATGGCACCAACCTCCTCTCTGCCCTGCGACAGGGAAAACTCACCCATGTGCCCTGTTTTGTGCATGTTCTCAATTTGGTGGTGCAGCGGTTCGTGGGCAGGTTCCCGGGCTTACAGGATGTCCTGAAGCAGGCCAGGAAAGTCTGTGTGCATTTCCGGAGGTCATATAATGCCACTGCTCGGCTGACAGACCTCCAGAGGGAATACAACCTGCCCAAGAACTGCCTAATCTGTGACATGCCCACCAGATGGAACTCTACGCTGGCCATGCTGCAGCGGCTGCACACGCAGCAGAGGGCCATCAATGAGTACCTGTGCCAATATGGCAGCAGAACTGGGTCAGGGGAGCTTGGTTTTTTTTCACCACGCCAGTGGGCCTTTATCAGGGATGCATGCACTGTCCTGTCACCATTTGAGGAGGCCACGAGGATGGTGAGCAGTGACAGTGCATGCATCAGTGAGACTGTCCAGCTTATTCACATGTTGGAGCACACCCTACGTGGAATAATGGACAGGGCCCTTGAGGCAGAACAGAGGGAGGAAGAGGGAAGAGGAGGACTTCCTTACCTCTCAAGGCCCCCTTTATCCAGACACTGTTCCTGCTTGCCCACCTAGCACACAGGAAGAGGAGGAGGAGAATGAGGAGGAGGAGGATGATTGTATCAGCAGCATGGAGGTGGAGCCTAGCACTCAGCATCAACAGCAGCAGTCTTCAAGGGATCATTTACAGTCCCAAGGAACACGTGGACTTTTACGTGGCTGGGATGAGGTGGCTGTGGATCCTGTCGTCCTCAGTGACCCAGAGGACTGTGCCCCGAATGCCTCTGCAAACCTACGATGCATGGCCTCCCTGATCCTGCAAAGCCTGCGTACGGATCCTCGTGTACGTGCTATCAAGGAGAGGGATCATTACTGGCTGGCAACTCTCCTTGATCCACGTTACAAGAGTAAGGTAGCGGACCTTATGTTGCCATCGCAGAGAGAGCAGAAGATGAAACTTCTGCGGGAGGCCTTGCAGAATGGTCTGTGCAATGCGTTCCCAGAACCGGGGGGATTACCAAAACCTGGCGCTGGACAACGTCTTGCTGAGGCTTCGGTGAGTCAGAGAAGGTGGCCGTCTGACCGATGCTTTCAGACAATTTTTTAGTCCACAGCCCCAAGGTCTGAGCGGTTCCAGCAACCATCGCCAGCGTCTGGTTTACATGATCCGGGAATACCTAGCGGCAAGATCCGACTTGGACAGCTTCCCCACCGAAAATCCTCTGGCTTACTGGGTCTTGAGGATGGATCACTGGCCAGAGCTTGCACAGTACGCAATTGAGCTACTGGCTTGCCCTGCATCCAGTGTTCTTTCAGAACGCACATTCAGTGCTGCTGGAGGCTTTGTGACCGATCACAGGGTGCGCCTCTCCACCGACTCTGTTGATCGACTGACCTTCATCAAAATGAATCAGGCTTGGATCAACACCAGCTACCAATCACCTGATGCTGATGTTACTGAATAAGATTTTTTTGTTGAAATGTCAGATCCCTTTGAGACTGCGTATGCTGATGCTGAGTGACTGTCCTGTTATGCTGCTGATGGAATATCCTTCTCCTCACTTTTCTTGCTGATAGCTAGTAAGAAATGTTGTTTTTCTGTGCTCCGCCACCAGTGCCTAAGGCCTAATTGTTCTGCCCCTGTTTAACAGGGGCGCCTAATAACAATTTTTGATGCAATACTTTGCACATGGCTCCTTGTTGCACTCCAATTACAGATATTGGGAGGGGTTGCAGTGTTGTGTTGTGCCTACGGACACATTTTTCTGCCCCTGTATAACAGGGGCGCCTAATAACAATTTATGATGCAATACTTTGCACGTGGCTCCTTGTTGCGCTCCAATTACAGATATTGGGAGGGGTTGCAGTGTTGTGTTGTGCCTACGGACACATTTTTCTTTCCCTGTGTAACAGGGGCGTCTAATAACAATTTTTGATGCAATACTTTGCACGTGGCTCTTTGTTGCGCTCCAATTACAGTATGTTTGAGGGGTGCCCTTTTTTCTACAATTTTGCTTTCACAAAAAAATAATGGCCCCCCCACCACCCCTAAAATAATCGAGATATTGTTGCCACACAGCACGTGCGCAAGCAGTATTAAATTACTTTGTTCTTATAATAATTTCATGTTGTGCAGGGACATTTCTAAACACGTGCCACTACGATAGACACACAGCAGGTGTGATATTTAAAGGAATTTTTCTTTTTTCTTTTTCACTTTAAGCATCATTAACCACTTCCCGCCCGGCCTATGGCCGATTTACGTCCGGGAAGTGGTTATGAAATCCTGACAGGACGTTCTAGAACGTCCTGCAGGATTTCATGCCGCGCGCGCCCGTGGGGGCGCGCATCGCGGCGATCGGTGATGCGGGGTGTCAGTCTGACACCCTGCATCTCCGATCTCGGTAAAGAGCCTCCGGCGGAGACTCTTTACCACGTGATCAGCCGTGTCCAACCACGGCTGATCACGATGTAAACAGGAAGAGCCGCCGATGGCTCTTCCTCACTCGCGTCTGACAGACGCGAGTAGAGGATAGCCGATCGGCGGCTCTCCTGACAGGGGGGGTTCGCGCTGATTGTTTATCAGCGCAGCCCCCCCTCGGATCGCCACACTGGACCACCAGGGATGCCCACCCTGGAGCACCAGGGTGGGCAAAAAAAAAAAAAAAAAGCCAGAAAAAAAAAAAAGTCTAATAAATAAATAAAAAAAAAAACAAAGAAAAAAGATGCCAGTCAGTGCCCACAAATGGGCACTGACTGGCAATCAGTGCTGCCACCCCTGTGTCCATCAGCGCCACCCCAGTGTCCATCAGCGCCACCCCAGTGTCCATCAGCGCCACCCCAGTGTCCATCAGTGCCACCCCACAGTGCCCATCCATGCCCAGTGCCCACCTATGCCACCCATAAGTATCCATCAGTGCCGCCCATGAGTGCCCATCTGTGCCGCCTATGAGTGCCCAGTGCCGCCCATGAGTGCCCATCAGTGCCGCCTATGTGTGCCCATCAGTGCCGCCTATGTGTGCCCATCAGTGCCGCCTATGTGTGCCCATCAGTGTCGCATACCAGCGCCGCCAATCAGTGCCACCTCATCTGTGCCCGTCAGTACTACCTCATCGATGTCCATCAGTGCCATCTCATCGGTGCCCATTAGTGCCGCCATATCAGTGCCCGTAATTGAAAGAGAAAACTTATTTACAAAAAAATTAACAGAAAAAAATAAAAACGTAATTTTTTTTCCAAATTTTCAGCCTTTTTTTAGTTGTTGCGCAAAAAAAAAAATCGCAGAGGTGATCAAATACCACCAAAAGAAAGCTCTATTTGTGGGGAAAAAAGGACGCCAATTTTGTTTGGGTACAGTGTAGCATGACCGCGCAATTGCCATTCAAAGTGCGACAGTGCTGAAAGCTGAAAATTGGCTTGGGCGGGAAGCTGCGTAAGTACCTGGTATGGAAGTGGTTAAAATCGCTGCTCCGGAAAAAACGGTAGTTTTTTAAAAAACTTTTTTTTCCATTGATACATGTCCCCTGGGGCAAGACCCGGGTTCTGAAAGACTTTTTCCAACATTAAATTGAATATTGGTCTTTAAAATGAGTGTTTTTGAATTCGAACGTTCGAGTCCCATAGACTTCAATGGGGTTCTAAATGTTCGCGCGAACCCGCGGTCTGTTTGAACGTTCTGATGCGAACCGAACCCGGGTATGTTCGGCTCATCCCTAGTCAGCCCACAGCGGGGCTTCAGCCTGCTGTCTTCTGAAAACAGGTCACAGGAGTGCAAAACGAACTGTGACCTGGTCAAAAGTTTGTTCAAGTTTTTAGTGCTGCACTTTTCCGAGTTGTATTATTCAATATTAGGTTGGTCACCTTTTGTGTTAGTGGCTCCGCCTCCCAAGTGAGGTGAGTCCCTCCAAAATCTATATCAGACCATTAATCGCATGCCAGGAAAGAGGGGACGAGCAAGCACCTTCTGAAAACAGGTCACAGGAGTGCAAAACGAACTGCACTCCTGTGATGTACAGGAGAAGTACAGCCAAACAAATTTTGGCTGTACTTTGCCTTTAATTACATGCATGATGTTTCACCATTAATTATTTTATTCATTAAATATTTTTTATGTTTATTTCACATTGGTCAAAAGTTTGTTCAAGTTTTTAGTGCTGCACTTTTCCGAGTTGTATTATTCAATATTAAGTTGGTCACATTTTGTGTTAGTGGCTCCGCCTCCCAAGTGAGGTGAGTCCCTCCAAAATCTATATCAGACCCTTAATCGCATGCCAGGAAAGAGAATGAGCAAGCACCCCCCTTCTGAACCATACCAGGCCACATGCTCTCAACATGGGGGGGTGCTATGGGGTAGGGCCCCCCCCCCCCCCAATGCACTTTGTCCCCATGTTGATGGATAACCAGTTTTTGTTAGATAACCAGTTTACTGTGTTTGACACATTGACAGGTGTCTTTGAAAACAAGCAATCAAACTCATGTGGAACTACACCATTTACTAAATGAAGGTGGCAAAGCATTGATTTATATTCAGTGTGTGAATCTTAGTAGGAGAGGATGTGTGCTGAATCCTTGGCACTATCCATTTAGGCGCTGTGAGGGGCAGTCCAAACCATGCTTGTAGGTTAACTAAGGGAGATTGAATATCTTCAGATTGGGAATGTCCAGCAGGCCATCAAGCGTTCTAAAGCTGACACCTTTACCATCTCTTAAATAGGGAAATGGATATTATGACCTCTAGTGTACATGTTCCTGTAATGTCCTCTATTTGTAAATGTTGGCATGGCAACAAAATATGGGTTTTAAGAAGTTATGATTTATGGAGCCATATCCACAGCATATGGCCTGTCAGTTAGCTCATAGGGTTATACTTTGCTGCCCAAAAAAAAAGCATGACAAAAGGAAATTAATGCAGCGACCTCCACATCTAAGGACTGGTAAGAGTGCAATGTATTACATTTTTGTTCTTGGGTTTAGGCACACTTTAATGATACACTGTTTTAGAAAATGTAAACATTTTATTTTATTTCACTAATGTGAAGCTCCCCAGTATGTTTGCATTGCTGTAACCTACTGTACCTTAAAACACACATATACTAATGTGATGCATTATGGTGCTATTCATTGTGCTATTCATAGCACACAACAATTCATATTTTGCACACTGTGGTGTGTAGCAGTGGAAGAAATGTCATTGAAAGTTTTCTGGTTCATTGTGGTGCATTGATTATCAATTCAAAATAAGTGTACTGCCTTGTTTCTTTTTTTTTTCTGGAGCCTGCAAAGCATTGCACCCATGATCTGCTGCAATCTCAGTCTCATGTAGACTCTCAGCATAGCTGTTTGCCCATACCTTGTCCAGGTAGGCAGTTACCTGAGAACTGGAAGAATCAATAGACTACCAGAGCTCTCACCAGCACCCTGGTAGCTCTTTAAAACTACCAGCTGTCCTATGCTGTATTTATTATGCTTGTTTCTATTGTATATCTTTTATGTATTCTATAGACCCTCCTGAATAAGCGGTATTACCGAGAAACCGGTCGAGGTTGCTGGCTGGCTCCACCCATTAGACATTTATGGTTTTGTTTTACCACATTACCTTTCTGATCTGTGGGGCTTGTCCATAATGTTTTCAAATTTGTATTTTGTTTTATGTTAATAAATACCTTTTATACTATTCTATGGTCATGTTATCAGTGCCTTGAAAATCCTAGCCAACACCTTTTTGACCTGTGACTATTGATGATTAATAGGCCCCAAGCAACCTTTTCCCTATACTCACGTGGTCCCCCTTTTTTCAATCATATATTCTGGATGATGGCACATTGATTTACTATTTATCAGTCTTAATTGAGGATATACTCTCCCTTTTTGGTTAACAGAGTTTGTAGGCATTCTTTCACAGAAAACTGTGAATAAATGACAAGGCCGTGTGGGTGGGGCCCCTCACGGCCACACTCTTATCAATTTGTGACAGCGGCCGTGGGGACGACGACACCTGCCTGCCATCATAGGGAGAGGGAGGTGAAAGGGAAGAGCTGCAGGCGCTGAAACATGTTACATGTTTCACCCTAAAAACATGTTCTGAAAGTGAACTTATCCTTTAATGCAATGTATTTTAACAAGTGACATAACATGCTGTAATGCCTGTGTGTTGAACTGAATACGTCTGAATGGGCTCTGATAGAAACAATCATGAAAATTTATTATTTTATCTTAAAGGTATAACAGATACAATTGCACACTTATACAAGTTTTTATTTATTTTTTACTTCCTTTTAAAGAGAGTTGTAATAAGATATTCAAGTAATAACTGGCTTTTACCATCATGGGAATAGTGCGTGTCTCTGTGGCACTTCCTTGGTTAATGCTCCTGAGGTTTTATCAGCTGATAAGAACTCACACCTTTTCTTTTTCACATATAAATTTACACTCTAGCTGTATCTGATGTTGCTATAGTAACAAAATCCATTATGGAAATAAAATATCAAGAATGTATGACAAGATTTTTTATTAAATGCTGTAAATGCAGTTTAGTGGAAGCTGCTGAAAAAAATGTTGTGTGTTTAAATAGCCTTTGTAATAAATATAGAAGGTTTATGTTGTGATATAGACATGCTTGCGTCAGTGTAGGCTGATTTACAATCATATGTTCATTGACTTCCATGCTGGACCACTTTGATATGACCTTGAGTCATAGTTACACCTTATTTATGTCCAGTCCTTATTTGAATTTCAGAATCGTAAATCTGTTTTATTTCCATCATCCTTTCTTTCATTTTGCAGTATTTGAGGGCTGAATTTACCATTTTGTATTCATTAGTTGTGTATGCGTAGAATCATTTCCTTTAGTTAAAAAAAAAAAATCACTACATTGCCGAGGCTATGAGTCAGCGGCAAATAATTTGTATTGCAATATTACCACGGCTTAAAATATTACATTTGTTATAGTTCCCTAATTTTGCTTGCAGGTCTTTTAAAAATCATATGCAGTTACGGAATGCGCAAAATACCAACCCACAAAAGGCATTTACCAAATGATGGAGTTATAGTCATATATATGGGACTATAGACATAAATAAAAAAAGTGGCAGAGGATTTCAGTGTTTTTTACTTTATCCCAAAATTTAAAAAGTACCGTAATCAGTATAATAGACATGTGTACAGTATCTCTCTAAGGTAATTCATCTACCTAGATCTGTTTAGGCATCTTCTTTTTTTAGGTTTAACGGCTTTACCTAATAGCAGGTTACATGGCCCTCTGATGATTAACTAATGATTGACATGGTTTATTGATTGTGTGGTGAGTATGAAGTTCATTTTGCAAGGTAGAAAACCATGCCTAAAATCTATTTTTAATTTAATTTATTTGTGTCTAATGCCCTGTACACACGATCAGATATCTGATGGAATCTAATCCAATGGATTAGCTGGCTTTCATCAGTCTTGCCTACACACCATCAGTCAAAAATCTGTTTGTGTCAGAATGTGGTGAGGTAAAACACTGCGATGTGCTGAGAAAAATGAAGTTCAATGCTTCCGAGCATGCGTTGACTTGATTCTGAGCATGCGTGGATTTTTGACCGATGGATTTCCCCACAGACGATCATTTTTTTTCTGTCGGTTTTTTAACCATAAGAAAAATTTAAAACAGTTTCTATTTTTTTTCACCGATGGGAAAAAAAACGATGGAGCCCACACACGATCAGTTCGTCCAATGAAAACGGTCCATCGGTCCGTTTTCATCAGACGAACCGACCGTGTGTACAGGACATTAGAGTGAATAAAACCATACTTCATAAGGGCTTTGCTTTTTGCCTTCCTGTAGATTAACTTTAAGTTTAGGGTTTTAACGATATAAGGTGTTTTTGGTTATACCTGATGGACATTTGTTGTTTTTCGACCTGGTTTACTATGTAACAAATATTTTGTAACATTATTTTATTTTTTGCAGAACTTACACAGTTCCAAATTCACAGTAGATCGTCATAGTGGAGTTCTCCGTGTTAAAAATGGGGTGTCTTTAGACTTTGAAAAATCAAGAACTCATTTTGTCACAGTATTAGCTAAGGTTTGTATTTTGATTGTTTTTAATTGCTTATTGATTTATTCATGTTTAACAATTACAAAGAAATCAATAGTGGTAGAAAAAGTTGACAGTGTGATACCCTGAGTCATCTGAGTGAAAAACATAGGAAGGGAGAAGCATATTATGTATATTCTCTCATCAAAGGCTAAAGTTGATGCTTCTTTCCAGTGTTTGCATTGCGACTTGGAATTGTATTTAATTCAAAATCAGCTTAGTTTGATGCTTAATATTCTCTCATAAATTATTTATCAGGGAAATATGGAAGGAGGTCTAGAGCTAAAATTATTGCTCTCGCTATAACGTTTGCGATGATCCCTCACATGTGTGGTGCAAACACTGTTTACATAAGAGGGCGTTCGCTTCTGCGTGCGAGCATGAGGGGATGGGGGTGCTTTCATTGTTTTTTATTATTATTTTTTATTTTATTTTTACACTGTCCCTATCATTTTTTTTAGCACTTTTATTCCTATCACAAGAAATGTAAGCATTTCTTGTGAAAGAAATAAGGCATGACATGTCCTCTTTATGGAGACATCCTTGGCCAGCTCTGTGGATTTTCTGGTGGTGCCACCGGATCAGATCTCTGGCTCTTTAATTGCACAGGAGAGCCTGTGCACAGGAGAGCCTGGAAAGGCGCCAATGGGTGGCAGGAGCAATCCAGTGGCTAATCAGCTGCTAGAATGGCTTTTACACTAAAGGAAATTGCTGGTTAAAAACAGATATCTGGATGATGCCTGTACCTGCCACTTCAAGCCCACAATATCATATGACATAATGAGGGCGGGAAGTGGTTAAATTATTCCTATTAATGTTCTCCACCATCACAGCATAATGTTTCCCTACAGTCTGGTCAGGGAAACATTAACACATTTTTCCTCCTCTAAAATGGTGAAACCAACATCCAGAGTTCAGAAACATTTCCACAGTGCAATTTCTGCTGAGAGCAAAGCTGCAATTTGCAAATATTGTGAGAAGAAATATTCTTTTCCAAATGCTACAAGGATGACAAAACACATCCAGACGCACAAAAATACTTTATAGAATGAAATGATGAGGATGTGAGTAGCTTTTCCATCCAGAGTTCCCATTCCAGAAACACTCTTTCTGCTGCCTCTGGATCATCACAAAGTGGTTCTTCACCAGCAACATCTTCAAGTAAGAAAGTGTTACAAACCACTGCCTCCCAAAAATACAAAATCCCTTTATGTATAGAGAAAATATTACCTGAAAATCAGCAGTACATTCATAAAGCTTTTCATATACCATATTTATCGTCATGTAACACGCACTTTCCCCCCTGAAAATAGGGGGCAAATCACGGGTGCGTGTTATACGCCGATAGTGTACCTCGGAGGGGAAGGAGGGGGACGAGCATCTGCCGGAATTCAATGAGCCGTTATCTCTTGTTTACTTGGCTCTCACTCTGCTCTGACTTCACACACAGTCCCGCCTCCGCCATTGGCATTGGACCAGTGTTCTGTCAATAACAGGAGCTGGTCCAATGCAATGGTGGAGGTGGGACTGTGTGTGACTGCCAACTGAGAGCCAAGTAAACATGAGATGATGGCTTTGTGATTTCCTGCACTGCATGAGAGATGGTGAGGCTGCAGATGGGCATCAGGCTGCATTGATGGGAGATAAGGCTGCAGATGGGCACAGATCAGGCTGCATTGAGGCTGCAGATAGGCACTAATCAGGCTGCATTGAGGCTGCAGATGGGCACTAATCAGGCTGCATTGATGGGCACTGACCATTATTTTGCTTCAAAGTGATTTATTTAAAAAAAAAACGTTTTCCTGAAACTTCCTTCTTAAATTGAAGGTGCGTGTTATACGCCTGTATGTGTTATATATCGATAAATACATTATATATTCAATATACTGTATAATTCAGGATCAGCATTGTCAATAACTAAATATGCATATTGGCAGGAAGCTTTTACATTATTATGAGGGGGGGTTGCCTGTTCTCATATATAGTTAGAATGTTCTTAACATATACAGTCCTTATTATTCCATTTATAATTAAAAAAATAATAATTAAAAAGCAAGTTTACTTTATTTACTGAATAAGCTATACTCCTATTTCAAGCATATTACTTTTACATGCACTGCATTTCACCTTCCCAGGGTAACAAAATTACTTTCAATTTGTAAAGCTACCCCACACAAATTGTTTTACATTTTTCCTAAAATTAAAATTTTTACCGAAAAAAAAAACAGGGCCATTTTTTTTCCCCCCTTGACTTCAAAAATTTACATCTCTAATCATAGGTCAGCATTCTTGTGGAGTCATGGGTAGCTAGAGGGGAAGATGATATGTATCTCAGAATTTGTCAGCTAATTAGGAACAGGCAGTCCATGTGTTACAAACAAGATAGGGACTAGGCTTGTTCCTAAGTTGAATCTGAGCTTGCTGATAATTGCCTTGAGCCTACCAAGGAAGGGAGGTTGGAAGACTGGCCCTGTATGTTCTCAAAAATATTGCTGGAGGATCTGTGTATGTTGGAATTTGGAGGGTTCATACTTAAAGGGCGTGTAAAGGTACATGTTTGACGATTAGCGGCCCCCCAGCCCCCCCGTTTACATACCTGAGCCCTGGAAAGTCCTGTGTCACAAACGTGCTCGATTGTTGCCCAGACTTCTCGGCTCTTTATTGGATAGATTGATAGCAGTGCAGACATTGGCTCACGCTGCTGCCAATCAAATACAATGATGTGGCAGATCGGGGGGCGGGGGCCGAGTCATCTGTTACATGGGAGCGTGCCCACAAGGTAACCCCCTCGGGATAGAGCTTCCCAGAGGGGGTTAGCTCTTGCAGGGAGGAGCCCCGAGAGCAGCCGCGGGACCCCAGAAGAAGACGTTAGGGGCCACTCTGTGCAAAACAAAGTGCACAGTGGAGGTAAGTATGATATGTTTTGTTATTTCATTTTTTTTAAAACACAAAGCTTTAGTACCACTTTAAGGAGTTATTCATTGAGCTGCCAGTTGCATCTTCTTGTCTTAAGGTAATCTAGTATGATTGGAGCAATTAATTATGGTTCCTCTTAAAGTCTCTTCAACCCGGGTCTCTTAAAATGAAAAGTACTGCTAGATGCTTTCTATGAGGAAAGCTATTAAAACCTGTTGTGGGCACTTGTAAATACTTCTTAGAGTATCTGTTCCCAGGCTGTTACTCAACCATCCTTGTAATCTGTCTGCCCTGGACCTTTTATTTTTCAAATTTTTATTTATTTTTGTATTTGTTATGTTTTATTTTCTATTATTATTTTGTTTAATGATTTTAAATACCTGCATTCAAGCATTACGTACAGCCCAGTTTAATCACTTTGATAGTCAGTCAGCTGATTATGGGCATACTTCTTGTTGGGTGCACCCTTAAATAGCAGATGTCTGACAAATAAATCTGACCGTGTCCATGTTGTGCCATAATTTCCTTTCTTCTTTCATTTGTATCCACGGCCGTCAATTATCTCACTAATTACTTGAGCGGTGTACATTATGTGTCTGGACTTTTAAGTTCTCGCTTCACGCTTGCTCGGTAACATTGGATTTTTTTCTATCTACTCTATAGTATGTCGAACAGCTAGACTACACAGGATGTCAGGCGGACTTTCAGGCAACCTGCAGATAATCCATATAAAGCCAATGCCCAGGTGGGGGTACTTTAAGTAATAGTGCGGAGGGCAATATAGGTTTGATTAGGCTTTTATTCAGGAAATTGGAAAAATCCATGAGCAAAGAGATCAGAGCCTATTGGGAATCTTGCACGTTGTCTGAATACATAGCATTGGAACAGATTCCGAGGGGACTATGTTTGAAAAATTTCCCAACTTTTGAAGAAATGAACTGATACACTTTCCACATTTTCCATTACGCCTATCAATATTATTATTTCATCTAAAACCGTGGAGATTGAGGAACTACAAAGTGAAATTTCTGCTTTACAAGAGGACAGCTGAGTTTGCTGACTTGGATAGACTTTTAAATGAAAGACTTTACCGTTTGGAAAAATTAATTATAGAGACTAAGAAAGAAATGATGTTGAGAGACAAATTTGACTATGACACCAGCTCGGTCTATGTATGGAGGCATACAGGAGGTCTGAGTTTTTTCCTCTGGTAAACTTGTGAGCTGCTCGGACACTAGAGCAGAATATATTGAAGAGTCAATGTGTACATCTGACTCCAATCACCCATTGGGGCCTTACAAGAAGACAAGGAATTGGGACCCAAAAATATATGAATGGGGACAGAACCTAGGACGGTACAGGAGGTGGCAATCGCTATCCTACACTAACTCAGACATGCAGGACTTAAAGTGGATGTAACCCTCACATATACTCAGTGAAGTGAACAGTTTCAGATGATACACGGATGAAACTAATTCTCCTACATAAATTTTACACATATATCCTCTATCTTCGGCTTTATATACTGTTTAGAAAATTCAGATCGTGTTAAGAGATTTTCTCTTCCTGTTCAACACTCCAATGAAATCTGGGCAGAAAGCCAAGACAGCTGATTGGAGGAAAGGCACACACCCCCTCTCCTCAAAGGTAGAGACTTTCAGAGATGATCGTTGAATAGTTCAGGGCTCTGCTAATCTATTTATAGCATCCTCACCAACACAAAACTATGGCTGCTTTTATCATATATGACGGAGCACTTGTCAGGAGTTATCAGGCTGATGACAGAAGAATGGAGCAGGAGACAGCTATGGGACATGCTTTGAAGATAACAAAACACTGCAGCTATATGCACCCAGCTCAAATTTCATGAATCATGCTTACATCCAGTTTAACAGGTATCCAGAATGTGTTGAATCTTTTCAAAATGTTTGCTCTCCCTCGCTAACCTCTACATGGGGTGGTGGGAGCGGTCCCATAGAAGCTTGTCTTTAACTTTTTATAAATTTAGGGAAATTCTAATTCAGAGGAACAAAACAAATATCGTAACAATTTCTGACTACATATGGGTATTCTTTTTTGTGAACATAGTGTAGTGCGTAGATATGATCCAATGGAACTCTTAAGGAAGCCACCTACCTATACATGAAGGAATTTGGCTCATGTATGGAGGCATGAGGTTGCCAACATCTCTGTATCAATTGAAAAAGATGAATACCTCTGAGTGAGGTGAGATTTTTCGGGCAACCAAAAAATGATTGTGACAACTAGGTCATAAAAATATAAATTTTAATACATTAGTTCAAAACATAAACATTTCATAATGACAACATTATTTAAAAAAATGAAATGAAAAATTTCCGGATTGAAAAAATTGTTACTGCTAGAGGATCACCACACACCCCAGGACTGGGCTAAGGGTATAGGTGATCATTTATCCGACGCGTTTCAGATGTCTCAGTAATACATCTTTCTTCAGGGAACAGAAAGCAGTAAGGGTTTTTCCTAAAACAAAAGAAGGGTATATAATAACATACATATAAAATATACCTGTGACCAAAGATTTGTTTTTTGACATTTGCAGCATGTGGAGAACAAAAGGGGAGAGATGGAAAGCTCAATATGTAAAAGGAAGTGGAACTCACCCCTTTCCAGACATAGAGCGCCTAAATCATCCCCATGGAGCTTGTAGGTGACCCGCAATCAGGGCGACCAAACCAGATGGTGTGCTTAATGTCCATGACGATCCCCCAATCCAGGGGGCTCCATAACCATGGGGGGGGTGGAATAACATAAGTCTCCACAACAGAGTCAGCAGTCATAGAACAATAAGAGGTGTCGTGGCTGAGGAGAGATTTAGGTAGATATGTACAGGGAGGGTATTAGATTCTTCACTAAAAGGTGAGGCTAAAAATAGAAAAAATCTCCCTAAAGTGTACTTACCACTCCAAGTGCATCAGCTCAAATAGAGATGAACAGACATTCCAGTCATGAAAATCAAACTTGACCAGAAACCAAAGTAACCTCCAACTCCAACAGGGGAGAGGAGGAAAATGAGTGCTGACAGGAACCCCCCTGACTTCCCTTTATACTTACTTTAAGGATGATGGGCCTCAGGTGTAAATGATCTACTCACTTCAGCGATATAACAGCTGTTCCTTGGATTGAGTGGGATAATTGCTTATAGGTGGAGCGATGGATAAACATTAGAAGTCAACAAGCGTGACTCCTATCCACCAAATCCACCGTGTTTGGCGTGCAAACAGCGCGCCCACTACTGACGTCAGCGTCAGGTGACCGAGCTCTAATCAATCAGGGCACAACACCGTGGCCATGCCGCTGGTGACGCACATCCTGTGCGTCACACAGCACATGACCCACGACGTCTAGTGTAGTCACAGAATCCCAAGGGTCATGTGACAGCAGCGCACCCAATCAGGTGCACAAGATGTCAGATGACTGGACCGGAACGCAATGCACACATTGGAGCCGCCCATTGTGCGCGTCACAACGACGCGAATGGGGTGCGCTCAGCAACCGGACAGGGGAAGGCAAAAGAGTGTCCGCACAAGAGGAGCGGACATTGCTGCCCACTCAAAAGAGCCGAGTGGTCCATGAGTTTAAACGACAACAATAAAATTGCAATTTCGGGACATCATTGGACCAGGCACCAGGGGAGATGGGGAGGTCAAAGGATAAATGCAGGGCAAAAAAAAAAAAAAAAAATTATTATATTAGGACCATTGGAGGAACGCTTCATGAAATGAGGGCGAACTCCTAAAGACAGGGCAAAGATGTTAACTATGCCTAAATACTTGAAAACTGGCAGATGAAGGGTCTGACAGTTGAAAAAAGGGGGATAAAGTCACCACTGCCGGGTAAGAGAGTGCCCCTAGGGCATAAAATGCCCCTGGGGCAGGCACCAAGGTGCTACTCTCCTCCGGCAGTGGATGGAGGAGCCCTCTTGTGATTGGTTGGAGTGGGATCATCACGGACACCAAAAAACATCCAGAAAAGGCCGATTGAGAGAAGGTACCTATCACATATGGCTCCTAGTTGGAGAACCACAAGGTGCACTGTCAGCAAATCATCAATAGTTGATCTCAGGTTTACAATCAAAAATTTCATGTATAAATTTTTGATTGTAAACCTGAGATCAACTATTGATGATTTGCTGACAGTGCACCTTGTGGTTCTCCAACTAGGAGCCATATGTGATAGGTACCTTCTCTCAATCGGCCTTTTCTGGATGTTTTTTGGTGTCTGTGATGATCCCACTCCAACCAATCACAAGAGGGCTCCTCCATCCACTGCCGGAGGAGAGTAGCACCTTGGTGCCTGCCCCAGGGGCATTTTATGCCCTAGGGGCACTCTCTTACCCGGCAGTGGTGACTTTATCCCCCTTTTTTCAACTGTCAGACCCTTCATCTGCCAGTTTTCAAGTATTTAGGCATAGTTAACATCTTTGCCCTGTCTTTAGGAGTTCGCCCTCATTTCATGAAGCGTTCCTCCAATGGTCCTAATATAATAATTTTTTTTTTTTTTTTTTTTTTTTGCCCTGCATTTATCCTTTGACCTCCCCATCTCCCCTGGTGCCTGGTCCAATGATGTCCCGAAATTGCAATTTTATTGTTGTCGTTTAAACTCATGGACCACTCGGCTCTTTTGAGTGGGCAGCAATGTCCGCTCCTCTTGTGCGGACACTCTTTTGCCTTCCCCTGTCCGGTTGCTGAGCGCACCCCATTCGCGTCGTTGTGACGCGCACAATGGGCGGCTCCAATGTGTGCATTGCGTTCCGGTCCAGTCATCTGACATCTTGTGCACCTGATTGGGTGCGCTGCTGTCACATGACCCTTGGGATTCTGTGACTACACTAGACGTCGTGGGTCATGTGCTGTGTGACGCACAGGATGTGTGTCACCAGCGGCATGGCCACGGTGTTGTGCCCTGATTGATTAGAGCTCGGTCACCTGACGCTGACGTCAGTAGTGGGCGCGCTGTTTGCACGCCAAACACGGTGGATTTGGTGGATAGGAGTCACGCTTGTTGACTTCTAATGTTTATCCATCGCTCCACCTATAAGCAATTATCCCACTCAATCCAAGGAACAGCTGTTATATCGCTGAAGTGAGTAGATCATTTACACCTGAGGCCCATCATCCTTAAAGTAAGTATAAAGGGAAGTCAGGGGGGTTCCTGTCAGCACTCATTTTCCTCCTCTCCCCTGTTGGAGTTGGAGGTTACTTTGGTTTCTGGTCAAGTTTGATTTTCATGACTGGAATGTCTGTTCATCTCTATTTGAGCTGATGCACTTGGAGTGGTAAGTACACTTTAGGGAGATTTTTTCTATTTTTAGCCTCACCTTTTAGTGAAGAATCTAATACCCTCCCTGTACATATCTACCTAAATCTCTCCTCAGCCACGACACCTCTTATTGTTCTATGACTGCTGACTCTGTTGTGGAGACTTATGTTATTCCACCCCCCATGGTTATGGAGCCCCCTGGATTGGGGGATCGTCATGGACATTAAGCACACCATCTGGTTTGGTCGCCCTGATTGCGGGTCACCTACAAGCTCCATGGGGATGATTTAGGCGCTCTATGTCTGGAAAGGGGTGAGTTCCACTTCCTTTTACATATTGAGCTTTCCATCTCTCCCCTTTTGTTCTCCACATGCTGCAAATGTCAAAAAACAAATCTTTGGTCACAGGTATATTTTATATGTATGTTATTATATACCCTTCTTTTGTTTTAGGAAAAACCCTTACTGCTTTCTGTTCCCTGAAGAAAGATGTATTACTGAGACATCTGAAACGCGTCGGATAAATGATCACCTATACCCTTAGCCCAGTCCTGGGGTGTGTGGTGATCCTCTAGCAGTAACAATTTTTTCAATCCGGAAATTTTTCATTTCATTTTTTTAAATAATGTTGTCATTATGAAATGTTTATGTTTTGAACTAATGTATTAAAATTTATATTTTTATGACCTAGTTGTCACAATCATTTTTTGGTTGCCCGAAAAATCTCACCTCACTCAGAGGTATTCATCTTTTTCAACCTACCTATACATAAGAAAAGCACACAGGCTCTTACTTAGTCACATATCTTTTGGCTGTTACACTGTACTGGTCTGATACCATTGACTGTGTTTTAATTTAAAGGATGGAGGTGGGAAGCTTCGTGGAAAGTACCAGGTCTTTACATCAACTACTACAGTTACCATTAATGTTGAAGATGTACAAGACTCCCCACCAGTATTTGTTGGTACACCTTATTATGGATATGTCTATGAAGATACCACTCTGGTAAGCAAAATGTTGTTAATTTTATGTTTATAAAATACGCTGTCAGGTTACACCAGTATATACTCTTATGTTTGTATAACCACCTAAGGACTTTTGAGGAATAGAAGAGGAAGGGATCACCACTCCAGGTGGATGTGTGGAAATGGCACTCTCCTCAAGGTGGAAGGTGCAGGCTAAGCATATAGCAGTTAGAAGAGGGAATGTCTGGACAGCCACACTCCAATAAAAATGCATTTATTGTGCAAAACAACAAAAGTACAAACCACAGCCGGGTACAGGATTAAAAACTGACGCATTTCACACTGTTGAGAGTGTGAAACACGTCACCTTTTTTTATCCTGTACCCGGCTGTGGTTTGTACTTTTGTCATTTTGCACAATAAAGGCGTTTTTATTGGAGTGCGGCTGTCCAGACCTTCCCTCTTCTAACGACCTTAAGGAATAGACGTAAGAGATACACCTTAAAAAACACAGCAAAGTTTCAATGGCGTATCTTCTATGCCCCACTTCTAGCATCCTGCAGCTGCTGCCCACTGCTAGTTTTGATCCTTTCCAGTTATCTCAATGACAGCTGGGAATTGCTATTTAATACATAGCAGCAGATTTCAAAATGCAACTGCACCCCCCCCCCCTGTAAAATGACACTTTGAGTCAATGCGTCATTGAGTAATATACTGTAGAGTAATACTATTGAGTAATATACTGTAGAGTATTGTCATATTGGTTTAAAGGGTCACTAAAGGATTTTTTTTTTTAGCTAAATAGCTTCCTTTACCTTACTGCAGTCCTGGTTTCATGTCCTCATTGCTCGTTTTTGCTTTGATGTTGCTGTAATACTTCTCTGTTCTGGACACTTCCTGGTTGTCTGGCTCCTTGTGAAAAAAGTGATGGGAGACTTTAGTTTCGTTTTCCTAGCCATGACTCTCTATGGCACTGTCCAGCACAGAGGCATGAAATAACTTGCAAAGACTAAACTAGTTTCACTTTTGTTTTTGCATCTAGAGGCACATTATATGATTGATTTTTATCTATTTTTAATCGTTTTTAAAAGGAATCAGTTAACTATTATGTCTCTATACCCTGTAAACAGTCATTTCAGCAAAAAAAAAAATTCCTTTAGTGATCCTTTAATTTACAAGTTTTTATAACTTTTCAAAAAAAAAATCAATCTTTTTTGAATAAAGACTACATCATAAATAAAATAATCTTTGCAAGGCAATATTGGCAAGTTCAATTTTAATATAAATTAAATGTATGTATGTATTTGTTATCTTAAGTAAATTATTACCAAATGAACACGCAGTAAATGTAAAAAAAAGTTCAAATCCATAAGGGGTATACAAGGACAAGAACTAAAGTGGCCTTAAGATAAAATTGATGGCATTATTATGTAAAATTAAGAAGCTGTGATAATAGCATTCACTCTTATAATTCCTAAATATGAATAGGCTTTTAACATTTAGTTTGGTTGCCTGTATAAATCACTCTAATGCATGCTTACATTTGTCAATCTGCACTGAATCTGGAGGATTACAAATAATTGTGCATCTTTTCTCAGTATATTATGTTGTATATACACGTTTAGGGTACTTGTACTACAGATATCTTCCCATCTAAAAGCTATCATTCATTCAGTAATGGAGTTAAAATAAACCTGTGACTGATTTAAAATATTTTAAGTTATTTTTTCATTTTTCAGGGAGCGGAAATACTTACAGTAATGGCTTTTGATGGAGATAGAGGAAACCCCAATGCAGTGCAGTATTATCTTATAGATGGTAAGTGGGTGTTCACTGAGCAGTTGGTTGTTATCATGTCTGTTTTTCCCATAGTTTGCTCTGCAAAAGTCCTACTGAAATTGTTATTTTTTCTTCTGTCACGCCCATGTGCATTCTGTGACAGCCATATCATATTTCTTATCTTTTCACTGTCATTGATAAGCAAATGATAACGAGACTAAAAATTCCCAGCTACTGCACAAAATGCAGAGTCTAGTAGAGTAGGATTACAGGGTGATAAAGAAATCCATAACATTATGACCCATTCACAATTACAGCGTTTTAAAATACACGCATTAATGCATGTTGCATGTTTTTAACAGAGCACCGCAAAGCATGGTAAGCTTTGTGGTGTGCTGTGGTACTTTGGGCATTGAGCTCTGCTGTATACCATTCACATTTAATAACACTGCAATGTACTCTACATTGAACAGAATTCTTATGAATTGTGGTAACATGTTAACACTCATTGCTACAATGCACAAATGTAAATGGTCCCCTATACATCTACTCTCCCAGTCAAATGGTTACATTGTTACATAGTATACTTAAGTAGATATGTGTTGCCATTATGAGGGTAAGCTGAAACAAAATGTTTACTATATTCATATAAGAGTCTGTAGCAGTGTTCAGAAGGGTAATTGTGTTTGTTTTACACAATTTGCTTGCTGAACAGCCCTCCGGTATTGAGACTGGGGTAGTTTGCTGTTTTGCTGAATAAAAGTGCAGGACAAATGTGCTTGACCTGTTCCTGGGTGTCCCTGCCTTGTGCATTGTTTACCACTGCCAATACAATTAGAGCCTGTCCCTCTTACAATACTTTATGGACTGGCTGTCAATCCAACTTTACAAATGGAACGTAGAACTGCTTGGACCCTTTATAAGTGGCAAACCAAGTCAAGACTAAAATTTACAACATCCTCTAGATACAGGTAAGCTTTCGAGAGCTTAGGAATATGGTCCATCATTATTTTGAATGAAGTCAAAGTCCCATGTAAACAAAAGGGCACAGCCACATACTGGGCCACATACTGGGGCAGCCCAAAGGGTGTGTCAGTAGCTGTTTCCTTTGCCCTGGATGTTAAGGGAGCCAATCAATACCCTTTAGTAATATCGAGGGGGTAATGTTCCTGGCAGGTCACCCACCCGGGTAAGTATCAAATGTGGATATTACATTTTGTTTCCTGAAGTTGTTGCAGAAGCTCAGGCTGACATCCAGCTTGGGGATGAGCACTTAGAAACTTGATCAAGGGTTGCTTCCTTTTGTGAGGTGTGACCCCTTGCTCCTATGTTTCAGGCAGCATGTGCTGCACAAAAGTGAAAATGGTGAAAACCATGTGGACACCAGTTGCTTGGTAAATAGTGACATATGCTTCCCGGAGGTTCCATTCCATAGGCTCATGTTAGAGTTACATAGTTATTTAGGTTGAAAAAAGACACAAATCCATCCAGTTCAACAAAAAAAAAAACACAATCCCATATACACATTCCTTCACCCACAGTTTATCCAGAGCAAGGCAAAAAAAAACAGCAAAGCATGCTCCAATTTTCTACAGCAGGGGAAAAATTTCCTTCCTGATCCCCCGAGAGGCAATCAGATTTTCCCTGGATCAACGTTACCTATAAATGTCAGTACTCAGTTATATTATGTACATTTATGAAAGAATTTAGGCCTTTTTTTAAAAATCTACTGAGCTGGGCAGAACCACCTCAGGAGCGAGTCTATTTCATATTTTCACAGCTCTTATGCACACAACCGTTTTTCAGGATGTAAAAAATGAAATTTTTAATGGTCTAGAAAAAACGTTTTTTTCAACCCTATCGTTAAACCGGCCTTGCCTACACACGATCATGGAAAAAAAATGCTCTAGCAAAGCGCCGTGACATACAACACGTACAACGGCACTATAAAGGGGAAGTTCCATTCAGATGGCGCCACCCTTGAGGCTGCTTTTGCTGATTTTGTGTTAGTAAAAGACGATTCGCGCTTTTCAGTCTGTTACAGCGTGATGAATGTGCCATCTCCATTACGAACGCTAGTTCTGAGCATGCACGTTTTTTTCACGTCGTTAAAGCCCACACACGACCATTTTTACGATGTTAAAAACGACTTGAAAAATTAGAGCATATTCTAAATTTTTAATGCCCATTTTTTACGTCATGAAAAATGCTCTGGAGTCCACACACGATCGTTTTTAATGACATTAAAAAAAACATAATTTTTTCAAACCCGAAAAACGGTCATGTGTACGTGGCATTACTGTGAAGAAACCTTTCTGAATTTGGAGATGAAACCTTTTTTCTGCTCTAGATGTAAAGAGTGCCCCCTTGTCCTCTGTGATGACCTTAAAGTGAATAACTCAACACCAAGTTCACTATATGGACCCCTTATGTATTTGTAAATGTTGATCATATACCCCCTTAATCTCATCTTCTCAAGAGAGAATCAATTCAATTCCTCTAATCTTTCCTCCAGATCTCCTCCATCCCTCATAACAGTATGGTTGCTCTTCTCTGCACTTTCTCCAGTTTCCCGAAATCTTTTTTTTGAACTGGCCCAAAACTGATCTGCATATTCCAGATGAGGTCTTATTAATGATTTGAACAGGGGCAAAATGATATCTCACTTTCTGGAGTCCATACCTCTCTTAATACAAGAAAGGACTTTGCTCGCTTTGGAAACTGCAGCTTGCCATTATTGAGCTTATGATCTACCAAAACACCCAGATCCTCCTCCACTATGGATTCCCCCACTTGTACTCCCCCTAGTATGTATGATGTATGCATATTCTTAGCCCCCAAAGTACATAACTTTACAATAGCATTAAACCTCATTAGCCACTTAGTTGCCCAATTGCTTTGAGGTCAGCTTGTAAATTGGAGGCATCCTGTAAGGACATTATTCCACGCATAGCTTGGTGTCATCTGCAAAGACAGAAATAGTACTTTTAATCCCAGACCCTATATCATTTATAAAGATATTAAAAAGTAAGGGTCCCAGCACTGAACCTTGGGGTACACCACTGATAACCTTAGACCAGTGGTTCTCAACCTACTAGTGCCGTGACCCCTTGATAAAATTTCAAGTTGTGGGGACCCCTAACAGTAAATTTATTTTCGTAGCATGTCAGCACCCATGGCAAGACAAGTAATTTGCGCCCCTAACCCACAGACGTTTAGCGCTCCCTGAGTCTCTTCCACTCGTACAGTATTAAAACCCCTTATAGTACATTTTAGGATGTACCACTATTTCTCTTTGTTCTCCTTTCTTTCTCTTTCATCTCTCTCTCTCCTAGTTCCTTGTTTTTTTTATTTCCCATCCCTCCCTCTAACTGTCTTTCTTGCTCTCTCTTTTTTTCCTTTCTCTCCCTTTTTCTTTGTTCCTCTCCCTCTTATCTCCCTTCCTGGGAGAACAGTGCGGGCTTCAGGAACAGCCCAGGATTTGGTGACCCCTTGGCAAATCATCATTTGACCCCCGAGGAGGTTCCAACCCCCAGGTTGAGAACCACTGCCTTAGACCTTTCAGAGAAAGAATCATTTTACCACTACTCTCTGAATAAATTTTTTTAGCCAGTTTTCTATCCATTTACAAATTGATCTTTCCAAGCCTGTAGACTACCTTACACATGAGCGTTTTCAAACGCTTTTGAAAAATCCAAATAAACCACGTCCACAGCCACCCCTCTGTCCAAAGTTTTACTTACCTCCTCATAAAAATAAATCAGGTTTGTTTGACAACTTCTGTCTTTCATGAATCCATGCTTTCTGTTGCTTAAAATATCAGCGACATTCAGGAGTCCCATTGCACTAGTGACAACCCTCCTAAATTCTCCCATCATAAATTTACACATATATTCTTCTCTAACTATTCTAAGAAAAAAAGAGGGTTATTATAATTATCAAAGGCTCGTCGCCAATAATAACATAATATTAACCATTGCTAATTTATATGCTCCTATGCAATTTCTCAAGAACATTATTAAGAAGATAAGACGAATGCAAAAGGTAACCTTGTAATCTGCAAGGATTTTAATGCCACAATGGACCCAAATACAGACACCTCTAAAAGAATTCATTCTGTAAAAAATGTTTTTTGTAATTTTTTTTTCACAGGAGTACCTTTATGATCCCTAGAGATGTCTTCACTCATCTGAAAAAGATTTTTACTTTTGTTTCCAATGTACATAAGTCCTACACTTGTATTGACTTATTTACCACGTGCATAGCACTCCTGCTTCTGATGAACTGATGAACAAATTTATAATATCTCTTGGTCAGATCATGCACCGATCTCGATCAATATAATGAACCACTTACCAGCCAATACTTCACTCTGGAGAAATAACACATTCATTATTTTGCAGGAGAAACATCTGTCTGTGTTAAAGCAAAGATTAAAATAATTATTTACAATTAACAATATATCTTCTACCACCACTACTAACCTTTGGTGAACACATATAGTCACATTAGGGAAATTTTTGTACAATTAGCTTCTAAAGAGAAAAAAACTAAAATGACGGGGCATTAATGACCTACTGCATACAATATCAAAACTTGAGAAAAATCACAAAACCTCCCCTAATAACACACACCTACTACAACATTTAAACACTGCAAGAAGTGAAGTGAAGTGAAGAGCAATCCTAATTTCTAAGCATGATAATTACCTTAAAAAAACTCAAACTGAACCATTACTCTCAAGGCAATGGAGCAGGGAAACTATTAGCATTCCAATTACGCCAAAGATAAAATAGACATAAAATACAAAAATTGATCCACCCTAAATCAGGCAAGATATTCTATAACCCACAAGAAATACTGAATACTTTTGCAGAACATTACGAACTCCTTTATAACTTAGAAAATGATAAAGACACTCATCAACCCCTTCCATCTGAAATAACACAGTTTCCAAATAAGATCTGTCTACCTTCGGTAGATCATAACACATTACAAACACTTAATGTACCAATTTCTGTTGAAGAGACAAGTAAAGTTATCTGCTCTTCACAAGACCCCAGGAGCAGATGGTTTATCGAGTGAATACTAAAAAGCTTTAATTGATATACTAGCTCCTTATCTAACAGATGTATTTAATCAAGTAACTAAAAATAACAACTTCCCATAAAGAAATGCTAGAAGCAATCATTATTACGATCCCAAAAACTGGCAAAGATCCTGTATCACCCAAAAATTATAGACCCAAATCCTTATTAAATTCTGACCTAAAAATGTTCTCTAAAATAATTGCTAACCTTTTTCTTAATGTGATACCATGCCTTATAGAGCCTGACCAGGCAGGGTTTATAAAAGGCTATCAAGACCCAGATGGTACCAGACGTATGATCGATCTGAAGAATTATGTTGAAAACAGTCGGATCCCTCTCTGCTTCTAGATGCAGAGAAGGCTTTCAATAAGGTTCACTGGGAAATATTCTCTGAAACCCTAAACAGGTTTAGTCTTACAGGCTTTATACATGATATAAATTATAAATGTCCTTATACACAATACCTTCAGCTGAAGTGTTCACCTCAGGCTCCATCTGCAAGAGTTTTAACTTATCAAATGGAACTAGATAGCGGTAAGTAAGCTTGTTTTTTTTCTTTGGATTTATCCTTGGACCTGTTTATACTAGACAGGGATGCCCACTTTCACCTATAATATTCTCTCTAGAACTTGAACCTTTGGCTATAGCCATGAGATCAAATCCTAACATCATAGGCATTAAGATAGGACATAACGAACATACACTGGGACTGTACACTGACAATGTAATCTTATCTCCAGTTGAACCTGAAACACTCTTTACTTGAGTTACAGCAAGTGTTGGATAACTTTGGTAGAATTTAAAATAAGATCAACAGTAATAAATGTTTTGCCTTACCAATGAACATACCTACGGAAATGCTTGATAATTTACACATTAGCCACAAGTACAACTGGGATGAACCCTCTATTTCATATCCGGAGATCGAACTTTCCTTTCCAACCTCTTAACTATTTGAAGTACATTACCCAAAACTTTTAAACCAAATCCAAGATGATTTTCGAACTATACAAAAGTGCCCAGATTTCCTGGATTGGAACAATGGCAGCATTTAAAATGATCACCTTGCCAAAAATTCTTTATTAATTTAGGGCCCTCCCCATTCCAGTATCCCTAGCTTGAAATAGTTTGTGCCCGATATCGATAATAATGGTGAATTATGGTACCAATGGTGCATTTTTCCTGAACCATCACAAATTTTGAAGGTGTTTCTAGTTAGTGGATTTGTACTGTTGGATAATTTTCTGTGCTGCCTTGGTATCCAAACATCTTCCCCAAATCTACCTTACGTTGTGAAATCTCCACGTTTACCCAGCTTCTCCCTCTTTATTATAAATCCATTCTTCTATCTGAGAAATACAAATTGCCTGATAGTATTTCTCAAAGTCCGGGGCTGCTAATCCTCCTCACCTTTTCGCCAATGTTGCATATGCAATTCTGGGCCGTTTATGTGCCCAGATGTATTTTAATGTCATTGATATTAGTTTCTTAAAATAGTCCTGGGGTACTTGTCAGGTCACCTGTGGCCAGATGACAAGTGCACCCCGTTGGAGTCACCCGTAGTGAACCCTATAGCAGACTGCTGCAGACGAACCACAGAGTGGATACGGAGGAGAGGTTCACTGGGGCACAAACAGGGATCCTACAGGAAGCTTGAGCCAAAAGATTACCCATGGCGCAGAGTCTAAGATCCAGCTGGTATTCACCAGAGCCTCTAGTGGTGAGGATGGCCTTCGCTGCAACTGGATCCAGGTCGCGGCCCCCGGAGTCCCCTAGGTCACGCTCCGTAGGGAGAGAGGGGAAGCAGCCACTCAGGACACAAGAGATAGTGAAGGGTAAGCCAAGGTCGGGGCAACAAGCCAATGAGGATAATCAAGGGACAGGCCAAGGGTCACAGACAAACATGAGTAGTCGGAGACAAGCCAAAATCGGTACACAGAGATAACGTAGCACACGGCAAGCAGGAACACAATACTAACAAACAACGTTGATCAGCAATGCAGACCTGCAGTGCACTGGTTAATATAGAGTTCCTGGAATGGCCTGGGGTTGAGCCATACAGGGAGGAGAGATGATAAATGCAGCCAGGTGAGAGGGTCTGGCCTCTAGGATGAATACATGGAGAGCAAGGTAAGCTGCCAGACATTACTGCATATCCATGACAGTACTGTTATTGGGATCATTTGGAAAATGTAGGTCAACCTTGGTAGGATATTCATTTTTAAAGCATTCATTTTTCCTACCCATGAAATGGGCTTATGTACCTACAGATGCAGTCAGTTTTATTCCCAGATACCCCAGTCCCCCTTTACACCATACAAAGGGGAATAGTGATTTTCAAAATCTCCGATTTAGACATATTTATTTTGAAGTTAGTCAATTTTCTGTATATGGTTAGGTCATCTAATATAACTGGGATTGTTATTCTAGGGTTAGACATATAGAAAAGCAGGTCATCTGCATATGCAGCTACCTTAAACTCCCTTTCCCCTAATTTTACCCCTCCAATATCTGGGTTTTTACCCCCCCTATACATTTTCTAAAATCTTCCCTTCTTCTTCCTCTCCTATCTATTGGAGATGCAGTGATCAAATAGGAACATTACTGTATATCATACACTTTGGAACTGAAAAACCCTCTCCAGCTTCTGGAGGACTGTATCTTTTTTTATTGCATCCCTTACAGGTAATCTATTTCCTCTTAACCCTGCAACAGCTGTACTAGGTTTAATCCCTGATATATACCATATTTATCGGGGTATAGCGCGCTCCCGCGTATAGCGCGCACCCCTAAAGTTGCCCGAATTCCTGTGGAAAAAAGATTTTTTGTACTTACAGTTTTGGTGTCTTGCGCGGCGTCCATTGGTGGCCTCGTCAGGTCCGGCGTTCATCTGCGGCTTCGGGTGTCCTCTTCGTTGAGTCCGGCGTCCTTCTGCGGCGTCCTCGCGTCCTCCCTGCTTGTTTCCCGCGCCGAGTTTGAATACTGCGCTGACATATACCGAGCGCTGTATACTCGTTTATCGTCGGGCAGGCTCGGCAACTCTCGCGCTGACGTCCTGTACGCTCAGGAAGTCAGCGCGAGAGGCGCCGAGACTGCCCGAAGATACACGAGTGTACTGCGCTCGGTATATGTCGGCGCAGTATTCAAACTCGGCGCGGGAAAGCGGGTATCGACGTATACCGCGCACCTACAATTTTGCCCTGATTTTCAGGGCAAAATAGTGCGCGGTATACGCCGATAAATACGGTACTCATTAAACTACAGAACTATTGTGGCCAATATATTAATAGCAGCAAGGCTCACCATAGCTGTGGAAATCCATCACTGCTCCCAATCTATCTGATGTGGTATTAGGACTAAACACACAGGTCCACTATGAACTAATGTTAGCATACAAAAACTTTAACATTGCAAAATTTAAAAGAATTTGGCAAGCCTGGTTGGTACATCCTAAAGCTTCAAAATATCTGAAGGACTTTAAAAACCATTGAGACTCCTCTTTACATGTTGAATTATAAAGTGACTTCCATATACCTCCCCTTTGGCTTCCCCCTTCCCTTCAGGTTAGGAACATTCCCTGTTGACCATATGGTCCCAATGGGGTCGATAGGGTATGTATTTCTTACAACAGTATTGTAACTCATTGACTATGCTTAATTGTAGATTGGATTGATAACACCTTTGTTTATTTATCCGGTTTATATGTATTTTTCCTTTCTGTATCTATATGTAAATGTACCAAGAAGCATTTGTAATGTATCTGAGAAACTAATAAAAATTGAAAGAACACCAGAACTTCTCAGACACCCTGGTTCCACACTTAGTTAAAGTATTCAATACAGCGGGATCCTCTGGTGCATTACCAGCATAAATGCTTAGAGCTCTAGTAGTCAGGTTGCTCAAACCAGGGAAGGATCCCACTAAACCACAAAACATTAGACCAATAGCTCTCCTTAACGCAAACCTCAAGGTTTACACAAAGCTTACTGCTAACAGAGTGGCTGAAGTAACACCATCCTTAATAGTCCCTGTTCAAGTAGGATTTGTAAAAGGACATCAAGCACCTGATGGCACCCGCAGAATACTCAATCTGCTCTTTATAGCTGAGAGCCACAAACTGCCTTTATAGCTCTAGACACCAAAAAGGCTTTTAACAGGGTACATTGGGAATATTTACAAGCTACCCTAACAAAATTTGGTTTTGCAGGTTTTATCCTCTCAGCCATTTTAGCGTTAAATACAAACCTATCGGCACAAGTTTTTACCTCCTCTGTACTCTCCGACGCCTTTAACATCACAAATGGCACAAGGCAGGGTTTCCCCTTTTCGCCTATTTACATTAGTTCTGGAACCCTTTGCAGCTGCCATCAGGAGCTCCCTGACTATAAAAGGCATTTCAGTAGCTGGCAAATGCCATAAAATAGGATTATTCGCAGACAACATCGTATTGACACTTTCGGATGTGGATTCTTCCTTACCTGAGGAATGCACGATGATTGGAACTTTCAGCGCCATATCTAACTATAAAATTAACGTATCCAAATGCCATGTCCTTACAAAAAAAAAAATGTTGTCACAAAATACAGACAAAAATGAAATCTTTATTTCCTTGCAATTGGGATAACAGTAAGAACCAATATCTAGGGATTTATCTAACCGCCAAATCTAGCCACCTTTACAATGCCAATCACAATCATTCAGTTTAGACTTACAACTGGGCAACTTTGAAATCTCTTGGATGGGAAGGATAGCAACTTTTAAAATGGTTATTTTACCAAAAATTCTTTATATCTTCAGGACTGTACCAATACCCTTACCAGCCCTTTTCTTTAATAAACTCGATACCTCACTTTGGTCCTTTATTTGGAAGGGGACTAGAGCAAGAATAGCCTTCTCTACCCTCATAAAGCATAGATCAAATGGAGGTATGGGAGTCCCAGTAATTAAAGACTATTACAGAGCAAAACTTTTAGACCAACTTAAACCATGGTTTGACCCGTCTCCAGTAAAGCAATGGGCACTATTAGAACACAACTTGGTGCAGAACAATAACCTCAGAGCCTTATTAATAGCAGCGGCCACCAATAGACTCTAGGTTTTAAATAATGGTTAGACGCAGGTAACTCTACCCTACAGGAAATTCCAGAAGTAATCAAACACAAAGATACATTCAAGATGTTCCAAATCCAACATACCTTCAACACTAACACCATAGCTCTGGACAAAAAATATGGGAATTTTTTAATAGAGATTCTATCCAAAAGAGAGGCAAATTCACTTCTTTATTCCTTGCTTCAACCCAATACTCCAATAAAACAAACACCAGTGATACTAGATCAAATTCGGAACAAGAATGGTCCCGACTCCCAAGCAATCAGATCAAGCCTAGGAGATTCACACTGTGTATTATATTGGAAAAGTATTTATAAGATACTCTATAGATGGTACTTGACACCAGTTTGATCATCTAAAATCCATTGAACACTCCCCGGACTGCTGGCGTAACTGTGGGCAACCTGGGAGCTTGTTACATATACTCTGGTACTGCAAATCAATAACCAGCTTTTGGAAGTCTGTTTTCCAAATGATCTCATTTATTACAGGGATCATAACTCATCCCTCACCAGCTTTGGCACTGCTAGGATTCTCCATAGGAAACTTCCCTGCTAACGTTAGAAAAGTAGTTCTGCGTATTTTAATAGCAGCTAAATTGTCCATAATATGTCAGTGAAAAAAAAATAAAGCACCTACACTTACAGAAGTTATCTCTAGGGTAAACTTACATTAATACTCTTATGCCAGCATCAATGGCAATAGGGATAGCTTCAACCGGAAATGGGAAGTATGGATTAAAACCTACAACTTAACCAATTTTGAGAAACTGGCAGTTAATTGAGCAGCAATTAACCTATAAGTAGCAGGTGAGGACTAGTAGTAGTTGATGGCTGAAGTACCATTGCTACTTGTTTTCTTCTCAAAGTTATGTTTTTTGGTTTACTCTTTTGTTTTATATCTGATGGGGTCAAGATTAGTATCTCTAGGTAAGACTGATAACCTCTAAAAAAACAGGTTTATGTAAAAGAGAGTCACATATAATTCACATCTAGGTTATAACATCTATGAATATAAGGGTCAAAAGGAATACCACTACTATTGCAAGCAGCTTATGATTATTTACCCATGATAAGATACTAAGGTGAAATTTGGAACAAAACCTGTAAGAAAACCAACTTAATATGGACATGCAAATATGTAAATGTTTGACCCTGTAACTGATCATAATTAATAAACATCTCAATTATTAAAAAACATTTGGAAAGATTAAAAAAAATCACATCCACCCACTGCTTCTCGAGTAGCATTTTACTTTCAGCAACTCTCTCAGCTGAGAGTCAAGGACAATCTTTGTAATGTGCTCTACACCAGCTGTTGAGGTGTAGAAGTTGGCCCCTCCACCATCATCTGCCTCTCTACCAGGGCATGTATCTGCTGCTGTAAAGAAAGGTTCAGTTGCTTCTGTCCCTCCAAGAAGGCCATGTGGACTACAGTCAACTGTTGCATCTGCCGTGCTTAGCAGTTAAACAGTTTACTGCTTGCTAGTTAGCCAATGTGATCTATTTTTCATGTTTCTCTATTTTGTTCAACAAAAGTTAGCTGTCTCTTTCAGGTGTTGCCAAGTTGTAAGGGGGACAGCTTTGAAGGGTTCTGGCTGTGGTAAACCATGCACAAGACAGGGACACACAGGGACTAGCCAAGCAGGTTTTTCCTGCACTTTTATTCAGCAGGCAGCAGACAAAATACATCTTTAGGCCGGGTTCACACCTAGGCAAATTGAATGCCTCGCATTCAATTTTCATAGCAGGAGAATGTGACCGGCTCTCTATAGAGCCAGTTCACATATCTCTGCAGTGGGTCCGGTGCAGTGTGCTGGAAAAATGCGTGCCTTTTTTGGTGCATTTCAGGTTCGATTTCAGTCCAAAATTTGAGCTGAAATCAGACCTGAACTGGTGAACTAGCACGCACTGGACCCCTGCTGTGCGCCGCATGCTGTGACAGTGTGAACCCGGCCTAAGTGTTAGAGGGCTTTGTACAGCAAATGTTTAACATAAAACAAAGAAAACATCTTCTTGTCCAAGCTACTACCTAAACTCAGGTCAGTTTTTGACAAACAGGATGACCCCTAATAGGTTCCCCATAACAAATAGTTATAATTTTTACATTTTTAGTGTTCTGCTAGCAATCAGACTTTTTACACAGCAACTAGCTGCCAGGAAGTGTTCTGAACATCAGTCAACTTGCATATATAAAGGCATTTGCAAAGCTTAGACCAATCACAGGGACCCTAAACAGAACTACTAATCTGAGAAAACAAAAATGTTTGTCTTCCCCACATCAGTCATAAACACTGGAGCTCCTTACCATGAGTGAGAAACCTAGGTCCACAATCCTACCACATAATGATTAACAATATATATAGTTATATATATGTATCGGTGAATGCACATTTATTTTCCTGTACCAGCATCATTGGGACAAGAAGTGATTGAAAACTGGCAGGAATTTTTTAACTCTTCCCTATTTTTAACTCTGCATCCACTCTACAGTTTTTGCTTGACTGTTACAATATAGTGATCATAGCTCTTCCTTTTTTTACAGGAGATGACGGAGCTTTTGGTATAAACAGCATTACTGGAGCTGTTACTGTGATTAAAAATCCTGATGAACTAAAGAAAGAAGTCTATGAGCTGAAGATAAAGGTAGGCATGTGTTTTCTCTTGCACACTGATCATGATTAACAAAAACATTTTGATGGCACATGATTTAATTGACAGTCTAATACCTCAAACCCAGACTGTTATTTCTAACACACATAGTTAGGTGGACACCTAAGTCCACAAGAAATGATGTCTTTTGTCAAAATGTAAATGTAGCGGTTACCCCACAGGAAGCTACTTGGTATGGTGTGACGCGACTCTGGAAACTCTCTGACAATCCTGGTTATAATTTAAATTTTGGTATACCACATACTGTATTCCACACAAGCTACTTGACATGAGATAAAGTGAATATATTGTTGCAAGGCAGGTAAATGCAAACTTAATAGAGAAGCACTATAACTGAATACGTTTGAATGCATTAGACTAAGTAACGTGAATCCTAAACTATAATATGGCAATTTACCTAGTCCACAATAACAGTAAATCAAGTTAATCTGGTATACACAGCATAAGCAGTAAAGGGTATACAAGGCAATGAAAAGTCTTACAGTTAATCTCTGCAGTAAGTGTCCCTGAACTCTGTGATTATATTCATGGATGTGGGTATATGTAGGTGTTTCTAAACAGGGTACTCCTGAAAGGTGGTTAGATACCCGATGCCTAATTTACAGTCTTAAGCCAGTTAATATTGGGACCCGATCTGTATGGTGGTGCACTTGCTGTCTCTTTAGAGCTGCATGCAATGAATGACTGTTGGGCTGTTAAGCAATAATATTAAAATATAAAGATAATCAACTGCAGTGCCACACAAGTAGAGTACAATAACTAACCACAAAGTGCAATGAAAAGTCTCACAGGCCGCGTACACACGGTCGATCCATCCGATGAGAATGGTCCAACGGACCGTTTTCATCGGTTCACCGCTGAAGCAGACTGATGGTCTGATGTGCGTACACACCATCGTTTCCAAAACCGATCGGGTCAGAACGCTGTGACGTTAAACACACGACGTGCTAAAAAAAATGAAGTTCAATGCTTCCAAGCATGCGTCGACTTGATTCTGAGCATCCCAAGGACAACAAGTAGGTTCAACTATGATAGCATCCGACCTGTAGCTACCAATAAGTAAGGAGCCATTGGCTGGTAAGAGTCACGAAATATGTCCACAATTTTGTCAAAGTCATATGATAATTCCGCAATAGCAGTAGAGATGTGTAAAATGTTAGTGTTATTCTTAGGGGCACATAAAGTGTAGGCTAGTAGACATCTGCATTTATTTACATATTCATAGTATGGGATCATGGTTCATATAGTTTCATTAGGAGGGCTGCACCATGAGCAGGAATGGAGCTGGTGACTACTAGGGACAGGAGGCACCTTGTGATCAGAGGAGAATAATTCATTTTCCCAGGCTCTGAGGGGGAAAACGCTCTCTCGTGTGCTGGGAACATGAAAGTACAGTCTTGTGCCACTGAGAGGAAACAGTCTTGTGTGCGAAGACCAGGGAGAGAGTAGACCAGTTGCTCTTTTCTGCATACATAGAGAGTTGAGAGACTGAGCCACTTATAGTCTGTGTACTGGGCCTGGAGCTGTGCAGACCTGGGGGCTGTGTGTGGCTACACCAGAAGGAGGAGCAGAGGAGTGAACTGAGCCTTGTGGAGACTTGATCATGAGGACTGAGCCACAGAGGACCGTATTCCTGGGGACAGCAGACTGGCAAGCATTCTGGACATGATGATTCGCTGTGTGCCAGATTGAACAAAATTAACTGTGCTTATCCCATCACAGTTAGCAGTTTAATGCTAATTAAATACTGTATATAATATTATTCTAAGAACTGTTGCATTTTGTGGTTAATTGTTGCATTCTAATTGTGTAGTGATGCAGGTGATTATGTTTAAAGTTTAATACTATTGCTTAACAGCCCAACAGTCACTCAATGCATGCAGCTTTAAAGAGACAACAAATGCACCACCATACAGATCGGGCCCCAATGTTAACTGGCTTAGGATCGCAGCAAATTAGGCATCAGGTATCAAACAACCACCTTTCAGGGGTACCCTGTTTAGAAACACCTACATATACCCACATCCCGGTATATAATCACAGCGTGCATCCAGGGACACTAATTGCAGAGATTAAGGCCGCGTACACACGGTCGGTCCAAACCGATGAAAACGGACTCAAAAAATTGGTCTGGGCAGGAAGGGGGTGAAAATGCCCTGTATTGAATTGGTTAAATGCAAGCTAATGTTCTGCTTGCCTTGCTTGCTGCAGCTTGACATTGCATATTATTGCTGAGTCTTTCATCAACCAGGACCCCCCAGATAATTTTCCATTCTTGATTTACCCAAAGGTTCTTCCTCTAGGGTATAACTTTCATTTATATTTTTAGCCTCTAAATACATTACTTTACATTTCCCTACATTGAACCTCATTTGCCATGTGTTTGCCCTCTCCTCCAATTTATTGAGGTCTTTCTGTAGAGTTTATATATCCTGTTGCGAAGTTATTACCCTGCTTTACTTTGTATCACCAGCAAACACTGAGATTGAATTATTTATACCAACCTCCATATCATTTATGAACAAGTTAAACATAATTAGTCCCTGGACAGAGCACTAGGGTAACCCACTTGCAACTTCAGATCATTCAGAAACATTATTTACCACCACTCTTTGGGCATGTCCCTGAGACCAGTGTTTTATCCACGACATATTGTCGCTGCCAACAGACCTCAATTTGTGGATTAGGCATTTTTGAGGTACTGTGCCAAATGCTTTAAAAAAATGTAGATACACTACATACATAGTCCTTCCCTTATCCATATTACCACTGCCTTCCTCATAGAATGTTAACCACCTCAATACCAGACACTTTTACCTCCTTCCTGCCCAGGCCAATTTTCAGCTTTCAGTGCTCTCACACTTTGAATGACAATTACTCAGTCATGCAACACTACCCAAAGACAATTGTTTATAATTGTTTTAGACACATATAGCTTTATTTTGGTAGTATTTAATCCCCACTGGGGTTTTTATTGTTTTATGATATTAGCACGAAAAGCCCAAAAAAAAATATTTTTTTTTTTTAGTTTCTATTATAAAATTTAGCAAATAAGTAATATTTCTTTAGAAATTTAGGCCATAATTTATACTGCTACATATCTTTGGCAAAGGTATCCCAAATACATTTTATCAAATTATTCATGAAGCCCAGAGATTTCAATAAATGCACCACTTCCTATAGAGTACTTTGAAGAGACATGTATACCAAAAAGCAGTCTTAGCAAAGAGCATTTTATTATACCTTGTGAGATCATGTACAGCATACAGAATGACAAAAAATGCATACACAAAATTGCATGAACGCAGAGCATGCTAAAAAACACATATACATATTGTTGCCATAGTACTTGGCAGGTCCTGCACAATATGACCCACTGAAGGGGCTAGATGGTATTAGAAAATGTTGGAGTAAAACAATATAAAAGACATACAATCATCTGTATGGACATCATGCATCTATGTTAAACTGACGTGTTTCGTTTGGGTGTACCAACTCTTCAGGGGTGAATGCAATGATGATCTATAAAGAGACATAACCATATGGTATAATATTGTAGCTGAATAATAGGAATACAAAATGGGTGTAAGGGACAAGATGGACATCCCTATAAATACTCACGTCAACTGCATAGATGTGAACAGAGGATCAGAGCTGTTAGAGATGTCTGGCATGGGAGCTGAGGTAGAGAAACGTGGACAAGCAGGGAGCACTGTGGATTCCCCAAGGCCAATGTGCAAATGTAGATGACAGTGAGCCAACACTTCTGTGGATTGAGATCAGTAGTATATATTGAATGTATAATATTATTGAAAAGTGTGAAAAGCTCATACACCAGGTCAGATGAAGGGAAGAACTGAGCAACCACCAAGTATGAAAGTGGATGGAAAAAAAGAAGAAAAAAGAAAAATATATCCTAGGTGAGATACTAAAGGAACCAAAGGGAAAAAAAGGACAAGGTGCTAAAAGTATAGGTGAAACCTTTGGTGATTTACCTTGTTGGTTCCCATGGAAAATGGGAACCAAAATCACAAGTGAATGCTTGCATATAAAGGTGTAACCAGAGAGACACATAGACACCAAGTGAGACCCTGCCTTGCCACCATTTATAACTGTAAAAGAAAAACAGTCTCCTCTTCATCGTTCAGACTAGGGGGCATGTAGCATACACCCACTATTAACCACTTTCGCCCTGGAAGGATTTGCCCCCTTAATGACCAGGCCATTTTTTGCGATATGGCGCTGCGTCACTTTGACTGACAAGTGCGTGGGCACGCTTTACCCCAACAGAATTAACGTCCTTTTTTCCCCACAAATAGAGATTTCTTTTGGTGGTATTTGAAAAGCGACAATTTTGAAAGAAATAAAAAAATTTTTTTTACTTTTTGCTATTATACATATCCAAAAAACTAAAAATATAAAAAAAACATTTATTCATCAGTTTAGACCGATATATATTTGTATACATATTTTTGGTAAAAAAAATTGCAATAAGCATATATATTGATTGGTTTGTGCAGAAGTTATCGCGTCTACAGACTATGGGATACATTTTATATTTTTTTATTGTTTTTAATAGTAATGGCGGCGATTTGCGATTTTTAGTGGGACTGCGACATCGCGGCGGACAAATTTCACTCTAGGTGACACTTTTTGGGGACCAGTGACATTATTACATTGATCAGTGCTATAAAAATGCACTGATCAATGTAAAAATGACAGGGAAGGGGTTAACACTAGGGGGCAATCAAGGTGTTAAGTGTGTTCCTTAGGTGTGTTCTAACTGTAGGGGGGATAGGCTCAGTGGGATATGACAGAGATCACTGTTCCCGATCACTGGGAACAGTAGATCTCTGTCATCCTGGCAGAACGGGGATCCACTTGTTTACACTGGCAGATCCCATTTTGCCTCTGTACTAGGCGTTCGCGGGTTGCCGGCAAACATCCGTTCGCGGGTTGTCCACCCTAACCTTGGGCATGCTCCCACAGCATGCAGCTGGAGTGAGAGCACACTGCCCGCAACTGTGCCTGCACGAGTGTACAGGTATGATGATTCGCACAGAAGAGCTCACCTGCCGCTGGTCGGCAAGTGGTTAATTTCCCTTTTGTTTCTTCCTTTTGAAATTTCATCCACAAGGATTCTACCCCTTCCAATTCTCTGTTAGAAATGGCATCCCTCATTTTCACCAGCACCAACAAATTTATATACATGTGTAGCGCCCCCTTACTTTCAGTATGGGCACTACGCTAAAGTTAGTGGGGAATGGGAGAGTTATTTTGCTCCCATTCACAATTTGCTAAATTCTGGGCTGCTGTCATTCCTGAACTGTCCTGTAGGTCAGTCTGCGCTCCAGGGGTGCTGATTTCACCCCTGGGCAACAGGTGGCGCTAGAGGGGTTCTGGCAGAGCCACTTTTCCCCAGCAGCCAATTAGAGGAGTTTTCCCTCGCGGGGCATGCTGGGGGAGAGTATATCTGTGGCAGACGCCATTTTGTGAGGTTCTTCGCGGGTTCCAGGTGCGGCACCCACCTTTAGGGTGTGCGCATCCAATGGACCCTGGCGATGGCCTCCCAGTCCGGGGTCGCATGCTATGCGGAGCTCCATGTTGCTGAAAGGGGCCCCAGTGATTTACTGGGTCCCCAGCTCTATTGAGGAGATCCCAGGCTGAATGCCGTTCGATGGGGGGTCGGCTTGAGGAGAACCCAGAAGCAGGTTGTCCAACAGGGCTTAAACGAACCATCGGGGATCTGGTGACCGGGACATTGACAGGTACACTTCAACTGTAACCCGGTGACCCTTACTTAATCTACTGGGAGGATTCACTCAAATTGTTCAGCTCATTTAAGTACTAGGCCTGTGGCAGAGGCCTGTTCCTCCCAGCAATCTAAAGTGACACTTCGGCTGCCAGGCTCGTGGCAGGAGTCTGTCCGGGGGCGCTTCACCCACTCTGGCTGGAGTGGCGACGAACTGTAACTACTACTACTGTGCTGTTGAGAGCAGGATTGCTCCTTTCATATCCAGGCCTGATACTGTAAAGTTCTCTATCGCTTCATCAACCTTTTCTCCCTACCTCATGTTGATGTTGGCTATGTTGGGCCGAAAATAAAGCATTTGAAAACCTTCTTTGATTGACTGGACAATCGCTCACTACTCTACTCATCAACTACACCCCTAGACAACACTGAGAGGTAACTTAATAGGCTGATCCCAACAACAACCAGCGGCTCCTGAGGGGGTAGCGCTACACATGCACACCCCTCACCCTCTTTTATCTACTCAGTCCCTTTGATACAGTGAGTATCCCTGGACAGTCACAAGCCAGTCATGTGTGCTGTCAAACCAGGTCTCTGTTACTCCCATGAAGTCTAAATTCTCCCCATGTATTAGTAGTTCAAGTTCCTAATTTTATTTACCAAACTTCAAGCATTCATGAACATGCTTTTTAGTTTTGTTTGACCACAAGCCGTTTGTTCCCTATTTGTTCCCAAGCTGCAGTATGTTTCTGTCAGCCCACATGTATTTAACTTATGTATTTCAGCTGCATTGACCACCATACTACTTTCTGTCCTTTGTTCAGTAGCTGGACAAGCTTCTGCTCCCTCCCCTCCATCACCTGGTTTAAAAGCCCCTCAAACTTTTTGACCATCTTCTCCCCTTACAAAGCTGCACCCTACCCATTTAGGTGTAGTCTGTCCTTGCTAAAGAGCCTGTAACCAACTGGAAAGTCAGCCCAGTTCTCCAGGAATCCAAAATCCTCTTTCCTGCACCAATTCCTCAGCCACTTGTTATTTTCTCTAAGTTCCTGCTGCCTCTCTGGAATGGATCGGAGTACAAGCAATATTGCTGAGAATGCCACCTTGGAGGTCCTTCTCTTTAATATAAAGCCTATGGGCCATATTCTCAAAGAATCTCCGCCTGCTTCGCTTAGGGCACTTACACTCCGCTGTCCCAACTTACTGGAGCAGGTGTTGTATTCCCCAACCACTTGCTCCATAACTTGGGACAGCGGAGTGTAAGTGTCCCGGCGTAGCCTGGCGGATCTCCAAGGGGGCGGCTTCTATTCAAATGAAGCGCGCCCCCGATGCAAAAGAACTGGGCATGCGCCGGGCTGCAAAAAGCCCAGTGCGCATGCTCCAGTTCTCGGCGGAAAACGTCAATGACGCCGACGTGTGCGTCATTGACGTAAAGTCGTATTCAAGAACGACTTACGTAAACGACGTATCCGACGAAAAAACACGACGGGGACCCGACGCCATCCGTAACATGGCCTACGCGAGACTTGCGGAAACTTACCCCTCATATAGCAGGGGTAAGTTTCCGCTTACGCAAACGACGTTAGCGACGGTTACGCGACGCGAACTCGTTCGGGAATCGGCGTAGAAGGATCATTTGCATATGCAAATGACTCCTTCACGTAAATGCCATCTAGCGGCGGCCGGCGTCATTGCATTTAAGATTCGCCAGTGTAAGTGACTTACAGATGGCGGATCTTAAGTGTATCTATGCAAAAATGATTCTGAGAATCAGGAGCATAGATACACTGGCCAAAAAAGGGAGTTACGATGGAGTATCCTGAGATACTCCATCGTAACTTCTCTGAGAATATGGCCCTATGTCCCTAAAATATTTTCTAACTTTGTCATTGGCACCAACATGCACCATGACAGCTGGCTCCTCATTCTGTCCATCCGATCCACGATATACCGAACTTAGCACCTGGTAAACCACATACCGTTTGGTGATTGTCCTATCTGTCCTTCTAATAATTGAGTCCCCTACCATCAGCCTAACCTTACCTGTATACCTGCCCCCCACATTCTTACCGGATCAGTTGTTCCCCTGGCAGCTGGGGGAGGAAGTCTGCTCCAGCAATGTCACCCCTGAGCTGATATCCTCAACATTATGCAACTTGGCATATTTATTGGGATGTATTAAATCAGTACTAGGTTCTCTAAAGCTCTTCCCTCTGCCCCTTCTTCTAACTGTCACCCAGCTCCCTACCCTCTATATTGGTCCTCTCCAGCACCTGCTGGGTAATGTCCAAATTCCTTTCCAGGTTGTTGATGGTTCATGGTGTTGACACCTGATTCTTTAGGTCCAAGATCTGGGCTTTCAGATAAACAACTAGCTCACATCGTGCACAACAGTATTCTCCATTGAACTGCTCTTCAAGGGATGTATACATGGAGCAAGACGTGCACTGGGTTGCCTCACCAAACCTGTTGGACAATTTACCCCCAATGGGGATATCGCTATACTCACAGTACCCCTAGTTACTTCAAAAATACTCAGAGACCACAAGTTATATTTTAAGTTACTCCCAGAACTTCAATTTAATCCCAATACTCTAAGTTACTCCAATTTACCCCCAGTACTCCAAGTTACTCTAAATTACTTCCGACACTCTAAGTTACTCCCATTTTCTCCCAGTAACCCAAGTTACTCCCAAATACTCCTAGTAATCTAAATTACTTCCGGTTATTCCCAGTAATCCAAGTTACTCCCAATTACTCCCAGAAATCCAAGTTACTTCCAATTACTCTCAGTACTCCAAGTTAGTCCAAAATTACTCCCATTATTCTAATTTACTCCTAGTGCCCCAACTTACTCCAAATTACTCCCGGTCCTCTAAGTTACTGCCAGAGTGACCCACAGATCCTCCTCCTGTCAGAGTGCCCAGAAAATCTTCTGTCTGTTAGTGTGCACTGACTCCTACTCCCTTACTCAAAGTTATCTAGCCACTCCACCTGTCAGTGTGCCCTTGTGGCTCCTCCTGTTCCAGTGTGTCCACCTCTGTGCCTGTTTCTTCCCACAGTGGTCCTTGTTTCACAGGTGACATCTCCCAGCATGACTGTGCCTCCCCACTCATGCCTTGCTCAGTGTGCCTCTTCTCACTGTGCCTGAGTTTGATCTGGAAATATAAGATACACATTTTCTTCAAATCAGACAGACTTGAAACATTTAAGACAAGGTTGTACTGTTGAAAATATTTCACTTTCTCCCAGGTTTATAAGAATTTAATGTCTTGACAAAATACATCCATTACACCATCCATTATTAGGACAAATTTTCTATTTGCTTGAACAAATTAAGTGAGGCAATCCAGATATCATTTCCTGATTTCCCTCCCTTATCCCCTTGTTTTTACCTTGTGTCTCTATCTACTTACCTTGATTATTTGCTGCTCTACTTTCCCTCACCTCTTCCTTCTTCTCTACCTGGTTCCTACATGCTGACCTAGAACCCCAGGGCCCACACTGGAACCTACAACTGATGCTCTGGAATCTACATGATCTACCAACTACCCAACACCTTTTATCAGACCACTTGTATACAGCCAATGGTTGAAACAAAGCTTTTACCTCTTTCCACCATATTTCACTGATTGCTTTCTGAAAATTGCTGTAACTGCCTCAATGTCAGAAACCATTTTAATAAAGGAGAATGTACAATGGACTGGATAATGTGGCATTATGATGATACATGTTCTTTCCTTCAGTACTGTTAAAATTCCAATAAAGAATGGAAGATAAAATAAAATCTCCATATTACTGGAACTAATGTATGCTGTTCAGGTGTCCATGTTAAGTTGTCACCTGGATAGTCAACATAGTCAAGCTCAGTAAAATTCCTTTAGCACCAGAGCACAATGGTTGTGTTACTCTGTGTCATAATTTTATACTGTCACTAAAAATATTGTTTAGGTTGAAGAATTACAAAATGCAAAATCACGCAGCTAATAACACTTGGATCTAAACTTTTTATGCATAAAATATTTTTTACTCTAGGAGCTGTGACAAGAAAAATATGAATGTGTACAAACAATAACACTTTTAAACTATTTGTATTTGGGTATCAGGAAGAAAGGATTTCTGTTTACAGCAAATTGGACCAAGAATTATAATGCTATCACAATGAGGTCCACTTTCGAGGTGTAAGGCCAGCATACTGGGCCTGAGACCATCTTGAAATAAAAGACCTTACAAAAGTGTGTCCAAATGTTATGGATCCTGACCATGCCTAAGGGCGATAGTGTGCTATGGATCTTTTAGACATTATGGGGCAGATCCTCGTACAGTGGTGCATTTATGCGCCGGGCATAGCGTATCTAAGATACACTACGCCGCCGTAACATACTTTTTTTTTTTCAAATCCTGAAAGAATCCGCGCCGTAGGTTACGGTGGCGTAGTGTATCTTTGCCGGCGAAATGGCGCCTAATTCAAATGGATGTAATGGGGGCGTGTTTTATGTTAATACGTCTTGACCCAACATAAACAACGTTTTTTTTAACTGCGCATGCGCCGTCCGTGGGGGTATCTCAGTGCGCATGCTCGAAATGAACTTGGAACAAGCCAATGCTTCCGACGGTGATGTCATTCTACGCAAATCCCTATTCGCGAACGACTTACGCAAACGACGTAAAAATTTCCAAATTGTCCGCGGGAACAACGGCCATACTTAACATTGAGTACGCCTCATAACAGCAGCTTTAACTATACCCTGGAAAAAGCTGTACGTTCATGGATCACCGTAAATAGGTAATTTGCATACTCAACGCGGATTTCGATGGAAACGCCACCTAGCGGCCGCCGAAAAGTTGCATCTAAGATCCGACGGCGTACTAAGACGTACGCCTGTCGGATCGATCCCAGATGCCGTCGTATCTTGTTTTGTGGATACAAAACAAAGATACGACGCGGGAAATTTAAAATTACGCTGGCGTATCAAGAGATACGCCGGCGTAATGCTTTTGTGGATCTGCCCCCATGGAGATAGTAGCAGGTAAATGGCTCCACTGCTTCCCTTATAAAAAAAAAGTTACTCAGGTGATTACTCCATGAACTGGCCCTATTGTCACCATTGTACACATGCAGAAGTTCTCCCTACTGTAATTTTGACTGGGAGTAGTGGCCAAGACCGCTGGCTGCTAGTTTCAATAAAAGCATATTTTTATTTTTTTAAATATGCCAGGGATTGAGCTTTCCTTTTTTTCTTCAAGCTGGACCTGGACTTTATATATATTGCTTGGGGATTGTACATTTTTAGGCCATGACTTGGGTAGCAGTGCCAAAAATGAAACACAATGACCCTCAGCTAACATTGCTTCCAGAAATACGTTCCTGTGTATAATACAAGATTCCACCCCAACTGACAAATCAGTAGGGCTGGGTCCTCATTATTGCTGTCCTGCAAAGTTTGTGTATATTTTTTACAACAGTGTCTTGTGTTCCTTCAGTTTATTCAGTTTGTGTTTGTACATCGAGAATGGTACTGCTGTCACAGTAGGGTGACATTTTGCCACTGACACTTCTCAGTTGTCTACCATTCTACATGATGCAGCTGTGACAAGCTTAATTTTTTTTTTTAAAAGGCCAGAGTCGGGCCAGAAAGCATATCGTGGAAAGTAAATCTAGATAAAAATATTGCAGATGTAATTTTATATACTTATATACTGTATATACTGTGTATATATTTTATGGCAGAGTGATGGATGTACTTAAATCTTTCCATCCAATTTATAAGTATCCATCCAATACTATAAGTACTCCTGAGTAAAAATAAGATGCATCCATTGGATATACTAAAATAATTAAACTTTGCAACTGATACATCACGTAATCTTTTTTTCTCAACCTGTTGTTAAACTGTGTCAGGTGTGTAAAGCTGACGGCACATTGTTTTTCTGGAAATAGGCATATTTATTTTTAGAGTTGAAATTGCAGCTCAAAGATTATCAACTTTGGCCCGGATTCTCAGTGGAGATACGCCGTCGTATCTCTGCGTTGTGCCGTCGTATCTATGCGCCTGAATCTTATGCCCCGTACACACCATCACTTTATGTGATGAAAAAAAACGACATTTTCTGTGAAGTAAAAAATGACGTTTTTGAAACTTCAATTTTCAAAGACGAAGTTGCCTACACACCATCATTTTTCTCACAATGTTCTAGCAAAGCGAGGTTATGTTCACCACTTTTTTTCATTGAAGCTTGCTTCATAAGTAGCTTCTGGGCATGCGCGGGTGAAAAAACTTAGTTTTAAACGACGTTTTTTGCTACACACAGTCAATTTATGTGAAGTAAAAAATGACGTTTTGAAAAACGACACATAAAATTGAAGCATGCTTCAATTTTTTTTTTGTCGTTTTTTTACAAGACATAAAACGACGTTTTCCCCCCCACACGGTCATTTAAAGTGACGTTTTTAAAAACGTCATTTTTTTTCATCACATAAAGTGATGGTGTGTACGGGGCATTAGAATCAGTTACGCATAGATATCTGTTAGATCCGACAGGCGTAAGTCTCTTACGCCGTCGGATCGTAACTGCATTTTTACGCTGGCCGCTAGGGGCGTGTACGCTGATTTACGCATCGAAATATGTAAATCAGCTAGATACGCGAATTCCCGAATGTACGCCCGGCCGACGCAGTAAAGTTACGCCGTTTACCTTAGGCTTTTCCCGGCGTATAGTTACCCCTGCTATATGGTGGCGTAAGTGCGGCGTAACAATGTTAAGTATGGCTGTGGTTCCCGCGGCAAAATTTGAAAAAGTTACGTTGTTTGCGTAAGTTGTCCGTGAATGGGGCTGGACGTCATTTACGTTCACGTCGAAACCAATGACGTCCTTGCGGCGTACTTTGGAGCAATGCACACTGGGAAATTCCACGGACGGCACATGCGCCGTTCAGGAAAAACGTCAATCACGTCGAGTCACAGAAGATTTACATAAAACATGCCCCCCTGATCCAAATTTGAATTAGGCAGGCTTACGCCGGCAGATTTACACTACGCCACCTCAACTTACGGAGCAAGTGCTTTGAGAATACAGCACTTGCCCATCTAAGTTGCAGAGGCGTAACGTAAATCAGATATGTTACGCCCACACAAAGTTACGCGATCGTACGAGAATCTGGCCCTTACAGTTTATAGGAAACTGAGCATGGGTTAAAACTGGGCAATGAAATGAATAAAAGATTGGAATAACAGGGCTTAGTTGTGAAAAAGCTTATTGCTTAGTTGGGAACATGAAGTCAAGAAACCCCTGTAGATAATAAAAAACTGTAAAGCTTTGTAAAATATTAATTAATATTATTGTCATACTTGTAGGCAATTTAAATGCCCCCCAGAAGTCTTTCTGAAAAACTTCCAGTTAGCAAGCCATCCTGGCTTGTTCCTAGGGAGGCTGAGGGCTTGATTTATTAAAAGCTAATAGACTGTTTACTTTGCAAGGGAATTACCTGTGCAAGACAATATTCCCTAAGCTTAGTGAGTGTGGATGAACATTTACTTTGGAAGGAATACCCAATCACGTGCAAGTAAAAAAATATATATTTTTGATTGCACATGGCTGGATGGTAGAAGTGAGCAGAGATTTGCCTCATTCTCTAGACAGGGGCTGGGTAAAGGTAATTTTGTTTGTCAGTGTCCGAAACTCCTGAAGTTGGCAGTATAAACTGAATGTTCATGAATTACTAAATTCCTGGGTCCCTTGATGCAGTGGTCATCAACTCTGTCCTCAGGGCCCACTAACAGGCCAGATTTTATGTATTACCTTGGGGAGATGCAGACTAGAATACTGCAATCACTGAGCAGCAAATTATATCACCTGTGATGTATTTCAATTATCTTGCTAACCTGGCCTGTTAGTGGGCCCTGAAGACAGGGTTGATGACCACTGGCTTAATGGACCACAAAGAAAAACAAAACTGTGGCAGCTTCCATAATTTTGTCTTTACAGGTTTCCATAATACTAGAATGACTTGTACAATATGCCAGTGACAATGACAACCTCAGTGTTCCAGAACTAGCAATAATATGCGTTATAGTGATATCTTCTTGGTCAGAGGGTCCACATGTATTTCCAAAATCAAAAATGTGTTTCAGGAATGTTTCAATGGCAAGGAACTGAACAAGAGCTTCAATCCGGGTGAGGCTGTGGCCTTTGGTGCAGCTGTTTAGGCTGTTATCCTGTCTGGAGACAAATCAGAAAATGTTCAGGACCTCCTGCTTCTTGATGTCACCTCTCTGTCACTGGGTATCAAGATTGCCAATTGAGTTATGACAACCTTGCTCAAGTGTAACACAACTATCCACAGACACAGATCTTCAAACCCTACTACCCAAGTTGTTATCCTTGCTGAGCAAATTTGAAATGACTGGTATCCCACAACCCCATGGAGTGACGTTTGACATTCGGTTCAATACATTTTTATTGAGTTTTGTGACAATACAAGATATGGAAGGGAATATTACTGTATCTATACCAATATTTAGTAAGGCTAGAGCATGGTTGGGTTTCACAAGCATGCCAGTTACTTCTGATATCAGTTGTAATTTTTTTTCCAGAAACCAAGATTTTTACAGTACCCATGAATGTGTGATAATGTACCAACGGAACCACAGTTTCGCCAAGAATGTGGGGAGTTAGTAGGGCTGAATTTGGCAGGGCAGAATTGGGTGTAATATCAGTGTGTGATTATTTTTAGGGACAGTTGCCAGTTGTCTATACAGCTTAAAGGGACACTAAAGGTTAGTTTTTTATTGCCCAAATTCATTGGTGTAAGCTAGTGCATTACAGTGTCACTTACCTCGTCCTTCCATTTGCAATCCAAATGTGAGTAATCCAGCTTTCAAAAAGTAATTTCCTGTCTCTCCTCATATTGCTTTCCACCAGCATCTGAGCCGTTTTGCATGGTGGAAAGCTGAACGTGCTCGCCCCCTCCCTATGACTACAGCTCTGCGTGAGCTGCGTGAAGACTGTCTACAATTCACAGGCAGGGCATAAGTGGGCGTCTCTATAATGTGGCTTAGTCTGCTGGGGATTTGGGAATGTGTGTAGACTGGGCAGACATGAATGTGTGTAGGTTGGGGAGGCGGGAATGGGTGTATACTAGGGGCGGAGTGTGGCAGTGTGTGTCCACAAGAACTTTACTCATTCTCGTTCGGCGATTAAAGGCTCTGTGCATGCGTGATGCCGCTAAGCCTAATGGGAAGTGTAGTTTCCATTAGGCTGTGATGTAGCTATTATGCACACGCACCACAAAGCAGGAAATGAGTGGCAATAAAGATTCAGGAATGACGGAGGATGAGAAACAGGTATATAAGGATTTATAATGGCAATCATTAGTTTTTTCTTTATCAGCACCTCTCAGACGTTAGTTTAAGTGGAAAATATTTTTAAATTTACAACCCCTTTAAAGCTCTATAAAGGGATCTTAGGACTGATTTTCATTGTGAATCAGAATATTGTGATGCTAGATTGGTTTCCCATTGGAGCAAGGCTAAATTCTTGACAAAGGTCAGATTATCATAGAGTAAGTTGTAAAAAAAAGATGTTGACCAAGCAGGGACCTTGTTAGACAACAGGGCAGACCATTCCTCATCTGGAAGGCAACAGAGAATTGTAGGTAGAGAGTGTAAAGCATGCGATATCTACTGGTAATGATACCTCTCATTCATTTAACAAAGCATTTTTGAATTCCATTGTGAGGGCTTAGAAAATAAATGGGCAGTGTGTGTGCAGTTTTCTATGGGGAGGTCATACCTGGACTTTGAAGTGGCAACAAGTACTAATAGGCTCTTCATACAGAATAATCTCAATGCTATCACTGTGCTTAGATTTTCAAACCTGCACTGGACTCAAAGCCTCTGAGGTTTGCAACAACCTGCTATTTTATGTGGAAGAAGTGTAGCTGCAAAATCACATCTCTCGGAATGTTGTTAGAAAGGTGGTATGGCCTAGGAAGGCAGTGTACTTTATCCACAACAAGTTCCATGGGAGATGTGTTAGGAAGAACAGAGCGTAGAATGGATTGGATTAAGGCGGGCAGTTAATTAGAGGCATTTCTGAATCAGTTCTACCTGATTTTTAAGTTGTTTCTTGGGGATCAGTCTTCCAAATCCACAAGTTTGGCCTTCATCCAAACATTGTCATCGCCCTTTTCAGATTGAGAGTCAACCATGGTATTGAAGGATGAGGCCAATTCTTCCATTTTAGTCTCCACATAGTCGATTATATTCTCTAGGTCATCAATGTCACTTCTAACTTGTCTCAGAAAAGCATTAATGTCCACACAGAGGGACACCAGCATGTTCTTCATTGTAGAATTGAGAATAGGTGCATTGATTGCAGGAAAGTTGCTATGGTTTCTTCCTGTGGAATGGATTCTTCCATGTGTTGACATCCTCGGGCAAGATTTAACTAGGCTCCTCTTAGAAGGGGTAGAGGATGCAGAGCTGGTAGGAGAAGGTGTCCCTATATCCCCTTGGCCCTGTTGCGACACAGCCCCGGCCGCCGGAATGCCTAGGATGGGCATGTGGCCACTGCCATTTTGCCATGGTCAATGGCCAGTCAGCTGGAAGAACACGACCATGTTTGTGGCTGGGCCCAGTCCTTTATCTTGTGGAGGATGAGAAGCTCCAGGGCAAGATCAGTGATGAAGGCAAAAAGAAGATCTTGGACAAGTGCAATTAAGTCATCTTTTGGCTGGACAAAAGCCAAACTGCTGAGAAAGACAGTATGCAACCCCATGATTACCAAGCTGTAACAGAGTGCAGGTGGCATGCCAAGAGGAATACCTTCCCAGATGCCGGTGGTGTTTCCTTCGGACCTACTATATAAAAGGTTAACTAAAGTCCCAACTAAAACTGCATTAAATCATGTTTGTCTTGCTAGGACACACATTTGTATTAATGGCTTTTCCAAGTTAAATTTGCCATTTTCCCTCACAGGAGCAGGTCCCACAGCCATTAGCCTCCACAGTCCCCAGATCTTAAAGCCGCGTACACACGACCATTTTTCATGTCATGGAAAAAAAGCAAAGTTTTTCTCGACCTGATTCTTATCAAGCCCGCTTTGCATACACACGATCGTGGAAAAAAAATGCTCGAGCAAAGTGCGGTGACATACAACACGTACGACGGCACTATAAAGGGGAAGTTCCATTTGAATGGCGCCACCCTTTGGGCTGATTATGCAAATTTTCCCTTCTCATAATTTGCCTCTGAGCATGCACGTTTTTTCCTCGTCATCAAAGCGTACACACAACCGTTTTTCACGACGAGAAAAACGATGACGTGAAAAACGACAAGAAAAAATAGAGCATGTTCTAAATTTTAAATGCCCATTTTTCACATCGAGAAAAATGCTCTGGAGCCTACACACGACCGTTTTTAACGACCAATTAAAAAATTTCATTTTTCTCGTGTGTGTACGCGGCATTAGATATGTTTCCCGGGGCTCTAAAATCTTACAACTAAGTTGTGAAATGTACAGGCTTCTTATCTTAATACCTAGCTGTCTGCATCATGGACCTACTTGTACTAATAAACTTTGGTCTAGCAGTGAGCAGCATGAACATTACTCTTTGGAATTCTTTGCACGTGATGTAACATTATTATTATAAACTGAGCACATTTAAACAGCTGGTGTAAGCAACTGTTAGGTATTGTGCTGCTTATTCAGTGCTCACTATTGCTTTACTGAGATATTACACAGTAAAAGGCAAATAGCCTAGTGTGGCTAGTACTTGACCATGCTACTTGCTCCAATGCTGTGTTTGTAAAAGAAAATAACATGTAAAGAACCAAGGGCCAGATCCACAAAAGGGATGCGCCGGCGTATCTACTGATACTCCGTCGTATCCCCGTTTCTATCTATGCGACTGATTCACAGAATCAGTTACGCATAGATATTCCTAAGATCCGGCAGGTGTAATAGTTTTACACTGTCGGATCTTAGGATGCAGTACCTCGGCCGCCGCTGGGGGCATTTCTCGTCGAAATTCCGCGTCGGGTATGCAAATTAGCACTTACGGAGATCCACAAAGCGGTTTCCCTTCGTGAAGTCTCCGTAAGTTGTTAGTTTGCAAACGCAAAATTAGGGCTACTTTTACAAAGTATAAAGTTAGTACACCATGTAAAAGTAGACCTTTCTTTCCCGCGACGCTGTCAAATCTTTTTTGAAATTTTTTTTTTCCCGCTGCATCTCTTTTTTTTCCCGACGCAACTTTTTTTACCCGGCACGATTCACAAAACTCGGCGTAACGTAACTTTGCGCAAAGCACGTCGGGAAAATCGCGTCGGGAGCATGCGCAGTACGTCCGGCGCGGGAGCGCGCCTAATTTAAATGGGACTCGCCCCATTAGATTGGGCACGCCTTGCGCCGGACAGATTTAAGTTACACAGCCGAAAATTTCTAGGTAAGTGCTTTGTGGATCGGGCACTTAGGTAGAAATTTTGCGGCGGTGTAACTTAAATAGGAAGATTTAAGTTAAGCCCGCTGGCTGTGGATCTGGCACAAGTATTTTAGTAAAGCTGTTGTTTATGCAGTGGAATTCATAAATGCCTATTGCCTGAAAGTCCCTTTATGAATTCCCACTTCATTTAAAATTGTATTCATATGGCAAATTTACCTGGTTTGCAAGTTGATGTGCTCATTTCTACTTGGTATGCATCAAAAATTATGTATGTTTTTTTTTTTTATCCTTTTAATTTTAATTTTACAGGCATCTGAACTAACATCTAATGGAGATGTGGTAGGTCATGCTCTTACAGTAGTGACCATCCGAGTTGTTGATCTAAATAATCACCCTCCAACTTTCTATGGGGAAAATGGACCCCAGAACCATTTTGAACTAACCATGTATGAGCATCCACCAGAGGGAGAGATACTACGTGGACTTAAAATCACTGTCAATGATTCAGATCAGGTTGGTAGCTTATTATGTATTATCCGGTGTTCTGTCAGTAGCTTATTCTGTAATCTGTACCAAATATAAAGCATTGTTAAAAATTACTGATGTTCTGCAATACAATGTAATAAATGTAATTTTAATAACACTTTTAACAGGGAGCAAACGCAAAATTCAACTTGCGTTTGGTTGGACCAGGAGGAATTTTCCGTGTAGTGCCACAGACTGTATTAAATGAGGCTCAAGTAACGATAATTGTGGAGAACTCTGCAGGAATAGACTATGAAAAATTTCATTTGTTAACTTTTAAGGTATATATTTTTCATTCCTATGTTACTCGGTAACATCTGAAAAGTAATTTCTTTAAATTGGTGATTTAGGGGATATAATTCCTTTGTATACATCTTCCTTGTTGCTGTAGTATGTTATTATTTTCTCAGCTTTTTCATTATTTTTATCAAAGTATCCAAGGCTAACACCTTAATTTACTTTTAAAATTCTAAATTTGAAGTAAAAAACAACCATCCTTATTTTTTTTTAATAATTGTAACACCATAAATGTTTATGATGTTAACCATAAGTAGGAAATGCCAAGGTTGTTTTACCACTTACCTACTGAGCACTCTCACGCCCTTCCTGCCCAGGCCAGTTTTCCGCTTTCAGCGATGTCAACACTGTACCCAAATGACATTTTTATATTTTATTTCGCACAAAAAGAGCTTTTTTTGTGGTATTTAATCACCACTGGCTTTTAATTTTTTTGCTAAACAAACCAAATAAAGACCAAAAATGTTGAAAAAACAAAACAAAGCATTTTTCTTAATTTGTTATAAAATTTTGCAAACAGGTAATTTTTCTCCTTCACTGATCTGCGCTTATGAGGCTGCACTGATAAGCAATGATAGCCTGCAGTAATGGGCACTTATGGGCACTGGTGAGGTGGCGCTGGTGGGCACTGATAGATGGAACTAATGGGCACTGAGGAGGCGGCACTGGTGGGCACTGGTGAGGAGGCACTAATGAGGTAGCACTGATATGAGGCAATGATGGGCCCTGATAGGTCACACTGAAGGGCACTGATAGGTGGCACTGATGGGCAATGATCGGCACTGGTAGGCAGCACTGATAGACACTGATAGGCAGTACTGATACAGTAGGTGACACTGATGAGGAAGCACTGATGGGCACTGATTGACAGCACTGATGGGCACTGATTAGTAGCACTAATGGGCACTGATTGGCAGCACTGGTGAGCAGTGATGGGACTGCACTGATAATCAGTGTAGATATCTCTTTAACACAAGTTGGTTATCAGCTCTCTTCTTTCCTCCTCACACTGTCAGGCTGAGGAAAGGCTTGTGACTTGTGTTTACATCCGTGATCAGCTGTCATTGGACACAGCTGATCACATGGTAAAGAGCCACTGTGATTGGCCCTTTACCTCAGTCTGTGATCAGCTGAGTCCAAGGGACTCAGCGATCACAGAGCAGCATGATCACAGGAGGCCATATGACGGCCTCCAGGCAAATTAAGCCCATGCTGTAGCTGTCATTTAGCTATATTGCAGGTGGGAAGTAGTTAAACCATGTCTGGCATCATGTCTGCCAACAGAATAAATGGCATACGAAATTATTTAGCTTGCCTATTTACATGTTTCATAATTTTGGGTGTATTTCAGTAATCTGCTACTTCCTAAAAGGTACACACACTTGACAATCCCACAGTAAAATTTATTTACCAAACTTAATTCAATGTAGTAATTTAATAATTACAGGATATGTGATGGTGTTTCCAAAAGATGTTATGGAAAATGATAATTGAATTTGATGGATTATCTATTGGTCAATGTGAATTTTTTGTGTTTTTGTTTTGTTAAAGTATAATTTATGTACAAAATGTATTTTGTTTTTGTGGTCATAATGTGTGTGGGAAAAATGTTTATATCCTTAGGGCCAGATTCACAGAAGAAGTACGCCGGAGTATCTACTGATACTCCGGCGTACTTTCAAATTTGCTGCGTCGTATTTTTAGTTTGAATCCTCAAACCAAGATACATGAGCTTTTGGCTTCGATCCGACAGGCGTACGCCTTCGGATCGTAGGTGTAATACTTCAGCGCCCGCTGGGTGGAGTTTGCGTCGTTTTCCGCGTCGGGTATGCTAATTAGCTTTTTCCGGCGATTCACGAAGGTACGCGCGGCCGTCGCATTCTCTTACGTCGTCGCTAGTCGGCTTTTCCCGGCGTATAGTTAGAGCTGCTATTTTGTGGCCTATATTTAGACCTGCCATGTTAAAGTATGGCTGTCGTGCCCACGTCGAATTTTGAATTTTGAATTTTTTTTGCTTAAGTCGTCCGTGAATAGGAAAGGACGTAACTCACGTCGACGTTCAAAAAATGACGTCGGTGCAACGTCATTTTGCGCAAAGCACGGCGGGAAATTTCAAAACGGAGCATGCGCAGTACCCCCTCTGACGCCACGGAAAACCCATGTTGAGTCAGAGGGGGCGGGCTCACCCGCGCACGTGATGGGTGGCCCCGCCCTCAGCTATTTAAGAGCTGTCACGGCGGGTGTAGTGTCATTCGACGGGAACCACCAGTTGAGGAGGATCATGTCTGCGTTTTTTCTCTGTATTCTCCGTTCGAGAATGGATGTACATTGCTGGATTTTTTTTACCCTGTTATCAATTCACATAAGGGGGCCGGGATCTGGGGGTCTAATTTGTTAAAGGGGCTTCCAGATTCTGATAAACCCCCCACCCGCAGACCCCCACAACCACCGGAAAAGGGTTGTGGAGATGAGGTCCTTGTCCCCATCAAGATGGGGACATGGTGCTTTGGGTCCAGACCCCAAAGCATCCTTCCCATGTTGAGGGAATATGGCCCGGTACAGTTCAGGGGGGCGCTCTCTTGTCCCCCCTCTTTTCCTGCCAGGTTGCGTGCTCGGATAAGGGTCTGGTATGGATTTTTGGGTGGAACCCCACGCCTTTTTTTTTATTTTGGTGTGGGGTTCCCCTTAAAATCCATACCAGACCTGAAGGGTCTGGTTGGATTTTGAGTGAGACCCCTACGCCGTTTTTTTTAAAGTTTTCTCATACGGGAAAAAGTCCACCGGAAATCCCGGTGGGAAAAAAGAAAACATGTTCTCTTTTTTCCCTGCAGTTTTCTCGTCGGGAAAACTGCGATGAAGCATACACATGACCGGTTTTCCCGGCCAAAAGCTGTCATGGAAGTTTTCCCGACGGGAAAACCGGTCATGTTGAGCCATTACAGGAATAATGTAGTGACAGCAATATTTCCTTTGCCCATTACTTTTTATAGGGATAGACTCTTCAAACAATGGAGTCCTTTTTAAATATTCTCCATTGCGCCAACAAAGAACTTAATTCAGAATTCAGTGTATGCTGTGGTGACAATGATTAGTTAAACATATTCTGTCACTATACTACCTTTGTCTCACGTTGAAACAAATGTGGAAATACACTTAAAATACTATGTGCTCTGTCCATGCAAAGAGAGACACATTCAGCAAGAGTATGTATCTGTATTTGTTATGGTTCTATTGCTGACAGAAGCTCATTACACTTCTTTAAAGAGCAGACTTCTGTCATTTACACAAAGCAAGTCAAGATTTTTTTTTTCTGCCCCCTTCTGGGCAAAATAGGAAACAAAAAAAATACTTTCTATAGGCACTATGAGCTCCACAGGTTAATGTGTTTCTAACAGTTTTTTTTTTCCCATCTTTAGCTTCTCGCTATTGAAGTCAACACTCCAGAAAAATTCAGCTCAACAGCAGATATAACTATCCATCTTTTGGATATTAATGATAATGTGCCCAAGTTTTCCTCCGAATATTATGTTGCTAGAATCCCAGAAAATTCCCCAGGAGGCTCCAACGTTGTAGCTGTGACGGTGAGTGTACTTTATGAGCTACAGTGTTATATGTTACTGTCTCAAATCTGTGCATTGTGGAGGAATGTACCATAGTTATTAACAAGTTCATTTTAGTTTTGTTTTGCAATTGCAATTAAAACAGTTACAATTTTAAAACATATTTATCTCTGACTGCATATCACAAGGGGTTGTCATCACTGCTCTTCAACTTCAACTCGTTGTATTTAATGTGATAGATCTTCATAGCAATTTTTTCCCCTAAAATGTACACTTTAAAATGTTCCTTCCATATTTAACATAGGAATATTCGATGAAAGTTGTGGGTTGACAACCTGTAGTTGTTAGGTTTAGATCTACCTGACCAAGACGGAGGAAATCAAAGATCCCTGGGGGGGGCGGGGCACCCTTTAATAAAACAATATTAACTATCAAGTTCCCTGTGCCCTGCTATGAAAGAGGTAGGAATCTGCAAAAACGTTTGTCAAAATCCTTGCATCACCCAAGAGGAAATGTTTTTCTCGCAATAAAAGTGGAGTTGCTCTTTAGGTAATATTGCAATATTATATTATATAAAAGAAAACTTTTATGGAAACACTTGCATACATTATGTACTATGGAAAAGAGAAATGTTCCTGGACTGCCGCACTCTGATAGGCGAATTTTTGAAACAAAATGAACAAAGGATAAAATCCAAAGCTGTATACCATCCAAAAATTCATGCAACACTGCAATCAATTTTTGGATGTTATACAGCTTTGGATTTTATCCTTTGTTCATTTTGTTTCAATAAATCGCCTATCAGAGTGCGGCAGTCCAGGAACATTTCTTTTTTCCACAGATCAGCCAAGAGTCTGCACCTGTCAGTACTACAGGGCGGGAGCACAGCATAGATCGCAGGGCTTGGAGCGGTACTCTTTTCCATACATTATGTACTACTTTGAATAATCCAATTAAATAATATATGAAAAATGAATTAATACAAATGTAATACTACTGACATTTTCAACAAATCTTTGTCTTTCATCCATTAATTTTTTTATTTCTTTGATAGACACAACAATGTGTACATGTTGATCGAGTACACTGAGCACCAGCCTGTAATACACTTTAATTACCAGGTCACTTTTCAGTGCTGTGATAGTTTCATATGCAACATTGTACCCAAATAAACTTTAAAGGGGTTTTCCACCCATTTTTTAAGTTTATTAAAAGTCAGCAGCTACAAAAAGTGTAGCTGCTGGCTTTTAATAAACTGACACTTACCTGCTCCAGCGTTCCAGCGACTTGCCGGCCGGGGGTCCGCTCCTCTCCCCCCCTCCCCGGCCGGCGTCTTCATTGTCACTGTGGGCACCCGGCCGTGACAGCTTTCGGCTTCACGGCCGGGCACCCACTGCGCATGCGCGAGCGGCACTGCGCGAGCGGCACTGCGCATGCGGCGCGGCCCGGCGCTGCGCTGTTTGATTGGACAGGCGATCGCCTGGGACCTGTCATGTGTCCCAGTCGATTGCCTACAGGGAGGGGCAGCCCCTCGGCGGAAGGAGGAAGTGGGACAGGAAGTCCCCTTCTCCTGAAGCCCCCACTCCCCCCCCCAAAAAAAATTACATGCCAAATGTGGCATGTAAGGGGGAGAGGAGTGGGTTAAGAGGAAGTTACATTTTTGGGTGGAACTCCTATTTAATGTTTAAGAGCTTTCTTTTGGAGGTATTTAATAACCACTGGGTTTTAATTTTTTTTGCTATAAAATAAAAACAAATAGCAAAAATGTTGTCAAAAAATTTCCCTTACTTTACTAATTTTTTTAGACAAACTTTCTTTTGGTGGTACTTAATCAAAGTTTTTTTTTTTGATAAACAAATGAAAAAGAACAACATTTTTGAAGAAAATAGTTTTTCTTATTTTTTTTAAAAAAAAAATTCAAATAAGTAATTTTTTGATAAGCTGCACTAATTGTCACTGATGAGGCTGCACTGCTGGGCACTGATGAAGCTGTACTAATGAGGTTGCACTGATGAGGCGGCACTGATAAGGCAACACTGATGGCCACTAATAAGCTACACTGATGGTCACTGATGGGTGGCACTGATAGACACTGATAAGCTGTACTGATTGACACTGATCGAGCTGCACTGTTCATCAGTGCCCGTATTATCAGTGTAAACAATCTACAGACACAGCATGTGAGGAAACAACTGCTGATAACCTGCTATAGCATGGTATTAAAGGGGTTGAACATGGAGCTTGGGAATGGTGTGCTAGATACATTAAATGTGAAGGTCATGCACAGTGGCAGGATGGAAATTAAGGCGTTAATGTTCAGTGTGCAGTATAAGGGAGGGGAAGCATCATGGCCGATCCACCCTATAGGCTCACTATGCAAGCCGCTTAGGGCCCCCGCAAAGCTGCAGAGGGCACCCCAAATTATTAGAGGCCCCGTCTGGTGAGAAGTAATTTTCGACCCCTTAACTCGCTGGCTGCATGGGAGAAGAGGTAAGAAGTCAGCACCCCCCGCTTCTCAATTACATGTAAGATGTAATTTCCGACAGCAGAACACCTCCCCCCACACACACACTTCTCAACTTTAATCTTTAATGTGACATGTCAATGTTGGCAGCGACCCCCCCCCCCCCTGACATGTCATTTTGCTTAGGGCCCCAGAGAGGTCAGGATCGGCACTGGGAAGCATTAATATACAGGTCAGGGGAAGGACAGCATGGAAAAAGTATGGTAAAGAAAAGTGGAGGGTGACGGTATTACAATGATATCCCCGTCAACGTTCCCTTCTTCCCATAACGAAAATCACCCCAATATTCCACGAGGAGGAATATTCCTGGAGTCGCCCCAAAAAGCCATACATGAGACAAGCTTACTGCTGGAACAACACACTTTAATGACACAACTCTCAGCTTATATGTGGTTACAACCTGTTAGGAACAATGAAATCTCCACCCCCCCTCACACAGTGGGGGTTCCCATACAGATTATAGGAGACACGTCAGAGCCGACTATGCAGACACATTTCTTTAGATAATGACATCAGTGGAGGTAATTACTACACTGAAGCAATCAGAATAATTAACATACCACTTATCTAATCATTGTAAACAGTAAGGCTGGTCTCCTTCACACACACTATAAATGAATTACCATTTGAACTAGGGAGCTGGCTGAAGAAGGGTCATTAACATCTCAATCAGCCTGTAACACATGAACCCTTTTTACCTCTAACACACACAATATAACTAAAACAAGCAGGGAGAATTACACTGAAGCATATGCTTCACAATGGCCCCCCTTTTTCTCCCTGCTCCGGCAAACCCGGTTGGACCTTCCCTGGTCCAGTAGGGTTGACGGGTTCAGAGCTTTTAGTCCGATGTTAACTCCGTTTGGCGTGACTGACCTCCCTTGGCAACTGTTTCAGACTCAGGTATGCCACCGGGTCGTCAGATCACACGCCGTTCAGTCCCCAAGTCTTTGTGCAATCTGCAGAGTCACCAGAAGTCAGTGTGAAGACGGCAAATGGGTCTGTGCGCCGCCATCTAGGTGTCCCGCTATGGGAGGGGGCAGGTTATGGCTCTGAAGTGACAATCACAGGAGATTCATAAAAAGAAAAAGTTATATTTGTTGAAATGCTGTAGCACTGGTGCTCAGAGTCCGGGGGGGGGAATCAGTGCCCCATTGGGTCAGCCACCCTCTGCTCCCTCCGCAGCCACCGGTTCTCCTCTTTGAGCTTCTCCAGCTCCATCTCCAGTTCATGGAGCCTGGGGGGGTCAGCCTGCTGTGACCTCAGGTGGTTGTTCTCCTCCTCCATGCGGCTTATGCACTCCTCCAGCTCTATGTACTCACGGTTCAGATCCTGCTTGCTCATTTCCTGCAGGCTCTCCACGTGGTCCTTCATCATCAGGAACTGGGTGGTGGTGTAAGGGGCCACCGGTGGGCCCTTGGTGAACATCTCGGCCCGCATCTGGGACGCCCGCTGCGACTCCCTCTCCTCCAGTCGCTTCTTCTCCTCCCAGGTCAGCTTGTTATACGGCTTCCAGGACCTCTTCTTCTTGGGGGGTAGCCGGCGGTGCCTCTTTCTGCCCAGCTCCCTCCAGGGCCCCTTCGGCTCATGGCTGTCGCCCATGACTAGCTGACAATGGTGTTCCCTGTTGTCCGTAATAACAGATTGTACCGTGAGGACTTCGTAAAGGGTGTCCAATGGTTCTTCCTGACCCAGCTCCTGGAGATCCCAAGCCGAGACTACACAATGGGCTGCTGCTGGTGGGCGGTACCCAGGTTGAGACCAATTTGACCTGGTGTTGTCATTCATGGGGCAATTCTGCTTGAAGTGACCCAGCTGTTTGCACCGGAAGCAGCGTTGTTCGTTGTCCTCCTGGCGTGGATAGCGAGGGCTAGATGTCATCGGTCTGTTAGGAGGTTGGTATCTAGCAGCTGGTGGGTGTGAGGGCGCCGTTGGTCGTGGAGGTTGTACCTGTGGTGTGACCTGGTTTGTCTTGCGAGTATCCGCATATTCATCTGCCAACTTCGCGGCCTCTGGTAGAGTCATGGGCCTGCGATCTCTCACCCAATCTTTGACATCCGTCTGGATGTGATTGTAAAATTGCTCCAGGAGCATTAGTTGCAAAATGTCCTCTGCGGTGGTGGCCTGGCTGCTGTTAACCCAGTTAGAGGCCAACAGGGATAACTGGCATGCCCATTCCGCGTAAGAGTCTTCCGTGGTTTTGCGTGAGTCCCTGAACTTCTGTCGGTGGGACTCTGGGGTTACTGCATAACGAGCCAGGATCACTTCTTTAACCCGGGCGTAGCTATGGCTATCCTGATCTGGCACGGTCCGGAAAGCATCAGAAGCTTTGCCTGACAGTTTGCCTGACAATATTGCAACCCACTCTCTTCTAGCTATTCGGTGCAGGTTACATTGTCGCTCAAAATCTGCCAGGTAGTTATCAATCTCACAGTCCTTTTCATCAAAAGCTTTAAAAGCGCTAAACGGAATCTTCCTTGCGTCTGATGTGCTGTACTCACTGTTTGGAGAATGTGCGGCTGCTTGTTGGACTGCTGCCAGTTTTAACTGTAGTTCTGTGTCTCTTATTTCTTTAGCCTCCTGTAGCTCCATCACTCTCAGCACTACATCCGCCGTTGGGTTCGGACCGAACCATGCTAGCTTCTCTCTCATTAGCTTGTTGGCTGGCGATTCCTCTTCCTGAATCACTGGTGTCTCCATCTCTTGTACTGCTGGCGTTGCTGCAATCCCGTCCTCCTGGTCTATCTCCATTAATTCTGCTATGATGACCCGCTTGGTTTTGTTGCTAGCAATCCTTCCACGAACTTCCAGTAGTTCTTCCAGTGTCTGCTTGGAATGCGGGTGTAAAGGAGAGTAGAAGGGAAAATCCCGCTGCTGCCAACCAATTGTGACGGTATTACAATGATATCCCCGTCAACGTTCCCTTCTTCCCATAACGAAAATCACCCCAATATTCCATGAGGAGGAATATTCCTGGAGTCGCCCCAAAAAGCCATACATGAGACAAGCTTACTGCTGGAACAACACACTTTAATGACACAACTCTCAGCTTATATGTGGTTACAACCTGTTAGGAACAATGAAATCTCCGCCCCCCCCTCACACAGTGGGGGTTCCCATACAGATTATAGGAGACACATCGGAGCCGACTATGCAGACACATTTCTTTAGATAATGACATCAGTGGAGGTAATTACTACACTGAAGCAATCAGAATAATTAACATACCACTTATCTAATCATTGTAAACAGTAAGGCCGGTCTCCTTCACACACACTATAAATGAATTACCATTTGAACTAGGGAGCTGGCTGAAGAAGGGTCATTAACATCTCAATCAGCCTGTAACACATGAACCCTTTTTACCTCTAACACACACAATATAACTAAAACAAGCAGGGAGAATTACACTGAAGCATATGCTTCACATGGAGCATCAAAGATTTAAAAAGATCCTTGTGTCATTGAAAAACAATGAATTAATCTTCATCTGCTGTTCCAACAATTTTTTCCACCATCTGCTCAATCTCTCTCCTTACCCTGTTGTAAGGGAAAAGGGAAGGGATTAACACTGTAAATATTAGTATTTAATTGCTGTGATGACGAATCACAGCAATCACATGATACCCCAGCCCCTTCCATTGGCTTGGTACAGTGTCTGTGTGCCGAGCCATCATACAGCAATTACTGTGTGGATTGTCCATCCGGTGGCTATTTAGCCAGTGCTGTTGAAAAAAACTATGTAGAAAGTGCATTGCTTTGTTTTGTATGGAGTGGGGAAGGGTTACAACCCGTTTCAGGCTTTATTACTGTCTCTTTTGAGAACCATACACATATAACAATAAAGAACAAAAAAACAAAAACAAAAAAGGCAAAAACATTCATTGAGTGGGGAAAGGGTTTGTTGTTGTGTCCCTGGCTGAAGATATCTCATTTAACTTCTTGGATAGGGTTGATGTACCATAGGCAAGTAGGCTGTTTACTATGGGTAAAGAAAAATCGCGCTAACCACACCAATTGTGATCAAAATAAATAAATATGTGAAAAGGCAGCAAAAAGCGTGACAAAGCACAAGCATATATGGAAAAGAGAAAAATTTTGCGCCAATCTAGTTGATGACATTCAAGTCCATTGTGAACAACACAAATAAATAAAAGAAAATCTGTGCCAGTCTAATTAGTGACCTTGAAGTCTATTATGAGCAACACAAATAATAATAATAATAATGAGTCCAAAAATTGTCTCACTCTCAAAATCGAATCACTGGGTGGTGTTTGTCTCAAGATTATCATCAATCAATTTTTGGACTCATTATTATTAATATTATTTGTGTTGCTCATAATAGACTTCAAGGTCACTAATTAGACTGGCACAGATTTTCTTTTATTTATTTGTGTTGTTCACAATGGACTTGAATGTCATCAACTAGATTGGCGCAAATTTTTTCTCTTTTCCAGGCTGTTTACTATGCATAGCATAGCATAGCAATGTGGTGAAAATTCACTTTGCAAAGAATACCCAATTACGTGCAGGGGAAATAAAAAACTGTATTTTTGCTTGTGCGTGATTGGATGATGGAAATTAGCAGAGGTTCACCACATTGAACAGCCTGTTTGCCTTGAAAGTGAGGGGAAATCTCTTTTTGAATACTCAGAAGAAAGTAGAAAAAGGAAATACGGTCTAGACCTTCCCATCTCTTTACTAATATAAAAACTGCTTAGTGTTCTGCTTTAATGAAATTAACAAACAGTGCACTTGTAAAATAGAGAGAAACTGAGATTTATAACTGGAGGCAAAAGGCAAATTAAAAGAGGAAGTTAACTTTGAAAAAATTACATTTATGTGTGCAATTCCCAAGACTGCTGTAGTTATTTAGCCAAAGTACATTACTGCGCTCTGAACAAAAAATAACCCATATTACTATAGATAATCATATGCATGCAAATTGCTTTTGCAATAAAATACCAATAACATAATATTTTTAAGCTTTTCTTACTGCTAAGAGATGAGACTGCCATATGTATTACTGAGCGGAGGCATTAACTCTTGGATAGGCAAACAAATGACCACTCCAGCACTCAAATGACTATCACCCGATCAAGTAACTGTGTGGAGTCTATACTTCAAGGATGCAGCATACATCTATGCTTCAATGATGCTGCCCTCTTCAGATTGGGGATTCTAAAATAAAAATGCAATAAAACATACACAAGAAGGCGCAAACGGCTAGTGCATTACCCAAGATGTATTACTACAAATAAACCAAAAAGCCAAATGGATACTAACAGAAGATAGAAGTAGCAAGCATGACAACAAATTCAATCAGCAACCAGTGTGGCATTGAGTGACCTGACTGTACATAATAATGTGAGCTGACGAGCAATGTGAGCTGAAACATTTCAGGGACATTCCCCCTTCCTCAGAGCTGAGAGCACTAGGTGTTTGCGTCCTCCTGTGCGTGCATTTTACCTGGATAGTCAAAACTGAGATATGCTTGTCTTCGAGACTTTGCATACATTAGAATTAAAGTGGTTGTTCACCAATGTCTGACAAGCAAAATAGGTTAGTTGGAAGCTCTGGTGCACAAAGAGAACTATGATTTAATTGGTAATGCTGAATCTCGGCTTCATTCTTTGCACAACTGGGCTATAAATATTCCTGGCTATACTCTCTTTTGGAGAGACGGGGTAAAACAGAAAGGTATTGGTGTCTGTCTCTATGTGAGAAGTGATATCAAAGTGAGTCTGAAAGAGGACCTAGTTGATGGAGAGTGTGATGATGCTGAAGCATTATGGGTGGAACTGCACATTGGTGTGCGTACTACAAAAGTAATCATTTAAGTTTGTTATAGACAAATTACATTGTTATGACAATATAGACAGTATTAATGGAAAGGTGGAGACTCAGATCTTTGCACAGATAGAAAGGATTGCAAGGGCTGGAACATTGATAATAAATGATAATGGGATTTTAACTACCCAGAAATTGACTGGAGTAATGACACTGGAGGAACATTTAACCACTTGACAACCGAGGACGTCATATGACGTCTTCGACTTTGTGCGGTGATATCTGAATGATGCCTGCAGCTACAGGCATCATTCAGATATCACCGTCTTCAGCAGGCGATTCTTTGCACGATAAGAACAATCAAAGCGGCAGTTCCACCGCTTGATTATTCTTATAGGCAGCGCCATCCGGTGCTTTTCCGGGCTCTTCCGTGCCATCGGGGGCCCGGAGAAAGAATCGGCGGGGGCTGGCTGGGAAGCAAAGAGATGACTGGTGACCAGATGGTCACCAGTCATCTCTATGACCAATGGAGGCCCGAGCGCGACGTTATGATGTCACGCCCGGGTACCCGAAAGTAACCAAAGCCGCAATCGCGGCTGTCGCCATGAGATCAGTGAATATTTTTTTACGATCTCATGCTTGTAAGCCTGGAGGAGAGACCCCACATCTCTCCATAAAGAGGACCTGTCACAGTGATTCCTATTACAAGGGATGTTTACATTCCTTGCAATAGGAATAAAAGTGATCACATTTTTTTTAAAATAAAAGTGTAAAAATAAAAAAAATGAAGTAAATTAAAAAAAAAAATGTAATTTTATTTTTATAACGCCCCTGTCCCTGGTAGCTTGCACTCAGAAGCGTATACGCATGTAAGTCCCGCCCACATATGTAAACGTCATTCAAACCCCACATGTGAGGTATTGTCACGTGCGTTAGAGCGTGTGCAACAATTCTAGCACTAGACCTCCTCTGTAACTCGAAAGTAGTAACCTGTAAAAAAAATTAAAGCGTCGCCTATGGAGATTTTTAAGTACCGAAGTTTGGCGCCATTCCATGAGTATGCACAATTTTAAAGCGTGACATGTTAGGTATCTATTTTACTCGGCGTAATATAAACCTTTACATTATACAAAAAAATTGGGCTAACTTTACTGTTTTGTTATTTTTTAATTCATGGAACCCAAAAAAAGGCGTTTGAAAATTATTGCTCAAATACCGTGCGAGAAAAAAAGTTGCAATGATCGCCATTTTATTCCCTAGAGTGTCTGCTAAAAAAAAAATATATATAATGTTTGGGGGTTCTGATTAATTTTCTAGCAAAAAAAATGTGATTTTTACATGAAGGAGAGAAGTGCCAAAATAGGCCCGGTGGACAAGTGGTTAAAGGGCAAAAATGTATAAACCATTACAAGCCAATTTTATGGTACAGTTCATAGAGGTCCCAACTAGGAATGATCCCTGCTGGACCTGGTAATCTCACACCATGCATAGCTTATTTAATGCTCATATAAAAGAACATCTGGGTAGCAGTGATTAAAGCATGATTTTGTTTAATGTTAGTTGTAAACAACAAACACATACTGGAAAAATAAAAACACTTAACTTTAGGAGAGTACATTTTCCAAGGATGAGGGCTGCTCTCCAAGACTTATGCCGCGTACACACGATAATTTTTCGGCATGAAAAAAAAGCGACATTTTTCGGCATGTAGAAAAAACGAAGTTTTTCCAACTTATAAAAACGACGTTGCCCACACACCATCGGTTTTTAAAAATGCTCTAGCAAAGCGCGGTGACGTACAACACGTACGACGGCACTATAAAGGGGAAGTTCCATGCGGATGAAGCCACCCTTTGGGCTGCTTTAGCTGATTCCGTGTTAGTAAAAGACGATTTGCGCTTTTCTGTCTGTTACAGCGTGATGAATGTGCTTACTCCATTATGAACGGTAGTTTTACCAGAACGAGCGCTCCCTTCTCATAACTTGCTTCTGAGCATGCGCGGGTTTTTAACGTAGTTTTAGCGCACACACGATCATTTTTTACAACCCGAAAAATTACATTGTTTAAAACGTTGTTAAAAAATGTAGCATGCTCGAAAAAAAAAGTTGTCTTTTTTAGAAGTCGAAAAATTATGTGAAGCCCACACATGATCATTTTAAATGACATTTTTTTAAAACAACGTTTTTTTCATGCCAAAAAATTATCGTGTGTTACACTTGGAGGGAATATTGGCATTGAAGAAAGCAGACAACAAAAATAAAATAAAAAAGAAACAGATTGCTGCACACCCTAAAGAGTTAACTACAACATTTATTTAAAGCTATAAGCTATATCAAAAAACAAATATAAGGCATAAAAACATGGTCCCCTAAAAGTAGGTGGACCTACCCAGATAATTCCTCATAAACAGAACCCCAATAGCGGCATATACTGGAACTGAAAACAAAATCGATTCTCCCGCAGGAGGACCGAAGTATATGGATGGCGCACCCACCCTCCACAAAAACACAGACACCCCCCCTCAATGAAGAGCCCAATTGCTAACTAAAATTACTCCTGATGGTTCCCACACAGGACAGTGGTTCCCTGTAATTACAGGTGATAATGTCCACTGTCTATGTGAGGAAACGCAGCATGGAATGGCACCTGAAAAGGGACATGAACAGACCACATAAATGTGGTAAAAGTATACCACCACTCAACTCTGATGGATAGCTAATAGCAGACACAATAGTAAATGAGAGTACCAGAGGGACAAGGAACCTGTTTGGTAGTTTGAAAGTCCTTCCAGGTTCCTTGTCCCTTGTTTAGGGATTGCCAGGATCAACCAGGTACTTCAAATGGAAGAATTTAAAATGACTATTATGATTTATAAAATACATATACCTGTATGTGGACACACACATAGAAAAATTTGAATATTTAGGGTGACACTAATGCCGTGTACACACAACGGTTTTTCATGTCATGCCAAAAAATGAAGTTTTTCTCGATGTGATTCCTCTCAAGCCTGCCTTGCATATACACGTTCGTGAAAAAATGGTGTTCTGCGTAGTCAGAACACGACAAGAAAAAATAGAGCAGGTTCTAAATTTTTAACGGGCATTTTTCTTGTCGAGAAAAATGCTCAGGAGCATACACACAACCTTTTTTTCACGTCCAAATAAAAAAATTTAATTTTCTCATCATTAAAAATGGTTGTGTGTACGCGGCATTAGTCCTCATTCACACTTGAGCATTTTTTTGCTTGCTTCCCTACACCTGACTATGCCTTATTATGTCTGACTATGCATAACACCATTCTTTCTAATTGTCTCTGTTCACACTTGTACAATCCATCTACCTACAATCAAAAAAGTAAATAGCTTTTTTTAGCATATTCAAGTGTTTTTGGTCCCACAGACTTCAATGGGAGCGCCTGTAAATGTGCGATATGCTCACATTTTTATGCCTGAAGATTTCCTCTCCTCCCCTTGCCCAGCCCACGAAACAAACTCCTGAAGCTTCATACACATGAAAAAACACCTGAAAAATAACTGAAAAAAGTCTTCAAGATTGCCAGGAATATGCTCTGCCCAGGTATGAATGCGGACAAAATTGTAACTATAGCCAACACTTTTTTAGTTTTAGGTAAAGTGGAGAATGGTTGACCATTAGCATGTTTGTTGTTGGCATTGGCTAGAACGCTCTTTTTGTTGGGACAGAAACGAGAATTTGTACACCCTCCAGTGATGTCTTATATCCTGGAACAGGATCTTCTGGTGTTAAAACGAAACTTTGTGCACATTTATAAAACACAAATCTAAAGAAGTAGGGCCAAAGCTTTTTTGGCCCTACATCTCCTATGGATCGCCGGAATGTTGTTCATTCTGCACTCCTGTGATTTGTTTTCAGCTGAAAACATCCAGGCTGGGAAAGACCCTGACTTTACAATTGGGTTCCACCCAGATGCCTGGCAGCTGGGTCAGCCTAAAATAAAATAGAGGTGGGTGTGGCACTGCCAAACAGATTATAATATGGGTTCAAGTACCGTGATATATAATGCCCTTAGCTGGTAAGTCACACTTGTTTACAGTGCCCTATGGTGGGAGTATAAAGTAAATACTGATCCAATAACTA